>NC_132933.1:142805487-143458701 GCF_047675955.1 Chlorocebus sabaeus
GGGGGGATGATCCTGCATGGCCCCGGTGGGCCCAGTGTCATCACAAGGGTCCTTATAAAAGGGAGGCAGGAGGGTCAGAGTCAGAGAAGATGTGGCAATGGAAGCAGAGATCAGAGAGGGAGATTTGAACCTGCTACACTGCTGGCCTTGAAGATGGAGGATAGGGCCATAAGCGAACAAATGCAAGTGGCCTCTAGAAGTTGGAAGAGGCCAGGAAACAGAATCTCCCCACTAGCCTGAGAAGGAACGCAACCCTGCTGGCGCTTGATTTTAGCCCATTCACACCAAGTTTAGACTTCTACCCTCCAGAAAAGGAAAAGGATAAATACGTGTTGTTTTAAGCCACTAAGTACAGCAGCCATTGGAAACGAACAGAACCTTGGCTCATTGATTCATCTGATTCCTATTTAGGGAGCCCTCCGTCTACACCAGGTAGAATGCAAGGCCTGAGGGTCAGCCACACTCTGGAGTGACTGTGTCCCTCTGCCGAGTCCCTCTTACAGTCCATGGGGAAGACAGTCATGAAACAGGTCTTCCCAATCAAGGGTAGGGAATCCCTAATGAGAGAAGTGTTGAGTGATGTGGAAAAATACTGACAGGGGCTGAATTATGTCCCCCCAAATTCATATGTTGAAGTCTCAACTCCCCAGTACCTCAGAATGTGACTATATTTGGAGATAAGTTCTTTAAAGAAGTGGTTATGTTTTAACATCAGGCCACTAGGGTGGGGCCCTAGTCCCATCTGACTGGTGCCCCTATTAAAAAAAAAAAAAAAAAAAAAAAAAAAAGGGAGACCACAGGGTCATGCATGCAGAGTGATGACCATGTGAGGAGGCGGCAAGCTGAGGGGAGAGGCCTCGGGAAATCAGCCTGCCAGCGCCTTCATCTTGAACTTCCAGCCTCCAGAAAGTGAGAAAATCAATGTCTGCTGTTGAAGCTACTCACTCTGTGGGACTTGGTTACGACAGCCCTAGCAAACTCATACACGTACATAAAGCAGAGGGGCCACATTTCTTCAGGGATGGAGACCACTTCCGGCCTCCTTGAGAAAGTCATGGTTAAGCTATCGAAGGACAAGTGGGAGTTAGCTCAAGTTAGGGACTGTAGAAGAGTGGACCAGAGAGAAGATAGGGAGCGTCCATAGGTAGCCAGGAGGGAAAGGCCTTCTTTCTGCTACAGCAACTGCAACAAGTAAAAATTGGCCACAGTAGCATTGTTAAAAGTTATTTTTGACTTTTTTTTTTTTTTTTTTTTGAGACAGAGTTTCACTCTGTTGCCCAGGCTGGAGTGCAGTGGCGTGATCTCGGCTCACTGCAACCTCCACCTCTGGGGTTCAAGCAATTCTCCCACCTCAGCCTCCTGTGTAGCTGGGACCACAGGCGCATGCCACCATGCCCAGCTAATTTTTTGTATTTTTTTGTAGGAAAAGGGTCTCGCTATGTTACCCAGGCTAGTCTTGAACTCCTGGGCTCAAGCGATCCTCCCACCTCAGCTTCTTAAAATGCTGGGATACGGGCATGAGACACTGCACTCAACCTCAACATCTTATTTAGTGGGGAAACACTAGTTTTTCCACCAAAGTCTGAAAAAAGGTAAATAGCCTTGCATGTATGTGTATTTATCTTACTGTTATTTTCTGTCTTTATGCAGACAAAGACAGAGAACAAAACAGACAAAAACCCATCAAGAAATATCCAAAATATATATGAGTAAAACAGTAAAGCATTCCTGAAAGGCAAAAAATTAGTCTAGGACAAATGGAAACACATTCTTGGATAAGAGGATTCAACATCATAAAGATGTTAGTTCTCCCAAATTTGTAAGTTTAATGCAATTCCAGTAGATTCCATAATTTTTTTCCCTGGAGCTAGACAAGATAATTATAAAATTCATTTGAAAGAACAAATAAGCAAGAATATACAGGAAAGCACTGAGAAAGAAGAAAGGAAGGAGGGCTAGCCCTAACTGATATTAAAACTTACCAACAAGCCTCTATAATTAAAGCAGCTTTGCTCATAAGCACATATTTTGATTGTGCTGAGATGTTTTCTCACCTCTGCAACTGGCAAAGACTCACAAATGTGACACCATTCTGTTGCTGAGGTTGTGAGAGAACTGTCTCATACATTGCTGGTGAGAAAAAGAAATGGTAAAGCCCCTATGAGGAAAATGCAGCGACACCCAGCAACATGCCACATGCATTACCGTTGATCCAGAGATCCCACTTCTTGGGATGTATCTCACGAAAATCCTGGCAAAGGCCAGGCAGGGTGGCTCACACCTGAAATCCCAACACTTTGGGAGATGGAAGCAGGAGGATAGCTTGAGACCAGGAGTTGGAGACCAGCATGGGCAACATGGCAATACCATTTCTATCAATAAAATAAAAACAGAAACCCTGGCAAAAATGTGAAAAGATGTCTGCAGAAGACTGTCATTGTTGAATTACTATTCTTTTTTGAGACGGAGTCTCGCTCTGTCACCCAGACTGGAGTGCAATGGCACAATCTCGGCTCACTGCCACCTCCGCCTCCCAGGTTCAAGCGATTCTCCTGCCTCAGCTTCCTGAGTAGCTGGGATTACAGGTGCATGCCACCATGCCCAGTTAATTTTTGTATTTTTAGTAGAGATGGGGTTTTACCATGTTGGTCAGGCTGGTCTCGAACTCCTGATCTCATGATCTGCCCGCCTGGGCCTCCCAAAGTGCTGGGATTACAGGCGTGAGCCACTGCGCCCGGCCTGTTGAATTATTTTTAATAGCATGACTAGAAACAACCAGAAGATGGTTGAATAAACAATGGTACATCCACTAATGTTGTGTGCAAAGGTAAAACGAAAAGAATACTTATACGTACCACTTTGGGGCATGTGGGGATGGGATGAAAGTTATTTTGCTTGTGGGTCGCATGTAAATTTGGGGGGGGGGTGCAGAGGACAGATCGTAGTGGACTGAATAGTGGCCCTAAAGATATGTCTACCTGGAACTTGGGAACATGACCTTATTTGGAAAGAGTCTTTGCAGAGGTAATTAAAGACCTGGAGATGAGATCATCCTGGATTAACCGGGTAGGCCCTAAATCCAATGGCAGACCTTCTTGTGAAAGAGAGAAGACAGGGAGAAACACAGAGGGAATGGTGATGTGATGATGGGGCCGAAACTGGAGTCATGTTTCTTGCACAAACCAAGGATTGTCAGCAGCAGCAGGAGCCAGAAGAGGCAGGAAGGATCCTCCCCTAGGGCCTCTGAAGAGAGTGTAGCCCTGGTGACACCTTGATTTAGCACTTTTGGCCTTGAGAACTGTGAAATAAATTTTTGTTAAGCCACCAAGCTTGTGGTAAATCACTATAGCAGCCAATACAGACTTTGGTGGTCTCTGGGATATATCTGTTTTTCTTTTTTTAAAGAAATGCAGTCTCGCTACATTGTCCAGGCTACTCTTGAACCCCTGGTGTCAAAGGATCCTCCCAACTCAGCCTCCCAAGTAGCTGGGACTACAGGTGTGCACCACCTGTAGGGATATACTTTCAAGTAAAAAAAGCCAGGTGAAGAAAAATGTGTTTTTGTGCTACCATTTGCCCAAGAAAGGGGGGAAAAATACAAATATAGATGTGTTCATATTTGTGTAGTCATATGTATATATTTGTATGTACACACGTTTATATACCTGCTTATATTTTAAAATAACAATGCAAGGAAAAACAGTAATCTCTTTCCAATGGTTACCTGTAAGGAGAGGGGAAAAAATAGGGTAAAGGCAAGAATAAAAATCTGACTCCGCAGTGCATGGTGACTCACGCCTGTAATCCCAACACTTTGGGAGGCCAAGGTAGGCAAATCACTTCAGGTCAGGAGTTTGAGACCAGCCTGGCCAACATGGTGAAACTCTGTCTCTACTAAAAATACAAAAATTAGCTGGGCATGGTGGCACACACCTGTAATCCCATCTACTCCAGAGGCTGAGGCAGGAGAATCACTTGAACCTGGGAGGCAGAGGCTGCAGTGAGTCGAGATTGCGCCACTGCAGGCTGGGCAACAGAGCAAGATTCCACCTCAAAAAAAGCCAGCCATAACTACAATGAGATACCACTTGGCACCCACTAAGACAGCTATAAGGAAAAGGACGTCACAAGTGTTGGCCAGGATGTGGAGCAACTGCTGGTAGGAATGGGAAATGGCGCAGCTGCTTTGGAAACAGTCTGGCAAGTCCTCAAAGAGTTAAACATGGAATTACCATGTAACCCAGTGATTCCACTTTTAGGTATACACCTAAGAGAAATGAAAACATATATCCACAGAAAAGCTTAAATGTGAAATTCCATAGCAGCATTATCCATAATGGCCACAAAGTGGAAGCAAAGTGTCCATCAACTGATAAATGAAGAAAATGTGGCCTATCCATGCAATGGAAGATGATTCAGCCATAAAAAAGAATGGAGTCTCAACACACACTACAACATGGATGAACCTTGAAAGCATATGCTAAGTGAATGAACCCAGACACAAAGGCCACATATGTCATTGATATGAAATGTTCACAACGGGCAAATGTGTAGAGACAGAGAGATGAGTGGTTGCTGGGGTCTCAGAGGAATGGGGAGCAACTGCTAAAGAGTTTGGGGGCTTTTTGGGGGGATGATGAAAACGTTCTAAAAATTGTGATATTGGCACGACTCTGAATATACTAAAACCACTGAATTATACATATTAAATGGGTGAATTGTATGTCATGTGAGTTATATATCAAGAAAAACTATTACCAAAAAAGAAAAACAGACAAAAAAAAAAAAAATCCTAATAAGTGGATCATGTTTAGATTCTGTTCAAAGAGTTAAAGAAAGAATGACACGAGATAACTGGAAGAGAACACCTTGGATATTTAGTAACAGTAAGGAATTACTAAGTGCTAGGATGTGATAAGGTTATTGTGTTTTTCTCTTTTAGCAATACATATTGAAATATTTCAAGATGAAACGATAAGGCGTATCAGCTTTGCTTCAAATTCTAAGAGGAGGAGGTGGGCTGGAGGGTAAAGGAGAGGACAGCCATGACTGATCGTGTTGAAGCTGGATGAGGCCTGTGTTCAGCTTACTATTTTCTCTGATTTTATAACTCTGTTTTTATGCTTAAAAACACACATTTTTATATATTTAAGCTTCCATAATTAAACATTTTTTTCCATAAAACCACACATTTCCACTCTGTTCTTAAGGCAGGTTAGTTTAATTTTATAGAAGAAATATTTTTCAAACAGTACAAATGACACAATTAGAGAGAAAACAGTGACAAAAAACAAAGAGATGAATACTGATTATAACTTATTCCCACAACAGAAGGCTACTTATTTCTACAATTATCAATCAAAGCCTGACAATTCAGTGATTAGATGAAGTGAAAGCCAAATTCCCTTTTACGTGTGGTACTATTTCAAAAGAACCCTGGTGGCAGGATCCTGATGGTTTTGAGACCAGAACTGCTCCTAAAACCTGCCAGCGTTTTGGTTTTTTCTTCTATCGTGAGGCCTGGTAGATGGAGAGATTGAAACATAGATGGAAACACCCCTTCAGCTCATAGGACTTCACTTTTCTGGCATGTGGGGGTATTTTCTGGGGTTGGCGTGGCAGTCTGAACTAGTCAGAAGCTCCAAGACCACGTCATGAATGACAAGCAGCATAGGGCGCTTGGTGTCCTTCTGCCTGCTCGGGCCACCTCCACTGCCTGCATCTGCATCTGCAGAGAACTGCCCAGCTCTCTGGCCTGCCTTTGTCTTTTCTTTCCTTGTCATGGCTGCACTGAGCTGCAAAAGCGGACACAGGCAGGGAGGCAGGGGGAAGTTCAAAGGAAAGGTGGCAAACACAAGGGCTCCTTGAACTGATATGGAAGCAGGGGCGGCATCTGTTTCTTGCGGGCTATCAGTGAGATTCTATTTGTAAAAAACCCAGCCAGGCATGGTGGCTCGCAAGTCCAAGATCAGCCTGGACAACAGAGCAAGACCTTGAGTCTAAGAAAAACATCAAAATAGGCTAGGCACAGTGGCTCATGCCTATAATCTCAGAACTTTGGGAGGGTGAGGCAGGAGGGTCACCTGAGCCCAGGAGGTTGAGGCTGCAGTGAGCTATGATCACATCACTGCACTCCAGCCTGGGCAACAAAGCAAGACCCTGTCTCTTAAAAAAAAAAAACCCTTTGGGTGTCAGGGTGGAAGGGAAGTACTTCAAATGGAAATCTGTGCAGGCTGGGCAGTGAAATTTATTTGAAAACATTTGTCTGGGGCTTCCTGCACTGACACAGTGGGTTTCCCCACACAACTACTTAACAGGGGTTGGCAGAAAAGTAGCCTCAATCCCTCCCATTTAGAGAGATCCTTGTGGGGCACAGGCTCGGTGTCCTGGGGCCGAGGTGGAAATGAGCTGCACCCCTGAACAGTCTAGGGTCTGGCAGTGTGGATGGTTGTTTGTTGCCCTTCAAAGTTTCAACAGTTGGGGCCTGGAGACAGGGCCTGCCCAGCAGCACTGGGAAGGACCCAGGGTGCTCCGTGTCTCCCCACCTCTGTTGTGGGCACATATAAAAAGGAATTGGCCAAAAAGAAAAAAAAAAAAAAAAAAAAAAAAGGCAAAACATGCAAGGCTAGAGGCAGAAATACATAGCAAGAGACAAGAAGTGTGAAAAGCATCAGGATTTCAGTCTTACCACCACTGACGAATTCCATTGTCCGTGATAGGTCGCGTGTCAATGAAATGCTTTTACAAAATCCACTTTTAATAAATGTAAAAAGGAAAGCAGGTTATACAAGGGGGGAAGCTACAGACTGATGAGAAGAGAGAGGCCTGATTCAAAGGGGTATCTCCAAGGGAAGGGAAGAAAGGTCCAGGAGGAAGAATTCTGAGTTCTGGTTCCTCTGACATTTCCTGTGGCCCACCCCATTGACTCAAATCGAGGCCTCATTGAGAAGAATGCATTTCATCTATAATAAATATGTATTAGGCAAAATATTTATATCATTTGGCATTTCAAAGAATAATGGCATATTTTTATTACATTAAAAAATGTTTTTCCTCACAAGCTAGTTCTAAGATTTCTTGAGGAATAGTGAGTCGACTCCAGTACAGGGAGCCTTCTGACTCAAACCCAATCCTCTCCTCTGGACGACTCGCTGGGTAGTTCTAGTTACCCGTATGTCCTTTCCTCCCCCAAACAAGCACCTTCAAAGGTGATGGTGTCTATGTCCTAACTGCTATATTCATCCACGGAGTCAACGAGCGTGGGCGTTCCTACTTCCTCGTTCCCTTTCACTTTCCTTCATGACACAGTGGCGTGGCAGGAGTTCCTCCGCCACCTTCCTGGTCTGTTACAGTCGGACAGGGCGGGGTGGGGGGAGGCGGGCAGCATGGACAGCCACCACGGACAGGCAGGCTGAAGACCGACAGACAGCCACCACAAGCAAGCAGGCTGAAGCCCCATACACCAGAGGCCCTGGCGCCTGCTTCAGACTCACGCTGAGCACAGAGAGATGTATCCGAAGACAACACAGAAATGAGCGGTTGGCGTGCAGCCCACGCCGGAGACTGACTTCTGCAACACACACATGCTTCTGAGTCACGACTGAATCACTGCAGGGGACATTTTAACATGACATCAAGGGAGTGAACGTGTACAATATACATGGTAAATGCACATATGATACGTGACAAATTTAGCACATAGTGTTTGCATTTCAGGTGTCAAAAACAAAACCAGCCCCAAGTTCCATTCTACTGCATGAAAAGTACTAAAGAACAAAATTTCAGTCTTAAAATACATCTTAAAGTCAGTATTTTCCTTCAAGGAAAAAAAAGTACTATAAATAAATTACAATACAGTGAATTTGCCTGAACTCACTTCGTTTCTGTCTTCCAGCCTTTAAGTCAAATAAAACAGCATAAAAACTGTACATTCTTAACATGATAATTGATCTTTTATAAAATAACCTGTCTTCAGAGATGTCGATTTCACAACAAGGAAAAACCAAGCCCTGTTGCCGTCACTATTATAAAATATATATGAATAGATATACGTGTTTTTTTTTTTTTTTTTTACAAAATGTGTATATTAATAGCTTTGCACAAATATTTTAAAGACAAATTCAGCTAGTCTAAGAACTTCATGAAAATAAAACAGGCGGATAAATACTTCATGTGCACAACGCACTCCATCAGACGTCGTCGGCTGGGAGAGGAGGTATGTTGATCCTTGGCCTCGTGAAGAATGCTATCTTCT
Source organism: Chlorocebus sabaeus (assembly GCF_047675955.1). Classification (NCBI taxonomy): domain Eukaryota; kingdom Metazoa; phylum Chordata; class Mammalia; order Primates; family Cercopithecidae; genus Chlorocebus; species Chlorocebus sabaeus. Next base: position 142,813,742 of record NC_132933.1, read on the forward strand.
CCCTGGGACCGGAGAGAATTACACGTCAGAAGCTGATATGAAGACACGGAAAGCTGGTGGCTCTCATATCAATCATGGCTTTTCTTATTCATACAACAAACTGAATTTAAGTCCCCAACAACACATGTGCTTGTATACAGAGTCTCCAAATGTGAATTATGAAGAACCGTAAGGGCAGGGGTTTCTTCATCTCCGGTGCCTAGAACAATGCCTGGTGTATATTAGGTGCTCAGGAAATACCTGTCGTATTAACAAATGAATGAAAAAGTGAAAACTATGTGAATATTTAATGTATACAAAAATTAGGGCTAACAGTCAGACACATTTTATTCACCCTTAACAAGGAAGGACACACTGACACATAGGCTACGACATGGATGAACCTCGAAAACCCTCGGCTGTGGGAAAGAAGCCAGACACAAAAGTCCACGTAAGATATGATCCCATTCCTATGAAACAGTCAGAAAGGCAAATCCCTAGAGACAGAGCTAGGGGAGGGAGAAGGGGGAGTGACTGCTTCATGGGTATAGGGTTTACTTTTGGGGTGGTAAAAATGTTCTGGAACTAGACAGAGGGGGTGGTTGCATAACATTGTGAATGCGCCAAAGGCTGAAGTGTAAGATGGTCATTTTATGTTATGTGAATTTCAGCTTAATTTTTCCACAGACACAAAAGAATATTGATATATCTGTAAAAATCCCCTCAGCAAAAACAAAACAGACAAAACCAATCGATACTATTAGAATTCAAGGTGGTGGTTACTCTAGTGTGGGATCTAGGGGCGCTGATAATGATCGATTCTTAGGACGAGTTTGTAACAATTCACTGGACCATGTGTGTATGATATACAGCTTTCCTGCAGATACATTTTGCCTTAATCAAAAGTTAATTGAAAAAGCAAGGGTGCTCGGGTGCAGTGGCTCATGCCTGTAATCCTAGAACTTTGGGCAGCTGAGGCAGGTGGATTGCTTGAGCTCAGGAGTTTGAGATCAGCCTGGGCAACACAGTGAGACCCCATCTCTACAAAAATGAGCAGGGCATGGTGGCATGTGCCTACAGTCCCAGCTACTTGAGAGGGCGAGTTGGGAGGATCACTCGAGCCTGGGAGGTCAAGGCTGTAATGAGCCATGACTGAGCCACCACACTCCAGCCTGGGTGACAGAGTGAGACCCTGTCTGGGGTTGGGGGTGACATATATGTATGTGTATGTTTATCACTGTTATTTACAATAGCCAACATTTGAAGATGAGCAGCATGTTATAAAATATAGTGGTTGAGTAAACTATTAGATGAGACATTACAAGATAGCAGATTATACAGCAACATGGAATATTTTAATTTTAAAAATGCTAAATGCAAAATTGAACCCACATTATGATTAGAAGTGGCATGAAAAAAACTGTAGGGAAAAAAGATCAGGATAAAAACATGAAAATACACTACTGGCTGCAGTGGATTCCTGTTTTGTTCTCGACTTTCCATGGGTTTTAAAGACTCATGGGGCTGGACGCAGGGGCTCACGCCTGTAATCCCAGCACTTTGGGAGGCCGAGGCAGGTGAATCATTTGAGGTCAGGAGTTTGAGATCAGCCTGGGCAACATGGCAAAACCCAGTCTACTAAAATTTAACAATTAGCCGGGCATGGCAGCATGCATCTGTAATCCCAGCTACTCGGGAGGTTGAAGCATGAGACTTGTTTGAGCCCAGGGGGCAGAGGGTGCAGTGAGATGAGATAGCGCCACTGCACTCCAGCCTGGGTGACAGAGTGAGACTGTCTCAAAAGAAAAGCAAAAACAGACTCAGTGTACTTTCTACCATGCCAAAGGCACAACAGTAAGGAGGAAGCAGGACTAAGGGGCCAGTCTTGCTGCGCCTCTGCCATACCTAAAGGTCTGCACTTGGATGGGCTCTTTGTGGCTCTGCCCACGCAGCTGGTAGATCTCCTTGGAGGCCTTCTTCAGCATCTTCTCAGCTGCTTGCTCATGACGGTAGTCAAGTTTGGTCTGTCTTGTCTGGAACAGCAACATTGGACCAACGAGGTGATTTTATTGTTTTTTTTTTTTTTTTTTTTTTTTTTTAAGGAAGAATGAGTAAGTCACTGCCAGCCCTGCAGCCCAGAAGAACCAACCACAGTCAGTGAGGTGCGACCCAGGAGGGAGTAAGGACCACCTCACCCACACTCCCCACAACCCCCCAAGGAATTCCTCCCAGGAGACGGAGGCCAGGGGTGGCTGGAGTCAGGCCTGACAACTAGGGACCCAGAATGTTCCCCCACAAGGTGGAGAGGGCCCAGGACCCTTCCTCCAGCACCCGCAGCCTCCAGATGGACGCAGGAGCCACACAGACGCCATCCTCGCAGGCCACAGAGGGAGAAGGGGCTCCGAGAGCCCAGCGGTGGGACACTTCAGGGACCACCTCCATGTCTGGGAGGCTCCCTTCACAGCCCGGAGCAGGGAGCAGTGAGGTGCAGGCGGGAGCTGACCACAGGGGACCCCACCTGCCGCTCGGCCTCCCGCAGCAGGCCACGGAGCCGCTCGTCCCGAAGCACCCAGGGTGGGAGGTCGGTCTGGCCGCGGAGCTGGGCGTCCTCCAACCGCTGCCGCAGCTCACGGAGAGCACAGAGCTCCTCATTCAGCTGCCTCTGCCGTGTTCTCGACGCCTGGAGATCCAGCTCCAAGTCCAGGGAGGTGCGGGCCATGAGCTCAACCAGGGAAGACCTGCATGACTGCAAGAGACACCAGCTGTGAGCCCTCACTCAGGCCTTCTAGAAGGTTCTTCCACAATAGGAGACAAGTCAGGCACCTGTATTTCTCTAAGCACACCCAAGGTTAAAAAACACAGATGTGGGCAAGAGTAATGTAAATCTCTAGTTCAGTATCAAGGTTAGTAACGGCAAAGTGTTTTTCTTTAATGATGACCTATGTATTGGCAGAAGTGTGCAGCAACAGATGCTCTTACATGGGGCTGGCAGGACCAAAAAACGGCACAATCTTTCTGAAGGGCCATTTGAGAATATATATATGTCTAAAGCAAACTTGCATCCGAAAGGCATAACTGTTGACATGCAAAAGTGGTCCCATTAAGGTTTATGACAGAAAAAAAACCGTACGTCTATAACAGCAGGAAACATTAAATAAATTACAAGGCCAGTATAAAATGTAGCCATTGTAACAAGTTGAAAAAATATATGGACATGGAAAAATCTTAATGATCCACTGTACAACGGGAAAGAAAGTATGTTATGAACCACAGGAGTACTTGTTGTTTAAAAGAAAAAGTATACACACACCCACGCAAACACGCAGACACACACGTGCAAGCTTTCCAAAGCTGCCTCCCCATATAAGCCCCAAGTAAGCAAACATACCTATGTTCAGGAAAGCCCTGACAGGGAAAAGACTTGTCTGCCGAACTGTACTTCCCATCCAACGGGAAACAGAACCCTGAGAGAGCAGTCACCGCAGCAAAACCACAAATCCATTTGCCAATCACCATGGGTCAGTGGCCTGAGTCACGGCATGCTTTTTACACACACAACACTATTTTGCACATACACAGAATTTAAATGCAAATATGGGTTGTAACTTAATATACATTATTTAAAAGCACTGCTGAATTCCCAGCAGAGCTCCATGGTTCTCAACCAGGAGAATCTGGTCCCCCGGAGGACAGCTGGCAATGTCTGTGGACATTTTGGGTGTCACAACTGCTGTGTGTGTGATGGGGTGTTACTGGCATCTGGTGGGTGGAGCCCAGGGACGCTGCTCAACATCCTATAGTGCACGGGGCAGCCCCTACAGCAAAGAATGAGCCTGTCTGAAATGCCAGCAGCAGTGCTGCTATGAGACACTTCTACAGCCAAATTATGCACTTTGTTTTTTGTTTTTGTTTTTTTTTTTTTTTTTTGAGATGGAGTCTTGCTCTGTCTCCCAGGTTGGAGTGCAGTGGCGTGATCTAAGCTCACTGCAACCTCCGCCCTCCCGGGTTCATGCAATTCTCCTGCCTCAGCCTTCTGAGTAGCTGAGATTACAGGCACGTGCTGCCATGCCTGGCTAATTTTCGTATTTTTAGTAGAGACAGGGTTTCACCATTTTGGACAGGCTGGTCTCAAACTCCTAACCTCAGGTGATCCGCCCGCCTCAGCCTCCCAAAGTGCTGGGATTATAGGCGTGAGCCTCTGCACCTGGCCCAAATTATAAACTTTCTTTTTCTTCCCAGTCAGCAGCCACTCTTCTATGTGGTAGAGCACAACTGCCATATGGAAATCAGGGGTTTTTTGTGTTTCCGTCTCTCTTCCCCTCTACACACACACACACTCACACAAAATATATATATATATATTCAAACGATCCCTGCCCAGAAAGGTAATATGTTGAAAAACTCAACTTTTCTAAACTATATATATTCTCCTGTCAAAAAAAGAGAAAAGAGCCTATTATATAGAAATGGTTATTTATTATACTGAAGAATGTAAAGATCATGGATTATCTGAAACCATGATACTATCTTAAGAAATATTAGCAACATTATGACATTACATCTGTTAAGTAAACAAGAAATACAAATACTACCTTTTCATTTACATGACCTTAAATATTACCTTTTAAGGCTTGTAAAAATCACTCACAGGGCAAGCACAGATTCCATATTTGTTTACAGGGCACACACCTGCTTATAGCGAAGGGTTCGTCTTTCCAAAGTGTTTCGGATAAAGGGGGACTTCCGGGGCAGCGTTGAACTGTCACTGTCACTACGATAAAGCTGTACCAAAAAGAATGATGTTCAGAAACAATTTCTCAGCAACGCACAGCTCATTCTCTGTGTGTACTCAGAGTCTCAGAATGGATTATTTTCATCCTCTTCACAGGCCCTCAAGTGCACTTATGATTACTGGTGCTTGGAGAAGGTCTTTGGGTTTCAATTTAAACAAGAGTTTCTGCTAAAATGAAAAAAAAAAAAAAAAAAAAACAAGCAAACGAAACCCTCCCCCAGTTTCCAGGCTAACTGAGCCAACAACATCTCCATGTGATCCATACCAACGCTGTTTCGTGCCCTATACAGTCCCCACGAAGGCCAGCACTGCCCTCAGCACGGTTCACTTTTCCTCAGTCTTTCTCATGGGCTGTATTTGTGGCTTTGGCAATAGCTGGGGAAAATGACTTCCAAAAGAGACTCACTCCTGGTAGTAGGATAAGCCAACATTGCCAACTGCAGCTGTGCTCATCAAAGGACAGGGTGTACTTTTAAACAAGAAAGTAAAGAATGTCATCTTTATGGGAATCAAGTCATTACAGCCTTCATTTGGTGGCAGGGTGTCACCTCAGGATCAGTGTGACTCTGAGAAATCCAACATCCCTGCCTTCATGGCCTTATTTTCCACGCCAGTAAACCTACTCAGGAAGTGCAACGGCCTGGCAGCACACCTGCACGGCATTCATACAAACATACAGAACAGCGAAGCATCCAGAAGCATTGCCAGTAAGTGCAGCTGTTACGCAGGCACACAGAGCTTTTCCTCTGGGTAAGCAAAGCACTACCTGCTTGCACCCTTCCCCCCTCAATAAGCAGCCCCTCCAGCCGGCACGTTGGTGACTTGGCAGGAGCCTGGAACAAGGAGGACAGTGAGTGTGGCCTTCCATCTAGAACGTCCAGCCAAGCGCTTGAGCATCAGCCTCCATGGGGCTGAAGCATGACGAGTGGGAGGGCCCAGACTGGACCCAGCACCATCCGGGGCAGTTGCCAGCAGGGACACTTTGGACCAATAGGACAACAGTGGCAGGTCTCACCAACATGGCTGAGAGGGCGTTTTGGTCACCTAGTCCCCCTCCCACAGTGTTTGCAACATCTCCTTTGAGGGTCTCAGGTCCTTCCCTCTCTGAAGATCTGCCTTGGCTCTGCCCTCATGGAGCCAGCACCTCCAGGGCAGATGCCTTCTTCAACAGCCTCAATTCAGAGGTGCAGGAAGGGTCATGGTTCTCAACCAAACGGCCCCTCCAGGTCACTGTGTCATGAGCCACCATCCTTAAAAGCCCTTTCTGTACAAGTCCATGCTGGCACTATCACTCTGTCCTACCTTCATTGACCACACTGGCTCGAGTCTTCCCTCCACCCACCTTGGGGTTCTCAGCCTTGTGTGACATGCTAGAAGCATCTGGGTGCTTCCGGAAGTTCTGATGCCCAGGCCTTACCTGTGACCAATGGCAAATCTCTGGGGTGTTATGTGGGTACCAGGATCTGTTGAATCCCGCCCCCCCCCCCCCCCCCCCCCCCCCCGTGATTTGACTGCAAGGCGCAGCCATGGCTGAGAACTGCTGAGTGTCTCCCACTCATCCGCAGGTTGGGAATTTACATGTGGGTGAGTGAGAACCCACTGCCCCTCTGCCAGGACCACCCACCCTCTGACCCAGAGACCTGGCTGCCCCACAGGGCTCCAAGCCACTCAGGTTCCCGGCTCCTCCAGCTCAACCCATTCAAGAGAACCCCTGCTTCCACTTGTTCTTTACGCTGAGGTAGAAATGATTCGCTCTGCTTGTTGTCCACAGGTCAGTACATACACAACACTGAAAACTGGGGGAAGGGATGAATTTGAACCCTGAACAAATCCAGAGTTAGATAAGCATGGTAAGGCATGTGGGGAGATCACAGCACTGATGTCATCACCGCGTACCTGTAAAGTTCGCAGTGCATGGATTGGTATCATTGGTGCAAATACATATGCCTCTCAGTATAAACAGCAGGGAAAAAAAAAAAAAAAACATCACAAAGGGGACGGAAGAGAAAACATTCCAGACAGGTGACAAAGGAATTCCAACTTACTCTGCAAACATACTGGCTTCGTGCTCCAGGTGAGAAGGTCTGGGAACGGACAATCGTGCCACTCCGAACAAAAGGTGACCCTCGGGCCCGGCGGCTGGACCGCTCCTTCAGGAGGCTGGCTGCTTCTTCCGGAAAGAGATCTTCTGTGTTGGTTTCCTTATCAACCTAGGGAGTGGTTCACTCGTGACCATGGCGTCTTTCGTAACATGAGCAATAAACTTACAGGAACAACCCTGTCTTTCACTTCTCCATTCAGGATTTAGCTGGAGTTTCACACGTGGCATGTCCACAATGGAAAGGCTGATATCCCCCCAACCCCACCCCGGCCCCTCCTCTCACAGGGATCTCAACTTTCCATTTGTTCATGCGAAGAATATCAGGGTCATCCCGGACTCCTGATCTCTTTTGCACACCCCATATCTGGTCCAAGAGCGATCCCTGCTGGCTCTGTGTTCAACATCAAGTGAGTTGTTTTTTTTTTTTTTTTTTTTTTTGAGACGGAGTCTTGCTCTGTCGCCCAGGCTGGAGTGCAGTGGCCGGATCTCAGCTCACTGCAAGCTCCGCCTCCCAGATTCACGCCATTCTCCTGCCTCAGCCTCCCAAGTAGCTGGGACTACAGGCGCCTGCCACCTTGCCCGGCTAGTTTTTTGTATTTTTTAGTAGAGACGGGGTTTCATTGTGTTAGCCAGGATGGTCTTGATCTCCTGACCTCGTGATCTGCCCATCTCGGCCTCCCAAAGTGCTGGGATTACAGGCTTGAGCCACCACGCCCGGCCATCAAGTGGGTTTTGAGTGCTTGTCAGCAACCCTTCACCTGAGTTGCCATCATCTCATGCCCAGATGAGTGCAGTAGATGCCTCAGTGGTCTTCCCAATTCCACACCTCTCTGCCCTTCGATCTATTCTCAACATAGCAACCAGGGACATGCCAGGAAAACTGACTAGGCCAAAGGTGGAAACATCCCAAATGTCCATTGACAGATCAATGGATCAACAAAATGTGGTCTTATCCACACAAGGAAATAGTATTCAGCCATAAAAACCAATGGAGTTTTTATATACGCTAAAATGTAAATAAACCTTGAAAATATTGTGCTGAGTGAAAGAAGCCATGCACCAAAGGCCACATAGTATATGATTCCACTTCTGGAAACATCCAGAAGAGGTAAATCCATAACCAGAAAGCAGATTTTGGTAGCTGCAGGTGGCTGGGGGAAGGGGGAATGGGAGTGACTGCTCAATGGGGCGGGTTTTACTCTGGGGTGATGGAAACATCAGGAAACTAAATAGAGGTGGCGGGTGAGCAACACTGTGTGGACCAAATGCCACTGACGCATACACTTTAAAATGCTTCCCTTTATGTGAACTTCAAATCAATAAATTTTAGAAAACACTAATGAAAAAGCTTCAGTCAGATCATGTGGCCACTGAGCTCAAAACCCACCAGCTTCTCATGCCCTTAGAGAAAAGGCAGGGTCCTGAGTGGGCCCTGCACGATCTGACCACTTCACTCCCTTCATCCTCAGCACCACCCCACAACACACACTGGCTGCTCCCACACCTGACACAAAAAATTGTGGGAAAAAAACCACACAACAAAATTTACCATATTAACCATTTGTACAGGCCCAGTTCAGTGGCGTCTATTCACATTGTTGTGCAACAGATCTCCAGGACTTCTTTATCTTGTGAAGCTGAAACTCTGCCCTCTCCACTAAAAAACAACTCCCCATTCCCACTCCTGAGACAGAGGAGAGATCCCGTTTTAGGGGCCTGCAGACCTCCCGAGCATGGACATAAAGGAAAATCAATTTCTTTCAAAGGAAATTCCAGGTACCTTGCTATCCCTGAGATGTAAGTAAGTAACTTGATAAGCAAGAAGGTAATAGTAGCCTAAAACAATAGCCAAGCAAGTTAGAGTCTGGAGATGTTTGGTTCCCTAGAGAAACTAAAGACATCTTGGCCAGGCGTGGTGGCTCACACCCGTAATCCCACCAGTTTGGGAGACCAAGACAGGTGGATCACTTGAGGCCAGGGGTTTGAGACCAGCCTGGCCAACATGATGAAACTCCATCTCTGCTACAAAAAAAAAAAGTCAGCTGGGCAGGGCAATGGGCGCCTGTAATCCCAGCTACTTGGGAGGCTGAGCCATGAGAATTGCTTGAACCCAAGAGGCGGAGGTTGTAGTGAGCTGAGATCACACCACTGCACTGCAGCCTGAGGGACAGAGTGAGACTCCATCTCAAAAAAGAAAAGAAAGAAGAGAAGAGAAGAGAGGAGAGAAGAGAGAAGAGAGAGAAGAGAGAAAAGAGAAGAAAAGAAAAGAAAAAAGAGAAACCAAAGACATGTTAACCTATGTGCCTGATTGTCTTTCAGAAACCCAGACTCCCACCAAAGGGACCTGCTGGCACAGAACTCACATAAGGTGGAGCTAAGGACTGTACTCTGACCCTTGCTCTTTATTCTGAATTTCTTCCTGAGAGGTCTGCAGGGAGTCACACCCACAAGTCAGAGCTAACCATCTTTTCTGCTGACCCCAAATTTTTAGACAAAGCTTTGCCTCCTGAACCAATTGCAATCAGAAAATCTTTGAATCCACCTACATCCTGTAAGCCCCCACATCAAGATATGCTATCCTTCTAGGCCAAAAGCAATGTGTAACCTCCATAGATTGGTTTAGGATTTTGCCTGTGACTTCTGCTTTCCTGAAATTTACCTCTGCCTTTAAAAACCCTTCCCTGCAAGGCATTGGAAGGCCGGGTCTTAAGTGTGAGCTGCCCAAATCTCCTTGCTTGGCGCCTGCAAATAAACACCCTCTTTCTACCCCTGCAAAACACCTTCATGCAGACACGTGGTTTTACTGCACCGGGTGAACGGACCCCAGCTCTGTTCTGTAACACAGCCCTACACCCCATGCAAGCTCCTGGCAGCCACCATTCTGCTTTTCTGCCCTGTGAATTTCACTACTCCAGGAACCTCATGATGGTATTTGTCTTTTTGTGCTTTTCTAACCAGCCAGCAGTCAATTCATTAGCACATAAAAAGATTTCTTTTCAGATTCTAACGATTTTAGGAGTTGTATGCCAGGAGACATGCAACTCAAACAGTTGAAGACTAAATAAATATTCACACTGGCTTATTCACTCAGCATGAGTCCTCAAAGCTCATCCACGTTGCAGCGTGACAGAATTTCCTTCCATTTTAAGGTTGAATAATATTCTATTGCATGGATAGACCACGTTTTCTTTATCCACTCATCCATGATGGACACTTTAGTTGCTTCCACCTCTTGGCTACTGTGAATAATGCTGCTGCTACAAACATGCGTGTGCACATTATTTCTTCAAGATCCTTTCAATTCTTCTAGATATACACCCAGATATACCCAGAAGCGGGACTGCGGGATCCTATGGTGGTTCTATTTTTAATGTTTTGAAGAACCACCATACTGTTTTCCATAGCAGTTGTACCCTTTTATCATCCTGACATTTTCTAAATGTGAACCCTTTCTAAAACTGTAAACCTCTCTACAGGTGTCTGCCCGCTTCCCTGCCATTGCATTCTCCAGAAGCCCCCTTGCTCTCTGTGACATGAGCGTACGCTAGCGATGTCTCCTCTGGCGTCTCCCTCTCGAGGGTGGGAGTTTGTTTGCTTTTTTTTTCTTTTCCTATTCACCCACTATACTAATGTTGTATCTGTGATGCCCACACAGAAAGGGAGAATGCAAATGTGGTGAAGAACTAACAACTGTGGGATCTAGGTGAGGTGTATAGGTATTTGTTGCATTATTCTAGCAACTTCTCCACAGATTTCGCTTTTTCAAAACTAAAAGTTGAGGGAAGGGGAAACACCAAATAACCCTCCCACGGCCACTCACCCTGGCTTGGGCTGCTTCTTTTTGAGATCTCAGAAAGTTGGACAAGGGCCATGACCAGCAGCCTGGTCCAAAACAACTAGGAACCTGCTGTGGGTTACAGCTTGGGAAGCTGCCGGGGGCAGATTTCACTTTGTGCTTCTGGGTGAGAGCAGGGGCGTGAGGGTGATAAAATACTTTTGTGAGCTGAACAGTGGAGAAACCAAGTTTCGAAACAGCATTGACAGTGTCTTCCCTGACTTCACAGGCGCTGTAAACATGAGACTTCTCCCCTAAAGACAGGGTGACTGTACAGCTAGAGGCAGATGAGCAGAAGGGGCAAAAGGACAGCACTATTCTACATTTCACAAAAGGGGAAGAGGAACTACAAATGTCCAAAACCTGTGGGACTCATGAACCCTCCGGAGCCTCGTTTGTCCCTGAAGGTGGGAATGGATCAGCTGTGCCTATTCAAGCCCTTTACAGATCTGAGGCCATTCACTTCTTTTCCTCAGCTCACAGTAAACCCAGCCTTAGCTGTGGCCCTCAAATCCAACAGCAGTGTCCATTCTATACCACGACATTCTCCTGTGCCCAACACCCGGGCCACTGGGTGTGTGTGCAGGTCAGCCATGTGGCTCTCCTCCCCAGGAGCCCTGGCTCTGCTTGCCTTTGGTGCATCTTCCCCCATACCCTGACACTTCCCACAAAGAATTTGGGGGTACACAGCCTCTCCTTCCAGGGCAGTACCTGGTACATATGGCAAAATGTTGGGGGTGAGGGGCTCCGGAAAATCCCCTATGTTTTCTACTTACCTTAAGAGGTGAGGGCTGAAATTTCTCTGGGCTGTAAGGCCCTGCCTGAGCAGCAAATGGATGGCCCAGGATGGAGTCGATACCCACGCAACAGGGCTCTGGGTACGGAGGGCTGGTCTGGGTGCAGTTGCTACAGCCGCTATCCACCGAGTCTGCTTGCCAACTCCTGAAGGCGGACATGGCAGAAGCCCAAATGGTCACCAAACAGGATGTATTTCATGCTACTCTTAGAGCACAGTAGTAGAGGTAATGCAATAAAACCTATTTCTTTCCAATGATTGAAGACTGTTGCGTCTCTCATAAAGTAAAAAGGTGCTTCTGTTTTCCAGGGAAGATGGCTCTTGAAGGACTTTCCTTAAGAGGGGCTTTCTCTATCACCAGTGGCAGCCACTGAAGATTCCAGAAAACTGCACCACTCAGCCCCAAACCCCTCCCAACTCCTGTCCATCCCTGAACACAACACCTTCCCCTCTGCATGCACTATCGCTCCCCAAAATAAACTCCTCTGTAAACTAAGCTCAGAGAAAGCCATCGGGAAGCAGCAGGAAGCCCTGGAAAGATGGTGCACTTTATGGAAAAATGTGGAAGTACAGCAATATGTACAGCACCTCCAGAGACAACGAACACAAGCCAGGGCACCAGAGGCGCCCATTCAACGGAATCATTCATCTATCACATGCAGGTCTCCACGGGGCCAAGGATTCACCAACAGGCTGCTTCAGGTGAAGCAGAAAGGGACACCGCATGACCCCCTTTGTAGGAAGTGTCCAGACCGGCAGGTCTATAGACACAGAGGGCAGATTTGTAGTTGCAGGGAATCAGAGGGGAACCTGGGAGCGCATTTGGCTAGGGATAGGCAGAGAGGGTGTGATGAAAATAAAATGCTGTAAAATTGACTGTGCCCGTTCAGTCCTAAAAACCACCTAACTGTGCACTTTAAATGGGTGAACTGTATGGGAGGTAGACTGTATCTCAATAAAGGTGTTAAAAAGAAAAAAATCCAACAGCTTTAAGGGACCTTACTGTATCCAATCCTGGGAGAGGGCAGTACTTCAACAGCCCCACTCTTGACGAGAAACTCCAGGACAGACAGAAGGAAAAAGTGAAAAGCACACGTGAGAGTCAGGAGAGAGACTTCAGGGAGCTGCCCTCATCCAGACCAGCACTCAATTCCCTCCAGAATCAACTTCTGGGCAGTGGTACCTAACGATTGCCCAGCACCTTCTATGGAGGCATGGCTGAGGAAAGCAAGTGCATCTCAGAGACAGCTACGCTGCCTGGCACACTGGCTGTCTCCCCAGAGAAAATGTGCTTCCCACGACAGTTTTCACGAGCGTTCTGACCACAGGGCACCCATGCTCCTTTCCAGGGAGGGCACGAGCCGGAGCCCGCGCCCGCTGAATTAGCCCTTACCGCTCGGATACAGCCTCGGTCTGCTCCTCCTTGCGCTCCATCTCCAGGACCTCCTCCTCCGTGTACTCCAGCTTGGCCCGCTCCTCGGCCAGCTCCCTCTCCACCGCCTGCAGCTGTGCCGTGGTTCTGGCCAGGAGCACTGTCACCGCATCCTGCAGGAGGAGGGGGTGCGTGAGGACAGCTCAGGCCAGCAGACCCTGCGTACACAGCAGGTGTCCACACGGCACAGATAGGAGGCCACTCTGCTGCCCTTCCGTGAGAAGAAACTCACCCTACCTAGGTCTGGGGTGGAGGCATTCATGTAGCCTTTTTCTGCAGCTCTGAGGGCTCCTATTTAAAAGTAGCCAGTGTACCACCCAGGTACCACTCATGACCATGTGTACCGTGAACACGTTTGCATTAAAAAAAAATTCTCAAGCAATGGCCGTATGGAAACTACTCCTTTACCCCACTATACTGACTCATATCTACAAAGACACTTCTAAGAAATGACTTCCCAAAGACAAAGTCAGTCTCAGGGTCATGAAGGCAGCAGCGATCAGCTCCTTAGAGCAGGGCCAAGTACCGTTTTGCCGGAGATGGAGATGGTGTGTGCAGGATCCCGGGCGGAGCTCTCTCCCGCACACCCAGGCTCCCGCGTCCTCGATGGCTCAGAGCTGGTGAACACCTGGACGGAATGCCAGCGCAGCTGCATCTCACTCAAACTGTCATAGTCAGCCAGGTTAATCTGAGCAATGCCCTGCAGGGGTATTAAAGAAACGTCAGAACAGGCACTGAATGATTTCACCATAATGACTAGAGGCCTTTAAAATATTCAGTTAAGGCAGGGCAGGTGGCTCATGCCTGTAATCCCAGGCATGGGATTTGGGAGGCCGAGGTGGGAGGATTGTTTGAGCCCAGGAGTTCGAGACCAGCCTGGGCAAAAGAGCAAGACTCTGCCTCTACAAAAAATTTAAAAATCAGCCGGGCATGATGATGTACAACTGTGGCCCCATCTACTTAGGAGGCTGCGGTGAGCCGAAATCATACCACTGCGTTCCAGCCTGGGCAACAGAGACCCGGTCTCAAAAAAATTCACTTCACCCTTCAATCTTTGTGTGTGTGTGTGAGAGAGAGAGAGACAGAGAGAGAGAGATGGAGTCTCGCCCTGTTGCCCAGGCTGTAGGACAGTGGTGCGATCTCAGCTCACTGCAACCTCCACCTCCCTGGTTCAACAGATTTCCCCGCCTCAGCCTCCCGAGTAGTTAGGATTATAAGTGTGCGCCACCACACCCGGTTATTTTTTGTATTTGTAGTAGAGACGGGGTTACTTAAAGGACTGCAGCACAATGAAAGCAACTGCAGAGGAATCTAATGGGTGGCTCCCTGGTCGCCTGTTCCACCCAATCAGAAAGTGCTGGGAAGAGAAGAGACAGGGCAAAGAATGGGCAACCCGGAGTTCTGGGCCAGGCTCACAGCTCTACTGCCCTGATGAGGCAGATTTGCTCAGGAATTTCTGAAATAAGAAACGACTGCTGAACTCTACATGCCCTAATTGTGCCGCTGAGGGGAGAGGACCAAGGGAGAACACTCCAGCCATGGAAGGAATCCACCCTGGCTTCCAACCCTGGCATGGGCCCTGGATGGCTGGAATACTGAGGACAAACTGCGGATTCTCCTGAGGCCTCGTTCCAGGGTTGCCAGGTAACGTGCAGGGCACCCCGGTGAATCTGCACTTCAAATAAACAACACAGGGTTTCCCTGTGAGTCTTAAACACCGCATGGGAAATACTTACGCTTTAAAGAACATCCATAATTTACTTGAAGTTTGAATTTAGCTGACTGTCTTGTATTTTAATTTGCTAAATCTGTCAACCCTACTTTGTTCCCTGGACTGAAGATGGGGCTGACGCAAAGGCATCCCACAGGGTTTGTGAGTACTAGCTGAGAGGACGCATTTAAAGTACAACGTACTTGACAAGATCACTGGTTGGATCATCCCTGTTTGTATTTCCAGCCACAGAAATACTTAAGAAGATCACAACTTCTAAGCAACCCACCACGGGAGAAAGGAAGGATGGCAGAGGGGAAAGGAGTGAGGGAACCAGAGACGGAGGCAGAAGAGAGAGAGGGAGGCCAAAAGGCAAAGACAGACAAAAACTAAGAAATTATCACAAAAGAGTACAAGAGAAAGAAGGGAAAGAAAGATACACACACAAAAAAGACCGGCTGACTGAAACACAAAGGAAGGAAGGAGGCCGGGGGCGGGCGGAGCGCCTGGCGCCATACCAGCAGTTCTTCCTGCAGCTGCGGAGTCACCGAACACACGTATAACTGAAGTGACTTCAGTGTCAATGCGCTGGAGTGCACGGGGATTCTGAACACTTCATTGAACACCAGCGGCACCTGGAACTCCAGAGCCTTGGAGCAGTAAGTGTTGGGCGTGCCCAAGTCCAGTGGTGGCAAATAGACGCGGATGTGGCTGCAAATAGAATGGGGGAGGGAAGAGCACGTGCAGGCGGCGCTCACAGATGCCTCGGGCCCAGAGCAGGCACGACCTACACGATGCGCGCAGAGCCCCCATGTGCAGCCCCCTTTGGGGACCTGTAGCTACAGTCTCAGAGTCCTTTGCAAAAAGCTCCTTTCTCAACTAAGCATAGACCGATGTACCCCAGGGATAGGGGAAGTCCCCCACAAGGAGGATGCCTTCCAAGCCAGGACTGAAGCAGTGGACGCTTCCAGGCCCTACTGCTCCCCATCTTTTTGGGAATTGCCCCTCAGCTCTTTCTGCACGGCTCCCCCACTGCTTTCTCAGTCTATCACCCATGGGGTAGCCCGTGTTTCCCACCCTCCCTGCCCCAAGTCTGGCACATGGGAGGGGCTGAGCCATCTGTGAGCACTGCAGAGGTCACTGGGGTGGCCAAACCCCAGCCAAGCCCCCAGCTGCTCACACTCAGGGGTCCTAAGGCCTTTAGAAGACTCGCCAAAGGGGGCCCACCCTGTGCCTTGAACAGACCATTACAGGCATGGTCACCTGCTTGGGTAAGTGGGACCCTCTATCAGGCCCCCATCTGGAGCCACGGAGCTCAGAGAGGCAGCGGCCCCACAACTGAGGCCAAAGGCACTAGCTGCTCCCGACGCCTATTTTCTCCTCCCCGCTCCGTCAAGGACGCCCTGGTCCCAGCCAGAGGTCTCTCAAGATCACAGAGCAGAGCACGACAGCATCAGCAACCCCATCCCCAGCACCAGGAGAATGCAAAAGGCTCCTCTGCGCCAACATGGCACACACTAGCTGGGCACTGGCACCGGCACCTGCACCAGCCTCAAATCATTCACTAGATTCTTTTGAAGACTTTACACCTCAGACAGACACTTCCTGGTGCTTTCCTGGAAATTCAGGCTCCCAAACTGTCTTTTCCCTCCTCAGCCATGTGGCCAGCTGGCCAGCGCCCCGGAGCCTGGCTTACACTTTGCAGTCTTCCTTCACCGCCAGCCCCGCCGGGTTCTTCAGCTGCAGCACGTGCACGAGCAGACACTCGTTGCCGCTGTCGCGCCTAGGAAACCAGACATGAGTCACGGTCGGCAGGTGCCTCCCAGTGAAACCATCCTTCTGACTCAACCGCAGCAGTGGCCATCTACTGCCTGGGGTTCTGCCCCACCCTATCCCCAGGGCACATCTGCACCCAGTGGGTAAAGCCCAGGTACAGCACAGTCCCCGTAACAAACAATGACCAAATGCCACCCATGCTGGGTGGAGGAGCCCTGGACTGCAGTGAAAAGAGTGAGCAAAGGAAATGGCTGGGACCCAAACACCTGTCTCCCTCAGGGGCACCTCGCAGTCACTGCCTTTATTGACACTCTAATTAGAAACCAACAATTGTTGTCCTGCCAACCAGCAGATTACTTCTTTGAGGGTGAGGGAGGGAGCCTGCTACCCGTGCTGCAGTGAGCAGAATCAAGCCCCGGCAGGCACAGGCACAACCGTCCCCGAAGGTCGCACTCTGCCAGAGCCCCCGGCTTCAGGAAGTGGTGGCTCCCAGCTGTGCATCTCCGTGTTGGAAGACAACAGTGGAGCCACCTTTCCCCGTCACTCCTTCCTGCCAACTCTGTCCCCTCACCTGAGACCTGGGGTAACAAAGGTCCCTCCAGCCCTGTGTGTGCAGGTGGGAGCCATGGGGTGGACCCGGTCTCCAGCCCAGCCTGAGGGGCAACAGGCTAGGGTCTGTACTCACAGGAGTCCCACGTGGATCTGGGGGTCTCCGTTACTGGCCGTGTCTCCGTAGGCAGGCTCCTCGGCATCTTCGTTCCTGAACACAGGGGTAAATGCAACCAACTTCATTCCAGAGGGAACCGATCGCTACAGATTCTGCAGGAGATCTCTCATGCTAAAAGAGGGCTTTATTAAGTTGTGACGTAAGTCAATGAGGTCATAATGTGTCTGAAGGAACGGGGCAGGCCCCCAGAATCCATGAGGCATCTTACTGGGTACCTGCCTACAAACTGCTGGGGTTTTTTTTGTTGTTGTTTATTTTGTTTTATTTCTGAGACAGAGTCTGGCTCTGTGGCCCAGGCTGGAGTACACTGGTGCAATCTCGGCTCATTGCAACCTTCGCCTGCTGGGCTCAAGCAATTCTCCTGCCTCAGCCTCCCCAGTAGCTGGGATTACAGGCACCCGCCACCACGCCCAGCTAATTTTTGTATTTTTAATAGAGACAGGGTTTCACCATGTTGGCCAGGCTGGTCTTGAACTTCTGACCTCATGTGATCCGCCCACCTCAGCCTCCCAAAGTGCTGGGATTAAAGGCGTGAGCCACTGTGTCCAGCCTATTTCTTTTTTATGTTGTTCTTGTTTTAGGAAAATAACTTTGCAGCTGGGCACGATGGCTCATGTCTATAATCCCAGCACTTTGGGAGGCTGAGGCGGGTGGATCACTTGAATCCAGGAGTTCAAGACCAGCCTGGCCAACATGGTGAAACCCTGTCTCTATTAAAAATACAAAAATTAGCCAAGTGTGGAGGAGTAGATCTATAATCCCAACACTTCCGGGAGGCGGAGGCGGGCCAATCACTTGAGCTCAGGAGTTCAAGACCAGACTGGGCAACATGATGAAACCCCATCTCTACTAAAAATACAAAAATTAGCCAGGCACGGTGGTGTATGCCTGTAATCCCAGATACCTGTGGGGCTGAAGTGGGAGAATTGCTTGAGCCCAGGAGTTGGAGGCTGCAGTGAGCTATGATTGCACCACTGCACTCCAGCCTGGGCAACAGCAAGAGCCTGTCTCAAGCAAACAAACAAACAACAAATAAAAGAAGAAAGTAACTTTGCACACCTTTCAAAACCACATGTGATACTTGGGGAAATGTTCAAAAATTAACTTTAAGTGAACTGTCTTCTAGATACTGGAGACTTAAATTGTATGAAAAAATAATGACATCAAAGATGCCCGATCAAAATAAAGCATGGAATTCCAAAAGGTGCTGTGTCATTGTGAAACCATTCCTATAGCTAAGAAAACAAGAAGGGAGGGAGGGAGGAAATTCATTTCTAATGAATGAATGTTCTTTCCGGCAAAGCAGGGCTCTCCCATACATTGATTCTCCTTTTTGAGCTCCATCAGGCCCAAGCCTTAGGCCCCGAGGGTCAGGGAGAAAGATTTCTTTCTAAAACCCAACCACCCAAAGGTGAAGAAGCTAGAAAAATATCCTGCCCCTGGAGAAATAAAGTGTCAATGTATGAAAGCTTCAGTATGGAATCTTTTTGTGACTGCCAGTAACACAGGTGATTCTGCGTAGGAAGAAGGAAATAGTAAGACTGGCTTCACACCTTTTGGTTAGAGGTTCAAACACCCCACTGTCGCTGGCTAGTGAATAATCCGACAGGCATGCGGAGATGCGGCGTGCCCTCCTCTCCAACCTCTTGGCACTGTCTTCTCGAAGAGTCACTGCTGCAAGTAAGGGACGCACACAGGGTCAGGAAATAACAGCACCGGGGACCAGGGTCCTTGATGCTGGAGCACACACTACGTCACTGAGTGTTCCAGAGACTCGCCGGGACACGCACACACAGAGACATGCTGTGCTCTAGTCATTTTGCATATTGGAAAATTGAAGAAATGAACTTCTGGCTACCTCTTGGATTCATAAATCTATTTCCACCCCCTTAATGAGCACACAGAACATAAGATGATGATGAGAAGCCCCTCAAATGGCGCTTTCCGAAAGCCGCTCACGCTCACGAGACAGGAAAGCAGCATTCGCCGGATGGGAACAGCAGCAGCGCTCGCCAAGAGGTCATGGTTTTCACTGCCTTCTTTACGCTGTCGGGTATTTCCCATGTTTCATACAACAAATACTGCTTTTATACTCAGGAAAAAACAATTTAATTATCCAAATAAACCCTAGAAAAATTAGCAACCTTCAAAGCAGAGGACACAGTTGAACCCACACTCATCCTCTGAAAACGCCACCTGGGAGGCCTGTGGCCCCAGGGGAGGAAGCTGGGGCTCAAGCCTGGCTGTCTCAGTGACCGCAGGCAGGAGCCTTCCCAGCTGCCCTTCTGGGTTAGCATGCTACTATTCCTGGGCTGCTTAATTTTATCTTTCACATCTATTTTACTCAAGAGCCAAAAATAGCCATTGAAACGTTTCCTTTTAACATTTCATCAGCCTTTTCTACCCATTTCCTCAGAGCAATAAGTTCCTTTTAACAAAACCAATACAAACGGGTATATAATCTTCCTGCGCTAAATGCAACTGTGAGCCCAGGAGTCTGTTTTCTTGCGGGTGTGCTCGGCTGGAACACGGAATGGAACTGGAAGCCCCAGCTGGGCACTCCACCACCACTCAAAGCCAGCCCCCGCTTCCATCTCCGCACTTTTCTTTGGCTAAGTTCTAGAAACGGAAAGTGTTGACCTCTGTGCCTTCCTAAACTGAGTCCACTGGTGACCATCTCTCCTTTCAACCAAATTATCATCCATACCAATGAAACACAAACACGTTCAACAGCACATGGAACACATGGGGCTGTGGCCTTTGGCCTCGCAAGGTCAAGTGGAGGCCAAGTGAAACTTCCAAAGGTCTGCCATACCACGTCTGGGGAATCTGCTGCTTCTCCCCCATCAGCCAGGGCTGGAAGCCGGCCTCCATCCTGGGGTGGCCAGAGGCACTGCCTCTCAGACAGCTCAGGACTCCAGAGGCCAGCTTTCCTCTTTATGCCTGCCACATGGAAGAACCCAAACACCTGGCCCTCAACTGCAAATGGAAGCCCCCCCATCCACTGCATCAATCCCAAGCAAAGGAAACCACCACTACCATTTGCATTCCCACCCTGACACATGAGGTCCCCAGACCCAACTGTAGATGCCTGCAAGGAAACGGCACCAGGTAACGAGCCTAAGCACCTGCAACCACTCCAGCCCAGGGCACAAGTCTGGCCATGTTTCCCTCTCATCATGCCACAGAAGTCAATGCAGAGAGGAAAGAAATGAAGGAGCTAATCCTCGAAGCCCAGGCTGAGTCACCAGACCCACAGGGTAGGTGGAAGTAGGAATTGCCAGGAGCAAGTCCCATTGGCAACTGCTCCGGCTGAGAAAAAGCACAGACTCCACGCTCCACACCCTGGACGCCTGCCCTGGGGCTTCAAGGCACAGAGGTGGACCCTCAGGAGCAGTGCTAGGGAGACAAGGGTCAAATCTTCCCCATGTTCATGTGAAAAATCTCTTTACTCCCTTCTCATCATTCAAGACAGACAGACAGCAAGAGCCAAGGATGTGAACACTGCTTGGTAAAAAGGAAGAAAATATAGTAAAAACCACAGCATAGCAAAGCTGCCAGGTGGCATATGACAGCAATGAACACCATTACATTCCAGAAACAAACACATACAGGGAATGAACAGTGAAAGCTTCTAGGAAAGTTCTTAAACAGCTTTAGTAGCCGCCATGAATATTAACAATGAGATAACGATAAAGCCAATCGCTAAGTTGTGTTGAAGCGCAGCTATAAGATAACCCTCCTTGGCCACACCCCAGCCATCCTGAACACATCCATTCACAGCACAAAGGTGTGCCTGGGGCCTGAGCAACAACACTGAGCGAGGGGACTCCCAAGGCCACTTACAGTGAGCACTTCTGTCGAGCCGCATGAGAAGAGATTTAAAAAAAAAAAAAAAAAAAAAAGCACAAAGTGAAAACACTGGAGAATCTAAGCCAACAACATTAAATGGAGTATCAATATCATAAAAGCATCAACAAATAGATGAGCAAAGTCAAGATTTTTATGGGTTTTGATTAGCAAATACTAATGGGTAGATAACAATAGCTAAGTATTTCATAATCACAACACATTTGACTTTTAAAATCCAGGGAAGACAAAACTGCATCAAAAACGTAAATAGTATGAAAGATCACAGTGTATTGCCCCACTCCTCTGACCTGCCTTCTGTTTCCTCTGATTGATTGAAAACACAAGGAAAAAATCATTCAGAGGCTGGTTTGCAAGTTTGGACAATTTGATTTTTTAGCTTACAAAAATTTTGTCTTACTAAGACTTGCTAGGGCCAAACTTAGACCGCAATGTTCCAAGCATAGCTGATACATGATGGGGCAGGGGAGGCGAGGGGCCCCCCTGTGTCCATGCCTGAAGCTGGCTACCCAATCTGGCCCTCATTTCAAGTTTCTAAGGACACAAATTAATGTGTCCTTGGAACAACGTAATATACGTAGTATATAAAACCACCACCAGGTGGCAGTATCATAAAAGGTACCGCTAGGCGGCAGTGTCGCCCAAGAATCCACCACCGATGTCATATAAGAATCTACCACCAGATGGCAGTGTCAGTCAAGAATTTATCGGCAGTGTCATATAAGATTCCGCCACAAGATGGCAGTGTAACACAAGAAATAATCACTAATGCGCTATGACTCCACCACGAGATGGCAGTGTCTACACATATAAGCAAATAATTCCCAATCTAAGAAGTTTCAACCATTATAGCATCTGCCAAGGAAAAGCGAAAGAAAAATAAATTAGGATGTGAAATTAAGTCAGCCCTTCTCCCTCCTATTCTGTCTCTCCTCTGGCCCAAAGTGGCCCTTGGGCTTTGTGCAGATTTTATGCCTAACTAGACTGACATTCTGGAATCTCAATCCCTTAAGGAGAAGGTGGTGGGAGAGAGGAGGGAGACTAAGAAAAAAGTCGTAATTGGATATTTATTTTTTGACTGAATGGAAAAAACATGGAGCAATCAATCTGTGGTTATAAAGAGGAACAAAGCGAACGAAGGATACCTGCATATATGGACTTCAGAAACAATGTATCTGGGGATACCAAAGTGTGTTTGCAAACACAGGGGCAGACACCAAAATAGAGATGCCAAAAAGCCATGGGGCAGTCTCAGAACATGACGGCCTCTGGTTACGCACATAAGTGCCAACAGACTACTATTTTATAGAGTGATCATCCTATCCATTGATCTACCAATCCATCCATCTCTTGGGTAACAGAATGGTGGTGAACGGAAGGGGTTACAAAGATCACTGCATTCAAGGATGGAAAAAGTGACACTCAGCCCAGATACGTGTTCAAGGTCACACAGCTAGAAGTGGACAGGGCAGGGAACAAAAGCTTGGTCTCCCAGGTGCTAGTCTGAAGCTGTTGCCACTACACCACACTGGTTCTGCTCTCTAGTTTTATTTCTACCCTTTGCCGCATAAATACTCCATAGTACGTGACTCGGGTTTCTCAGCCTCAACCCTCTTGACATTTGGGGCTGGACCATTCTCAAGGCCGGGGGAGGGTGCTGCCCTGTATGTGGTAGGGTGCTTAGCAGCATCCCTGGCCTACACTCGCCAGATGCCAGGAGCATCTCCCATCCCCTAGTTGTGACAACCAAAACTGTTTCCAGACATTGCCAAGTGTTCCCCAGGGGCAGGAGGCAAAAACACCCCTGGCAAAGATCCACTATGCTGCACAAGTTATCTAGTGCTTGTCTAAACGGAATATTTAAAACGTTTTTGCTGTGCAAATAAAAGTCAGTTAAATGTGCTGAACTTCAGGAATGGGAGACCTTGTTCTTGATCCTCTTTAAAACCAAAGGAAGATAAAGTTGCCATGGGTTGGCTCAGAAAAGCACATGGGGTCAACATTCCCTTCAATAGGAGTCTGGTCTTCCAAGCAGGCTACATGCTGAAAGACCCCGGCTCCAAGGAGGAGCTGAACCAACACCAACTGAATGGATGAGGCGCCACGGAGCTCTGTGTTTCTCCATTTGAAGAACCACCAGAGAAACTGATTCAGTAGAAATGACTGATACTTACGGGCATGTCTTTTGAAATTACACATTATTTTCACTTCCACATTTGATAGAATTATGTTCTTGAGAACTATAAAAGATAAAGAGATGTCAAAGCAACAAAAGAAGTCGAGATTTCCACTAGCTACAACCAGACACCAGTTGACATAATGGTCTCAGGCGGGCGCACACTGACGGTTCCATCTCGGTACACATGCTGCAAAGGTCATGAAGGCCCTAGTACATCTCTAGCAGCCTCTGAACGTGGAAGACTGTGTGGTTCTTACCCTAGTTTTGAACAATTAAGTATTTTTTGAAAATAAGCCAAGTACCTAGGAAAGACAACTTTGTCAATTTCAGTGATCTTTCCCCAACACAGACCAGAAAGGGCAGGTGTGTGCTCTTCCTGATCACATCAACATTCCTAAATGTAAAGCTCACCATGGACCTGGAAAGCCAGTGGTCCTCACTCTGGCCCCCCGTGGTTTCCTCCCTGCAGGTAACCCTCACCCCGCAGGAGGCCGCATCCGCACTTACTTCCACCCACAGGAGCGCTGGCTGGTGGGGGTCCTGGCTCGTGTGGCCCTTCCCCGTCCCCAGGGACCCCGTGTGGCTGAAGGGCCGCCATGCCTGGTAAGTCTTCATCCCCCAGAGCCGAAGCATGCGCCCGCAGTCTGTCCAGGGCACCCAGGCCTGGCCCCTCACAGCTGTCCGCCAGCTGCGCCAGTGGTGAGTCCCGTGAGGCAGGGAGGAAGGGCGTATCCAGGGGCGAGCTTGGGGGCGACAGTGAGGACAGGGAGGAGCGGGAGGACAGCGATGCCAGGGACTGGGGTGTGTCCAGGGACCGCCTCTGCTTGTGGAAGCCCGAGGGGCCTGCCGGCTCTGTAAAGGTGGCATCTCGCCCCAGCGAGTCGAAGGGAATGAGGTCGAAGCGTAGAAGCTGGCTGCCCTCAGTGTCGGGCTTCTCATACTGCGGGAGGCCGTAGATGTCCGTGAAGCTGACCGAGCTCAGGGAGCCCCGGCTGGAGGCCAGAGACCCGCGGCTGGAGGCCAGGGACCCGCGGCTGCTCCCCGAGGACACCGTCAGGGTGCTGGCACACAGGCTGAAATGAGACAGCATGGCCATCTGAGATGGCAGGGCAGCCACCCCTGCTTACCCTGTGAGCACAGAAAGGGCGGCAGACAGCAGTGGGCAACAGCAGAGACCCGTGCCCAAGTCCCAGTCCCGGCTGGAACGCATAGTAGCCAGGTACACTTGCTCAAGCCATTCACCCCCTCTGGGCTCCCACGGGCTCACTGGGGCTGAGGTGAGAACAGCTCCCACCTTGGGCATTGTTAGGAGGAATATCTGAGAAAATCACACATCTAAGGCCCCTGACATGACGCTCTACCATACGGTAAGAGATGAGGAAATGTGCGCAGGGCCATTCTTGAGCAGCCAAATCTTACTAGCTTAAAAAATGCATATGCTTTTAAAAAAATAAAATAAAAATGTGCACATGTATAGATGTACACTTCTGAAGCTGTTAATTAGGTTACAAAATCCTTGAATACATTTGACTTCACGCCTCTTATTTACCCTGAAGCCAAATGTGGTTCTCTCCATAGTCCTTGAGTCATACAGTAGTAGCATATTAAAAATATAATGTATCCATTCTGTGTTAACAACACTTCAGGTCAAGCTCCAGTAGGAGAAAAACAAGCTACAAGAAGCAAGTTCATGTACCAGTCATTGGAACACGATGATCAAATACTGTTTTCTCTTTGAAAGTAACCTACCTTTTTAACTGGGACTGGAGGTAGGACGTTAAGCGGGTGGCTTCTTCCAGCTGCATAAGTAGACAATTCCTTTTTTCCTGAAGCAGAATCCTGTAGGTAAGAAAACAGTCGATTAGTACATTTCAAAGACAGGGAGAATATGTTCATAACAAGACATTCCACTATCAATTCCCCCCCAGCTGAATTAGGTTGCAATGACCACCCATTCTAAAAGCACCCAGGTCACAAGTGCCAAGACCACAGAGACTGCTTTTGTCCCATTTGAAAAATACTGGCACCCTGAGCAGTGCCTGCTACTCTGTGGAAGCTCCAGGCACAGTGCACGGGGGAGGGGATGCGTGAGAGGAGGAGTGGGCACAGGGATGGGTCAATGTGTGGCTGGGTGGGTGAGGTACAGGTGGACAGATGGGTGGGCGGCTAGATGGGTGAATGGGTGGGTGGCTGGATGGGTGGCTGTGGGTGGATGGCTGGGTGGGTGGCTGGATGAGTGGCTGGGTGGGTGGATGAGTGGCTGGGTGGGTGGGTGGCTGGATGGCTGGCTGGGTGGGTGGCTGGGGATGGCTGCTTGGATGGATGGGAGGAGGGGTAGGTGAGCAGAAGGACAGATAACCAGCAGATGAGCTCAAATGCAGAGCACGCAGTCATCTGTTGAAATTCCTTGGAACAAATCAGATTCCCTCATCCTAGACCACCTTCTAGAGAAGAACAAATACAATTCTAAGATCTACACAGTTCAAACATTAGAAGCAAATGAAACGAAACAGCAGCTGTGGCCATCTCCAGGTCATGGGGTTGGAGGCATTTTCGTTTTCCTTCCTTCTACTTTTTTCTACTTAGTAATTTTCTAGAATAAAATTTGTTCCTACTACAGTAAGCCCACCACCTAGAATCGAGCCTACCATGGATAGGCACTCAATAAACAGTTGTTGGACAAGTCCAGGAATAAATATGTTTGCCTCTAGAAGGAAACACTCCTGTTTACAAATCGAAATGACACTCTGATGTGTGGCCACAGCAGGACCCTTTAATACCTTCCTCTTTCCACCAACAGGGAAGGGGACATGCCGAAGGGGTTTAAAGAGCTTGGTTAGGTAGGAGTGAGAGGAAACCAGACACGGTGTCCGATGGTAGCCTGGGATTGAGAGAATCCCACCTGGCCAGTCACTCACAAGCTGTGTGGCCTTAGGCAAATGTCTCACCCTCTCTGAGCCCTCGGTTTCATTACCTGTAAAAATGGCGTCCACAATCTCCAGCTCAGTGAACTGATGGTGCATAGATAAAATAATGTACGGCAAATGACGCGTGATCGACAAAGAGCTGCTATCACCCATAAAGGAAACAGATGCGCCACCAACTTAGGATAAGGAAGACAAACCAGTCTGAGTTTGTTTACAAGTTTCAACCACATACCATAAATTCTGACGAGCCTTTGTTTCTCCTGATGCAAACAAAATTCCAAATGGTGCCATGCAGAGGTCAGTTGGCAAGAGAGTACAAGCATCGTCCTAAATGGAGCCACGACACAACCCACTTTCAAGTTCAATATCATATATTAAAACCAGTGGTTTCCAAAGCATGATCCAAAGACCCCTGTGGATCCCCGAAACTCTTTCAGGGATCCTATGAGGTCCCCTCTTTCCCAATGGCATATCAGTAGGCAGCTAGATAGTCTTCACATATTCACTCAAAATGACCCTATCTCAACAGGCTGAATACGCCAATGACCAAAGCAGCTGCCTTCTAGCCAGTCAGACGCTAAAGAGATGGAGAGCAAGTGCAAATAATACCACTCTTCTCACTATAGTTGTTTCAAAAAAGTTATCAGTCATAAAAATGTTACTAATATTAACACATAATAGGGTTTTTAGTGTCTTTTTTTTATTTTTTTGAGATGGGGTCTTGCTCTGTTGTGCAGGCTGGAGTGCAGTGGTGTGATCAGAGCTCACTGCAACCTCCACCTCCCAGGCTCAAGCCATCCTCCCACCTCAGGCTCCCAAGCAGCTGGGAACACAGGCACATGCCACCACACCCAGCTAACTTTTGTATTTTTTGTAAAGATAAGGTTTTGTCATGTTGCCTAGGCTGGTCTCGAACTCCTGAACTAAAGTAATCCCCCTGCCTTGGCCTCCCAAAGTGCTGGGATTACAGGTGTGAGCCACTGTGCCTGGCCTATTGTTATCTTTAATAAATAAATATTTTAAAAATTTCCCAGGGTTAACTTCTAAATCAGTAAATACTGACAGATAAAAATCCACACAAACACTGATAGGTCCCTGGGTGGGGGAAAAAGGAAAAACGAAACAATTAGAAAAAGGAACTTTTAAAAAAACAATATAAACAAAAGCTCTTTGGGATCCTCAGCATTTTAACATTGGAAGGAGATTCTGAAACCAAAATGTTTGAGAACAGCCGTAATAAACTCTTGAGTAGAATCTTCTAAGATTACACTTACCTATGATATTTTAGTTTTTAAGGAAAATGTTTTGCTGGCTTGTACAAATGAAAGTAACTTTTAAAAAGCAATTCTGAAGTTCCACTGAGGGGCTTATAGAAAGGCACACTGCTTTGTATGCACTGCCTCATTCCTTACTGGTCTTTGGATTCTATCCCTGCTTTACAGACGAGGAAACTCATATAAAGTAACTTGCCTCTGCTACACAAGTTCAAAGCTCGGTCGGGCTGGCTTGACTCCAAAGCCAAGGCACATTACCAACAAACAGGCATTTCCTTTACTACTGAAAAACATTTCCCCAATTTTCTATGATACTCACATCCTACCTAATGCTTATCAAGGGCGATATCCTCAAAAACCCCATCTTTTTCAGAAGACGGAGAGCCGAGTTTTAAAAGGGAGTTCAAAAGGGAGTTCAAAATACACCACTCACTGGGCTTTGGAGTTGTAACTTGGAACCCACTCTCACAAGCACTGGGACACTATGAAGTCACAGAGGACTCCAGGGGCAGAGACGACACCAGCAGAGCGTATCCGGCGGCAAACACTGACCAGCCCCAGAAAGCAATTTGTTGTAGGGAATTTACCCAAGCCCGGTCCAAGGCTATTAACTTTTTTCTTAATGCTTTTCAGAAATTCTAACCCAACCTGAATTCTATTAGCTCAAATCCCAAATTAATAGAATCTCAATTGAGTTCTTACTGAAAACTGGCTCCACTCTTGAGTGACCAGGGTAGAATTTCCAACCCATTGCTAAATCCATCGGCGCATTCCAGCTCTGTTTTCACACATCTGACATACAGAAACATTCATACGTGTGGCTCAGTTTTAGACTGTCTTTAGTCATGACTTATTTTCAGATTGTTTTATCTGTAGTGAAAAAAGTTTTAGATCAAATTCCCCCCTTCTATCCAGTACAACACATTTGTCATTATACAAACAGGTGCATATCGGAGCATGCAAGAGACAGCGCATCTGCATACAAGATCACACACAAGTGCCCATGAGTGCCCACATGTGCAGTCTAATTTTATGCTAGTTATTCTGAAAGTTGCAGATGACTAAAAATGTAACTTCCTTACCAAACAGGGGCCACGCTGGCAATAACTGACACCTAAAAACTAGCTGGGACATAAACTGCTAAAATGAGAATCAAGACATTTGCCTGACTTCTGTACATATTTTTTCAACAAAAAGAAAAGGGGATACAGTTTCCTGGCAGAAAACTGGCCAGGGCCCAACTCCTAAAGCACATAGCCTTGTGTCCCCAATTCAAAGGAAACGAACTTCAAAGAATATTTACCACTGCTATGAAAAGGAGTAGAAAAGTAAGCTAACAGATTAAGAAAATATAAAGTCTAATTTACTGTCTTTATTTACTTTACATAAAGTACTGTATTGTAAAAATGTCATTAAATTATAACAAAGGAAAATGTGACTTCAGGTTCGGCAGAACCAAATTTTTGCTTTTTGATAGATCTTTCCTTTTGAATCACCCCTATAATAAAAGCCGTCATCCTTGGAAAGAGAATTTCTCAGGATGGCAGGTATCTTGCAACAGAGCTGTGGGGTTCTCTGTTGAACATCAGCATCTTGTATAAATGCCTGCCACACACTAACATGAGCAAGCTAAAACAACAAAGGATGCCACAAGCGTTGACAGGAGCCATCCGAGATTATCTAGGGTATGTGTCCTTCACCTCAATTCTGCTCCCTCAGCCCAGGAGACGTGCACCAGCTCCCTCGGGAGATGCTGGCTCTGAGCAGCTGGGAGGCCGCCGTATGTATCATCTGCCGGGGCGGGAGGCCCGAAGGAGGTGCGCATCTCTCTCTTTCTTCCCCGGATGACACCCCCAGCCCAGCACATGCCTCCCATTTGCTGCTGATGACACTGCAGGTGAGACAGGCAGACTGGGCCCAGTTCCACAGCTGGCACAGCTCAGCCTTAAGGCACTAACCTCACTCTCTCTCTGTACCTGGCCCACGCCAGATCTCCTAACGCTGCCAGCCTGTGCTGGGGGAAGCCTCCTACCATGTGGCCCCATGCTTGCAAACTGCAAGCACCCCTCCAATGAAGGGAGGTGGTGTGGAGAAATGGGCCCTGTGTGCACCAGCACAGAAGGCCCAGAGCTACAAGAGCCCCACTCCCATGCAATGTGCGTGCAAGTGCTTAGCACATGTGGATGTGCTTTTCCGGCCAAGGTCATTTAGTGGCAAATTCAGGAAACACGCTCGGGGCGATTAGGTCCTGATAGAGGGCTCTGAGCCCCAGGACTCAGCACCTGGGCTGGTCCCACGTGAGACCCCCATGTGAGTCAAAGCTGGTCCGGCTTTGCTATCCCCGCCCTTGAACCCAGGCATCAGGGCTAACACTGGCTCCATGGAGGGCTGCAGACTTGTACTCAGGGGCCACAGCACTCGGGTGTGCTGGATTTCCACGTGGTGACAGCAGCCACAGTCAAGGGAGTGTGGGTGTGGGGCCCTAAGACGCAGGTGGCATTTGTGGGGCCAAGTCCATCCCCGTTCACAGAGAAGCAACAGGAACTCCCAGGCCCTCCTATGCAGAACACACGTACGAGAATATCAGGGGTGGAACAGAAGGAAATGGTTAGGCGAAAACAAACGCAGCCGTGCAAGAGCACAGTAGAAAACTTCAGCGGCGCAGTTCCTTTCACATTCACATTCTCCTCGCGGTTGATTCTGGGTGAAGTGACAGGGCATGCCACCATCTCAGGCAAAATGAAATTCACCTGCCTAGGACACTGAGCTCAACTCTCCAAACACCACCGCTTCCCTCTGAGGCTGCCATGAGTCCCTCGTGCCAAGCCACAGACTTGTCTCCTATGAAAGTGACCCCTGAACATCCAAGCATAAAGGACGCCCAACAATACAGACAACCATCGTGAAATAGGAGTAAGAGCATCTGAACAGATCGAATCATCCAAGCGTCTATTATGTCTCTGTGGAGCTGCTCATGTGATCTCAAGGGGGCAAGACCTTAACATGTTGGGGAGGGGCTGCTCTCCAAAGCCCAGATGATGGGCACAGAGATACTGCTGTTAAGTGTGGAAAGCAGGCCCAGCCTCTGACACAATCTGCAATCTCACACAGCAAATGGAAACCAGGACACATGGTGCATGAGGAAAGGCGGAATGACTCAGTGCCGCCCAATACCAAAGCCACCATGCTGGCTTTGCATGTCCTGCGTGGTGAAGGAGCCTCAGGGCAGACCCATGACAGGTGGCCAGCTTCCCAATGCCAGAGAAGAGCAGGCCCTCCTGGCTAGAAATCAAAGTTGGAGAGGAAAGCAGGAGGTGGATACCCACCATGCTCACCACGTCAGGAACAGGGAATTCTTCCCCCATGCAACAGAGCTGCCCCGGCCGGAGCGGGACCACAGCCTGCTCAGGGCACCGTCCCACAAAGGCAGGTGAAAGCAGCGAGCACCAGCTTTGGGAAGGGTGGGACATGGGGGGAAGTGGAGGTCACCTATCTTCCCTCACTCCTTCCCCCTTGTCAATCACCTCCTGCTTTGGAGCAGAGGCTCCAGAGACCCAGGGAGTGGGTCCAGAGACCCAGGGAAGGCAGTGCCCCCCACCGCACACCCCTCCTGGGCCAGGGAACATCCAGGCAGGAGAGGCTCTGAGCGATCATCAGGAACACCCTCCGGCCACACACAAGCCATCCCGTGGAGTTTTTCCAGCAGGCTTTCCGCTGGAGGTTATGTCCCCTCAACCCACCTCTCCGTGGCGCCCTGTGCGGAGGTGGCCCGTGCACGCCGCAGCTCCTCCTCCAGGCGCTCCCGCTCCTCCTCCAGCCGGGCCACATCTCCCGCGGAGCTGCGCTGTGCGATGATGAGCTGAAGCTCCTGCATCAGGGCCTCCTTCTCCTTGATGAGCTGCAGCCGGTCCCTGTCAGCCTCGGCCGTGCCTGGCCAGGACTCGTTGTCAAGCCGGGCCAGCTGCTGCTGGATGTTGGCGACTCTGCAAGAGAGGGAGGAAACAAGGACATCGGCGGACTGAAAACGCCATCTTCACACCATCTCCACGTCTCACACTGATTCTGTAAACTCCCTTTGCCAAACAAGTAGTGAAATGATTGCACCAAGCGACCCTTACACTTAAAAGGATTTGGAAACAATGGGTCCTAAAAAATGGTGCAGAAGTCCTTTCCTGAAGCTCCCTTAGCCTGAGATTCGAGATGACAATAACCCCATCGTGCCTGTTCCAAAGAACTGACAAAAAGGCCAGCAGCCCTCAATATGCCCATACTCTGAGTGGCTCAGACTCCTGATTTCCTACATGAAACTGTCCTAGAGCAGGAGGGAGTCTGCTTGTTTCTTCTGCCCACCCTCATCAGTAGCTAAACAGCATGCTGGACCCCCAGAAATGCTGCCAGCTTCCCGCCTCCTCAGTTGTGTCTCACCACTGTCAGCCGCCTTAGCAAAATAACAAGAGAGAAATGCACTCATCATCTGGCCTCCTGAAGGAAAGACCTTCAAAGCCCCAAGCTCCATGTCTTCTGGTTCTGTGTGCTCCTTCCTGCACCAGAGCCGCTGGCCATACATGAATTCAAAACACCTTTCAGAGAGCAAGTGAGCACTTGACAAAAGCTGAGTGCATTGAACAGCGAACAAACACGCCTACAAATATGTGAGAGGACGAGAGGCAGCCCTGTGAGCGTGGATGCTGGTGAGAGATGATATGGGTGGATGCAAAGCGCAACAATCCTCCAGGTGGAAAAACAGAGGCTCCTATAAGTTTCTATGCCTCGAAATTTCCAAGTGCTTGCTTGGCAAACAGACTGCATTACTTTTTGTGTCATGAGGTGCTGTCGAATGCAGATTAAGTGAAACAGATGTGGCCTGTATTTTTAAAGTATCCTTTAAAAGTAAGAGTAGAATGTTTTAAGCCCTTTAAGTAGGGTTAAAGATGAGGGATATGTTTCCAGGGAGAAACTAGGAACGGCAAACTCAACCTGAACCCTGTGCTGTGGAGGACATAGTTTGGCATACTCAGCCAAAAACAAAATCCAAAGACTTCTCTGAGATCACAAAGAGCTGTGAGAACAGGGAAGTGGCAAGCACACATAGCCCTACATCCTCCGAGGGAGACGCAGGGCAGAGGTGCTCCTAAGACTGCCTCCTCCTGTGCCCGTGGTGCACGGCACTGATCAAGGCTGGCTTCCCACCTTCTGGCTCTAGACCTCAGAATCCTCTACACTATGAGCCATGTGGATATCCCCAATTGACTAGCATTGCCACACATGTTAAAACCTGCCACCCAGCCCTGTGCCAAGTCAGGCTCCACCTAAACTAGACACGAGCACACGGACTCCTGAGGATGGGGAATGACTCCCTCTCTAGCCACCAAACGAATCTGAAAACCCACAGTTAAGGAAAGAAATGGGTATACAAGTTATAGTTTAAATGTATGCATTTTACTCAAGTCCACTTCAACAAGGTAAAGACACTAGTTGAATGTCAGTAGCTTTATTAGATAAGTTATTTTCTAACTTAAAACTCATTTCCGGAAAATGTGTTGGAAGATGGTGCCAAACCATGTCACCAGAAAAACTAATGACAGAGGCAGTTGAACAGGGCTAGGAATCCAACTGGGCTTAAGCGTCCACCTATGTCTAATTAGTGTAATTAAAATTTATGGCAGTCATATACCCAAAGCCCAAGGAAAATATACTCCAAGCAAACCCACAAATAAGTCAGTGCTAAATCAGACATTATACCCAATGACATTTCTGGAACATTCTACAGCAGACCAAGACAAGAAATAAATATAAAAGATGAAGAACAATGAGCAAGTCTGTGTCCTCATACTTTTTTTCATTTCCATTTATCTGATCCACAGGGAAGTCTATCTGAGCCCAGCTAAATTTTGCCCAACCATTTTGTACTCATACTAATTATCATACATATAATATAAACAGACATATTTTACAAAGCACTCCTTTTGAGTTTTCTGAGCCTTAAATATGAAGAGATCAAGATTCCATTTGAGTCTGCCAGCTCTAGGTTAGCTGCTAGCTGCTAGCCTACTACACCTTCAGCAGCTAGGATTCAAGCTGCTGAAGGTGGCAGAAGATCCAATTCCAGATAATCACACCCTTTCCAGGAAAATCTCAAGTAATATGCACTATCAGAAAAAAAAAAGAATGAGGAAAAAAATGAATTATAGGAGGGAGGAGAGGCAAAGGGCAAGTTTCAAAAGACCTGTCTGCTACAGGCATAAAGAAACAAGAGCAGCAGCCCAAATTAAACCATGCCCTGTCACTTCCCACATCTGGCAGGAAAAATATGCAAGGACACATGGCAAGGTATGACCTCTCCAGCAGAAATAAAATCTGGATGAGGCAGACTTCTTGCAACCCATCTGGAAATGTTTGGGCTGTGCTGAACACCAGGCAAACATTTCTGTGCCTAAGAATTGTGGGGTTTAATAATAAAATTTCAAAACAATGCAACAATGCAAACAATCTCATCTTCATTTCAGAGCTATATATGAATCTAGAAGAAACTGGAATATATTGGAAAGTTCAATTTCTTTCTTTGTTCCCACGTTCTACGTGTGAACATTTGGGACCTGCTTCAGCTAGGTCGAGAGAGGCACATCTGTCTGTCTGTCTGTATTGGAAGCCAAAAGCACTAGGATTCCTTCAACAATCAATTGTTCTTAAGTCCCCGTGAGACAGACAAGACGGCTCTGCCTTTAAAACCGTATGACTTGTCTACCTTGCCATGGGCCGGAAATGAGCCATCTGCAAGGAGTATCTTTAGTAGTTAGGTTTACTTGAAGGAACAGACTTCCTGCCTAAGGCTAAACACAGATGTACTGAGTTTCAGCGCACCTTCTTCTACATCCATGCCAAATAGCTGATCCACTGGTTGGAGCCTTGCTCCTGTGAGTGCTGTTGTTCCAATTTTGGGTATTAAAGGAAAAACAATTTCCAGAAAGGCTTTTCTTTGAAATATCATTTCAGTGAAATTAAATACACGGAAGTAAAGCAAGGTCATGGTTAAAGTTTGCAAAAAAATAACTTTCCCAAGTTTTTTGTAAAGAGAACTAATAGCAGCTTAAAATTAGAGAGGATTTTTTTTTTTTTCTGTAAGTCAACTATATTCTTCAGTGATTCTTATTTCTGAGGGGTAATGAATTTTATGGCCTATATAAAATCTCTCCCGAATGCCTTTAAAAGCCTTAAAATATATGTTCCCGTGTCCTGATAGTGAAGAAAGCAAATGTTCAATCAAGCATGCAGGTTTCTCATTTATTATGTGATTCCCAAATTCTATTCCCTGAGCAGGTCTAATGTAGACAGACATAAAATATGAATCATTTTTCTCTTATGATTTTTGCCCTAACACTTTTCTGTTACAACCCAGGCACCATTAAACCATGAACAAAAACCTGCATTTATGCCGCAGAAACTATTTAGACTCTCACAATTCACATGAAAATCTTAAATACGATTTGCATTTTTATAGGAAAACAATGCACTTTTAATAATAAAAAGTTCTGAGGTATATCAAGAATAATCCCCAATTATTTGAATTTATACCAAAAATCTGCAGTCTACAATATCATTTCTCATGTTCCTAAAATCCTGCTGCTTTCTGGAATAGCAAGCAGAACTCCGGACAGCCCGTGGTCCTATCCCACGGTGATGAGTCATGAGGGATCCCAATGGCACATTCCAGGACACGGTGTCAGCTTAGAGCCTCATACCTCCAGATTGCAATTATGGCTACAGGTTTGATACTTCTTACATTTTTTCTTAGTTTTCTTGTTGTAAATACCCTTTTAAATAAAAAGCAAAGGTTAAAGAAAACATCAGCTGAGATGTAAATCAGACGGACAATGAAATCACTTCAGCTGATTGAACTAAACCAGCGTCCATTCTACTCAACTCTTTTATGTCAGAAGTTTGAGAAGTCTAAATCTAGAATATCTGGGATAAGAAAGGTCTACTAATAGACCAATATCTCACCCCGTCCTCAGATTCCCAGCCCTGACATCTTCTCCCTTTACATCAGACAGATCTTCAGAGAGCAACTTCATCAAATAAAAAGCAGCAAGTCTACAGGCTTCCTCACGTTGACCAGAATAGGGAAGACAGAGCCACAGTGGCAAAGATGCTTTTCCTTATTTCTCACAACTGTGCCCCATCCCTAAAACCCAGATACGAAATCATTTGAGAAATGAAGAAAAAATCCAAGTGATTGATCAAATTCAACTGGAATCATAACACTATACTGATCCCCGACAACGGATGAACAGCAGGACTGATCCTGGCAACAAAAACTAAGAGGCAGAGAAACTGGATGGACCGAATGTTTTGTTCCTATCTGGACTGAGAGTGTTTCTATGGTAACAGCTACAGTTTGTGCACAGTTCTGGAACAAGTGCTCTTAAGTTAAAAATAAGGAGCCATCTGCGTCATCGGGATTGCTTCAAGAAGACTTGCTCTTTCAACTTCACTTTTAAAATTTCTGAAATTTTTAAATCAGTAATGTGAATATTCCTATCATTAGGTCTGCCTCGGGAATCTGAAGAGGCATTCCTGAGGCAAGGTGCAAGCAGTCCTTTTGGTACACTTCACAGGACCCACAGTTAAAAACACAAAACTGGTCATCATGACAGTGGTCGTTTGGCCAGAGAATTCTCTAGAAATTGTACCACCCACTCAGAATTATGAGTTCCACTTCCACAAACTTCCTTTAAATCCGAATATATATGAAATCCAGCTGGGTGGGGTGGCTCACACCTGTAATACCAGTACTTTCGGAGGCTGAGGCGGGTGGATCACTTGAGGTCAGGGAGTTCGAGACCAGCCTTGGCCAACATGGTGAAACCCTGTCTCTACTAAAAATACAAAAATTAGCCTGGTGTGGTGGCACGTGCCTATAATCCCAGCTACTCAGGAGGCTGAGGCACAAGAAGTGCTAGAACCCAGGAGGCGGAGGTTGTAGTGAGTCAAGATCGCGCCACTACACTCCAGCCTGGGTGATAGAGCGAGATCTTGTCTCAAAAAAAAAAAAAAAAAGAAAAAGAAAGAAAAAAAAAGGGAAAAAAAATCTGAATATATATATGAAATCCCTCATTGTCCAGAATTCGGCAGTTTTGACAATTTCCCACATCTTAAAAACAATCTCAAATATATATGTGCAAGGAAAGACCTCCAAAATGCCTGAGGCATAAACTTCTCCACCATTCAGAAGTGGCAAAGCACAGGAGGTTCTGCAGAGGATATACATGATGGTTCACTTTGTGTATCAACTTGCCTGGGCTATGACTTGCCCAGATAGCTGGTAAAACATTATCTCTGAGTGTGTCTGGGAAGGAATTTCTGGAAGAGATAAGCATGTGAATCAGTGGACTGAGCAAAGAAGGTCCACCCTCACCAATGTGGGTGGGCACCATCCAATTCATTGAGGGACCGAATAGAGCAAAAGGGTGGAGGAAGGGTGAATTCTGTCTCTTCTTGAGCTGGGACATCCACCTTCTGCCCTCAGACACCAAAGCTCCTGGTTCTCAGGCCTTCAGACTCTGGGACTTACACTATGACCACCCACCCACCCACCCACTTCAAACCCCACCCCACCCCCAGTTCTCAGGCCTTCAGACTTGGACTGAATTACACCACTGGCTTTCCTGGGTCTCTGGCTTGCAGATAGTGGGACTTCCTGGCCTCCATAATTGTGTGAGCCAATTCCTATAATAAAACAATCTCTATCCCTTCTCCTCCCTACCCCCACTGTTGCTGGTTCTGTTTCTCCGCAGAACCCTAATACAGTAGGGAAGCTAAGCTTTCAGGGTGAAATGATTTCAGGAATGAGAGCTGGGAGATTAATGTCCAAGGGCGAAGTAGCAGAACGAAAAGACGACACTGAATAGTGGCACTAATATAATAGAAGTTCACCTGGGCAAGAGAAAAGGGCACATGATGTCCCTTAGGCTTGGAATGAGGGGGCTGGGAAAACACATTATTCTTTGCTAACACTGCCACTAAGAGCAACGCGTTCTTTTTCATGCTCTGGTGGGTTGATGGGGGTACATGATGCCTTCCTGCTCATGGCACACCACTTCTCCAGGGGACAGTCACAG
The DNA here is from genome assembly GCF_047675955.1 of Chlorocebus sabaeus. Lineage (NCBI taxonomy): Eukaryota > Metazoa > Chordata > Mammalia > Primates > Cercopithecidae > Chlorocebus > Chlorocebus sabaeus. The sequence goes on from NC_132933.1 coordinate 142,851,259, forward strand.
GGATGTCAGGGACATTGTGTCCCAGCCTGATCAAAGGGGCCGAGGAAGAGACCATGGACAGGACCTCAAAGCCACCATGCTTTGCCTGTGGTGCTCAGCACCTGGCTTCTGGAATGTTAATGTTTGTTCTACAAGAATGAGTTCTTGCCAGAGAACCACTTGCCACTGCTCTCCCCCCAGGTCTATATCGTTCTACTCACGTGCCTCACTTAGTCAGTTCAACAGAACACTCTGAAAATGCCATCGTAATGAAATCGCTGATCTGGTGCTGGGGAGACCTGATAACATCAACCCTTCCTAGTCTTCCATCTGTCTACAGGAATGGGGCAGAGGGGAACCAAGGCTGTCCTGACAATGCTACAAGGTATGTAAAGTCTAGGGCCTCGCCCGGGCTGCTGAGGGTTATGTGACCTACAGCTGAGTAGTTCACACGGCAGGCATGCACTTACTGGTCAAGCCTTAGCTATAGGAACCAATGTGGAATGACTGGAGGCAGAATCAATCACGCCAAGGGGACTGGAGACGTGCATAGCCGCATCAGGGAACCACAGCCCGGAGGGAGCTGCAATCAATGACTCAGCGAACTGCAATCTCCGCTGCAGACTCCACCGACAAGAACACTTCATGGATGTTTCTAAGCAGCTTCAAGGCCACTAAAAACACCAAACTCATGGTCAAAACCAAGATCTGCCTTTCAAATGACCCTCCACTTTACTGTGAGCCTCTGGAAAACCCTGTTGAGGGCCATCCTCCTCCTCTAATTTCAGGGAGAGCATCTTCTCTGTCACACTTTCCCCAGGCCAGTCCAATTTAAGAAAGGGGATGTGCTGGCAGCAGGAATTTAGGACTGCCAGCTTGTTATTTTGCCAAGTAAAGACTTTGGAAAAAACCAATTCACATCAACGATCATCATTATTTCATTAAGAGAAAGATGTTTTAACAGAAAAATATATATATAAAAATACGTATATTAAATACATACTATAAATATAATATATAATAAATATGTATTAAATATATATTAAACATATATATTAAATATATTATATATGTATATGTATATGTGTATATATGTATCTCTGAGAATGAGATAGTTCTTTGAATGGAAAACAGCAAGTCGGCTTTAGGAAAACCTGCCGCTGGCCCTCCTTTTGCCCATGCACTGTGGACCAAAGACACCTCAGGCTGGGCTTGGGAAGCAGAGGCCTGCCCGTCAGCCAATGGCACCACTCCTTTTTCGTTCCTTTACAGCTGCTGGGCCTGTGGAGACAAGTGTCTTCTCAGGTGTACTTCCTCCTCTTGTCTCCTCCAGCCCTAGCCATCCTCTTTCGGACCTTTTACGACACCCCTCTGGCCAGTCTCATCCTCGCCAGGCCTTTGACAGGACTTCCTCAGGCTCAGTCCTGGCATCTCCTCCTTTCTCCCCATGTTCCATCTCCCAAGGTGAGCCCAGCTGCTCGATGACTTCGTCTCTATGCCATCTGGGTTCCTCCAATGGCCCTCTCCACATACCACCATCTGAATGGCTCACACGTAACCTTCCCAACTCAAAGGTCCCAGCACGCCCAGCAGTTCTGACCCCTCTTCAGGGCATCGTGGCCCCAATGCCGTGGCCTCCCTCCCTGCTCACGCATCCTCCGTTCCAGCCTGGCTGGCCTTTGCTCTACAATTCCAGGCCAGTCCAGCTGCTGCAAACTGATACCTCATCCCCACTCCTGACTTCCACTCTTACCTGAGAAAGCCCATCCCCAATTGGTGGGCGACTGGAATCCCAGCACTCCTTCAGGGCCCACCTCCAATGCCACTTTCTCCTACCCCCAAGGAGAGGACTGATTATGGAGTTCAAAGGCTAGTAGCTCTTTTGAATGTCCATGAAGGCCCAGAACTGTGAGTCTAGCTCGGTGTGTTGACGTATCACACCTTGAACATAGTCCTTGAAAAGGAGAAACAGTTCCCTGCCTACCTTAGATCCCTAAAGGCACCCATATCTTAAAGCCCTTTCCCTTTTCAAGTCAAGGCGAGAGACCCCAAGGCTCACACCTGGATGGAGGTTTCAGGAAGGGACCCAGGAGCAGAGCAGTTGGCCTGGAGCTGACCTGGCCCCAGGACTGGCCTGGCTTGCCCAGTCCCAGGGGCAAAGGCCAAACGGCAAATGCAACCACACGGGACCCTCATTCACTCATTCAATAAATATTCACCGAGTATGTAGCTGCTGGGCTTACAGCAGTGACCTACAATCCCTGCACTCATGAGGGTTATTTACATTTTCACAGGGAGAGACAGGCAGTAAGAAAGTAAACACTGGTTAGGTAATAACATTTGCTCAGCCAATCAGGGGGACAGGGGTGAAGACAGAGTGGTGTGATTTTATTCAGGATGGTCAAGGAAACCTCTCTAACAAGGTGATCAAAAGGAGAGCAGAGGTCATGTGAAAATTTGGAGAAAAGCCACCCCATTCCAGGCAGAGAAGACAGAACAGGCCAAGGGCACTGTATGAGTTTGTTCTTTTCTGCCCCAAATTATCACAGCTTAATGGCTTAAAGCAACACCTATTATTCCCTTACAGTTCTGGAGGGCAGAAGTCGAAAATGGGTCTACAGGGCTGCGTTCCTTCTGGAGGCTCCAGGGGAAAATCTGTTTCTTTGCACCTTCCAGCTTCTAGGAGCTGCCCGTGCTCCTTGGCTCCTGGCCCCACACTATTCTGACCTCTGCTTCCAACCTCACATCTCCTTCTCTGCTGCTGACCGTCCTGTCTCTCTCTTATGGGGACCCTTATGATGACACTGGGCCCACCTGGACCATATAGGCTCATTTCCCCATCATCTCAGGATCCCTAATCTAATTATAACCACAAAGTCCCTTTTGCCATGGAAAGCCACATCTTTACAGGCTGTGGAGATCAGGATGCAGACACCTTGAGGGACCATCATTCTGCCAGCTGCACATGCTAGCTCAGGAGTTGGCTCGGTGGGACTGAGGCCCGGTGGGAGGCCCGAGGGGCTGCTCAGTGCAGGCGTGCTTGAACATCGAGGGGTCGACTGGCTGGAGCAGGGTGAGTGGGGAGCGGGCTGATGCCTGTGAGTCAGCAGGCCACCTGCTCATGTGGGCCCCTTATTGTCCACACTTTGTGGAGATTCAGGAGCAAGACAGGAAGAAGCCCCAGGGCAAGGTTTCTGGACCTTGGCACTGTGGCCATGCTGGGCCAGGTAAGCCTTTGTTGCGGGGGCCATCCTGTGCACAACAGGATGTCGAGTGGCTTCCCTGGCCCCTGCCCACTAGATGCCAGCAGCACCTGCCCTAGAGTTGGGACACCTAAACATGTCTGCAAACACTGCTGGAGGTCTCCTGGAGGGTGAAGACCTTGCTCCCTGTGTGGAGCCCCACTATGCTAGTGGGAAAAGGACAGGTAGCACCTGTGCAGGCCCACCCAGGTGGAGTTTAAAAGACATCTCTGGTTTTTAAATGCTCCAACACAGCCCACAGAGGTATTTCTGAGATGCCGCTACGGTCACTGGAAGGCTGGACCTTCCTCTGTAGCTGCAGTGCATTTCCTAACAAGGTTCTGGCCATCTTGAAATAATATGGTATTTTATTCAAAAGAACTGATGAAGTATCATGCCTGCCCCTTGGATAATTTTCTTAAATACTCAACTTTTCACCCAAATGTATTATCCCAACATTTAGAAGGTTACTCACCGTATACTGGCACCATCTCTAGAAAACAAATAAATCACTTGCTATGTTTGGTAAATGTCACAGCCAAACACATAACAATCATGTTCTTAAGTGTAGCAACAATCTATTTGCTGAGTTTAATCCAGCACAGCAAATTCCAGCACCCACACTCTGCAGTTCCACCAGAAACAGGCAAGAGCAGAGAAATATTCAGAAGAGACAATCGCTCCTCACAAACTCGGGCAGACTAAAGAGAAGGAATGCATGATAAATGAAGAATGCCACCACAGAGACAACCGGTACTGGCAAATGAACTTGGCACTGTTCTGTGGGGAAATTTAAAGCCCACCACGAGTCCATCCTAAAAAGCCAAGAGGCACTGGTTAGAAAACCTCCTAGAAAACAGAAGGTCCGTGTCCGTGTCCGTTTAAGTTGGCCCTGGAGCACTGAATCATATGATGTGCTTTTGTTACTATTTTTACATTTTTTAAAAAGCCAACAAAGTAGCTTTCCAGACATCCATGAATGGTACAGTGTGCTGAGCAGGCCTAACTGTTTAGCTTCCAGAAAGAACTCCCTTACCCCACCCTACATTCTTCTACTCTGCTCTCCCCGCCCTCCATGATAATATTTCATTTGTGACTCAAGAAACTTTTTTTAAAAAGATATGCTTGATACTTTTCTGAAGCACTTATTTGGAAATAATTTGGTTTTAAGACTCTTTCCAGAAGGCACAAACGAGAGAAAGTCTCTAAAAAGAGAATACAAAAGCCAGAGAGGTTAAGAATATTGAAAACAGGAGTCCTGCGCAGGTGAGGAGATGTGTGGCTCGCTGAAATACTATACCATGCGAGGGTTTGGAAGCCTCTCAGCTTTGTCCATGTCTGAGGATGAAGACTGGGAGGGAGGGAGAGAAGTGAGGAAAGAGAAACACAAGCACACAAAGTGGGTCAAGCCGCAATTTGCAGGAGGCCAACGGTTTGTGACACAGGACAACATACATGGAATGAAATCAATTAGGTACTGCTCACCTGTTGACCTAATGCTTATTGAATGTCTTATAACCAAGATACATGGCTTTGCCCATTAGCCTATGGAGTTAGAAGCCACACATATGAAAGATCAAGTGGTTTCACTTACGATACCCTCCAGAACTGATGCTCGGTCTACTGGAAGGAGGGAAGGGAAGGAGGGGTAGAGGTTATGAACTACCAGGGATGATGAAGCCAAAAAAGTTTCTATTCTTAGGGAATCACGTCTGTATCACTGTTTGCAATACTGCAAATTTCACATTTTAAATGCACTTGAAATGTTGTCATATGTATGTATTAAGCTACATGTAAATGAAGATCCTTGACTTGATAATTTATCAAACGCTATTCTCCGATCAGACGTGGACAATCACACGCAGGAACTCTGCCACGCCTCCTTCCACAGGAGAAAGTAAGTAAGCAGAAGGCGAGGTTGGATAAAAGCGCTTCTTACCTCTTTCTGGCTTCTTCATACTGCCAATTAAGTCTGACTCGGTCTACAAGTCTTGTTTTATCATCAAAGACGAACTTTCCGGAACAGAAGAGAGAGAGAAAAAAGAAAGGAAACGCATATTAAAAACATATTTCCAAAATAGCAACTTCACTTAAACTTTCGACAGCAATGAGAAATACTCTTAATCTCTTTCACTTTCAATCTGTGCAAGGTCTGGAAGGAAACATCAAATAACCCTTTGCGGCTGCCCCGGCTGGGGAGCGGGGAGGGGGAAGGGAAGACTCTTGCTTGCTTAAACTGGTAGGATTTTTTTTTTTTTTTTTACAGCAGCAGCACATCTATCTATTCTGTAATTCCAAACAACAACCACAATTTAGGTTTTAAAAGAAGTAGGAAATTAGTTAGAAAAAGTTGATACAAAGGCAAAAACCAGTCATCCCATTTTGTGCAGTCCCTTCTCTAATTCCTCAGTAAACATAAAATAATGATGTTCTACTCAGAAGCCCCATGGTCTGAGGCAGCTGGACTCGCTGTGTGAGGTATGGGCTGGTGGACGCCTTCTGATGCCACGAGGCATGTTAAAGAACCAAGGGCAAAAGGAAAGCAAGCAAGGTCTCAAAAAGCCACAACTTGGGGAGTACCAATATAGAGTCAGCCTCTAAATGCAGTGCTCCATGACGAGTAGATGTACTTAAATATTTTCGTACCAGTTACATTGACGGCAACAAAATCCTACACAAAACAAAAAAAAGACATGTACAGGAAGTAACTGTAGTACATTTTGGTTAATTCCTCATTCCTGCAAATATTCATACAACTCCAGTTTCAATAAATCGGCTCCATCTGTTGATCTGACCTTACTAGACCACATATTATGACCACCAAGTCTTTGTTTTTGAAATAACTTCCCATCAACAAGTATCTGAAAATATTCAACTTGAATGATTAGCAATGAATTTATCTATACGAATTTTGATCTATGTTGATGAAAAATTTCTTTGCAAATTTATTGTCTTGAATGGCAAGACGAAAAAGTGCCTTACAAGGGACTGAGCATTCTCCAACCAGAATGACAATTGTTCATGGTTGCTTTTTTTGAGACAGGGTCTCACACTATTGCCCAGACTAGAGTGCAGAGGCGCAATCACAGCTCACTGCAGCCTCAACCCCTTGGGCTCAAGAAATCCTCCTGCCTCAGCCTCCCAAGTAGCTGGGACTACAGGCATAAGCCACCACACCTGCCTAATTTTTGGTTTGTAGAGACGGGGTTTCACCATGTTGCCCAGGCTGGTCTTCAACTCACGGGCTCAAGCAATCTGGCCAACTATGGCCACCTCAGCCTCCCAAAGTGCTAGGATTACCAGCATGAGCCACCATGCCTGGCCACAATTATACATGTTTAAATGGCCTCATCCAATGCTCCTCTCCAGCTTCCTCAGTATAAATGTATTTAAGTGGCAGTGCCACAGCTCCAAAAACTGTCCACAGTGGAGATGACGACTTGCCATTTCAGTCCCCTCTTTATTAGTGACCTCACAACTAACTCTTCATCAGGATCTATAAACATCATCTCTGAAACCTCTTCTCAAAGCTGTATGCACCACTCTCTAAGCTTTGTTTCTGTACTCTTGAGAATTAAATAGACATTTTAGTGAAAAGAAAGGACAGCCAAATGGATCCAAGAGACTCCTGCTTCAGAGTTCCTATGCAGCCCTACAGCGTGTGCAACCCTGTGGCTGCAAATCACCAGTCTCAAAAAGCACATCTGATATACAGACCCACCCCACAAAACAGACTCAACACAAGCTCAAAGTGAGGTAGGCAGACTTCTAAGATGGCCCCCAATGACCTCCACTCCTGGGATTCTCCCCATGTGAAATTCCCTCCCCTTGAGAATAAACTGGGTCTACAACTTGACTCTAACCAATAGAACACAGCAAAGGTGATGGGAAGTCATTTCTGTGAATAGGTTACAAAAGACTGTGACTTCCACCTTGCTAGTGGACTCTCTCAGCTGGCACACTTTGATGAAGCAGACTGCCGTGCTGGAGCGGCCCACGTGGCAAGGAATTGAAGCCCTCAGTCCAGCAACTTGTGAGGAACTGAATCCTGCCAACAATCGCATGAGCTTAACAGTGGCTCCTCCCCCAGATGAGATTTTGGATGAGACCACAGCCCTGGCTGACACCTTGATTGCAGGTTCCTGAGAAACCATGGAGCAGAAGACCCAGTCCAGTCTCCTGGACCACATCAAGCATGAGATAATCAAGGAGTGTTGTTGTAAGAGGCTAGGTTTTGGGGAAATCTGTTTTGCAGCAATGGTTAGCTAATACAGTCATAGCCTTTTGATCTATTTTTCTATAATAACACGATGTGGTTTCTTAGAAACTACAGGGGTTTAGGGATGAGAAATGTTTCAAACCCAGACCTGCCTCTCCTCAGCTACAAGACCTTAGGTAACCTGGTATCTCAGTCTCCTGCACATCACACAGGATGGGAACAACTACTTAAACTGAGATAACAGCTATGAAACTGCTGACCCAGGGTCAGCCCCAGTAAACGGCAGGGGCTCATCAACAATGAACAGTGACTGCTCAAGTAGCATAACCAGCCACCACTCCTCAACTGACATTTTTAGAAGGGTTGACCTAAATCACTGGAGAACCTTCTATCTTAACTGTTTCTCTCAAACTAAATTTTAATTCTAACCTTACAATAAGCAGCAATGAATTATTCACGAATTCAATGAGTCCTGTACTTGTTTCCTTCCCTCACTCCAAAATCTTTAGGCAAAAATGCCAAACACTTTTGAATTACAGATTCTCCTCTGTGTGTTACAGATGGTGACCATATTCTTTCATCCAAAGAAGATGCCTAGTCAAAAATGGCCAAGTGTATGTTTGGAACAATGCGGGCAAATTTGAAAATAGGACTGTTCCAGGACACCCAAGACATAAAGGGCCATGATTTCCTACATTATACTCCCCTCAAAGAGGCACTAGTTGCCAAGATTTCAAAATATTCATTAGCTAATTATTTAAAACTCAGAGTTCTCCATAAATTGTTTTTTCTCCTTTTGTTGCTTTCCTTTTATTTATTTTATTTCGGTGGCGGGGGGGTGGCACTGTGCATTCCATTGATACCTCATCTTTACTTAATAATCCTTAAAAAAAAGAAGCTCTTTAAACTGCTTTTCCATTGGTAACAAATTAATGTCAAGCTTCACTCAATGATATTAGAATAGTAGTGTCTTTGAATATCCACTACCCTGTTTCAAATGGTGATCTTCCCAACTTTGTTTCTGTGGCTAACTCAAGGCTTCACTAATTAACAAAGGAGGCATTATGACAGTCTTCCAAGTCTCAAACAAAATGACTTTTAATTCAGTTCAATTTCCTGACATTCTTTCAGAAGAGTAAGAAACAGCAATAAAGTAATACCCAAGGTGGCACAGCTACAAAGCCTTTGGAAATCAGTGGTCTAAGGTAGGAATCAGTACCTATGGCCCCACTGGCTGTAAGTGAACGTTTGAGCAGCTCGAGGCCCCAGCCTTACATGCTTACAAGGCATCTCTGTCATGGTTGCATGTACACGGCAATGACAGGGTGGGGCGGTTCCAGCAGAACTACCTGCAAAGCCTAAAATAGTGACTATATTTACTATCTGGCCCTTCACAGAAAAACTGTGGGGACCCATGCTCTAAAAAGTCGCATGTCTGTCAAAGGAACAGTGAAACTCAACTCTCACAAGGAGTCTGTCATTTATAAGAGTCCAAATCATAAAGGCAGCAGTAATAAGCAATTCAGTTGTATCACACAGCTGGATGTGAGACACAATACTTTTTCTTCAAACTTAATGGCACAAAAGTGAAGGCATTTCTTAAGTGAACATGGAAAATTACACCAAACCAGTGATGGCAACACTGAAGCAGCCCTTCCCTCTCCCGGTGCATTTCTCCCCCTGGGCACGCATATACCTCCCCGATTATATCGGTCTGGGAGCCGGCATCGCAGAACTGCTGGGGTAGACCAGCATCGCCAGGCACGCCTGCATGGTGAGGGAAGTCCACTAGAGAGTCGGTAACGGAGCAGCTGTTCTTGAAGCTATCAGTCAGCTTGGCCAGGCTCTGGAACAGAATGAGACAAGCTCTTTGAACAGAGATGGCGATGTGTCTCTTTCCTCCAGAAGTGGTCCTCTCATTTGTTTTAGGTCTGCTGCTTTATTTATTACTGAACAGTTGCCCCACCTGACCCCCACGCTCATTAGATTTCACATAAATGCCCTTCATCACAGGCACCTCTAATAAAATTCTTAGTCATTTAAATCACATTGTAACTAAGTTCCCCTGGCAGCATGTGAATAAAATAGAGGACAATTATGGTACCATTTTTACTGGTTCTTAAACCTTCGTGTTTCCTAAAGAAAAAAATAAGTATTTCTATCGAAAATGTAAATGAGTCTGACAGAGATGAATGCTGCCTTGAGATTGTTACAGAGGAAACACAGGGAAGGGGAAAACAGCTCCCAGACAATGTTTACTTTTTTTTTTTTTTTTCAGTTCTTTGAGTTGCTGTTTTAGCTTACGTATTTTCATAAACCTCATTTTTCAGTCATAATTGTACATGGTCAAAAGTAATCTCATATGTATGTTGGTTTGCCAAAAATTAAAGTATGCATTCTGGCACATGAAATCTCTCTGTGTGTCAGTTTTAAGCAGAAATCAGAAAATCTGATTTTTTTTTTTTTTTTTTTTTTTTTTTAGAGAGGGTCTCATTCTGTCACTCATGCTGGAGGGCCGTGGCACAATCATAGCTCACTGTAGCCTCGACCTCCTGGGCGCAAGTGATCCTCCCACTGCAGCCTCCTGAGTACTTGGGACTACAGGTACGCCACCACACCCAGCTAAACTTTTGTTTGTTTCTTTGTTTTTGTAGAGACCAAGTCTCACCATGTTGCCTGGGCTTTTCTCAAAGTTCTGGGCTCAAGCAATTCTCCTGCCTCAGCCTCCCAAAGTGCTGGCATTATAAGCATGAGCCACTGCATCCAGCCAGAAATCAGATTTTTGACCATTTCTTTTAGACTTCTGAATATATTCACTTTCAGCAAATTTTACTAGACACCAGAACCAAAAATGCCCAAGTGCAGTAGAACTCACAAAACTGGCTTGAGATTGAGATAAAGCCTTCTTGGGAGGGGTCAATATTGTTAAGTTCACATAAGAAAGGTAAAATAACTTATTTAACCTGGATAGAAGAGGACTCTGCCCGTGCCTCTTCCTGGAGCTTCTCAGAGTTTGAGAGGCTATTGAGACATCAAAGAAGGCGCTCGGGCCTGAAGCTTCTTCCAGCAATTCTATCTCTTGCCTCCATGGTGGGAACTCAAGCAAGGCAAATGAGTGGTTGGCCCTGGTGCTGCACAGAGTGGCCTCAGAGAGGCTGGGGTAGGCAGCCCTACTTGGCCTCATGGCATAAAGCCTCTGTATCTCCACCATGGAACACCACGTGGTTCAGCCTGGGGTGTCGGTGATGGGTAACAAACATGGGGCATCTTGTTTGACGTCAGCTGAGCAGAGACCTCAGTAAATGGTAGCTGTTCTCAGTGCTACCTGTGTGCCAAAAAAAAAAAAAAATCTAACAATTTACCATTTACTTATCACAACCTGGAGAGGTCATCTGAAAATACAGATTCCTGGGCCCTGCCTCCAGAGATTCTAATTCAGTGAATCTAGGGTGGGGCCTGGTAATCTGCATCTTAATAAGCACCGTGAGGACTCTCCGAAAGTCCCTCATGGCCTTGACCTTAGAAAGCACTGCCCAGGCATGGTAGTTTTTTGCGCATCTGTCTCATTTTGCCTATGAGTTTCAGCTTTGCTTGTTCTGTCCTGTGGGTCTTATACTCTACAGAATCTAGACACATGCCAGCAGGCAGTAGGTGCTCACTTAGGATAGCAGATGAAACATAAAAACTGTAACTGACAGCACTGAATGCATTCCAGCACTTTACGTCATGAGGTCAAGCAGTGCTCCCTGCCTTGGCCTCTCTGAGGCCACCATGTGCAGCACTAGGGCCAGCCACTCAGATGTCTTGCTTGAGTTCCCCACCACGGAGGCAGATTTTTGTATTTGCAAAACTTCAACTTTTTCTAAAAATAACAGAAACTACAAGAGCTCAAGGGGAAAACAACATAAAGCAATATAAAGCTACAATGATCCCAGCTACATATAATACAAATACACCCACAGGGTAAAATACTACGCAACCATCTCAAGGAAAGAAGCAGCTCTTTGTGAATAGATATGGGGAAAGGTAGGGGACATTGCTGTTAAGTGAGGAAGCTAGTGTGGAACAGTATCACAGTCCTGGCTTTGCGTGAGGGTGGCTAAACACGTATTCTCATTTTTGTGTGCCCGCATGAATGTTGGAAGGGTAGGCAAGAAGCTAATAAAGGCAGGTAGGGGCAGTAGGAGGATGGGGCAATAGCGAGACTTCTTATCATAGACCTTTGGAATTATCTTAATTATTGAACAATATAAATGTATCACCCATTGCTGTGGGTTGAATTATGTTCCCCCAGGAGATATGTTCAAGTCCTAACCCCAGGAACCTGTGAGTGTGACCTTATTTGGAAATAGTCTTTACAGATGTAATCTAGTTAAGATGAGGTCATACTGGTTAGGGTGGGCCATTACCCAATGGCTGGTGTCCTTACAGGAACAGGAAATTCAGACACAGAGACAGTCATGTGCCCATGAAGGCAGAGATCAGAGTAACGTGTCTACAATCCAAGGAAGCTGGAAGAGGCAAGGAAGGATCCTCCCCTAGAGGCTTCAGAAGTATGACCCTGTCCATAGGATTTCAAATCCCTGACCTTGATTTCAGACTTCTGGCCTCCAAAACTGAGAGACTAAATTTCTGTTGTTCTAAAGCCACGCAGTTTGTGCTACCTTGTTACGGCAACCCCAGAAAACTAAAACAGTCAGCCTCCATATCCGCAGGTTCCACATCTCCAGATTTAACCCACCGCAGATAGAAAATATTCGGAGGGAAAAAAACAACAACAAAAAAAAAAACACAAAGAAAAAACCAATACAGTGTAACATCAATTTACATAGCATTTACACTGTAGGAGGTATTATAACTAATCTAGAGATGATTTACAGTATATGGGAGGGGCCAAGCGCAGTGGCTCATGCCTGTAATCCCAGCACTTTGGGAGGCCGAGACGGGAGGATCACTCAAGGCCAGGAGTTTGAGACCAGCCTGGCCAACATGGTGAGACCCTGTCTCTACTAAAAATATAAAAATTAGCCGGGCAAGATGGTGCACACCTGTGGTCCCAGCTACTCTAGAGGCTGAGGTGAGAGGATGGCTTGAGCCTGGGAGGTCAAGGCTACAGTGAGCCATTTTTGTGCCATCGTACTCAAGCCTAGCTGACAGAGATCCTGTCTCCAAAAAAAAAAAAGTATGCAGGAGGATTGTACAGATATGCAAATACTACACCATTTTATATAAGGGACTTGAGCATTCAAAGATTTTGGTATCCTGAGGGATGGGGGTGTGTCTTGGAACCAATCCCCCAAGGATATAAAGGGATGACTCTATACATACTTAAATACAGTGGGGGGTGCGCATGTGTGTATGCAAGTGTGTGTGTATTATATATACGTATATGTTATATATACAATAACTATATAACATGTAATACATAAGTATATTAAAAACATCTTAAAATAAAACACATGAGCAGGCAGGCAGCTTACATGCATCAGGTCCCGTCTCTCCTTCTCGCCTGTGCAAATAGCCTTCTTGATGGTGCGGAGCTCACTCATGATAGCTTGCGCCTCATCCAGTTTGTAGCTGGTGTGAGTACTTGACATCTTCCGATCAATCCTGGTTAAAACAAAAAAATCAATGTTATTTCACATGAGATCCTAGCATTCCACTAAACATACAACTATGAAAACCCAAAAGCTTCACAGAAAGGTGGAAACAGTTAAAAGTAATGTTTTGGCAAAGAAAAAGAAAGACCCCAAGGAAGCATCCCTCTTTCTGGTTGATGCAACACCCTTTGCTCAGGAGCACCCTGGGCAAGTTGGGATGCCCACATCCTCCGCTAATGATCACGCAACAAGATTGCTTGCTTGAGTAATTTCCCGAGACTGTAAACTCCTCTCTCTGAGAAGAGGACATGTTTTGTTTATCCCCAGGTTAGTGGTCAAAATCTTTGTTAAATAAACATATGAATGAGATCTGTGTACAGGGAGAACATATGGGACACAGCAAGAAGTAGTGAGCTTTCGATAATGGTGCTTTGTACAAAAGCTGGAAACTCTTCTGTCTCCTATAACTCTGATTTCATTCTGGTTCTAATTTATTACTCACTCTTTCTCCTACCAAGTCCTCAATTCTTTCCTTCAATCCAAACACCCATCCAGGGAAAATGGCAACGTCCCTCCCTCCCTCCTTCCTCCCCTTCCTCCCACCATTCCTCCAAGCTTCCATCCTCCCAGCCAGCTCCTGTGCACACCAGGCCTGGGTCTGGGGTTGGACGCAGAGCACAGAACAAAACAAGACTTGGTTCTGCCTTCAAAGGGAGGTGGCCTCTGAAGCATGTCCTTTGTCACGTCCCCTACACCTGAGGCTCCAGCCTGGAAAGCCCTAAGGCTAAGGAACTTGGGAAACCTTGGTCCAGAGTGGAATGAATTCTTTCTCTGGAAAGCAACTAGCTTCTTTCAGGTTCCAAGTCTCCCAGTTCACAGGTTCTGGTTCTAACATTTCCTTCCATGTTATCCTAAAAACCTGGATCATTAACTGCCAGCCCCAACTCCCTTGCTTACCACTCACAGAAACCTCTGGCATGCTGGTGGGTGCGAGTGGCACCCAGCTCTGCCACTCACTGGCTGTGGGACCTGGGTGAGTCACTTTCCCTCTTTCCACCTGCTTCCTCCTGTCTCAAATTGGGACACTAAAAATACTTCTCCCATGGGATGGGCATGAAATTTAATGAGAAAATGCAAGGAAAGGGCTTGCTTGGCAGGAGGCCTGGCATATGGTGTTTGCGGTGATTGTTATTATCAGGATAACACAGAATCTCCTTACTCATGGGAGAAAAAGTAAGTAACTTGCCAACTCTGGTATTTTATTATCATTAACAAATTCCTTGCCAAATATGTCACAACTCAAGCAAAACTCGGCACCGGAGTCAACCTGAGGTATCAGCATCCATGGCCTAGGAGGGCAAACAACACAAGCAGGAAGCCATTGCTTCCCTTTGAATAGGGCTCCGGGGCTTGGCAGCATTGCTGCGATTGCCACCAGCTACAAATAAAATATTTATAAACACTAGTCCTGAGTCCTGCCTCGAGGAGAGCAGATAGAGGCACACCGTGCATGATGAATAGTGACACTCCTAAATGCTAACGTGGCCTGACCCTGCAGGCACTTCCATAAGGGCTATTACAGACTTGTAGGTTTTTCAAATACACATTGCCTTCTCTGTTCCTACCAAGCACAAGTCTTTATTTATACATCTTTATTAAAAGGTACATATATCTTTAACTATAGAGTGCTCCATGCCAAAAGTTAAAGTGAGCATGAACTAAAGTTTGAGCTGTAGGCATATTTTTTCTTTTTATTCTGCTCTCATTAAATCCCTTCTTTCACAAAATAGTTCATTCAAATGATTGAGGTGGTGGAACAGTCTATGTCACCTGAGAGTCCCCGTGATTTGTGGCAATAAAATAGAAAAAGTTCCTAGCACAGTACCAGCATGCCACTTGGTGGCTACTGAAATGTGGGAGCCAATAGCAAGAATGGTGACACTAGGCATATAAATCCATTGTATATTTTCAAAATTCTTTTGTTTGTCCCTCAAAACCAACCCCACTTCCACCAAAACAAAACAGTTGGCCTTCTCACTCACTGCTGGTAACTCACTGGGGATATTCACGGAAGGGCTACCTTGTACTTTCTTAGCTGTGACAGCTTCACAACAAAAAAATCAATGTAGTTCACTGAAATTTGCACAGGGGGCGCTGTGTGGCTGAATGGTATGAAGGGTAGGACTAGAACCAGAAGTCTGGAGATAGAATGTGGCCCCAAAACCCAGTTGGTCATCAGAACAAATACAGACTCCGGGAGTCCCTGCTGAAGGTGAACCCCTACAGGTGGAACTAGGAGATTCAATGATCCATCAACCAGGTCCTAGAACCACCAGGTTGGAGGAGCCTCTTATCACTCTCTACTTCAGGAGCTCAGGCTGGGGGTAAGGTCCCTTGGAGAGAGCCATTGTCTTTGAGGGATCTCAGAAACACCAAGACACATGATGTAGGAAACGTAAAACAGAAGCAAAGCCCAAGTGTTTTTCTATTTCAGATGCTGTGTGGGGAACCAGGAGTCTTGAATGCAAGACAGAAATAAAAGGCCATACATCTCAAAGCACTGAGTCTTATTTTAAAGTAGTTCACCTATTAGGTGACAGGGTCTTGCTGCATGCTTGTCACCTCACTTAACGACCCCCCCCCCCCCCAATGAGATAAGCATAACCTCCTCGGATTTGATGATGATGAAGTTGAAGCTCAGAGCAATTAACTAAATGGCCCAGATGACAAGTGAATATCTGGCAGAGCCAGATTCAAACCCACAGGCTGACTCCAAAGCCTGCCCAGGATCACGGGGTGTGGTGCTGCCCCTTCCTACTGAGCATGACATCTACTGCTCTCAGAGTGGGCAAGGCAGGTCCAGATTTAAAAAAAAAAACAAAAAAAAAAAAACAAGGGCAAGCTATGTTTCAGAGAACTCCAACCACCTCCATTTATTCAACTGTGATCCATTTTCATTCAACAAAAACTTCAAAGGACAGTAAACGTCTTCTTTCACTTCTGCAAAATTCCATTTATTTGAGAGCACACTCTCTCTAAAACTTCCCTATAAAACTTTGGTCCAATGTAGATGATGTGCTCAATGATTTGGTATTTTTAAAAAATATCTATGAATTCCAGTTCATTTAAAAAATCATTAAGATCTGTGACTGCCAAAGAACTGCCTTATTCTGGTCTTAATTTTAATTAAGAGTGCAAGACAGTGCCTTTACCATACATCACAAATAAAATGACAGAAAAGTGGTAGCTGCTCAAGGAGAATAAACAAAGACATAAGTTATTAGGCAATACGAAATCAAAATTCAGGGCACAGACTCACAGTCTTCACTTTTACACCCTCTACATTTTGCATTCAGCTTCAGGGATGTTAAGTGATTTGCTGAGGGTCACACAGCCAGCAACAGGCAGAGTGAAGTTCAAGGCCAAGGCCCTCCACACCAGGACTTGTCTGCTCCATCACCAGGTTCGCAATATATTAAAAGTCAAGGCCTCTAAATGCCCATTGTGTCAAACCTGAAGGCCACCCATATAATCAGTCAAATGTCATCCCAAAGTAAACTGGTGCACTTTATGGTGTGCTCTTGTAAGAAATGGGTTGGAGAGAAAAGAAGAAGATACAACTTCAGAGAAGGAACCCAGTACAATGGAAAAGGCACTTTAGAGATATTAATTGTCAACCTCTACCTCCTGCCACCCTAAAATTTCCATATTGGTTGTTCAATTTAAGATGTCAAGAGAATTGCACTAGCAAAAATAAGAGTAAAACCACATAACTTCTTAACCCCACATCTTGAAGGAAAGAGCTGCCAGCCCTCTAAAGATATTCTGTGTTAATACCACAGATTACAACCCAAAAGAATGGAAAGGTTTGTTACAACTTCTACATTTTCCATCAGCAGCTCTGGCAGAGGGCCTTGGGTGAACCTCAGAAAGCTTCCGGCGGCTTTCTATCAACAGTGAGACCTGTGTGGGACACCAGACCTGTCCCACAACCAGGAACAATGCTCTTTTTGTTTCCAGCCCATTTCTGTACGTTTTGCTGTTATCTGAGTATTGCCGGGGTTTTCGCATGGGCTGTACCGTAGGTGCTACACTAATGGGAGATCGTTACTTTAAGCCTGTTCTAAGTGAACAATCCCACCCTTTCTTGAGACTACTAAATCCCTTCAGACAGAAAATGCTAATTCTAATATGTGGTAATGCTTCATTCTGGTATTGCATGCTTAGAAGGATGTAGTGGCTCGTATTTAAGGAGACAAATGGGTTTCACCCCATTTGGGAAGTTAATCAAGAAATCAAAAGTCTTGAAGCAGAGGCTCGCCTAGTGGCTAAGAATGTACCTCATGGAAACTAGTTAGTGGAACATTTGGTGAGCATCCCTTTCTGTGATTTGAAGAGCGGTGATAATAGGACTTCTTACAACCCAGGCCAGAAGAATATCACACAAAATGCAGAAGAGAATGCTGTGCTAGAGGACAGTTAGCAAGAAGGTGACTGGGCAACGTCTGGAGGCCTCCCTGAGTTCCTCTAGCCCAGGGACAAAAGGTTTGGCCGAGGAAAGATGTGCCCTCACTCAGTGTCCCAGTGTCCGAGAAAGAAGGGGACACTGTGATGGCTACTAGCCGGCAGGAACAGCAACTTCAGCCACTCCCCCCAACACCTGGGCAATCTGCATTCACTCCCAAGCCCCACCCTGTGCTGAGAACCCGCTAGGTCCTCAGGATGAAGCAGCGAACAAAGCCAAGTCCTTGTCTTCGTGCAGCACGATTCCAGCCAAGGAGACAGACAATGAAAAGTACATCCTTAGGTCAGGCAGTCACAAATGTTTAAAAAAAAAAAAAATGAAGCAGAGTTTGGGGACAGAGTGTGACAGAGTACATTTTTAGATGGATGGTTAAGCCAGGATCTCTCCAGAAGTCACTAAGCAAAGGCCCATGGAAGGGAGGGAGCAGGCATGTGAGCATCTGGGGGAAAGAGCATTCCAGGCAGAGGCAGCTCCAAGTATCCATGGTACAGGACATCCCTTTCAAAGGTGAAACTAGAGGTAAATGAGGCAGGGCCGACGGCCAGCCTATGTAGAGTCTGGCTTGTGTTGTAGGTGAGAGAGAGCCACAGGAGGACCACAAGGAGAGCACTAGTTGTGGAAGAACCCCGTGGCTACTGTGCGAGGATGGAGACTCACATTAGTGCTTGGCCCAGAGCCGTGGTGGTGGAAGCTGTGAGAAGGATCAGAGGCCAGGTGTAGAAACAGCACACCATGGACAAGGTGGCCAGGCAGAGTTCCCCAAAAGCATCTTCTGCCATCAAGCCAGTGCTCAGGGACATTATAGGTATCATGGCAGGAATAGGCTCCAATAACACGAGCAGGAAACTCAGGGAAAGGCAATGTTAAATGAGCTTCCCACCTGCAGGACCACTCAGAAGCTAACATAAGGGACCAGGTGCAGTGGCTCACGCCTGCAATCCCAGCACTGTGGGAGGCCAAGGCGGGCAGATGGCTCGAGCCCAGAAGTGCAAGACCAGCCTGGGCAACATGGAGAAACCCTGTCTCTACTTTAAAAAATACAAAAATTAGCTGGGCGTGGTGGTGTGCACCTGTAGTCCTAGCTGCTCAGGAGGCTGAGGCATGAGAATCAGTTGAACCCGGGAGGCAGAGGTTGCAGTGAGCCAAGATCATGCCACTGCACTCCAGCCTGGGCCACAGACTGAGACTATGCCTCAAAAAAAAAAAAAAAAATCTAACACAAGGTGCTTTCTAGAGCTCCAGGCAGGAGCTGGAGAGGGGAATTTGCCCACATCTATTGGTGCACTTGGTCCGTTCACGCACATCACCCAGTTGGGAAACATTGCGCGTTCTGGTCCTGAGTCTTCCCTTTGCCCCTGGACACTAGTAGTAAGTTACAGTAAGGTAATTTTTCCAAAACGTTTCAGAAACTTTAGGGCAACAGAGTCCAGGAGATCTTTCACTGGAAAAGCTCAATTTTTCTGTAAACTTTAATTACTCATTCTAAATGGTGCTCCTATTTTCTGAAGACTTTTATAAAAGGCCTCAAGAGAAATGCAAATTGAAACTACACTGAGATACTATCTCTCACCTATGAGACTGGCAAAAATGCAAATGCTTATCAACACATCCTGTTGGCAAAGCCACAGGAAACGAGAACACTCATATGTTAGTGGTAGGAAGGCAAAACGGTGCAACCCCTTAGCAAAGGAATTTGGCCATATCTAATACAAGCTGAGTATCCCTAATCCGAAAATCCAAAATCCAAAGTGCTTCAAAATCTGAAACTTTTTAAGCGTTGACATGACACTCAAAGAAAATGACCACTACAGTATTTCAGGTTTCAAATTTTTGGATTAAGGATATTGAACCAGTAAGTATGATGCAAATATTCAAAAAAAAAAAAAAACAAAAAAAAACAAAACCTGAAATCCAAAACACTTCTGGTCCTGAGCATTTCAGATAACAAATATTCAACCTATAATATGACAAATACATTCACCCTTTAACTTACCAAGCCTGCTTTCAGGAACTTATCCTGAAAGATACACATCCACAACTTAGGTAAAAAGCTGACGAGAAATGTTATTAATATAAATCAAAGCACTGGGCTAACAAGGCCAGAACCTACCGATCATCGTTACACCACAAAAAGAAACAAGCAGAGAGTGGTACCTCCTGATGGAAGTAATACCACCACCTAAAAACATTCTTACTAAAAAGAAGAAATTGAACTTGAATCAGATCAAGCCTCTCAAACTATTATACCCATTTGCATAAATAACAAGGGACAGAGGAACATGTTCAATGACATCATGTGAATTTCAGCAGCAAAACCCAACATTAGGGAAATTCTATAGGACAACCAAATTACTTTCTCCAACAAACAAGCTGTCAGGGGGAAAAAAAAGGAGGGAGAGTAGAAAAGAAAAGACATCAATCAAAGGCACTCTGTGGCCCAAACTGGACCCAAACACCTGAAGAAATGCAAGAGCTCACTGGACACAAGATGCCTAGTAAGTGGGGTACAGGGATTAGAATTATTTTCAAAAGAAGTCCATAACTTTTGGAGACATATTTATGGATTAAATGGGATTCTGGCATTTGCTTCAATAAGGCCGTGAGAGCTTAGCAGATGCGGCGGGGTCACCACCGAACAAAGACTGGCAATTGTGCGGGTTAAATGGGGTGAGGGGTACAGGAGGGTTTTAGTATACTATTCTCTCTACTTTTATGTTCGATATTTTCCATCATTAAAAGCTTACATGTATACACTTCACGTAGATACATATATAACACACACCCATGTACATATTCTATCATTAACCCAGCAAACATATCTGTGGCCAATTCCTCTCTACAACAATCAACAACATATATAGATTTAAAGTAAAATACAAAAGGTTCTTTTTTCCTTACTTGGACCCAAGTGTAATGATGAATTTCCTTGCTAGCCAGGAAATTCACCAAGATAAACAAGGCAAGCTTAAAATGTTATAAGCAGCCAAACTCCTGGTGAGGTGCTCTGGAAAAGAATACACTGGATATTCTGGGAAGCGAGAACAGCAGGAAATTTTCTGGAGGAAAATCTTGGGCCACTGCCTTAAAGCAATGTTGGTGATAAAATCAGAGATGCTTCATGTTTAAGTATAACAGCTCACGTGCTATCTGTATGTATAGTCAGGATTTCCCAGTAGAGATGGGGTAATCACATTTTCAATGCTTGAAAAGGCCTTCTAAAATTTCTCAATTTAAAAAATATACATTTGCATGATTCGATCCAAACATAAAAGCCCAATGTCCAATACCAGAAAAAATAATGAGGCTGTTTTCATCTCATAAGCTGTGGAACTCAGAGAAAGGTTACCAGATTATCTTCCACTTACAAAAATATTTTAAGAGTGGCATGGGTGCCTGTGTTTTCTCTTCTTCCTGTGAGGCTCTGTCTGTCCCAGAATAAAGTAAACATGCACAGTGACAATGCAGCATCAGACAGAGCCAAGGCAACATGCCCATTAAACAATGGCTCTGGGCAGCTCCCTCCTGAAAGCCGACTTGCCCCTGGTCAGGCATGAGGTGGGGTGAGCCCCTCAGGACCAAGGCCAGGTCCAGAGCCTTCCCCAGGCCACTCCTTGGCCTCCAGGGGGAGGGCGGGTACTCTCATGAGCTCTGGCAAGCAGAAGGAGCCTCCCTCCCCTTGGCTCAGGCAGGCAGGAGGAGCCTCCCCTTGGCAAGTGGCAAGTTTACAATTGCTGTTCCCAAGCGTGGGATCTTGATAATGAAAGCAGAAAGAAAATCCAAACAGCACTGGCCCGCCTCTCTTCCAGGAGCACAACTTGCGCTCCATTTTGGCCGCAGGTGTAAAGTTAAAATTCTCACTATTCTGGCTCCTGCTTCTCTGTCTAATGCCCCTAGGGAAACAGAGGCTGCCTTTTCCTATTCTTGAAACCACTGCAACTACAAGAGATGAATTCACATCCTAGCCATGCTAAGGAGAAGGGGGTTTTCTCAGTCAGCAGTACATTTTATTTTCTAAATCAGTCCGTCTACAGCTGACACTGCTATATGGCCTTTGTCTTCAAATAAGGAAATGGAGTTCACCAAAATGATGGAGCCACGGCAAAGCAACAGGCACTGAGCCCAGCAACCCACTCCAGAAACCACAGCCATGAGGGAAGTGCCAGACGTGGCTCCCTGCTGATGCTCAGGAATCCTGAGCAAACTCAGACTTTTCCTGAACCCCAGTCACCTTCCTCACAGCTGCAAATGAGAATGACATTGACTGCAACCTCCAGCACGCACAATGACTAACATTAAAACTACATACTGGGCAGGGCACGGTGGCTCATGCCTGTAATCCCAGCACTTTGGAGGCCGAGGCAGGTGGATCACCTGAGGTCAGGTGTTCGAGACCAGCCTGACCAAAATGGTGAAACCCAGTCTCTACTAAAAATCAAAAATTAGCTGGGCATGGTAGCATGTGCCTGTAATCCCAGCTACTTGGGAGGCTGAGACAGGAGAATTGCTTGAACCCAGGAGACGGAGGTTGCAGCAAGCCAAGATCACATCACTGCACTCCAGCCTGGGTGACAGAGAAAGACTCCCCATCTCAAAAAACAAACAAACAAACAAAAAACAACCTATTGCCCACAGACACTGTATCACAATGAGAGACAGCTACAGTGTGACCTAATGAAGGTAGGAAATTCACCTCAAATCCAACTAGGTAGTCCTAATAACTTTCGGTGACCTGTCACAAATCAAATGATTTGTTGCTGCTTATTCCTTATCCACTCCCTTAGCCAAAGTGACACAGGATGACACTGCCACAGCGCACACAGTTTCATCTGAGGAGGTGTTGGAGTATCTGGAGGCTGGCTGGAGTGGGGGGCTAAAAGGACAGAACACATGTCAGTGCATTTGGAAAGCACTCTGGCTTATGCACTGCATGAATGACAAAACCAGCAGCTGGTTGGCTGGAAAAGAAACTTGATTTGCTTAAGATAAAACTAAAGAAGAGGCCGGGCATGGTGGCTCATGCCTGTAATCCCAGCACTCTGGGAGGCCGAGGTGGGCTGATCGCCTGAGGTCAGGAGTTGGAAACCAGCCTGGCCAATGTGGCAAAACCCCATCTCTACTAAAATACAAAAATTAGCCAGGTGTGGTGGCAGGCACCTATAATCCCAGCTACTGGGGAGACTGAGGCACGAGAATCACTTGAACCTGGGAGGGGGAGGTTGCCATCAGCCAAGACTGCACCACTGCACTCCAGCCTGGGACACAGCAAGGCTCTGTCAAAAAAAAAAAAAAAAAAAAAACTAAAGAAGAAGCTTTACTAATACTAACTAGGGCTAATAAAAGGAAGCTCTGAGTGTAGATCCAAAATGCACACAAACACATAGCTGGGTAATGGTAGTAATTACATCTATACCTCACATTCCTTTATTACTTCGCCATAAAGAGCAGTGCTGCAGTCACGTGTACCACTTCATGCGTCTGCACGCAGGATGAAAGAGGCAACTTGCTGCCCACCTGTGTCAGTAACAGTAACCACACAGAGTCAGGCTAATTGTTTCTGGCTGGCCATGTACCAGGTGCTGGTGCTGTCCTCAGTATAACTGAGCACAATGACTGCTGTTATGGACTGTGTGTTTGTGTGTCCTCCAAATTCTTATGTTACAGCCTTACCCTCTAATGTGATGGCATTTGAAGGTGGGGCCTTTGGGAGGTGATTTGGGGTAGATGAGGTCACAGGGTGGAACCCCATGATGGGATTAGGCAAAGGAAGAGAGAACAGAGCTTTTGCTCTCTTAGCCATAAAGGACATTGCGACAAGATGGTCATCTGCAAATCAGGAATCAAGCCCTCACCAGGAACCAAATATTGGACCTCCAGCCTCCAGAACTGTGAGAAACAAATATCTGCTGTTCAAGCCACCCAGTCTATGGTATTTGTCATAGCAGCCTGAGCTGCCTAAAACAATCACCACTTGCAGATGAGAAAAGTAGGTGCAGAAGGCGTGAGGCACATGTGCAAGTTCAGCAAGGAAAGCCAGTGAATGGACAGAATGGCTCGGCAAACCTTCAGACCCACACCAGCGCCATTTCTCAAACACCACCTTTAGTTCATGAAATCTTCAGACTTGATACAGCTCACTAATTGTAAACAATTCATCCCCAATCTCTTAGTAGGGATAAAGTTCTAATTGTAAAAATGAGAACAGGAGGAAGACCTACAGACCAGAATGTCCAAAGGAGCTTTCTGCGATGATGGAAATCTATTGCCTATGGTGTTCAATACAGTAGCCACCAGCATGGTGGTTCTCAGCTGGGATTAAATGTGTTCTTTAGGGGACACTCAGCAATGTCTAGAAACATTTTTGGTTGTCACAATGCAGGTGGAAGATGCTACTGGCATCTAGTGGGTAAAGAGTAAAGACAACATTCTTTTTTTTTTTTTTTCTTAGAGTCTCGCTCTGTCGAGCAAGCTGGAGTGCAACGGCACAATCTCGGCTCACTGCAAGCTCGGTCTTCCAGGTTCAAGAGATTCTCCCTGCCTCAGCCTCCCGAGTAGCTGGGATTACAGGTGCCTGCCAAGTGATTCTTGTGCCTCAGCCTCCCGAGTAGCTGGGATTACAGGCATGCACCACCACGCCTGGCTAACGTTTGTATTTTTAGTAGAGATGGGGTTTCACCATGTTGGCCAGGCTGGTCTCGAACTCCTGACCTCAGGTGATTCACCCGCCTCGGCCTCCCAAAGTGTTGGGATTACAGGCATGAGCCACCAGGCCTGGCCAAGACAACGTTCTACAGTGCATAGAATAGTCCCCCCAAGACAAGAATGATCCAGCCCCAAATCCCACTAGTGCTAAATGGTGGAGAAAACCTGCATTAGCCACATGTCACTACTGAGTACTTCTGATGTGGCTACTGAGACTGGGAAACTAAACTTTTAATTTTCTTTTACTTTAAATGTCAATTTTAGAACAAAAAATTTAAAAGAATAAAACTAAGAAAAAGTCTAATTTAAATGTAACTAGCCATGAGTGTCTTGCACAGCTATAGCAAACGTGCATAACCATAAAAATAAAGGTCTTGTTTCCCGAGTATTTCCATTTACAGCAACGAAATATCTTCAAGGAAAAGAGAGATTCTGAAGTTAGCATTGGAAAATCATGAGCATAAATAAAGGCATGAAAGTGAAGGTCATGAAGCTTAGGAACAAGTGTCCAGGCAACTCACTCTTGCAGGGTCTCCACCCCCTTTTCTTTGTACTGCAGTTCCTGCTTCATCTGGGTCAGCTCTCGTTTTAATCTGGAAAGCTAAAGACAAATCACATTTTTTTTCCAAAAACCAGCTGCAAAGAATGATTTCTACAGTTGTTATTAACACTGTCATCTGAGTTTCTACTCAGCTTGCAGTTCAGAAGATCATCTCTTCTCACTATAAACTTCCATTCACATGCATAAGAAGTAGCCTTTCTAGAAGACCTGCTGTGCTTAGATACAAAAATCCCAGATTAGACAGACTCTTACCCAAGTGGGGCACCAGTAACATTTTCAAGGTTTCCACATTACAACTGGCAACTTTTGTAACACATTCTTCATCTTTCCTTCTACCCACCCCTCTCAGACTCCCGCACATGAAACTTTGTGTCCAGAAGCCTGCTCTCTGACTACCTGAAACTCAATGGCTCCTGGAGTACTTCTTTAAACAGATTCTGGGAGCCGCTCCAGGTCCACGTCAAAACTCAGGGGCTAGGCCTGGAAGCTGGCACTTTGAACAAGCTCCCAGGTATTTTTCTTAGCTGTGCTAAAATTTGAGAACCACTGCACTAAAAGATACACCCTGATTCAGGGAATGACACACCAAGAGAGGAGCAGGCTTCATTGCCAAGATGTTTCTCGTGCTTTGTCCCAAATGCAACAAAAGTGTTCCCCTTCCCAGACAACCAAGACAAGGGTCTGAAGAGATGAAACACGGTAGCACATAGATAATTCAGGGGTTACCGGGGAAGGAGCATCAGAACCCTCAGAACCCTTCCAGTCTAACACTGCTAGCCATCCCTCCAGGAGGAGTCAACCAGAGGGGAACGCCAGCAGCCTAGGCTGCGAGGCCTCAGGCTTCCATCCACCTGGTTGTAAAAGCATCGGTTTTACTCACCCTATCCCGACGACTTGCTATTTCTGCTTTAATTTGGTGTGGGTCATACTTTGTATTTGTTGAATATCCAGAGAATGCTAAAGAGAAAGAAAATATTTTATTTTATAATGGATCCTTCAAAATACATACACATAAGGAACTTCTGATTCACTGCATTAAATAACTCTAAATCTCTGACTTATAAGAGGTCACTGGCTCCTAAAGAACTGACATTTAACATCTTCAAATCTTCCTGATGTTTGATATTTGAATCAGGACTTTCTATAGGATCCCATATAATAAAATACATGGCTGTAGGTCAATCAAAACTCTGCTTAGTTCTACTATAAAACTACTACAGTTAAACACCATAGAGACACAGCGGGCAGGGGAGGGAAGAGGTATGATTATGACGTAGGAAACTGTATTTAATACGTGAATAGTACTTGCAGTATGAACCTACTTTTACTTTCTTTTAAAATACATATACAGACGTCACTGGAAAGATAGTACCAAAAAGTTAACTGCAGTTATTCTCAGTGGCTGCATTAAAAATGATTTTATTTTTATTTTCTTCAATTTTTGACACAAGAAAGGAAAAAAAAATTAGAAATTTGTAAAATAAAAAAGATTTCTAGTAATACGTCAGTATCTGGCAGTCTTGAGAAAAAGATGGAAAGATGGGGCCCCAAGTTGTTTGTCCCAGAAACTGAAGTGAGGCACTCACGCTTTTACTCTAATAACTTGTTTTGATGAATGTTTAGCTAAAAGACATCACATACCTCAATGCTTTCCTAAACAGTGCAGTGTACATGATTTAAAGTCTCTTTACAGACATGGCATCATTATTGTGAGTAACCAATACCTAGGGATGAATAAGAGCCACAGAGCTATTTACACGCTAGGCACACTCAGCAAATTTCCGTGCACACAGAGAGCTGCAAGCTTTTTCCAGTGTTACGGCAGCTGGAGCAGCAAGTGGCTATTCCTAATTTCTACCACCCCATCCACCGC
This sequence comes from Chlorocebus sabaeus, assembly GCF_047675955.1. Classification (NCBI taxonomy): domain Eukaryota; kingdom Metazoa; phylum Chordata; class Mammalia; order Primates; family Cercopithecidae; genus Chlorocebus; species Chlorocebus sabaeus. The sequence continues at coordinate 142,877,958 of NC_132933.1, forward strand.
TCTGCGGTGCTTTTTCTTGATGCTTCTGCCTCCTTTCTTTAGGTTTCTGAAGCCATGGGCTCTGTACCACTGCTGCATGGCTTCCCTTCTGCTTAGCTAGTGGAATGCTGGACTGTCTGCATCTGTAAACCACCCCACTCTGGTGCCCTCTGCCTCCCAGTTATTGTCATTAACATCACGTGCTCAGAAGACACACCTGCAGGGATGGAGTCCTTTCTTTAACTCCTTTGATCTGAGAATCAAAGGCTGGCTGTCATTCAGATAACTAGGTGCCAACAATGAGAAACCAATTCAAAATCATTTGCAGACTATGTACTGCAAAGGATGGCTCAACACCATCCAGTAACTTCAACAGCACAATTACTTCAAACCTCAATTAGAACCACATCCAAAGTTCATTTGAGCAGTCGGATCTCCTATTTTAATAACAGTTCTGAGGAAAATCTACTATTTCAGTCCCATTCAGTCAGAATTTCAAACAACTGAATCTACTGGAAATAAACAACTGGAAGAGCTAAATGTTTGCCAACTTTATCTCCAATTTTCTTATACTTAGACTCATGATCTCTCAAAGACATGGAGTAAAATACTTTACAAACAATTCTTTCTTAGACAAGACTGCCTATTTCCAAATCCTACATCTTCCATCTTGCCTGACTCCTTGGTTTCATTTAAGATCGGTAATGAAAGCAACATCTCCAACAATGCCCTTAAAAGGCAGAAATAATTTATAGAAAACATCTCCACATTAAACTCCTGGGACTTTAAGTTTCCCAGATCTGAGCTTAAAGGCCTTTCACTTGGGATAGAGATAATATGCAAATGAGGCTATGAGGTTAGGGCTTGCTGAATCCTGGCTTACAACACTACAACACATATGTCAACTTGTCAACTTGCAGTGGGAGGAACACAAGGCCAAGAGTTATCACCTGGGATCTTTCCCATTAAGGGTAGAAAGTAAGCCTACCACCAAGTTCAACAAAGTTCACTGCAATGCTAAACATCAGTACCAGTGAGGCGCCGTGGCTCACGCCTGTAATCCCAGCACTTTGGGAGGCTGAGGTGGGCGAATTACGAGATCAAGAGATCAAGACCATCCTGGTCAAAATGGTGAAACCCCATCTCGACTAAAAATACAAAAATTAGCTGGGTGTAGTGGCGGGTGCCTGTAATCCCAGCTACTCAGGAGACTGAGGCAGAAGAATTGCTTGAACCCAGGAGGCGGAGGTTGCAGTGAGCCGAGATCACGCCATTGCACTCCAGCCTGGTGACAGAGCGAGACTCTCTCTCAAAAAAAAAAAAAAAAAAAAAAAAATCTGTACCAATCTTCCTCTGTCTGTGCAGTTTCATATGGAAAATTAGCAAAGAGACTTGAAATACACAGGGGAGGTGTCCTGGATACTGTTGGACATCTATGCAGCAACCTTCCCCCATTTCTCCTTCCTAAGTACTAGAACCCTGGAAGTGTTGGGTAGCCACCTCTCCCCAAGAGACTCAGCATGTATCCACTCCTAGAGGGGGAAACTGACAAACCAATGACACCACTGAGCCACTGAATCCACCTATGGGAAATCCCACTCCACCTCCAGAGGACTCCACTATGTGACAATGAATTTCCTTATTGTCCAGGCCCATGAGAATTACTCTTCTCTGCTGCAGCTGAAACCATCATAAATGACAGAATACCTTTTAATTATATGGATCTCATTCATGTTACTTTTGCTATGGTCTCTATAAAATTATAAAATTCCAGGACTGGGATAAGGGAAAAGTCTACTCAAGTAACTAACACAGCGAATACATTTTATCTTCAAATACTAAGGATGGTTGTGAACACTGGTATAACTTTTAATAATGTAATTCAATTTATAATTAAAATTCTCATTTCCTCAGATCTGCCAGTAAGTCTACTAGAACCACTTACAGAGTCCGAGAACAGCTCAGGACTCCAGATCCCATAACAGCGTGCACTACACAACACTTTTTTCTTTTGGAGACAGGTTCTCACTCTGTCACCCAAGCCAGAGCACAGTAGTGTGATCTCAGCTCACTGCAACCTCTACCTCCTGGGTTCAAGCGATTCTCCTGCCTCAGCCTCCCAAGTAGCTGGGATTACAGGTGCCGCCACCACACCCAGTTAATTTTTTGTATTAGTAGAGATGGGGTTTTGCCATGTTGGCCAGGCTGGTCTGGAACTCCAGACCTCAAGTGATCCACCCACCTCGGCCTCCCAAAGTCCTGGGATTACAGGAGTGAGCCCCGTGCTCAGCCTTCCACAACATTTATAAACGGAATATCTTCCTCCATTAAGACATGTCTCCAATCTTGAGGTTTATGATAAAGACCAGACTTTCACCTCTAAAGTTTTCTTCTCTCTTGAAGAGTTGAGTGGGCAGAGCTATTAAATAGCAATATGGAGTCTGCTCAGGCATATAACATTGCCTCAGATAATATAATAACAAGGTTATAGCCTAGCTGGACCACAGCAATGTAAATTATTATACCTTGCTATTGCAGGGTGCCTTTCACGTTTATTTAATCTATTCTCATAAAATCTTTGTGAAGGTGAAATGATACTTACGTTTCCTTGCCCATTTTATAGATTAAAAGACTGAGTTTGTAGCGACTTGATCTATACTACACTATGCCATCATTCACAGAGGGCTTCATGTCTAGAATCTGGGTTCCTGTGGGTCAGCTGCCAAAGATCCTTTAATTGGGCTAGCTTTCCCAGAAAAAGAAACGGTCCTCCAGCTCCCCAGTGCCCACCACCCAATGGGTGAACTTGACCTGTGTATTTAGCACTCAAAATGCTGCAAACCCCACTACTTAACTCTGGATTTCAGTTTGACAGATTATTGAAAGGGGAAATGTATGTGCCCATGTGTCTGTCTGTCTTTGTCTCTCTTATGTACAGGTCTCCTCTGAGCTATGGAAACCTAAGGTCACCCCAGAGAGAAGACATGCTTTAAAAGACCAGCAGTCCTTCTTCAAAGACATCCTCTGGGGCAGGCTGCTCCTTAGGACCAGGTGTAGGCCTCCACGGATCAGCACTGTCAGCAGTTGCTCAAGGGAGCCAAGAATGACTCTGGGCAAAAGGCCGACAAGCCCTGACAGGTTCCAGGTTGACAGGTACTATCTACCAGAGAGGCACACGGAGAAATATGCAAGGCCAACAAAGTGGGCAGGATGGGTTTTTTTAAGGCAATATAAGCAAAAGACCAAAAACAATCAAGTAAGGCCACCTGGGAGTGATCTACAGAAGTAACCCAAGATGCCACCAAATCCTAACCAAGAATTCTCCCTCCAGGACAGACGAGGGGATTATTTCTCAGGAAACATATGCTTTGCTGCAACCTTCAAAATCTGGCTTGCCAACTAATATATGGGAAAAATGCTCCATGATTCTTTATTCTCCTGCCTGCTCCAACATGTTTGTGTGAAGGAAAACAAAAGGTTTTGAATTGGAATGGATTGCCTGTAGTCCTGTTCCTAACCAAGACAGCAAATGAGAAATCCTTCAACAGCGAGAGCACCAATAAGGCCTGGTGCAGTGGCTCACATGTGTAATCCCAGCACTTTGGGAGGTGGAGGCAGGCAGACCTCTCGAGTCCAGTAGTCTGAGACCAGCCTCGGCAACATGGCAAAACCCCATCTCTACAAAAAGTACCAACATTAGCTAGGTATGGTGGCACACGTCTGGAGTTTCAGTTACTCAAGAGGCTGAGGTAGGAGAATCACCTGAGCCTGGGAGGTTGAGGCTGCAGTGAGCCAAGATCACACTACCATACTCCAACCTGGGCAACAGAGCAAGATCCTGTCTTTTAAAAAAAAAAAAAAAAAAACAGAGAGAGCACCAATGGAAGACAGTCATTGTGAGACAGGCTTGGAGCCTCACAAGGAATGTTGGCAGGACTGATGGCTGATAAGGTCAAGCTTCACCACCACCTAATCCAAGAACTCAGGGTGGATCAGCCCTTTCTCACCAGAGATAATGCTGCCTCTTTCAATGTAGACTTTGAGTAACTCCTAGGAACCAGGATAGTAAACAAAGTCATATTCCTGCTGCTACAGGGGCCATTCACACTCCATCTAGCCCAGTGGATTTCAACCCTGGGGATCACCTGAAAAGCTTAAAAAAAAAACAAGCCTGGTCCCACCCAAGGCCAGTTCTATCAAAATCTCTTGGGGTGAGGTCCAAGCAGCAAGTTTTTAAAGATTCTAGCTTGCAGCCAGGTCTGAGAACTATGGGTGTAGACCAGGGATTGGCAAACTTTTTCTCTAATGGGCCAGACAGTAAATATTTTTGGCTTTGTGGGCCATACAATCTGTCTCAAATACTCTTTTGCCATTGTAGCTGCTATAGACAATAGGTTAGTAAATGGACATGGCTGTGTTCCAATAAAACTTTATTTACAAACACCCACAGTGGATAGGATCCAGCCCACAGGCTTGATATAGTTTGCAGACCTGAGGTTTAGACTATCATCCTACCCCATGAAAGAATTTCTTCCAAAAGATCCTACAAATGGTCATATATAGTTCATCTGAATGTACCTGGGGCTAGAGTTTCTCAGGAAGAATAAAGGAGTAACTACAGGAAAAAATGTGTCTAAGATAATGAACGTATTCAGTGTTAAAAGGCAGGCAAATAGAAGAACATGTTGCAATAAAGAAAGTAGAAAAAAACCTCTACAAAATGGAGCTGTAGAAAAAGTAGCAGGTGTGTCTCAGAGAGAATGAGTCTATTGTTGAGCAGTTTCATCCCAGTGTTCTACGAAGCATAAATGAGGCCTGGGCACTACCAGGCAGCTAGCTCAGAAGCTCATTGAAATCAAGCAGGGTTGGGTTCCTACTCTCATGGAGACAAGTGTGCAAAGTATTCAGCCAAGTATCTGAATTTGCTTTCAGGTCAAGGCATGGATGTTCTTAGATACCAGGGAGCCCAATATTGACACAAAATCGTTCCTCTCCAATGAATGAAGTTTTCTTCTGGTGGTTTCCATAGCTCAAGGGAAATGTGTGAAGGGTACAGGTGAGATACACTTCTCCCTACCTTCTGCTCCCACATTAGAAATGGCTGTTCCAGTTAATTCCTCTGTTCACACATCATTGCCTCATCTTTACCAACAAGCAACCATTAGGAATAAAACGTGTTCCCGGCTGGGCACCGTGGCTCACACCTGTAACCCCGGCACCTTGGGAGGCCGAGGCAGGCAGATCACGAGGTCAAGAGGTAGAGATCATCCTGGCCAACATGGTGAAACACTGTCTCTACTAAAAATACAAAAATTAGCTGGGGGTGGTGGCGTGTGCCTGTAGTCCCAGCTGCTCAGGAGGCTGAGACAGGAGAATCACTTGAACCCGGGAGGCAGAGGCTGCAGTGAGCCGAGATCGCGCCACTGTACTCCAACCTGGTGACAGAGCGAAAAAAACAAAACAAAACAAAACAAACAAACAACAGGAAAAACATGTTCCCGCCATTTAGTATATATCAACAGCAGGTGCTAACAGCTGTCGAAAAATAAATGAACAGTTTAGTGATCTTCCATGGGCCATGGAAAAGTCAAGATCTACAAAGTGCTCTGCCTTCCACTTGCCCCCTTTATTGCTGCAAAATTTCCAGATGACTTGTCAATTTATAACTAGTCTTTATTTTCAGATAACCTGAAAGTTGGATGGGGGAGGGGTTCCAGAAACACCATCAGCTGTTCTGAGTGGCCTCTTCCATGTCTAGGAAACTGTACAGAGCACTGAAGGCCATCAACACAAACAGATCTGGGCTTAAATCCAACTTCTACCATCTACTGGGTATGTAATCCTGAAGAAATAATTTAGCCTCCCTGATACTCAGTTTCTCATGTGAACAATAAAGAAAACAGCACGTGCTTGACAACACTGTGATCATAACAATGCACAGAAAACACCAGCTCATTGGATATTGGTTCCTTTCACTTCAAGTCATTACCCATGAAGGAAGAACTGGGAATTAAGTCCAGATGTTATTCTGTTCACAGTATCAGAAAAAGGAAACACCTCCTGCTTTAGATGACTAGCACTGAGGGAGATATGGGCAGTGAGACCCGTGTGGCTACACAGCCAACTTGTGCTATGGAAACTGCCACCAGCAGCTCCCAACATGGGCCCAGGCCCTCTGGCATGGCTGTAGAAGCCATCTGTTAGATCATGGTCAAGCCAACAGGATCACTGCATTGGACTCTATCCTGTAGCCAGAAAGAATTCATCTGAGTCCATTCTAGCAGGGTTTTCCTTGTTGTACCTTGTAGTTCAGGTTAAATGGCAGATTGAGAGAGCTTGGTGGAAGCCCTAGGGACAGCAGCAAGTTGATAAAACACTTGAATCAACTCCTAGATTCCGTTCAGAGTTGGTTTTTTCCCTGATGAGCTGATAGGCCCCAGGAAGACCCACTGGCATCTCCAGCCCTTTCACAAAAACAGGCAGGCCCACTTTTGGCCTCGAAGGCAACCTACACACATAGAGGAAGAGATCATATCCACACAGAGACATCCAGCAGGTCAGGAAATGGAATCTGGTGAGCACCTTAGAACCTCAAGTCAACAACAGAGTCATCAGCTTTCTCTACTGAAGGAACAGATACCACTTCAAAAAGAGCCTCTTGAGTGTATCTTTTTAACGGGCATTAATAAAATCCCATAGGGCACAAAAAGAAACGTAATTGAGTAGGATTCCCTATTTGCCCAAACATCAAAGAAGTGAAAAGCCCACGGAAATACAAAAACTGATCCTGTAGGATCCTCAGCTCCTCAGGATGCTGAAGTACTGAATACTTGTAACCTACAGCTTGGCACTGCATTGGGATTCCTCGCTCACTGCCCCTCAGAGTGGGTGTGGAATCAGACGGGATGTTCTAATGTCTGCATCATTGAGGGCATCTAGTCCAGCGTCCCCACAGTCACCGTAGCTGACGTTCTGGCTGTACTGGTAGTAGCCAGTACATCATACACACTTTCTTTAGACTCAATTTTTCTTTCTTTCTTTTTAAATAGAGACAGGGTCCTGCTAAGTTGCCCAGCTGGTTTTGAATTCCCAGTCTCAAGTGATCATCCTGCCTCGGCCTCCCAAAGTGTTGGGATTACAGGCGTAAGCCACTGTACCTGGCCTCAATTTTTCTTTTCAATCACTGGCAAGAAACATCCTGCCAAGTTTTTCTGATATGTACTTCTTCCATTCCATTCTTTGAAAGAGTGATTTGAGAGCCTCTTTGGAGACCTAACCAAATGCAAGCATGTAAAAGATAAGGTACCCAAAGACTGCTGGAAAGAAACACACTATTAGGTTGGATTATAAGAATAGCCAACATTCAGCCCTTTTTTAGATACAAAAATGGCAATTTTATACCATTCAACCTAACTTCTACCAAGTAGCTTTCTGAAATGTTTAGAATTGCTGACTATATGATCTCAGAACCAGTTATAGGCCATTGCTTCAGCTAAGGAGACATCGAGGCACCAAGCCGATGGGCTTCTGCATCATCAAAAAGACTGACCGGGCACGGTGGCTCACACCTGTAATCCCAGCACTTTGCGAGGCCGAGGCAGGTGGATCACCTGAGGTCAGGAGTTCCATACCAGCCTGGCCAACATGGCAAAATCCCGTGTCTACTAAAAATGCAAAAATTATCTGGGCGTGGTGGTGGACACCTGTAGTCCCAACTACTCAGGAGGCTTAGGCAGAAGAATCACTTGAACCCGGGAGGTGGAGGTTGCAGTGAGCCAGTGAGCCAAGATCATGCCACTGCACTCCAGTCTGGGTGACAGAGCAAGACTCCATCTAAAAAAAAACAAATAAACAGTATTCTAGGCCATAAAAGTCATCTTAATAGATTTGAAAAGACTGAAATGTTAGTCTCTAACCACAATGGAACTAAGTTAGAAATAAACAACAACATGACATCTTTAAAAAGTCCTACTGACTTACTTCTAAACAACCCACAGGTCAAAAACCACCAAAAAAAAAAAAAAAAAGGAGAAATTATTTTGAACTGAAAGAAAATACAGCATATCAAAATGTATGAGATGCAGTTAAAGTAGTACTTAGAGGAGAATCCTTACCTTTAATGGCTATGTGTGGAAGTAAGAAAGATCTAAAATCAGTGATCTAAATTTCCACTTTAGGAAGCTAGAAAAGGAAGAACAAATTAAAGCCAAATTAAGTAGAAGGAAAGAAATAATAAAGAAAAACTAGTAAGACAGAAACAGACAAGAAATGGGAGAACAGGGCAAACACCAGTGTATTGTAAAGATAGATAAAAATCAATAAAAGTTTAGCCATACTGATTAAGAGACATGAATTATTAATATCAGCAATTAAAGAGAGGACATCACTTCAAAGCCTACAGACATTGAAAGGCTAATAAGGGAATTCTACAAACAACTTCATAGACTTGACAGCTTAGATCACTGGGCAGCAAACTCCCTGTGGGCCAAATCTAGGTTGCTACCTGTTTTGATACTTCTACTGGAACACGGCCAGGCACATCTGTCTACATGTTGTCTCTGAATGCTTTTGCAATATAACCACAGGGTAGAATAGTTGCCACTGAGATCACATGGTCCACAAAGTTTAAAATATTTACTATCTGACCCTTTATGGAAAAGTTTGCTGACTTTTAGATTAGATGAAATAGACAATTCTCTGAAACACACAAATGCCAAAACTGATTCAAGAAGAAACAAAAAATCCGGATACCTCTCTATTAAAAGTATTGGATTTGTAGTTAAAAACATTCCACAAAGAACTCCAGGTCCAGGTGGCTCTTTGGTGAATTCTATGAAATACTTAAGAAAACACTAATACCAAGCCTACACAAACTCTTTCAGCAAACAGAAGAGGAAGGAACATTCCCCAATTCATTCTATGAGGCCAGTATTACCCTCATACCAAAATCAGAGAAAGATATTCCAAGAAAAGATAACTGTGAAGATAAGAAACCAGCCTCTAAAACTCCACACATAGCTAACCTATCATATTCTGATGGAAAGTTAAAAACAAAACAAAGCCAAAAAAAAAAAAAAAAACCAACCAGGTTTGTGCCAATATCTACAGAGATGGAGATAAGATGGCTTGGAAGAAATACATCAGTAAAACTGAGTTCCCTGTTCCCCTCAAGATACACAGTAACGGAAATATCTTCAATTCCTATTGCAGAGGGAGTACCCCCAACCAGCCACAGCTTCTAAGGCTTCTGCCCCGTCAACAGTTGCTGCAATAAAACAGAGCACTAAATGTGTGGCCCCTTGGCCTTACCTCCATTCTGACTTGCAACACAGAATAAAGCTATTGCTGTGTCTTTAACATCTGCCATGGCAACATGGCACTAATATCACAGGAAAGGCCCCAAGTATCAAACAGACAGGTTTTTATAAAATTCAACCCAGTGGTACGAACTTTCATCCATTCTTTCCAAGCTCACGAGTGCCCAGGCCAGTCACAGTCATGCACATCTGTTGGGGTCTGTTGAGGGTGACAGTCTGCTGGGAAGGAACTGGTTCATATGGTGACTGTGTCCACAGCAAAATGCTTTGGGTTCTGAGAGTGCACCTGGTTTCTTCAAAACTAAGCACTTGCTGAGTACTAATGAAATGGACCCCCACTCTGGCAGCCTTCAAAACTAAAGAGAGGTCCCTTTAGAGAACAGCAAGCAGTACATGGTTATCTTACCTGAGGGGCAGGAGAGTACCCCGATTCTCTGGGTTCTATGGTGTTCCTCCTCCTTCCCTGTACTGCCTACTAAAGCCTAGAGCCCAACAGAGGACTCTACAAAGAGACAGGGAGCTTGACATGGCTGAGGTCTCCTGAGTCTTCCCACTCAGAATGAATGAAACCACTGTGTGGATTTCCCAAGAGATCATCCCAGACGAGCAGTGTTAACTGCAGAGATCTCTGAGGGAAGCCCTCTTCAAAACTGACATGCAAGAGACAGGAGGCTGGTATACAACCCTACCCGAAATTTTGTTTTCTTGTTTATTTTTTACCTTCCCCACCTGAATGTGAGCTCAAGGGCAGAGACTTTTCCCTTCTTAGTCACCACCAACCATAACCCAGTTGACTGGGCACAAAGTAAGCATCTGATAAACCCTTGCTACAGGAGTGGCTACCGGGTGCCCATCTGATTTCAGTGCCGAATACCGATGACCTAACGTATGTGATTAGAACCTTCACGAAGCGATCTTGCCCAAGGAAGGTTCAGTGTTTGCAGGTAACCTAGCAGAGAGATGGCTTTTAAAGTCACAATGGCTTTTAACAGGAGATAAGTCAACTCACAGCTGGCGTGCGAGCGGCTGTCATCCTCACACATTTTGTGCAGCTGCTGGTATTCCTCCTGGGCCAGCTCAAACCGCTGCTGCTTAATCTGGTAGATTTCTTTCTTGGCATTGAGAGCCTCCTGGGCTACAATTAAATATTCCTTCAACATGCGCTCTTGCTCTCGCCTCCACTGTTCTCTTGGATCCTCAATCTGGGTAAGTTCTGAAATTTAAAAAGGTTAAAACATAAGTGACTTAAAAGTAAAATCCTTAGGTGGACCAACAGTCATGCAGTGATGTCAGTCGTCAATGTGAAAATTAATTCATTACCAGGATGTATATTATGGAAGATTTTATATCACGAACCTTTCCAAAGCGTGGAACACTTTCTATTTTTATATCCATAGTCCAGATGAGAAGGAAACTCTACAGATATGAAACAGTCCATTGGAGGAGGGAAGACAATACAAGACGATGTTTTCACCAACAAAGACCACACTTTAAATAAGCACGGGAGGAGATGAACCCACGTGAGCTCAGAACTGTGACACTAATTGCTATTTATGACCTTCTCTTCATTGACTCCTTCTGCGTGAGATGATGGAAACTCTTGTGTGTCCCGGACCTGACTGGCCCCCTTCTTTCATTTCCCAGACCAGACTGTGTAGTCTTTTCCCATTCCTCGCTGACTTCCTTGTCCCATCCCACCATAGCTTCCCTCATGTTCACTCCTGCTTCCTCCCTGTCCAGCTCTTCAAGGGCCTGTGCCTAACTCCAGCTCCAGCCTCTCTCCCCAGCTCCAACCTTTCATTCCCACCTGCCTCCTGGATGCACCTCCACATGGATGGACCCAAAGTCACTCCTAGCCATTCATCCAATGCAGCCCTCATTCTCCACACCACCTTTCCCCATCAAGAGCAAAACCAAACCAAACACCACACAGCACACGCCTGCTTCTCCTGTCTTCCCCTTGCAGGGAGCCGCATCATCTGGATCTAACTGCGGAGCCAGCCTGGGGGTACAACCTGGGACTCATCCTCAAAGAATCCCACTCCTCTTCCTCCTGAAACATTCGGTGGGTTATGAAGAACTGGAGGTCCCTGCCCCTGGATATGATAATCATTGGTGACACGCCCTTGTCTCTGTCTCTCCTTACTTCAGTCAGACTCTCGGGACCTTCTGGTCTCATCCCACCAAAACCCATCCTCAGAGCACTCTCCAAAGTGACCTTTCTAACTGGGATGCAATGCTTTCACACAGAAACCTCTTTGAAAGCACAAACTCGGCTGGGTGCGGTGGCTCAAGCCTGTAATCCTAGCACTTTGGAAGGCCAAGACGGGCGGATTATGAGGTCAGGAGATGGAGACCATCCTGGCTAACACGGTGAAACTCCGTCTCTACTAAAAAATACAAAAAAAAACTAGCCAGGCGAGGTGGCGGGCGCCTGTAGCCCCAGCTACTCCAGAGGCTAAGGCAGGAGAATGGCATAAATCCGGGAGGCGGAGCTTACAGTGAGCTGAGATCCAGCCACTGCACTCCAGCCTGGGCGACAGAGCGAGACTCTGTCTTAAAAAAAAAAAAAAAGAAAAAAAAAAAAAAAAAAGAAAAAAAGAAAAAGAAAGCACAAAGTCCAATCTCCTTAGCCTAATATACGAGTTCCAAAACTCACTCGTCAGCTTCATCTCATTTTCCATCCTTTTCTCCCAAAACATTCTCTACGCAGACTGAACTTCTGCGAAGTACCCAAATATGCTTGGCTGGCTCCCCAGTGCCTTTGCCATGCTGACTCAGACCTCTTCTGTCACAGGAAGGCCTGCCGTCTTCCCAGGCACGCTGCAAAGGCACCTTTTTTCTGAAGCCTTCTCTGATCCTCTAGGCACACATGTCTCTCCCCTGCTTACGTGGGCTGCCCTTCTTCCCCCTTAACACTGGGCACCTGAGTGTTTTTGTATCTTTTCTGTTTCCCACCTAAACTATAGCCTCTAGATGGCAGGGGCACAGCCTCAGTCACCTTTATACTCTCAGGACCTTTCACTGAGTGCATACAACAGAATGGTCTGTATACACCATATACAAAGGAATACGATTCCACAAAAAGGAATAAAGTTCTGATGCTCACTATGACATGGAAGAACCTCAAAAAACAGCCAAGTGAAAGACGCCAGGCACAAAAGGCTACATAGCATCTGATTCCATGTCTACGAAATACCCAGAACAGGAGACTGCAGAGACAGAAAGCAGACTAGGGGTCACCAGGGGCTAGGGGAAGGGGAATGGGGAATGACTGCTTAATGGAGATGAGATTTCCCTTTGGGGTGAGGAAAATGTTCTGGAACAAGATAGAGGTGATGGCTGCGCAAGACTGTAAATGCACCAAATGCTACCAAACTATTCATTTTAAAAACGGTTCATTTTACGTTCTGTGAATTACACCTCAAAATGGTTAAAATGGTAAATTTTACATTATGTCTGTTTTGCCACACACACACACACACACACTCACACTCACACACGAAGGTGTGCTTGCTAGAATGTTTCCAGGTAAGTTCTCCTTTGGAAATCCACCCCCCCCCGCGTCTGCTCTCCTGTCAATATCCTTTGCTCATCCCTTCTCACACCATCCCAGCGCCCCTCCTAGAAAGCCTCTCCAAGCAGTAAAAGCTCACAGGAGAAGATTTACAAACCAAAACAAATGCAAAATCAGAGTCCTACTCTTGTCTCAGAGATGAGATTCAGTGGGCGTGGGGCATCCGTACCACCAAGCCCTGGGAAGGATAAAGCCTATTAACGAAGCCACGGGCATCTGCCCAGGTCCACAGCAAGGTGGCCCTGTGAAGTGAGCAGCTCTTACGTGTTACGAGCTGCCCTTTAGACTATCAGCTGGGAAGCCTAGCTCAAACGGCCACATTTACCCAAACATACACAGTCGTGAAGTGCCAGGCTGGCAGAGAGCCACTGGGGCCTCTCAGCTTCTCTTCTGCCAGGTACTTGCCCTGTCCAGAAACCAGTGGGTCCACCTAGAAGTTCTCCTGCCACCTGGACCTGCCTGGGAGGGCAGTGGGGTCATAACGATAGATATCCCCTGTCTCCAATCACCACTGCCCAGTCTCTGGATAAGAGCTGCAATCAAGCCCAAGGACGGGTGCCAGGCACCAAAAACCCCACTGTCCCGAGATCTGAGATGGGGGACTCAGATCTTGGGTGCCAGCAACTGACAATGTAGGAATCAGCTCTGAAGACACAAGTCTGGGTCGACTGCACAGTGGGGACATGAGGAGTCATGGAACTGGCTTAGAAAAGAGCCTCAAAATCACTCGGGTTGGGGGCACCATGCACCTTCACACCCTGCAGCCACCCCGCACTTCACCAACCAAAGGACAGAAAGTAAGCCAAGGGGAAGCCATGCTTCATATCCTGGTAGTAAAATGACAATGACAGAGCCACTGAGGGAAGCCAGAATGAAAATGAGAGAGAATGAAAAATAGATTCCCACCTGGGACCCCATTGAAGAAAGCTGACGAAGAGACAGCCAAGATTAAAGTGCAGAGAACAGATCTAGAACAGGATTCCTACACCTTGGCACCACTGACATTTGGGGTCGTCTCATTGTCTGTTGTGGGGGGCAGGCTGTCCTGTGCGTTGTAGGGTGTTTAGCAGCATCCCTGGTCTCCAACCACTGAATGCCAGCAGCACCTCTCCCAGGCACAGTCATTGAAAATGCCTCCAGACAATGCCAAGTGTTCCTGAGGGATAAAATCACCCAGGATGAGAACCACTGCTCTAGATAGTTCTACAAAGGAGGCTGGCATGGCCAAAGACCCATTGTTTTTGCTATGGTCTCTATACCATTTCCTCCCTTCACACACACACACACACACACACACACACACACACACACACAGAGAGAGAGAGAGAGAGAGAGAGAGAGAGAGAGAGAGAGAGAGAGATATCACAAAGGTTTGGTGTATGAAAGCTAAAGTTAAATGTATAAGATGAAATGAAGTAAAGCTAATCACTTGGGCACTTATTTCAATAACCTGTCAGCTCCACTCTGCAATAAATAATTTTTTCATTATGAGAGGTATTTCTATTTCCAGACTGGCTGGGAAATTTAGTCCTTGTAATAGTTATTAAAACCCTCCATTAAACATATTATATGTAGTCCCCAGCAAGACACAAGCAAGGTACAGCTACAGAACTGCTTCACTTTGTGAAGAACTGAGCTAATGGAAACTTCGGATTACATTTATAAAACCCAATTTAATGCTGCATTGGAAGGTAACGATTGTTTCACTCTACAAAAAGTTTTTGGCATCTTTGATATAATGCCACAGATTTTGCACACTACTTACTATTTATGTGGTCCATGTAATAAACTCCAATTTGTTTATCATATACAGTTTCCCATCCTAAAGGAAGTTCATCCCCAACACAATCGGCAAAGGTCAATGGCTTTGTTATCCTGCAAAATAAAATTATGAAAACAAATTTGAAAGTCAGGTCAGTTTTGTATAAGTTTGCTTTATCTTATCCAATTGACTGCTTTTGCTCCAAATATTTGGTTGGAAAATTAATTCGCCAGCTTTGCCTAAATAACTGTATTAGTACACTCGCAATCAGAAGCATTACTATCTCAAAGCGCAACTTTAAATATGAGCAAAAGAGATACTCGGTTACTAACAAAACAGGTAAAACAAGCATCTTCTTCCAAGCAGTATGTTTAATGAGGTGAGGACAATGGAATGTAGCTCTTCCAGAAAAATCAGAGAGCACCTATGCTCTGTTCTCATTCCCTGAGAAATGTTCCCCTCACAACTTTCAGTTTCCATACATTACACATGAACATTGGCTTAAATCTATATAAAATGTATTTCCAATATTTTTATCTACCAGTGGTCATGAGTTTAATAAACGTCAACCATTGGCCAAATGCAAAGAGCCAAGCAAGGTAACAATACAATGAGACCCCCACTAAATACTTCCTATATTTCTTATACAGTAGGAATCAGAAATTTCAGAGTCTTTTTTATTTTTCTGGAGAAAAACAACAAAAGCACCTTGTCTACAGGCATCTCTCCTTGAAGAAAATCTGATTAAGGAAATTTGGGCTTGACAAGAGAGATAAAGAGTTTTCAGATGGATTTTTAAAAGTAGAGCTCCCCCCTCCCCGATCCCCCATGATCATACTGATTGACAAGACAGTGTTAGGACTGCAGCTGTCACACAAAACGAGACACACCTATAATTGTCTGAGTCTGGGCAGCTATCTCTTGGGCTGTCTCTATAAATGCACACTGACTGCTATGCATGGGAATCCGATCACCTACATTTCACTAAGTCAATCCTCCCACTTCTTCTGTCCCTGGACCTGAGAAAGTGACACAACCACAGCCAAGCCCCATGAGACCAGTATGAATTTTAAACATGTGATTTCCCCAAACTGGTTTGACAACAAGGCTGTCTCTCCCCAGGGGCATTCAGAAATTGACAAACACAATCAGAACAACACTAGCTTTAATCTTCATTTTAAACACATGGTTTTAAAAAGTTAGAATCAATATAAAAACAGAAATAAACAGAAGGTGAAATATGCCATATATATCCACCAAACCCGACGCACTCAAGAAATTACATCACAAGATGAGCCTACTGTATGCAGTTTGTCCCATCCTGGAACTGATGTCGGCAGCACAATGCCTTTACCAGTCGGGAATGGTGTGCCATACCAAGGGTCCCAGTCAAGCAGGTAACAGCAGACTGTTGTGCATGATTTGCATCATCCTGAATGGGACTCAACCACGGAAAAAAAAAAAAAATTCTACTTTAACAACAACTGAGTTCTGAGCAAATTGCTGCTAGACTAATGTAATGATATTCATAAATAAGCCTCTAGAGAAAAATGAAAAATGCCCATGCACAGGTACATTCTAAGCACATTTACATACATGATCTCATTTAATCAACAAATATTGGCCAGGTGCAGTGGCTCACAACTGTAATCCCAGCACCTGGGAGGCCAAGGTGGGAGGACTGTTTGAGCCCAGGAGCTCAAGACCAGCCTGGGTAACATAGTGAGACCCCACGTCTACCAAAAATACAAAAAATTAGCTAGGCCCACGCCTATAGTCCCAGATACTCAGGAGGCTGAGGTGGGAGGATTGCTTGAGCCCAGAAGTTCAAGGCTTCAGTGAGCAATGATTACACCACTTGCATTCTAGCCTAGGTGACAAGACAAGACCGTATTTCCAAAAAAAGACAAAGTAAACAGTTATAGGTGAGAAACCCATCCTTATAGCACTGCGGAGTCAAATTCTGGCATGATTTTCAATAACAGCATTGAGAATGTCTAGATGTATTTTCCTAATTATCATTCCAAAATATTTATGGACCAGGGATCATGAATACTCTAAACTTTACCAATATCAAATGATGTTTTTCTCCCGAGAAAGTTGTTGGTGAGTAACATTACTTCAGTCATAAATCATTTCAGAGGAGTTATTCAGTTCCAGAATCTATTTGATCACATCTTTTTTTAAAAACGCTGGTCAAGTGAAGCAGTGGGAGAGGAGAAGAAACAAAGAAATCTGTAATCGGTTGTGATCAATTAGTTGTAAACACCACCGCACTCAGATCAGCCAAAGGAGAGCCGAATAAATCTTGGCTCCTCTTTCATCATCAGAGGGGAAGTATCTGGAGGTGTGTAACACTGGCGTTTTTTGGTGGTAACTTTTCAGCAAGGAGTGTTTTCTGGCTCTTGTTGGCTAAAAAGCATGGTTCCTGCATGTCAGGATGAGGCCAGGGCCACCCAGGAGCGATCTCAGCCTCATCTGGGGACAATCAGCATCCTCAGCGAGGTGGTCGGCTTCATCCTGGACAATCCCATGATCCCTCATCCTGCCAATGATCATCCTCTCACTTGGGTGGAGACAATGATGTCCAAAGACCCTTCCCCAAGCACAGTGGCTCTCCATGCAGAAATGCACAGCATTGGGCTGGGCATGGTGGCTCACACCTGTAATCCTGGCACTTTGGGAGGCCGAGGCGGGCAAATCACCTGAGGTCAGGAGTTGAAGACCAGCCTGGCCAACATGGCAAAACCAAGTCTCTACTAAAAATACAAAAATTAGCTGGGTGTGGTGGTGTGCACCTGTAGTCCCAGCTACTCGAGAGGCTGAGACATAAGAATCACTTGAACCCGGGAGGCAGAGGTTGCAGTGAGTCAAGGTTGTGCCACTGCACTCCAGCCTGGGCGGCAGAGCAAGACTCCATCCTCAAAAAAAGAAAAAAAGAAGAAATTCACAGCACTGAGTTTGCTAGAGCAAACCCCCTGGGCTGGTGTGAAAAGTCCTCCCCAAGCCAAGCCCATACAAAGCTTCTGGCCCCCCTGCACCCCCCACCACTCCCCCCCTAAACACACACACACAATCTCTTTTCCAGGCAAATGAGTTTGTTCACCTGCTTTCCAAAACATCACACTCATTCCAGTCTAAGCAATCTGTTCTCGGTCTTTCCTGGACCTGTGGAGAGGCTTCCTCTTCCCCTCTTGTACCCCAATCCCATCAGCCCTGCAAAGGCCAGCTCTACCCTATGCAAATCATCACCGCCAAACACCCACCGTCTCCACTGCCTGGGAGCCACATCCGTTCTCAGTCACTGGGCACAAAACACTGCTCATCATGTTTCTGACATTTGTACACATCCTCCACATAAATGAAGGTTAGCTGTTTAGTCTCCTCACTCAACCAGACTCCAGTAGGGTTCTTGGAGGGAAAAGAAGCTTTTGAAGCTGAGAATGATCCCAAAGCACATCGGCTTTACTCCTAAGAGAATCCTTCACGTCCTCGCTCAGAAGCCATGGCCATGGTGACTCCATATATCCATACCTGCAATTTCCAACACACCCTTAAACTGACCTTCAATGCCAGATTCACACTTCTCAGTACTTCCCAAGGAACCCAGAATCCAGACCTTAGCATGGGAAAAAGTTCAGTTTGCAGAGCTCGGCATCTTTAGGTCTGTCCACATCACATGGGCAATTTTTACATTTTATTGCATGGTTTACGGTCATTGGTAGAGACAGAACTATCTCATGGTAGAGCCAAGGTGGGCCAGAGATGGAGGAACCAGCTTTGTGGGCCTCAAAGCCGCCTGGCTTACATCTGGTTTAATGCATTTTGTTTGTACTGTTTTAGAAAAAAATGAAAATGCTAGTGCTGGCATAGGCACTGTATGAACTGCATACAGTTAAGAGGAAAGTAGAAATTGCTGGGTATGTGGAAAGGCTAAACCCTTAGATAGTCACAGGACTAAGTTGCATCCAAAAAGAAATTTAATGCAGGTGAAAAAGAGTCAGAAATATGTCAAGGACTATGTGTAAAATACAAAGCAGAATTGGAAATGTTCAAATATTTTTGGTTCTTCAGGAAAGGAGCCCTGGGCTATCCCCTTCCCCAAATGTGCTAAAGTCTTTCAGCTTTCCCACGCTCATTCACATGTATACGAAAGCAGGGGAATGGCAATACTGCAGTTTACTCCCCTCACAATAAAACAGAAGAGAAAAATTAAAAGTGGAAAGGGGCACACTATCACAAGCAGGAGCACAGAGAAATCAGTGGTCTATTAACAAGCGGAAGGAGACAGGAAATCTACAAACAAAACAAGAGAGCTCAAACCACCCAATTGAGGCCATTTAGCTTCAAATGAAAAAGATCCTGACGCCTCAACATCTCCCAGATTCTCCTCTATCACAGTATCATCCAATGACTCAAACTCTCAAAGACATCAGGAATTTATTTATGCCTAATTTTAATTATCCAAGCTATTTTCACACCTACCAAAGATGTAGGGCTTCTAATCTTGTGGTTAAAGTGTCATCAGGGGGAATATTTTCTATTTTTGTAAATGTCATTTTGTTCTCCCCAGAGACAGGGTCTCACTCTGTCATCCAGGCTGGAGTGCAGTGGCACAATCACAGCTCACTGCAGCCTCAACTTCCCAGGCTCAAGCGATCCTCCCACCTCAGCCCCCTGAGTAACTGGGACCACAAGCAAGCGCCACCATACCCAGCTAATTTTTTTTTTGCTTTGTTTTGTTTTTTTTTTTTGGTAGAGACAGAGTCTCACTATGTTGCTCAGGCTGGTCTCGCACTCCTGGGCTCAAGTGATCCTCCCACCTTGACCTCCCAAACTGCTGGGATTACAGGCATGAGCCACCACGCCCCAACTGATTTTCATTATATTTGATTTTACTAGTTAAAATGCTGAGAAGACAAATAAAAATAAAGGTAGAGCTAAAAAGAAAAAGCACTTTGTTCTAAGATCCCTGTTTCTCTGAGTATGGTACTCCCCCACTCCCAGTTCTAGTCAGTTTCAACTGTGGTGGGGTTCCCAACATTGACAGCAGTCCCAAAGTAGAGCATTCTGGAATAGTCAGGGCCAGTAGATCCGCTGGCTAGGGCAGTTTCTCATTTCTGACCTTAGAATCCTTTTTAATACATGGAAATAATATTAGATAACAGAATTTGAGCAAACAGATTAGCAATTCAATTCTGTCCTCTTAAAAACATCACTAAGCCTTTTAATAACTTTAAAGACCAATTTTTTTCTGAAAATTGTAAAAAATGTCCTTTTTAACTACCCAATGGGGCATTACTGGTGTCCAGGTAGGGCCACAGATGGGCAGGGGATATCAAAGGGAGAGAAGTGGCTGAGAAGGGGAGGAAGATGGGGTACAGGCTAGCAGCGTGCACACACTGGTATTTCCTCTGAGGTTCTGTCTTCACCCATAGGGATGCTATCTCAGGTTCTGGAGCTCTCATCTCCCCAAAAACTTGATGCTAATTTCTCCCCCAACCACTCCTTCTCAGTCACCACAGACAGACTAGGGGAATTTTTGTTTCCATCACAAAAAAATTTAGGAGACACTTAAATAGGAGAGAAATGTCCATTGACACCACCACAAAAATGTCCATTGACACCACCACACCACACTATTCCTATATTAGTGTGTTTTCCTCCACCTTTTTTTGATGAGTTGTTTTTATCTGGTATTTTCTGAAGTACTCATGATCACATAGTATGTGCAATTCTCTATCCTACCTTCTCCACTTAACTTTGTAACATGTTTACTTAATTCGTACCTTGAGTCTCTCCAAAACTTACTGGAGCTAGCCTACCCCTATAGCATAAGAATTCTGTCCCCCTTGTCATAAATTATTTGTAAACATCACATGGAATAGCTGAATAGCTCAAGCTCCTTGAGAACAATTACCCCATCTCAACCGCCTTTGATTTAGTCCAAGACAGGGCATGAAGCTGATGTTCAATAATTCTTGCTGAATAAATAACTTGCATTTGTACAAATCCTTCACTAAAGGGATTAATGGAATTTACCTAAGCACTCTCCTACTATTGACATCTACATTATCTCCAAATTTTCACTAATATAAATATGCATGAGAGCCACTCATGCTTGGGAAACAGTTCAGCAATTTCTCAAACACTTAATCATAGAGTTATAACCATATGATGCGGCAATTCTACTTGTAAGTATATACACAAGATAAATGAAAACATATGTTCACACAAAAACTTGTACGTGAATGTTCATAGCAGCATTTTTCACAATAGCCAAAAGGTAGAAACAGCTAACAGCCATCAACTGCTGAATGGATAAATAAAACATGGTCTACCCATACGATGGAACAGTATTCAGACATAAAAAGGAATGCAGGAATAGATGCAAGTGTTGGGGCGCTGACCGCCACGAACTTTCGAAATCTATGTATAACTTTTCACTCTCCAAAAACTTAACTACTAACGGCCTACTACCGACCAGAAATCTTACTGATTACATAAACAGTTGATTAACACATATTTTGACATTATACACCATATTCGTACAATAAAGTAAGATAAAGAAAATTTATTAAGAAAGTCACAAAGAAGAGAAAATCTATTTACTATTCATTAAGTGGAAGTAGATCATCATAAAGGTCTTCATCTTAGTCTTCATATTGAGTAGGCTGGCATGGACGTGGAATGGTTGGTCTTGCCAAATCAGGGGTGACAGAAGCAGGAGAATAAGTGGACCCATGCATTTCAAATCCATGATGTTTAAGGGTCAACTGTACTGATACATGCTATAACACAGATGAACCCTGAAGTCATTGTGCTGGGTGAAAGAGGCCAGACACAGAGGCCACACGTTGTGTGGTTCCATCTAAAGGAAATGTCCAGAATAGGCAAACCCAGAGAGACAGAAAGTGAACCGGTGGTCACCAGGGGCTGAGGGAAAGAGGGAATGGGAGTGACCGTTAATGGGCACAGGGTTCCCTTTTAGTGGGAAGAAAATGTTCTGGAATTAGATAGGGTGATGGTTGTACAACCTTGGGAATATACTAAAAACCACTGAACTGTACACTTTAAAATGGTGAATATTATGGCACATGTGAAATATATCTCAATTTTATATTAATGATAGAAGGAATATCTGTGTCTATAAAGCTCATAAGCTGTACTTATAATTATTATTTGAAAAAAATCCCAGAACTAAATTTCAAGGTCAAAGGATATGAAGTTTTACCCCCATATCTTAAATTTGATGTAAAAAATTCAGACCATAATGTCTACAGGGAATATAACCACTCAAGATCCAGAAAACTTGGATTCACATTTCAGCTTCCTTTTCTCTCTTCTTTGTCCTACATTTTTTCCATAGCTCATATCATACTAGATACAATGTCATAAACTTATTGCATTTTAGTTGGGTATCACCTCACGTCTTTTAGCTCTGTTGGCGTCACTTATTTACCAGGCACCCTGGGTCATCCATTTAGGTATGTCCCAGCTTTCTGCTCTTTACTGTAAGTAAGGGAGATGAGCTGACAGTAAATATTTGAGAGATGTTGCCAAAGCGCTCTCCCATCACCTCACACTCCCACCTGCAAAGAAAGAAGTGGTCTTTTTCACCACCCTCTGGGTATATGTTTAATGCATTCAGCCCCAGGCTCCAGATGAATCCACACGGCCTAAGCAGGCTGACCTTCAAGGAACAAGCTGATAGGGAGACAGTGGAGGTTTGATAGCACTTTTGGAAGGTGGGAGACTTCCTGGGCCAGCTGCCACTGTCTCTTCATCCCACCCCCACAACAGCATCAACCCCAGAGTCACTTGCTTTCTCTGCCCTCAGCCACCACCCAGAAAGCTGCCAGATGGAGATCCTGCCCTTCACAAACCACATTTCTTGGTTCAGCAGAGCAAACAAATACACATTGCTGGTCATTCCAGGGCCAGAGAGGGGAGAGAAGGAAGAAGGCACAGCTCAGCTTCTTTTGTTCCCTTTTTGCCTACGTCTATTGTATCCTACTGGGCCCCTTGAGAGATGGCACCTGGGCCATGGTGGCTTTAAGCAACAAAAATCTACTCCTTACAGTTCTCAACATTAGAAGTCTAAAACGGGTTCAGGGGCCTGCATTCCTTCTGGAGGTTCTGGGGAGAATCTGCTCCTGTACCCTTTCCACCTTCTACAGGCCTCCTGTAGTCCTTGGCTAGTAGCCCTTTCCTTTCTCCATCTTCAAAGGCAGCATGGCCAGATGAGTCTTTCTCAGGATGCCATCTTTCTGGTTCTCTCTATTCTGTCTCCTTCTTCCACTTATAAGGACCCTCATGATGACACTGGGCCTGCCCAGATCATCCAGGATCATCTTCCCTGGGCAGGATCCTTAAAGTCATCACAGTTGCAAAGTCCCTTCTGCCACGCATGTCAACATATTCACAGGTTCCAGGGCTTAACAACATGCATATCTTGGAAGCCATGATTCTGCTGACCACAATACAGCAGCTGGGGAGACTGCAGGGCCAGAGAGGGTGAGCAGGGTAGTCGGTGGGGGACCCATGCCTTGAAGCCCACACCTTCCCTGAACCAAACTGTAGGAAACTGCAGGTGGGTAGCAGAAGGTGGAGCAGTGAGAAGGGATGAGCGCTGCTGACCCCTCACGCATTCTCTCCATCAAAAGGAGGCCAAGGCAATGCTCTGGCGCTTGTGCTACACCTTCCAGTCTCAGGGAACAAGAAGATCTTTATATTTCCAATTCATGTTTGTTAAAATGCTCTTCAGAGAGGATACTATTAATCTCGGTTTCAGTTCCAACCCAATCCTCAGGAAATCCTAATGACTTCCTCCACCTTTTCTAAGCTACCTGGCTCACAGTGAGTTTCAAAGCCCGCCGGAACTTGGACACCAGCCCGCTTGTGGTTGCTTATGTGGTAAATCTGACCCTGTTTGCTGTGCTAGTTGCTTCTCCAAGCTTTTGGTAACAAGCATTTACACTCAGAGCGAAGGCTCTCCCGTAGCAGTGAATGGGTCCCTGAGCTCCCTGACATTAGAAAGAAACATGGATGAGCACAGTACATGGTATTCATCAGATTCCCAGGGATGTTGATCATCCCAAAAAACGAAGTTCAGAAGTTCTTATAGAGAGACTGCTCGTTTCCCTGTCAAAGTTTAAAATAGTAGTGAATGTACCACAAACCTGTCCCACTAATCCTGAAAAGCCATTTGGAATAATCATTTAAAATCTGTGGTTCTGCCCAAGGTATTTATTTAGAATATGCATAGGAATTGAACTGGCTCTTGTCTTCAAGTCCAATTCTAGAAGTCTAGAATGCAGGGCAAAGAGTAATTACACCTAGAACTCAATCTAAACATTGCATCCATGTATTAATGTAGTGTGAGTGTCCCAATTATTAGTGATAGAGCCTCGGAACTAATCACTCTTAAATAACATTTGTAATTTCCATGTGGAAAGGTTAAGTCCTCTTGAGAATCAAAAAAAAAGTTATACATTGTCAGTCTTTTCATTGTCTCTAACACAAAACTATCATAATTCATAGACAAATTTCCAGACGAATATAAAAAGCAAACAGCTCCTCAAATGTATTTCAAGGAAAAAAGGGATGTTTAGAGGCTTTATGAGTGGCAGTAAATCCATAAGACAAGTGACCATGGATGCCTGTAGGTGATTTTTTGCGGGGAGGTGGGGAATAACCACAGAGAATCAGATGCAGGTAAACCCCTGTGCCTGAGGAGTGCAAAGCTGCACTGACAGAAGACCGCCAGCCTCAGAGTCTTCAATGTGAAACATGAAGAACACACCACCAAGATCTGTCTCACTGCTTCAGTGGTGACAAGGTGTAGCACTGTCCTTTAGCCCTCAACCATGTCCATCTCACTGAGACTTTTCTACCTTAGCATGAGCCTCCCAGGACACAATTCCCCTCATTGGCACCTACATCTTCCTGAACGTCCACCTGCAAAGCCAGCTGCCAGCATGTTCTCCAGGGCATAACTTTACACAGTGAAGCAATGGGCCAGAGAGCCTGAGGGAGCTGGGGGAGCCTGTTCACAGCCAACTCGCCTGAGTTTGAAGGTCAGTGTTACTGATATCCCAGCAAGGATATCACTCAGGTCATAAAACCCCAGTGAGAAATATGCCAGATGCATCTTTCAGTTGTTACAATGAAACAGTACTACCCAATCCATGGAGCTAATACTTCAAGGCTGCCTCCTGTGAGTCGGCATTTGTTACTCAAAGCCATGGAGCAGCAACAGTGCTACGTGTCCACCAAACCCCTGCTTCCTCTTCCTCTTGGGCCCACAGAGAGTTCACACTTCACAGTCTCTCTCCCTTGCAGCTGGGTGGGACCATGTGACTGGGCTCTAGACAACGGAATGTGGGCAGAAGCCATGTACACCCCTTCCAAGGTTCATCCCAGAAGCTTCTGGCAGGATTCCCCATGGCTTCCCTCTTCCCTTGCCTGTGGGCCCAAAGCAAAGAACCCACTGGAGGATGGCAAAGCCTCAAAAGATGGGCAAGCCATACCACAGAAGCAGTCCGGGGTCCCCCCGCCTCCCCAACCAATACTAAACTGACATGAGTGAGAAACTTCTATTCTGCTAAGCAATGAGACTTTGGAGCTGTTAGTATAGTTAGCTGGTTAACCCACTTGGAGATCTGGACAAAGGAAGGAAATAATCAGAATTTGTGAAAAGTCTGAATATTTCATCTCGTTTGATGACATGAGCATCTTCCGTGATTCACAAAAAAGTTATCCAAGTATAGACATGTTTTGGAGAGAACTGGCTTATCCTTCCCCACTATGCAGTCCTGCAGGGCAGGGATAAGGAAGACCACTGCTCACATTTCCATTACTGACAGTGCTTCTTGCTTCATAGCATAGTCATCATTTGACAGGCTACCTCCCCTAACAGTCTGTGAGTTCCTTGGAAGAAAGGATTCACCTTTCTAAGCCAGAGCCCTCAAACACAAGAGTCCTTCATTAAAGTGTATGATAAATTAATCCAGTCAATTTCAGGAACTGATACCAAAGAAAACCCAGTTTGGAGCCAATTAACACTTAAGAAAGAACTGGAAGGGGACAGAAGGGCATTTTAACTTGACTGAGACCACAAAGCCTAGATTATAAGAAATGCAGGATTCGGGAGGCCAGAGCACTACAGGGTCATTCCTCACTCGGACAGCTCTTTTTTAAGACAGATCTATCCTTGGAAGGAAGGTGACGTTCATCAGACCACCAGAGCTTGATGCAACATCCCTGAATACCTCCCCTAGGCCTTTTGTTCTGAGTTTCCACTGACCATGCCACCTTCTGATCTACAATCTGGTTTCCTGAATGTGGGTCTGCCCACCAGAAAGGGAGTGTCCAGAGAAGATAAAGAGACAACATCTTAGCAAGATGTTCTGTCCTCCAGCAAAGAATAAACTGTTCTAAGAAAATCAGTCCAGGAGGTATTCAAGAAAACCAGCAAACCCCCCGGCTCTGCGGCCCTAGTGATCCTACCGGTTCTCAGACATGTTCAGGCATTGGTGCAATGGAAGTCCAAATACCTGAAAAACGCCACCCAGTAATGACTGAATACGTCTAAGGTCCCTCAGTATACATTTTACTGAATCACAGACATAGATGGGAACAATTATTTAAAACTTCAAGGGAGAAAAACTTCATACTGAGGAAACTATACTTTTGTACTTCCTAGAGGTTGAGTATAGGCAAATGACTCAGTCTCACTGTGCCTCCATTTTCTCCATTTTACTCTAAGGTGGTGAGGCAGAAGGCCTGAGACTATTATCAAGGTTTCTGGAATGTATTACATTCTCCAGTAATGCCTGTTTTCCTTCCATTTTATTTTTTTCCTCTAAAGACTGGGAGAATGTTGTTATTATTCTGATTTAGCAGCATAATACTACATGAAAGGAACAGAACCTAAAAGCAAGCTGACCTGAGGCCAAAATTCGAGTCTACCACCCAAAGGAAACCAAACCCAGAGGGGCGCCCAACCGCAGCCATTATCTGAGTGCCCCCCAGCAAGGGTCCCTCTGAGACAGAATAACAGAGAAAAGGAATTTCTCAACAAGCCCATCAAGAGCACGCTCCTGAGCTGATGTGAAAATACTTTGTTCACCTCCATATATAAGCTCTAGGGATACAATTTACAGTAAAATAAAGACAGACTTTAGCCCAGCTGGTACAAAGAATTCTCTGGGGCAGCACTGTCCAATGGAATTGATATGAGAGCTCACATACTTAATGCAAAACTTCTTAAAACAGTAAAAAGAAACAGACAAGATGAATTTTCAAACACGTTTTATTTAAACCACTATATTGCAAATACTATCATTTTTACACATAATGACTATACAAATTATAAACGGAATGCTTTTCATTCTTTTTTTGAATGGAGTCTTTGAAACCCAGTGTGTTTTACAGGTTAAGCCCATTTCATTTCAGGATTGACCGGATTCAAGTGCTCATTTGTGTGTGGCTGTGGCTACTGCACTGGATATCACAACATCAGACTCTCATCTAAATTCTACAGTAATTTGAGTCTGTAAATGATCACAGGTGCACAGGTGCATCACTTAAGAAAGACCTGGCCTGAGCTGCCATCCTCCACAAGCCACTAGTCGGGATTTCGAAGGAACCACACTTCTAAGACCACAAAACCACATACAGGGAACTCCTGGCTTCCCTCCAACCCCCTCATATCCACCCGCATTCCCAGTAACCCATGGGAACTGCTATCCCCAAACCTGGATTGTTCTTTCCCTTTGCCAAGCTTCCCCCCTACCCCGCCCCTTTCCTGTTGAAATGCTAATGCTTCTTCTAAGATGTGGCCCAGATTCCTCCGGTCCAGACCCAGCCCAGCCCCGCCAGAAGCAAGTTGGCCCTTCTTTGGCCAGCCTCAGCACTTGATCTCTTCTGTGGTAGTTCTTAAAACTCTAAGTAGAATGCGGTCATTAATAAACATTGCGTCTCCCCGAGTACTAGTTCCTTCAGGGCAAGGCTGGCATCCCCTCCAATGCTGACCTGACCCCCACAGGGCTCCAGGGCTTGCCCAGGAGGTGCTCCACTGCATATACAGGATGAGTCAGAATTACTTGATCAATGCTGAATGGAGTCTGCCACCCAAAACAGGTTGTCTCTGGCAGCTCTAGAGCTGTTTGTAGATGGTACTGGTCTGGACAGGAAATGCTCACGAGGAGATGTGCAGATTGGAAGCTGGAGAGACTGGATCAGAGGGAGAATGGGCTACAGTGTGACAGATGCATGGCTTCCTCTTCAGGGACTGGGCAGAACAGGTGCTCAGGAGCTGTTTACAAGAGAGATCGGAAACTCGGGCTTGTCGCATTAAGAATGGCATCATGGCTGCAAAGCACTAACAGGGGGAGCCAATGCAGCCTAGAGGACCTCATAAGGGGGCTCCCAAGTCAGCTCTGAGCCTTCATTCCACAGCTGCTTACAAGTCCCTAGACCCACCCACGCACGCACAGACCAGCCCTCAGTACCCAGCCCCCTCCCGTGGACCCAAATGGGTCCTCCTCACTGGCTCCAGACCAGGCTTTCAGACATGATGGCCCAGAAACCAGGAAGAACCCCAGGCCACTGTAGTTCCCTCATCAGGGAGGGCAGAGAAATGATACCACCCAGGAAAGTGTGACTTCTGAAACGTGCCTTTCCCTAAGATAAACCAGCCAGTGGTAGTCAGGCGAGTGGGACTGGGGACAGCAGGGGACAATGGGCGTGTTCTACAACATAATTGTGATGACAATCAAACAGCTATATAAATTGACTAAAATTCATAGGACTGTACTAAAATGGGTGCATTTTATGACACAGAAATTACACCTCTCTAAAGCTGTTTTTAAAATACACACACACACGCTGAGGTTCTTATTGAATACTTCGTTTACAGTGGGGAAAAAAGAATTTAGGGATTCCAAGTCACATGAAATACTTGGGAGAAGAAAAAAACACAAGACTTGGATGCTATCACTAGCTTCGCTGTCAACTCACTCACTTGAAACTGTTAGATGCATCTGGAGATTTTTATGTGTAAATTCCAAGTCATGGCTGGTGGATGTTCCAGAATATCTTCCAAATATCTGGACACATGTTGAAACATTCCCGAAACTAATTACTTCCAATCCTTTGTGTTCATTCATCCCATTACTCTCTATATCAGGGCTCTCACACTATAGCCACAACCTATCAGTGAGCAGTGAAATTGAGTGAGTAGGTCCCTGTCAGTATTTTATTTTAAAAAGAAAATATTAAACCACATCATGCTTCCTAGGGGCAGGACAGTATGTACACGTCATGAATTTTTCTTTTGGTTGTGTATGTAATTAAAATAGGCTCCTTATTTTTGGTAACCGTCCACAGTACTTGGACAGGCAAAGCTGCAGGACATATGCATACATAGATACGTCATGTAAATACTGGAGCACTGAATGTGCAGGGCCACTGCACGGGACGGTGCCAGGTGTGCAAACTAACACTGCAGCCACACAGCAAAGCCCAGCACCGTGCTCAGCCAAACACTTAATAATCACGATAGTGTGAGGAGGTGGGTCCACTATCACCATCCCATGTTACCTAGGAGGAAGCTGAGCTCAGGGACACACACCTGAGAAGTGGTGAGACCAGGATGTGGGCAAGGGCAGTCAAGGACTCAGAAGCCGCGCCAGAGCCAGCCAGCTCCCTGCACTTCCACACGGAACTCAGAGAATGGATTCCAAGCAAACTTCAAGGGTTCCAAGAGCTCTTTATAGCAATAAGTATAATGTGAACCGTATTCCACTTCTAAATGATTTTTTATCTCCTTTACCCTCTTGACAAATTTCTAACAATGATTACTCTGGTAAGAGTATAGTTAGAGAAGTAAACGATCAGCCTTTTACTTTTAATATTGCCAAAATTTTAGATGGGAGTCTTAACACAGTCCTTTCAAAATAAAATACAGTATTATAATATTTTGGTCCTTAATTTACTACTGAATACAACAGGAAGAGATATTTTAAAATTAAAAAGGAGAAGTTTTAAGGAAGGATTTGGGAAATAAAGAAACAAATAGTAACAATGGACGGAAGAAGTAAATTCAACCGAATTGGGCGAGGAAAACTACACTGGCCAAGGAGAGCAAAGGGGCTGAACAATAACATTCTTTAGAAATGGCATCACAGGGAAGGCGACCCAGGATGCGTCTCGGCCATCCGTTCAGACGACAAGTGGCACACAGGGGTAAAGATGTCACAGTCCTTTGGGCTCCACAGTATCAATTAAAGCTTTTCCAATACTGCCAAGATCAAGTCCCCTCCCCGCTCTGGTTTGTATTGGAGCCCAGCTGCAGAAAGTCCTGCACCAGGATTCTAAGAGTAAGAACAAAAGGATTTTATCACCTGCCTTTTTTGGCATTAATTAACACCCCCCACTCCAAAAGAAAAAAAAACCTTTCAGTAGTCACTTAACCAGTTTTCTTTGGGGCATGAGAATTCCACTATTTATAGATGCATCGCTGCATATATCACCAACTGAATCCATGAACAAAAGCACGGGGGGAAATGCCAAGCATCTGTAACCTCTAGTCATCCAGCCTGTGCATATTAATTATGTGCCAGGAAAGGATGCAGAGGAGAGCAGCCGCCCCAGGCAGTGGTTCTTTTTAGGTCTTGGATCTCTTTGGGAATCTGAGACAAGTCATCGATGTCCTGCCTGGAAAAATGTGCCTACACGTACACCCAAGATGCTGCCTCAAAGATACACAAAATGCTACCAGTCTGGGAACTCCAGTTTCAGGAACCCTGTTCCCAAAGCTCCAGGCACAGGGGAAGAGCCACCCAGGCAAACAAGCACAGCTCGTGGGGATGGGTGGGTTTTAGCAGCAGTGGGTTCAAGGCCCAACAGGAGCAGCAAGGCCGCTTCTAACCTGCCTGGGGAGGGAAGGAATGGGGGACGCTTGAGCCATGATGGGCCAGTCCCAGATGGACTGGGACCTGCCCTAGCCCCGCCCAGGTTGGGTGAGGGTGGGTGTGGTGAAAGGAAGCCTCCTGAAGAAAGCGTGGGCCGCCCTGATAAGGAGATGGGTTCTGCAGATGGCAGGACACCACTGGGAAGTGAAGCAGGGCCTGTCATCAGCAGATGTGCTTTGTCGAAAGGGGCTGCAGGGAACAGCGGGGAGGCAGGCTGAGGTGTGGGCAGAAGGGAGCCCGCTGTCTGAGCAAGGCAGGAACAAGGGGGCCTGAGCAAGCGCTGGGCCAGGACAGTCCTTCTTGACTCCACCAGGAGGCCACTGCCCGGGAGCTTGACCATCATCTCAGCTCCATACGATCGCAAGAGGGGCAGCAACGCCAGAGCTCACTTTGTAACCATTTCTGCCCATTTCCATGACCTTGATGGTTTCCCTGTTAAGTGGCATCATGAAAACATGGAGCGTGACGTCTTCTGCAGTGTCTCTGCATTAATAGTGCCCACTGAAGTGTTAACTTATAATGAATGTGAAGATTTCTACCATGTTAGGCTCCCCTTTAAGAAGGAAGGACTAGGGTCCCTGTTGCCTTTATCACAGACTCCTAGCAGGGGCCTGACACAGGTATGTCAAACGAACAGGTGGGGCAGTCCAGGCGTTCCTGAGCTGGACTTGAGATGTCCTGAGGATATAGGAAGCCCCCTCTAAAATAACAGGCTTTGACCAGGCGCAGTGGCTCACACCTGTAATCCCAGTACTTTGGGAGGCTGAGGCAGGTGGATCACCTGAGGTCAAAGAGTTCAAGATCAGCCTGGCCAACATGGTGAAACCCTGTCTCTACTAAAAATACAAAAATTAACTGGGTGTGGTGGTGCACGCCTGTAATCCCAGCCTCTCAGGAGGCTGATACAGGAGGATCACTTGAACTTGGGAGGCAGAGGTTGCAGTGAACCGAGATCGCACCATAGCACCGTAGCCTGGGTGACAAGAGCAAAACTCCATCTCAAAAAATATATATATATAAACATAAATATAAATATAAAATAAAATAACAGGCACTGATGGAGGGACTCTGTCACTTTGCTCAATATTGGCTCACAAGAATCATTAACAACAACAACAACAGAATTCTCAGAGCAGGACCGTGGGCAACAACACTTGATCCAAAACATGCAGAGGTCAGACCTATCAGCAACTGCCTAAGGCAGCTTAGGAGGGAGCCCCAAATCCTTCTTTAGAGGAGAAAAGAAGTAAATTTATTCACCTGGAGGAGCACAGGAAATACTCTACATCATAACAATTATTCCAAACTCTATACTACATGAAACCAAGCCAGTGTATGTCACCATATGCCCCTGCCACTCTGGCAGAAATTTCTGGATCCTTGAACATCCAGAAGGCTATTATCATCCACACTGAGCCTCTCTAGTAGCACCACTGAAATGTGCACACAGCCTCAGGGAAGCGGTGCATTCTCAGCCTGGCTCACATGCACTGGGCCAAGTCCACCTGAGGCTGACTGTGTGTGCTGGGCAAGAGTGAGTCCCCTTGGAGGACACACACTGGGCCGTCTGCAAAGGTTCCTCCAATCTTTATACCACCACTAGGAAGCCTGTAGAACCAGCCTTCAGTCATACAAACTGGGAGGCCTGTGGCTGTGCCCTGAGCTCCTTCTCTTAGCTGATGCACGTGACCATGAGGCAGGAATAGAAGCCCCACCTCAAGCCCTGGCTAGAGAGAGCTGAGCTTCGGCTAGGCAGGACAGCTGGCCAGTCAAAACAAAAGCACAACACCCAGATATCTCCAAGACTGAAAGCAACACTGAGAACAAGTAAGCTGCCATTTTTCTGAACTACATTTGCTCTCTCAAACTTGTCCATGCACATCCCCAAAACTGAGCCAGCAGCTGAGGGTTCAGCACTGTCATCCAAGAGAACTGTCAGGTAAATCAGGCCTGCTTAATTATGTTCAGAACTGCCTGGCCACCCATATCGCTGGAACATTGCTTATCAGGACTCCACAGTGAGTTCCTTTTGCTGACGCAAACTTCGCGTGCCCGAGGTCGGCTTTGTGATGGCAGAGAGGGCATGTCAGAAGGAAGGGGTGATTGCCAAGTCCAGAAACCAAGGGAGGCCAAAGGGCCATACTCACCTGGCTTTCAGACATGATGGTCCAGAAACCCAATCTCAGAGAACAAGGCTGCAAGGGCAAAGGCCCTTTGTTTTTACATCTTCCAAAAATTAGTCCAGTGCTCTACACTCAGAAATGACCCTAACTCAGTCTTCTCCAGGCATCCACAGTCCCCTTTCCCTGGAGAGGCAGCCTCACCACAAGCCCAGGCAACCCTGATCCCAAGATGCTGCTTAGCTCTGAATTTTCACTGAAGGGCAAGTGTCTTCAGATGCCCCCACCAGACTCTGCACACCACAAAGTCAAGGATCATAGAGGTCCTGTCTCCCAGGACCTAGCTCGGATCCTGGAGTGCACTATGCTCAGACGAATAGATGACTGGGGGGATAGAGGGAGAAAGGATGGAGGGAGGGATGGAAGGATGGAGGGAGGGATGGAAGGATGGACTAAAGGATGAATGGAAGCAGGGATGAATGGAGGCAGGGATGGCTGACTGGACAAAGGGATGGAGGGAGGAAAGGAGGGAGGGAGGGATGGGTAGATGGATGCAAAAATGAGGGAGCTTGTTCTGGAGAAAATGCCAAGGGTGTGGCTAGACAGTCACTCCATAGAGAGGTTACCCGTGATGTTAATCAGCCATCTTAGCAGAAGCCAGGAAGAAAGATGGGCTTACACCAGCAGAGACACTGCCAGTTTGAACTACAAGGACAGAGAAATTGGAAGGGAATGAAACAAGGCTGTTGGATTTCTTGGATTCTATAAGATGCGACCATAGATATATTCAGATGAGAGCATGGACTATTCTTCAAGAAAATCAAAGAATCACCCTGAAGGCAATTCAAAGACCATCCGGGCTGCCACTCCCACACAGGGCTAGGAGACAAGGTCGTTTCGTCCTCAGTTTCAGAGAGCAGGGGCCTCACACAGCCAAAGAAGGGCACCCAACAGAGCTGGGAGGGTGATGTTGCCACCCCACTGGGACTGGAAAGTGGGGCATCTAGCTAGAGGATTATTCTGGAGCCTTAAGATCCCATGGAATTTGTCTAGCTAGATTTTGTACTTGCTTGGGACCTGCTTTCTTTCCTACTTCTCCCCTTTGGAACAGGAATGTCTGTCCTATACCTGCCCCACCATTGTATTTTGGAAGCACACAACATGTCTGGTTTTACAGGTTCACGGCTGGAAAGAAATTTTGCCCCAGGATGAATCATAACTCAAGTCTCACCCATACCTGATTTAGACGAGATCTGCATGAGGCTTTGGACTTTAGAGTTGACGCTGGAATGAGTTAAGACTTTTGGGGTTGTTGGGATAGAATGAATATATTTTGTATGTGAGAAGGATGTGAGTTTGGGGGGGCCAGGGGTGGAATGCTATGAACTGAACTGAGTACCCTCAAAATTCATGTTGAAACCCGAACCCGAAAGCATTTGTAGATAAGGCCTGTTAAGGGGTGATAAAGGTTAAATGAGGTCATATGGGTGGAGGGCTCTAACCCCATCGGGCTGGTGCACTTACAAAAAGCGGAAACAGCCCGGTGCGGTGGCTCACGCCTGTAATCCCAGCACTTTGGGAGGCCCAGGCAGGTGGATCACAAGGTCAAGAGATAGAGACCATCCTGGCCAGCATGGTGAAACCCCGTCTCTACTAAAAATATAAAAAATTAGCCAGGCGTGGTGGCGGGCGCCTGTAGTCCCAGCTACTCAGGAGGCTGAGGCAGGAGAATGGTGTGAACCCGGGAGGCGGAGCTTGCAGTGAGCCGAGATCACCACCACTGCACTCCAGCCTGGGCGACAGAGCGAGACTCCCGTTGAAAAAAGAGAAGAGAAGAGAAGAGAAGAGAAGAGAAGAGAAGAGAAGAGAAGAGAAAAAGCGGAGACACCCAAGTGCGCTCGCTCGCTCACTCTCTCTCGTGCCACTGTACTCCAGACTGGGTGACAGAATAAGACTCGGTCTCAAAAAAAAAAAAAAAAAAAAAAAAAAAAAAAAAATTACTTCATATATAATCACATTTTGGTTTCTTTCTTTACAAAAAGAAAAAAGACTAGAGAAGACACCCCAATATAGCTGTAATTGTCAGTAGGGGACTGGGTGGAATTGTGGTGTGTGTACAAAACTAAAAGCCATTTTTTAAAAGGAAGCTTTTACCCAGCATCTAACATAGCCTCCTCTTCCCATCCATCACTGAATTTTTTTGAGTTCTGCTCTTCTCTGCCTTAGAGAGGGGCAAGCCAGGTGGCAAGAGCTGGAACCACACGACTCCAAGGCCACCCAGGGCCACCTGTGCTGCAGAAGTGTTCTTCTTGGTTTGCTGTGTTGGCCCTGGGGTGCTCTACCAAAACCTCAACAGGTTGCCAATATTAAAACTCAGATTTCATTTCAAAACCCAGAATGTCTAACTCCCTTGAAAATCAGAAGGGAACAGGTGCGGTGGCTCCCTCCAGCACTGTGGGAGGCCAAGGCAGGAGGATCACTTGAGCCCAGGAGTTTGAGACCAGTCTGGGCAACATAGGGAGACCCCATCTTCTTTAAATTTTTTTTTTTTTAAAAGAAAATCAGAAGGGCTGGCACACAGGGATTACAGTTCCCAAAGACGGTAACCGGCTAAAGCTGACTAGAGCCATCCCTTTAGAAGGGGCTACTCGCTAGTTCACCACAGTCTCCACCACTCCCTGTTACCCCTCTGACAGCTTGCCATCTGGTTGTAGGCCCAACCCCAGTGGACATTTGTCTGTAATGACCATGCCAAGGCACAGAGGTGGGCAAAGTCTTCCTGGCAAACAGATGGTATGTACAGAGAGCTCCTGCCAGGCAAGGCATGCATGAAGCTTGGTCTAAATGATGCTCACAAGCCTGGGGCATGTAATCTTGGCTAAGGATGAGAGGGCTTGGGGACCACGCCCTAGGAAAAGCACTATGAAAAAACTGCAAAGTGCTATTCATTTGTTTAAATATTCACTGCAGGAAAGCTATTTGAGATGCTCAGTGCCAGGAGTTAACCTCAAGGAATTCAGCTCACCGGGGGATCAAATACATAACAAATTACCACTACACAACAGATTCACTCAAAGGCAGGGACACAGCTATGGGAGCTTAGAGAAGAAAGCTACCTGACACAAATGCAAATTATTTTATGGTCAGCAGAACATCAAACCATATCCCCAGCCTCATTCCCCATACCCCACTCCCACTCCATAAAAATGATACGGTGGCGTTTATAGCTATTACACCTCTTTCCCTTTATAAACCCCATTTCTAGTTTCCAAGGTCATTAAGGGGTTGAAATGATCAACAAACATTCACTGGCTATTGTGAGCAAGACGGAGTCCCAAACCCAGTGAATCTCCACCCTGGCCAGGGGCCATTTGGATTGGGACTTAACTGGTCTGTGGTGGAAGACAGGCAGCAGTATTTCTGAAATGCTACCTTTGAACTGGAAGCCCAGGTTGAGAACCACTTGTATGACTGATGCTCACAGTTAAATATTCATCTGTCCCCCGCACGCCTGGCATCTAAATGGACAAGGAAGATTCCAGGTGAGCCGGGTCAGAAGTGTGATATTGTGGCAAATTAAGAAATATATTTGCTTCTGCCCCAGGGTCCTGGCACACAGCTCCTAAAACCCTTGGAATTTCCTGAGCAATAGGGGTGCTAGGTACATCTTTTGTTCTGATATTTCGTCTTTCACCCTGGAATCCTGACACACAGAGCTCCTAATCCCTTGGGATTTCCTGAGTGATGGGAGGTCTTTTTTAATTAGGCGATTCTTGGTGGGCTCCTGGATGGGGGGTGGGCACCAGAAAGACCAAGCCATGATCGGAAGCTTGGAGAGAGGGAGAAAGGTGGAGAGTGAGTTAATAATCAGTCATGCCTACGTGATGAAACCTCCACAAAAATCCCTTTAAAGTGCCGGGTTCAGACAGCTTTCAGGTTGGCAGACACATCCATGTGCATCCCAACTCCATAGGGACAGGAGTTCCTGTGCTCAGGAGCCTTCCAGGCCTCTGTGTGTTTCTTCATCTGGCTGTTCATCTGTATCCTTTATCGTACTTTTTTTTACTCACGCAATAAAGTGGGGAACGTGTCTCCCTGAGCTTTGTAAGCAATCCTCACAAATTAATCAAAACCAAGGAGGAGGTCGTGGAGATCCTGATTCATAGCTGGTCGGTCAGAAGCAGGAGTGACCATCTACTACTTGCGACTGGCATTTGAAGTGGGTGGCAGTCTTGTGGAACTTACCCTGTGGGATCTGACTCTAACTCTAGGTAGATGGTATCAGAAGTGAGTTAAATTAGAGGATGCCAGTTGGTATTCACTGGAGAATTGCTTGGTGTGTGAGGAAAACGCCCACATATCTTGGTGACTTGGGGTGAAGCCTTTATTGTTTGTTTTTTCCTATACTGTAAACAGGAACCATATATGGAGGGCACATGATGAGTAATTTTCACCAGCATCTGTTTTTCAAACTAGGAATTCCACCTTGAATGATGAAAGTATCTTCAGAACTGTCATCAAATAATTACTCATCCACCCAGCTGTGGAAGACTGGGCACTGCCACTTGTCAAGTGTAGGAAAAGCTCTGAGAAACACGACAACTGAGGGCAATCCCTGACAGCATAAAATCTGGCAAAGAAGAGAGAAAAGAAAAATGCCAGCCAAATACATAAACCAAGTACGTTTCACCGTGATGTGCTTCTGCATGGAGTAAACAGTAACATGCAACAATTACACCAGAGCCAGCCTCCCCTTTTTTGGAGGGAGGTGATGGTTTTGAAATAGTAATCAATCTTTAAAACTGGTATACAGAGCATGTGCTAATGTATGACATGTATGGCTGACGAAGAGACTGAAATAGATTTTCCTTTGCCTTCTTCTCTGTAACACTGAATATGATGTACATAAGATAATCCTATAGAAAATGCATAGCAAAAACAATATGTTTTGCTAAAAAAAAAAAAAAAAAAAAAAAAAAAAAAAAGCTTTTGCCCCTGACATGGAATTTAACAAAACACATGCATTTATACGGAACTGAAGCCCTTGGAAACACTCTTTTTCTTCTCTTTTCTCACATATCAATATCTGGTCTCAGGAATCCCCATGTTCTTCCCAACATTTGTGCATAAGTAACTCATTTTAGACAGCAGGAGACAAGGGTGGGGAAAGGGGGGTCCAGGTTGTGGACTGGTGCAGAAGGTGACAGGAAGGAAGAGCGACTCACATGGAATACGGTAGGCTCTCCAGCCCCTATGGACTCAGAAGCAACAAGGGAACCACTAGGGTGGATCTCAGATCCATGGATGGGGTTTCCTCATAAGAGACTCCTGTGGGGCAGAAAACCCTGGGAACCCTCTCTCTCCTACTCCCATGCTCAGCTTCCTATCAGATGGAGAACTTTTTTCATTAGAAAGCTCCACCAACAGTCCCGGAACCATCCCACTTTCTCAGTTTTAAGCCCAGCTCTCAGCCATCCTTTGGAATTAAGGGTACTTTGGGTAGGGGCAAAGCAGGCTGAAGATATTGTTCTTCATGGAAGAAAACCTCAATGTGCCACATTGACATGATTAAAGGGACGTTTCAAACAAGTACTGAGAGTGCTCTCCTGACCAGACGAGTCCCCACAAAACTAAGCATTGCACCGCTCAAGGGCTTACACATGAATGTCAGGGTGCCCTTCAGGTGGACAAAGTGTCACTTCCTGAGAGATCTGACAACATGACAAATCTTGATGGCACCTCAAGGGGTTGGACCACCCTGTCACACGAACCATCAGGACAAAGGGCAGCCTACTGCACATTTCACAAATGCTCTGCAAGGGCATTCCGGGAATGGGGAGCAGGAAGCTGATGGCAACTGATTCTCTACAGAGTCACTGGATTCTCTTTTTCTTTTTTCAAAATTTCCCTTTGAACATAGGATTCTCTTTTTGATGTCACCTGTTCAGTCAGGTCACCAGTTACCTTAACAACTGCTTTGCCATGTATTAGTTTTATGTTTGTTCCCTTTGGGGTGGAGATGTATTATCAGAATCACCTGAGTGGCTTGATTGACAGGGGCTGTGTTTAAGAAAGCTTCCCAGGTGTGTTGTAAGAACCCCCAAGGAATGAATCGCTGGTCCCGTTCTTGAGCCTGGTTGCTAATGAACCCACTGGGAGCAGTTTTCAAACAAGGATGCCACTTGAAATTCATTTATGTGCCGCATGGTGGCTCACACCTGTAATCCCAGCACTTTGGGAGGCTGAGGCGGGCAGATCACCAGGTCAGGAGATCGAGACCATCCTGGCTAACATGGTGAAACCCCGTCTCTACTAAAAATACAAAAAATTAGCCAGGCGTGGTGGCAGGCGCCTGTAGTCCCAGCTACTCGGGAGGCTGAGGCAGGAAAATGGTGTGAACCCGGGAGGCGGAGCTTGAAGTGAGCCCAGATAGCGCCACTGCACTCCAGCCTGGGCAACAGAGTGAGACTCCATCTCAAAAAAAAAAAAATAGTAAGTTCATTTATGTGATAAGTATCTAGTCATGTTCTCATCACATTTATATATTCTAGTCTGAATATGTAAAGAACTCTTAAAACTCAAAAACAAAATGATGAACTAATTTTCAAATGGGCATGGGACTTGAATAGATATTTTTCTAAATAAAAAGATACACAAATGGCCAACAGTACATAAACAGATGCCCAACCCAATGTCATCAGTCATTGGGAAATGCACATTAAAACCACAATGATATGCCACTTCACACCTACTAGGTTAGCCATTTTTTAAAAAGCCAAACCAGAAAAAAAAAACGTAAAATAACAAGTGTTGGCAAAGACACGGAAAAGCTGGAACCCTCCCATATTTCTGCCAGTGGGAAAGTAAAACAGTGCAGCACGGCCAGGCGTGGTGGCTCACACCTGTAATCCCAGCACTTTGGGAGGCTGAGGTGGGCAGATCACAAGGTCAGGAGATCGAGACCATTCTGGCTAATGCCTGTACTAAAAATACAAAAAATTAGCCAGGTGTGGTGGCGGGCGCCTGTAGTCCCAGCTACTCAGGAGGCTGAGGCAGGAGAATGGCATGAACCCGGGAGGCAGAGCTTGTAGTGAGCCGAGATCATGCCATTGCACTCCAGCCTGTGTGACAGAGTGAGACTCCGTCTCAAAAAAAAAAAAAAACAAGTGCAGCCACTGTAGAAAACAGCCTGGCAGTTCCTCAGAAACTTACACATAGAATTACCATATGACCCAGCAATCCCACGCCTAGGTATATACCCTAAAAAACTGAAAACAGGGACACAAATACTTCTACCTATATTTCATAGTAGCACTTGACAATAGCCAAAAGGAGGGAAACAACCTAAATGCCCACAAACTGAAGAACAGATAAACAAAATGTAAATGTAGCCTAGCCATACAATGAAATATTACTTGGCCATAAAATGGAATGAAATTTAGCCAGGAGTGGTGGCATGGAACTGTAGTCTCAGCTACTCAGGAGGCTGAGGCGGGAAGATTGCTTGAGCCTGGGAGGTCAAGGCTGCAGTGAACTGTGATTTACACCACTGTGCTCCAGCCTGGGTGACAGAGTGAGACTCTCTCTCAAAAAAAAAAAAAAAAAAAAAGGTAATGAAATATTTGATACGTTACAATACAACATGGATGAATCTTGAAAACATTGTGCTAAGTGAAAGAAGCCACAGAAGGGCATATATTCTATGATTCTATTAATATGAATTGTTTAATAAAACAATGTCTCGCCACCTCTGATCACTATTATTAGTGCCTGATTTCTGAAATGCCTGTAAGAACAGAACTCTCTACAATAAACAGAACTGGAACATCATAGGCTTGAAGCCACAGGTATCATTTCTATCTTGAGATCGATCTTGCTCCTCAGATTTCCCGCATGAATAGGCAAATCCATAAAGACAGAAAGTAGAATGGTGACTGCCTGAGGCTGGGGATAAGGAGAAATGGGCAGCGACGGCTTAATGGGTACACAGTCTTCTTTTGGGGTGATGAAAATGTCTTGGAACTAGATAAAGGTAGTGGTTGCACAACACTGTAACAATACCAAATGCCACTGAATTGTACACTTTAAAATAGTTAAGTGTTTAATGTTTAATTTTATATTCCTTTTTTTTTTTTTTTTTTTTTGGAGACAGGGTGTCTGACTCTGTCGCCCAGGCTGGAGTGCAGTGGCGAGATCGTGGCTCACTACAACCTCCGCCTCCCAGGTTCAAACGATTCTCCCACCTCAGCCTCCCGAGTAGCTGGGACTACAGGTGCGTGCCACCAAGCCCGGCTAATTTTTGTATTTTTTAGTAGAGATGGGGTTTCACCATGTTTAATTTTATGTCATGTTAATTTTACCTCAATTTTTTAAATGGAGGAAAGATGGATATCAGGGGGCTTCCTGGGCCCTGCTGATCAGAACCTCCTAGGATGGCACAAATACAAATATATAGCTCCCAGGTTCATCTAACATGCAGCTAGGATTGAAAAGCACCAGGTTAGGATACTGTATACATGCACACACAACCTTCAATATAAAAGTGGGGGCTGGGTACAGTGACTCATGCCTGTAATCCCACACTTTGGGAGGCCGAGGCAGGCAGATCACTTGAGGCCAGGAGTTCAAGACCTGCCTGGCCAACACAGCGAAACGCCATCTCTACTAAAAATACAAAAAATTAGTTGGGTGTCGTAGCGCACGCCTGTAATTCCAAGTACTCAGGAGGCTGGGGCATGAGAATCGCTGGAACCTGGGAGCCAAGGTTGCAGTGAGCCAAGATCGTGCCACTGTACCCCAGCCTGGGTGACACAGCCAGACTCTGTCTCAAATATATATATCTCATATGTTTATCATATACATCATATATCATACATGATAAAATACGATATATATGATAAATATATATGATATATGATAAATATATGATATATATAAGAACTGTGGCCAACACCTCAGGGTTTCACCTGATGCTACACTCATCATGGATAAAGAGTATAACATTTCTGCCTGCTCCCTCTTCCTAGAAAATGTGCATTTTAAAACAATCTAAGTAGATGTGCAACATTCAGAAAATGAAGGTAATGGCTACGTCGCAGATATGAGGCACTCAAAAGCAACATAACCAGAACAGTGAGTGGATTCATAATCATGCCCCCAGAATGATGAACACAGTTTAGTCTGCATAGTCTTCAAACAAATCAGAGAGTGGT
Organism: Chlorocebus sabaeus; assembly: GCF_047675955.1. NCBI lineage: Eukaryota > Metazoa > Chordata > Mammalia > Primates > Cercopithecidae > Chlorocebus > Chlorocebus sabaeus. Next base: position 142,919,905 of record NC_132933.1, read on the forward strand.
GGTCACAAATCAGCAGACCACTGTGTGCTCATTATGAACACCAAATAAGGGCAAATATGAATGGGCTCTTAGGAATACCAACAAGATCAGATGGGCAGGTAAACTTCAGTTGGAGCCATGGGCAGCTCAACAAAAGAAAGAACAATCTAACTTGGAGCTGGCTACCATCTGTGGTTAGAGATGTTATTCAGCACGAAGGACCCAGCCACATGACTGCGGATGGGCCAACGCTTTTTATTCGTGTGGGAAATCTGAGGAGTAAGACTGACCTCAAAATAGAAACGATGCCTGTGGCTTCAAGCCTATGATGTTCCGATTCTTTTCACTGTCGAGAGTTCTTATAGGCATTTCAGAAATCAGGTGTAAGTAATAGTGGTCAGAGATGGCAAGACATTGTTTTATTAAACAACTCCACTGGAGTAGAGGTAGTTACTATGAAGAATCCCTGTACATACAATTCATGTGCTCATTTATAAACAAACTATGCTGCAATTGACACCTTTTCCCAGCACCTTCTTTTTCTTGCTTCTTAAGAGTTCTTACTTTGATCCCATCTTTTGATCCCAGTAAGCATAAGACCTAATTAGTAACAGATTGATGCCTAACAGTCATACTTCTGTTTCACCTTTACTTTCACAGCAAGTCATGGGAGGAAAAAAAGAACTGAAGAATACATCGGTTTCTTTAAAACCCATTCATTAATACGAGAACTATAACTTTAATGTAGGGCTGTCTTTTTGGTGAGAAAAAAACCCAACCACTTCTTACACCTCCCAGCTTTGCAAACATTACCAGCCAACCACTTCACAAAACCAATTCCAGTAACTCCTGCGCTTGAGGTACCATTATGTCATTGGTTTGCTTCATAGAAAATGTCCTGATTTTCATTTATTTCTGTAGTTTGGAACAAGCCAACATACTCACTTTCTTTAACTCTGAGTGGAGAGGTAAAGCAACCCAACACCAGCTAGACATAAAAAAAGACTATGGAGAAGAGAGGAAAGACCCAGAGGCGTGCTTGCTTTTTCTGCTACACAATCAATACTGAAGAGCTCCCAAGGAATCCAAGCTGTCTGTGAACTTCCTGTGGGTTTGGAGAGCGTTCTTCCACAAACTAATCACGCGGGTCACAGAGGTGAAAGAAACAGCTTAGCTTTGGCTCCCCACCACCTGGTTGGGATTAATCCACATGGTTTTATAACTCCAAAAATGAGACAAAAGTAGCATTTGTGCTTGAAGTCAAATGCTAGGGTGTTATTTTCACTGATGCAGAAAAGGGATGACCACTCCAACAGATAGATGAGAGAAGGGCTACTAACCATTCCTAAATAAATGGGAAGAAGGTGATATGTTTCTCTACTTTACATAACAAGAGAAAAACTGGCCCACCTTAAGAAAATGCAGACTTTGGATTCCATCAAATATTTACTGAGCTGGCACTAGGTTTAGAGCTGAGACACTGACAATGACTCAGGAAAAACAAGTATTTTATCAGTCATGTGTTTACGTAAAACTTCAGTGTCATCTATCTTTTAAAAGGAGCTGAGTGGCAAATAGCACAACAAAGAGAATTATCTCTATTAGTAATTCTAAAGCATAATAAGGACATGTGTTCCTTTTTAAAAATTGAAAGTAAGTCTATCTAAAGCCTTGAGGTAAAACTGAGGGCCGGGAGTTGTTCAAACAGGAATTATTGGTTCTGGCCACTGCAGTCGCATTTAAAATGCAAGAGCTACTCTGTCCGCCTGTAACTAACTACATGTGAATGCAAGAAGCTATTCTTGGTAATCCTTGACATTTCTGTCAGTATGCCACGTCCATGGTGACATTTTGGAGGTTTATGATATGCCTTCAGTGGGGTGGTTTTCAGTGCCTTGGCTTTTAATATTGAGAATAACAAGGTGACAATCTTGGGTTAACCTAGCCAGGTCAATCACAGAATGATGTATCTGGAATGCCTTTTGAATCAGTATTATCTACAGCAAACCAAACAGTGTCACAGTGCTCCTGAAGAAAATGTACAATGTTCCCCTGGGGGAAAAATGTTAAAAGCACTGTAGACTTGGCCACCATGGACTTCAGCCCTACCATTTTAGATCCAAACCACCCCAGCCATTAGAAAGCAAACGATCACCCACTTCTTTTTTTTAAATAACAAAATAATCAGTTTCTAAACACAAGAACTTCAAGCATTACACACGCATTCCAAAAGCACATATGAATATTCTTTGAGACAGGGTCTCGCTCTGTCGTCCAGGCTGGAGTGCAGTGGCACGATCTCAGCTCACTGCAACCTCTGCCTCCCGGGTTCAAGCGATTCTCCTCCCTCAGCCTCCCAAGTAGCTGGGATTACAGGTGTGCACCACCATATCCAGCTAATTTTTGTATTTTTAGTAGAGACGGGGTTTCACCATGTTGGCCAGGCTGGTCTCGAACTCCTGATTTCAGGTGATCCACCTGCCTCAGCCTCCAAAAGTGCTGGGATTACAGGCATAAGCCACCATGCCTGGCCAAAGATGCTGTCTTTTAGGACAGTCTCACTGCTAAAATAACAGGCATACCATGCATGCACTGCACAGTACTTTCTGTTCCACAGAATTCCTTACAGCCCCAGCAGCAAAGCTGAGAAGCAATCTGGGAAAAAACCCAGCTCCTCTGCTGATCCACACATGACAGCCTTGATATCCACTTTGGCAGAACCCTTTACTCCTCAAGCCAGCAAGGATTCTGAGGGAGGGTCTCAGGAGCTGGGGTGAAGCAGACAGAGGACCAAATCGCAGGGTCCAGGTACTCAGGAAGCCACCCCACTGCTTCCTCCTTGGCCTGAGCCACCATCGCTCAGCCCCGGGGGCAGCTGCCATCTCCTAAACCAGTCTCCTTGCTTCAGCTCCTGCCCTCCTAGTCCCCCACAGCAGTCAGAGCGACCTCAATGAAATGTTAAGTCTCCCAACAGAAGAGCTCCCCTACTTGCTCAGAGTCACACCCGGAGTCCCTGCAGTGGCTCATGAGGTGCTGCCACCGCCGCCTCACCCCATCACCCTCCTGCTGGCCCACTGCTCTCGTCTTAGCACCTGTAGCTCCTTCTCCCTGAAAGCCCCTGACCCAAGACACCTCGGGTTCCCTCCTCCCCTCCCGCGGGAACCTGAAAAATAAGGCCTCTCCAGCCACTTTCCACAAAACAGTCACCCACCCAGCCACACAGTCCCGCCAACCTCACCCTGCCAATCTGCACCTTGTAATGTGGTGACACGCTCAGTGATTGCTATTTGCCACCACTGCACCGGAAGCCCCACATGGGCAAGGGCCAACGAGAACAGCTTGCTGCTGGAGCCCTGGAGCAGGTGTGCGCCCCAGCTCTGCTGACTCAGGGCAGCTCACTCTCTATGGGGGGCCACCCTGCACAGCAGGTGTGGACGACACCCGTGGGCTCCACCCACTAGGTACCAGCAGGACACACCCCATTCCCCCAAGTGGGGACAGCAAAAAATGTCTCCAGACAGTGCAAATGTCCCGAGGGGCACAGTCATGCCTGCCTGAGAGTTACCACTATTTTAGTGGCATTTGTGAACCTAAGGGTGGGAAGATCTTTTACAGCCTTGGGCACATGCTGCCAGCAATACACTGAAGCCAACTCTGTATGAACTGTTCACTGTCTTCTGCTGCCTCTCTCTAACCAGCTTCACCCACTTTCCCATCTCCCACCACTGGCCCGTGACCCCACAAAAGCAAGGACTTTCCCAGGCATCGGTATGGACAAGCTGCCCATGCCAACCTTGACTCTGAGCTCTGAGAGTTTCCATCCAAGACCCAAACAGCACAGAAATGTGGGCAAACTTCATTTTGTTCCAAAAGTAAGTTCATCTGCACATTTAAATATACATCCAAAAGCTGTTGGTAGACATATGACAACTGCCTCCCAGGTATTGTACAAGGGTGCTGAGACGTGGCTGAAGATCTTGACCTTGAATCAACTTCTTTTTTTTTTTTTTTTTTTTTTTTTGAGACAAGGTATTGCTCTGTCACCCAGGCTGGAGTACAGTGGTGATCATAGCTCACCACAGCCTCAAACTCTTGGGTCAAGTGATCCTCCCACCTCAGCCTCCCGAGTAGGTGGGACTACAGGTATGTGCCATCACACCCAGTTAATTTTTAATTTTTTGTAGAGATAGGGTCTCCCTATGTACCCCAGGCTGGTCTCAAATTCCTGGGCTCAAGCAATCCTCCCGCTTCAGCCTCCCAAAGTGCTGGGACTACAGGCATGAGCCACGACACCTAGCCGACTTCTATTCTTAACATCTGTCCAGTATTAAGTGACTGCTAGTTATGGAACAAAGTCTAATCATACAATATAAATTTTTTTTAACTCTCTAGCATCACTGAATGCTACAATTTCCAAGTTCCAGAATACTATGACGTTACACCTAGAAACCAGTAATTCTATACATACTCAGAGTATTTTCAGATTTGTGGCCAAGCTAATGCAACAATAATGAAAGTGTGTGACACAAAAGCATTGGCTGTACAGTCATGCATTGCTTGCTGATGAGGATATGTTCAGAGAAACACATTGTCAGCCAATGCTGTCACCGTACAAACATCACACAGTGGGCTTACACAAACCTAGTTGGCACAGCTTATTACACACCTAGACTATGCAGTAGAGTCTAGTGCTCCTAGGATACAAATCTGTACTAAATATTATAGGCAATACAGTAACACAATGGTATTTGTGTCTAAACATAACTAAACATAAAAAAGGTACAGTAAAAATATGGCATCATAATGTTAAGGAACGACCACTGTATATGCAGTCCATCATTTCGGTGCAAGACTGTATTAACATGGTAAACGAGAATGACATCGGCCAGGCATAGTGGCTCACTCCTATAATTCCAGCACTTTGGGAGGCCGAGGTGCGCAGATCATGAGGTCAGGAGTTCGAGACCAGACTGGCCAACATGGTGAAACCCTGTCTCTACTAAAGATACAAAAAATTAGCCAGGTACGGTGGCGTGCGCCTGTAATCCCAGCTACTTGGGAGGCTGAGGCAGGAGAATCGCTTGAACCCGGGAGGCGGAGGTTGCAATGAGCCAAGATCGCACCATTGCACTCCAGCCTGGGTGACAGGGTGAGACTCGGTCTCAAAAAAAAAAAAAAAAAAAAAAAGAATGACATCAATCATGGGGTGGTAAAGAGAGCATGGGTCAATTCCTCCAGCCTGCCTCCTGTCTTTGTAAATAAAGTTTTATTGGAACACAGCCAGGCCTGTTTGTTTCTGAATTGTCTATGGCTGCTTCTGCACTACAGCAGCAGAGTCGAGCAGTTGCAACAGAATCTTCATGGCCTTCATTAACAAGTCCTATGGGCTTAAAAAAAAAAAAAAAGAGAGAGAGAAAGAGACAGAGAATCCTATGGCCTTCAAAGCCTGAGATATTTACTATCTGGCCCTTGACAGAAAAATCTCAATGGCTCTGCTGTAATCTGTTATCTCTCTTTAGTAACATTTCACTTCCAGCAACTTCGCTTCCCCAGTCACAAAATCATGAGAATGCAAAGAACAGTTGCTCAGTGAGGAGAAACAGTTATCATAAATTCTGAGCCTTTGTCTTTATACTGCTGAGCCTCCAGTGCTACTCAACTACAAGGAAAATAAGGAGGCAACTCAGAAGTAGAAGTGGAATCATGGAGAGAGGGAATTTTTAATTTTATTATTATTATTATTATTATTATTATCATTATTATTAGAGACAGGGTGTCACTCTGTTGCCCAGGCTAGAGTGCAATGGCGCAATCTTGGCTCACTGGAGCCACTGCCTCCCAAACTCAAACGCTCCTCCCACCTCAGCCTCCCAAGTAGCTGGGTCTTCAGGCACATGCTCAGCTATTGTTTGTATTTTTTGTAGAGACAGGGTTTTGCCACATTGCCCAGGCTGGTCTCAAACTCCTGGGCTCAAGTGATCCACCCGCCTCGGCCTCCCAAAGTGCTGGGACTACAGGCATGGGCCACTGCACCCAGCTAAGGGGGGGAATTTTGATAAGCAGAAGACTAAAGATGCTGAGGTGTCCCAAAGCTGAAGGAGTATGTAGTATGACCACAAGGACAAAGAACATGTGAGTGCCTGTTCTGCAGCAGACACTCGCCTAAGATCTTTGCCTAATCTTATTGAGTCTTCATAACAACCCAGAGGGCAAATGCTTTGTCCCCATTTTATGGAAGAGGAAACTGAGGCTCAGAGAGCCCAAATAACCTGCCTTAGGAGACACAGCAAGTGGCAGTCCCGAGTCGGACTCAAAGCTATCCATGTCTGAAATCAGGGCTACCCACACCTAGGTAGTCCCTGCAGTTAGTGGTACAGTAAGTAGTAAGTCCTCACTAATGTTTTCAATAGATCCACGGAAACTATAACTTTAAGCAAAACAACACATAAGGAAACCAATTTGACCACAGGCTAATTGGTATTAACTAGAGTTAAGTTCCTACAGCCTATTTCTGGTCACAAAAACACCAAACTTCTAAATAAAGACCCCTAAACACTTCTAATGTTAAACATTGAAATAAACGTGTGAAACAAAAGAATGTTAATATTTAAAGGCCAAGTATCAATTGGTCATTTATCCACAAAATTCACTTGACTCCAAATACTGCCAGGTAACCAGATATCACTTCAACTTTATAAAACAAATAGTGGTACTAATGAGTCATTCTATTAGATAAATGCCTCAATGAAAAAGTTAGTTGCCTTAGTGAAAATCCTACTATATTTTTAATTTAGTAATGATTACTAGGTTATTACACATGGTGGTATCCTCCCCTTACAGTTGGCAAGATTCTTGGGCAATGTTAACATGTGGCTTCTTGGCAAGTTTCCCTAGCAATTGTATCGACATTTCAAGAAGCCCAAAAAAAGCTTTTTGCATGGTTAGAGGCTGCCAAGTCTAATCTACATAGTCTGGTTTCTCCAACTACCAAATCAAGGTAACTACCTGAATTTAAAAACAGATTTGCTTTAAAAATTGTTTGTAAATGCCCAGGCGTGGTGGCTCACGTCTGCAATCCCAGCACTTTGGGAGGCCGAGGCAGGCAGATCATTTGAGGTCCGGAGTTCGAGACGAGCCTGCTCAACATGGTGAAACTCCGTATCTACTAAAAATACAAAAATTAGCCAGGCATGGTGGCATGCACCTGCAGTTCCAGCAACTCAGGAGGCTGAGGCAGAAGAATTGCTTGAACTCGGGAGGCAGAAGTTGCAGTGAGCCAAGACCACGCCACTGCACTCCAGCCTGGGTGACAGAGTGAGACTCTGTCTAAAAACAAACAAACAAAACAATGTTTGTAAACTATTGAGGTATAACCTGCATACGATAAACTCTCCCATTTTGCATGTAAGATTCAATGTTTTTTATAAATTCACTGACTTATGCAACACACAATCCAATTTCAGTACATTTCCATCACCCCAATGACATCTCGTGTGCCCATCTGCAGTCACCACCACCTTTTCCACCCCCAGCCCCAGGTAACCACTAATCCACTTTCGATCTCCACGGATTTGCCTTCTCTGGACACTCTGCAAAAATCAAATCATGTAATTATATTGTGTCCACATCTGCTTCTTTCACTTAGTATCACATTTTTTAGGTTCATCCACAGCTCCCCTTTTCACGTGAAACCTATCTAGTGCTTGTGTATCCAGTGGCTGCACACCACAGTTTAAAGCTGGGTTGGGTATGAAGGAGGGGAAGAAGCGGAGAAAGCATGGAAGGTTCTCCCTCAATCACTGTTGAATTAATCCTTTATGATATACCTAGGCTAGTGATGGTGAATATGTGAGCGTGCATTCATTCAACAATACAGAGTGAGTGCATGGCAGACATCTCTGGGGTGTCTGCTCATTTCAAACCAAGCCTCCATTATTCTGGGAACCACAGCTGGGCTTCCAGAGAGCTCTAATCCTCCTGAAAGCATATGCAAGCTTCTGTGTGCTGGTGCCTTTTTCTGAACACAGAATCCCTACCTTGTGTCAGATTTCCCAGGGTCCATGATTCCAAAATCCTTTAGAATCCCTGCATTCTACTGTGGAGCCTTGGAGCAAGTCTAACAAGGCTGTCAACTGCACAAAAGAACACTCACCAAACAAAGATGAAGGACAAACTTAGAAATATTAGGTTGAACCATACAAATATCAAGAGTTTAATAGTTCTAAAAAACCACTGGAACTGAAAAAGAACATTACTAGAAAAACTGGTAAAATTCAAATGTCTAGAGTTCAGTTAATAGTAATGTTATCAAGGCTGGCTTCTTAGGTTTGACAAAGAAACATAACCACAGAATATACTATGGTGATATTAGATGTTAACAACAAGGAAACCATCTAATCTTTGCAACTTTTCTGTAACTCTAAAATATTCCAAAATAAAAATATATTAAAATAAACAAATTAACAAAAAAATTGGGTTTTATTCATTCCATGCCTAGAACTATCTCCTAAGGCAAACATGAAAAACAGAACTACAGAGGAAATAACTGCACATAGGCACCATTATAATTTTAGTACTTATATAACCATTAATATCAGGGTGAAAAAGACAGGAATATTTATTAAGTGAGGGGATAGCAGCTCAGTGGCAGCCTAAACCTCCGATCTTATGCCAATCATGAAAACTACAGGGCGGCAAGGAACAGAAAATACATGAGTAAGAATGCCTTAGCTGGCTGCAAATAACAGAAATTCTAATTCGACTGGCTTTAAAGGATAAGGAGATGCTGTTATCACGTTTCACATAAGAAAATGTACTAAGGGCAGACAGCTACCAAAGCTTAATTCATCCATCCACCCACCTCATCAAAGATATAGACTTTCCACTCCACCACCCTCAGCTTCTCAGCCAGCTCCCTTCTAGTTCTGGGGGAACCAGTGTGGCTGCCCACCTCCATGTTTCCATGGAGACAGAGCATCAATCAGCAGGAGTTCCTTCCACGTAGGTCTATGGGGACAAGGAGCCTTCTCCCCAACCATGCCTGTCTCACACCTCCCCTCACAGCTCGTTGACTGGGTCTGAGTCATGTACTCCTGCCTCAGCCAATTGCAGGCCCAGATGCTGTATGATTGGCTTAGAGCAATCTCAGGCACTGTTGATATTAGGGGCTGGATCATTCATTGCTGTGGTGGGGTCTATCCTGTGCATTGTAGGATGTTCAGCACCATCCTTGACCTCTACCCACTGGATGCCAGCAGAACCTATCCCCAGGTGTAACAGTCAAAAAAAATCCCTCCAAATGTTTCCGAATGCCCTGGGTGTAGGGGGAAGGAAGAGGGAATCCTCCTCAGTTGAGACCCACTGGCTTAGGGCAATCAGGTCACCCCAATAAAATGGGTGCTCTGACAGCTTACAAGGAGGGACTGCTCTTGAGAACATCAGAATAGTGTACATGAGGAAAACTCAGTGAAATGCAGCAATACAAAACGATCATTACAAATCAATAAAACCTGTCTCTACATGCATAATTACATTCAGCAAACATTTATTGAGGGTCTACTATATGCTAAGTACTATATAGACAAAACACAATAAAATCTAAATGAGATTATTTAAATTTATTTTTAAACTATAAATAACTAGATCTCTGCTTGGTTCCTTCATTCTCAATCTCTTTTTTACTTTTTATTTTGGAATAATTACAGATTCATAGGTAGTTGCAAGAAATATACAGGGAGGTCTCTGTGAAATGTCTGGAATAAGCAAATCTATAGAGATGAAAAAGCAGATTAGCAGTTGCCAGGGGCTGGGGGTATAGGGGCTGACTGCTAATGAACACGGGGTTTCTTCATGGAGTATTCAGAACTACATAGGGGTGACGGTTGCACAATCTGGTGAATATAACAAAACCCACTAAATTGTACACTTTTATTTATTTTTATTTTTTGATTTTATTTTTTTGAGATGGAGTTTCACTCTGTTGCCCAGGCTGGAGTGCAGTGGTGCGACCTCAGCTCACTGCAGCCTCCGTCTCCCGGGTTCAAGTGATTCTCCTGCCTCAGGCTTCTGAGTAGCTGGGGTTACAGGTGCCCACCACCACGCCCAGCTAATTTTTCTTATATTATTTTTAGTAGGGACAGGGTTTCACCATGTTGGCCAGGCTAGTTTCAAACTCCTGACCTCAAGTGATCCGCCCACCTCGGCCTCCCAAAGTGCTAGGATGACAGGCAAGAGCCACCGTGCCCAAGGTAAATTTTATAGTATGTGGATTATATCTCAATTTTTTTTTTAACGGAAATAATTTTTAGGGCAAATCCAGTTGACCCCATACTCCAAGGCCTCCCCCATGCTGGGGACCGGCACCTGTCCACAGGACAGAGCTCTAAGTGGCAGAAAGAACACGTCTCTTGCAGTGACTATGTGGTCTCCTGGCCCAGCTCCAGGCCGCCTGGAAACACCACACCCAAGCCAGTAGATGCCCTCTTTCCTAGAGCACGGAGCCTCGCGCGGAGGAGCTGCTTGGGGCACCTCCGCCTGCCTCAGAGATCTACCCACTGCAACTGTGTGGCTGGTCACCCCAGGCTTGGTGCAGCCATCTCCCCCGTTCATTCTTAACATCAACATCCCCACCTCCTCCCCATGCTCTCTCTCAGTCCCTTCAGTTTTAAAGAAATGAAAAGAGAACCCTCCAGATGAAAAATGCTGGAGATCCCACAGCTCCATAAGCGGCCTTTCAAGATGTCCTTGCCCTGCATCTGTAGAATTTCTGAGCAAAGGCAGAAGCACTCCACTTCTCTCACCCCTCCTTCCTCCACAGAAGGGAGAACCGAAGGAGGGGTGAGTGAATGGCTCGGAGCATCTTAGGCAGCCTGATCTCTCCCTCCACACACAAACGCGCACACACATACACACACACATTCGAAAGGCCAGGCCAGCTCTCCGGGTTGCTGCATTTTCTTCTGTTCCACTGCATATATGTATACTCTTGACAGTAAATACCTATCAATTGAGAGTATTCTAAGAATTGAAGAATACACTCATAGTAATACATGTTCCCGGTTTCATATACTGGTTCAGGGTTTTTCATATAAATATGTTTGAAATTTGTTCATGGAAACACAGAAATCAGGTCTCTGTTGCATAGTATCTCAGGAACTGATAACAGGCTTGAAACAAATTCAGCCGCTAAAGATGAAGCATTGTAACCAGGTGGATAGAGGTAGCTTAGCAGTTCTCAGCCAAGGGATATTGCCCGCCCCGGGGGCCATTTGGCAATGTCTAGGGACATTTTCGAGACATCTGAGGGTGGGGAGTTTGCTACTAATATCTAGATCTAGTGGGGACAGACCAGGGATGCTGCTAAACATCCTATGCTACGTGTGACAGCCCTAACAACAAGGAATTACCCCACCACCAGGGTTACTTTAGACCAGAGTTGAGAAACCCTGGTCTAAAGTAACACGTTCAGGACTGCTTGAGCCCAGGAGTTGGAGGCTGCAGTGAGCTATAATCATGCCACTGCACTGCACAGCGTGGGCAACGGAGCAAGACCCTGTCTCCAAAAATAAAATAAAACAAAAATAACACTTTCTTGGTTTGGACACCTTTTAGGACACTGCCCATCAGCAACACAGTAACTTGAACAGCTCAACATGTTTCTCTATGTAACCGAGTTACTGAACACACAAAACCACCACCACCAATGAAAGCTTCTGAGTGGGGTTAATAGAAGGATTTTCGGTTGGCCCCAGTGAGTCCTGGCTCCTCCTTAGGTGCTAGTAAGATTCCTCTGCTGCCCTCCTGATTTCACCTGCCTTCGTTCAAGCATTAGTGAAATCCTCTGCACCGTGTTTCCTTCACAATGTCTCTGACACAATCCTTGCCTTTTCTAGCCCTAGTGCCCCGATTGCTCTAATTCAGGCCTGTGTCCACCTGAGAAAACCTCCAATAGTTTCCAACTGGCTTCTTCTCTCAGCAAGCCTACCTCTCCCCACCCCCACATTTGGCTAGCTCATCAACTATGTTTTTGGTAGAGCACATCTGATGCGAATCCCAATGTGAGTGATTCTCCATGCTTGCACAAGAAACGAGGACCCTCTGGGGGTATTGTGAGAAGCCAGGGAGAGGAAAAAAGGTGTAAAATGCTTCGCACAGTACCTGCCTAAGCATGTAATAAATGCCAGCTGCTGTGTTTGTTATATAGACACCAAGATGACCAGATGCTTCCATTCTCACTAAGATAACAATGCACGTGGGGGTGTTAGCTTCCTACCGATGCTGTAACAAATTGCCACAAACCGAGTGGCTTAAAACAATACAAATTTATTACCTTACAGTTCTGGAGGACAGAAGTCCAAAATCAGTTTCACTCGGCAAAAATCAAGGTGTCAGCAGGTCTGCGTTCCATCTGCAGGCTCTAGGGAACAGTCCATTTCCTTGTCTTTTCCAGCTTCTAGAAACCGCCTGCATTCCTTGGCTCATGGCCACTTGACTCCAACCTCTGCTTCCGTTATTACATCTCCGACTCTGACCTCACCCTCCTCCCTCCCTCTAGTAAGGATGCCTATGATGACATCAGGCCCACCTACATAATCCAGGATCATCTCCCTATCTCAAGATCCTTAACTTAATCACATCTGCAAAGTCTCTTCTGCCATGTAAGGTTACTTATTAACAGGCTTCAAGGACTACAACTTGGACATCTTTGAGGGGCCACTATACCACAGTAAGAATTAAACATCAAACAATAATGAATGCAAGATCAAAATAACTAACGGGTATAGCAAGGTGTAAGGGGCATGCACAGTTACCTAGCCAAGGGACAGTCAAGAACAGGCAGGAGACCTGGTTCAACTCTGAAGTCGAACAGATGCTGACCTCAATGGCCATAGGAAGTGAGGCTACTGAGTTAATCTCCCTTGGCCTCAGTTTTATCACATGATCGCCTATACCTCATGCAGCCGTCATGGGCTTTCGATGAAAACATTCATGCAATTCAACCTGAAAAAGCTGATAAAGGAAAAAAGAAAGAAAACATCCATGCAAAAGCCTAGTGTATTCCACACGTGTCCATTACAATCACAGAGCCAAGGGATCCTGGCAGGGAGAAACCTGCAGACAGGAACAGCATGGTGAGGTCTCATGGAAGAGAACACGAGCACAAGGTAAGCCCCACAGCAGCCTGTCTGGTGTTGCCCAAACCCTGGAAGACTGCCTTAGACTCAGAAATTGTGCAACAAACAGTTGTTGAAAGAACAAATGAATGAATGAATGAATGAACAGAGGCAGGATGCTTAAAAATCGTGTGGATTGGGCAGCTGGGTGGCGTTCTGGAAAGAGCACCCAAACGGGGGTCAGACGACCCAGTTCAAGTCCCTTGCCCTTCTAACAGCCAGCAGAACATACCCATTGGCTGTGGCTGTCAAGTAGAAAAAGAAATTTGAATAAGATGATCCTAGCTCTTCCAGCCTCAAAGCTGTGGGACTCTGAGCTACAAGCTCTGGCCTGAGTCTTACCTCCCTTACATGACAGCTCTGGGTCAGTCGAGTTGACTCACTCCCTCATTTATTCCGAACACACCCAGTACTTCCTCAAGGCCAGCACTTTTCTCCTGTTCCCCCTTATCTTGCCCAGATCTTGCTTTTTTTCAAAAAAAGAAAATCCCACACCAAAAAACCAAGCATCAAACTACAAAGTCAACTTATCATTTCTATGGCTGGTAGTTTCCCTGCATGAGTCTTGTGTGGTTTACATTAGTGGTACACTAATATACTAACTGAATATATTAACTCAGAGTACCTTGACCACTTTATGAAAAGGTATTTAACGGCTGGGCGCAGTGGCTCACGCCTGTAATCCCAGCACTTTGGGAGGCTGAGGCAGATGGACCACCTGAGGTAGGAGGAGTTCAAAACCAGCCTGGCCAACATGGCGAAACCCTGTTTCTACTAAAAACACAAAAACTAGCCAGGTGTGGTGGTACACGCCTGTAATCCCAGCTACTTCGAAGGCTGAGGCAAGAAAATTGCCTGAACCCGAGAGGGGGATGTTGCAATAAGCCAAGATCGCACCACTGTACTCCAGCCTGGGCAAGAGCGAGACTCCGTCTTAAAAAAAAAAAGAAAAGGTATTTACCATTGGGCAGAATATATGGGAAGAACACTTTTGCCTCTTTTGTAAAGATTCACTGTCTCTGAGTTGTGTTTACGTGTGCGTCTTGCAGGGTTGTGTGGGTATTATCCTATTGATGGACTGAGTGGATCATCCTATAGATGATCTTGCTTTTCTACTGCTGGAAAAGCACTAGAACCCCTCCCTCACCCAGAAGGATGGGCAAGGACAAAGATAACCCCAGGCTCAAGTGAGCCCACCTTTTCTCTGAAGTGATCATTATCCGAGAAATTGAATCAATCCTGGGATGCCTTGCAACCATTGTTATCTTCACTTCATGTGTCTGTGTGCCACCTCCCAGACTAGCTTGGTCTCCACATACTGTCCCTGCACACAAAAGGCCAAGAATCTCCACAAATATTTCTTCACTTTATTAGATTTAAACGGGGATAACTGAACTCAGTAGAATTTAACTATGCTTTTATTCCATCAGATACGTTTTATTGAATTTCTGGGAAAGACAGACACCACTAGCAAAAGGACCTGGAATGGAAGTCAAGAACCCTACTGTAGGCTCACCAGATGACCATGAACATGCTGCTGACCCATGGTCTCCTAAAGTAGAACCTAACTAGAGATGGTGATATGCATTATTTCCACTTCCCAAATCAGAGTAAAAGGAAGGAGAAGGAAACTTGAAGATTTCCAAACATCCAGGAGCTATTTTTGGAAATGAATTACTTTTCCTTTCACTTTTCTTTGAAAAATAAATAAATAAATAAATAAATAAATAAATAAATAAATAAATGGAAGGAAAGGAAAAGATAGATGTTAGACCAAAAAATAAGGGTTGATGATCTAAATGGAAGAGACGCTTCTTAGAGGGACTGACCTCTTACACCCTTAAAAACAAGATGCTCCCCCATGTTCATACAAACACTATCTATATAACCTTAAAAAAAGAAAAAAGGAGAAATCACTACCTGTTTATCAGAAAGCTTAACCAGGACAGTTTATATAATCCAGAAATAGACTCTGCAGGATAAATATAGCAAACCTCCTATTAGTTAATACTGAATAACTAAATAAAGGTTCCAAGAAGGTAGCAATGATGTTATTTGGCTGTTAAATGGGGATCCAACCTAGCAAATTCCAGAGCTATGGATTGTTTTCCCCTTAAAGCAAAAGAGTCTTCAGAAGACTTGTAAGATACCACAGAATTCCTCCATGAAGCACAGGTCAAATCCCATCTGGTGAGCAAATGGGTCCCCAAAAGCTTATGCCATGACATGATCTTGCTCTTCCACCATCAGCATGATTATTTACACTTTGATCTCAAATGTGATATCATCCACCATACTTAAGCTGCCCAGAGCTGGCATTTCCAGTACCGTACAACTCCACCTGAGCTACAGGAA
Source organism: Chlorocebus sabaeus (assembly GCF_047675955.1). NCBI lineage: Eukaryota > Metazoa > Chordata > Mammalia > Primates > Cercopithecidae > Chlorocebus > Chlorocebus sabaeus. The sequence continues at coordinate 142,935,411 of NC_132933.1, forward strand.
ATGGAACATGAGGTTTCAACCACTCAGTCCATCTATAGGATAATACCCAAACAACTCTGCAAGACACACACGTAAACACAACTGTCATAGACAGTGAAACTTTACCAAGGGGGCAAAAATGCTCTTCCCATATTTTCTGCCCAATGGTAAATACCTTTTCATAAGGTGGTTAAGGTACTCTGAGTTAATATATTCAGTTAATATATAAGTGTGCCACTAATGTAAACCACACAAGACTCATGTAAGGAAACTACCAGCCATAGAAATAAGTTAACTTTGTAGTTTGTTTTTTTGGGTTTTTTTGGTGTGGGGTTTTGTTTTGTTTTGTTTTTTGAGACAAGGTCTCACTGTCACCCAGGCTGGAGTGCAGTGGCACCACCACGGCTCACTGCAGCCTGGATCTCCCCAGCTCAAGCAATCCTCCCAGTTCAGCCTCCTAAGTAGCTGGGACTACAGGCACATGCTACCCTGCCCACGTAATTATTTCATTTGTTTGTAGAGACAGAGTCTCCCTATGTTGCCCAGGTTCATCTTGAACTCCTGGACTCAAGCAATCTTGCCACCTGGGCCTCCCAAAGTGCTGGGATTATAGGCATGAACCACCATGCCTGGCCTAACTTTGCAGTTTTTAACCAAGTTTTTGGGTATGATTCCCAGTAAACCATGAAAATTATATGCACAGTATCAATCTATAGAAACAGCGAATTTAAACTGAAGGTAGGTTTTTTTGTTTTTTGAGACAGAGTCTCACTCTGTTACCCAGGCTGAAGTGCAGTGGCGTGATCTCGGCTCACTGCAACCTCCGCCTCCCGGGTTCAAGCGATTCTGCTGCCTCAGCCTCCCAAGTAGCTAAGACTACAGGTGCACACCACTACACCCGGCTAATTTTTGTGTTTTTAGTAGAGACAGGGTTTCACCATGTTGGCCAGGCTGGTCTTGAGCTGACCTCAAGTGATCCACCCACCTCGGCCTCCCAAAGTGCTGAGATTACAGGCATGAGCAACCACGCCCAGCCAACCGAAGGTAGGCTTATAATCAAACTAAAAAATTGTTTTAAAAATATTGAGATTTTGTATACATCTGTATCCACATCTGTAAAGATGTCTCCTTGTATCTTCGTTGTAACTTTAAAAAGCAGAGTTACAATAAATTCAGGGACGTGCTCTGAGCTGGCACTATCAAATGTTAAACACAACACTGAATGGAATGACTATAAAACTCGAGGAGAGATTTTGTTTACAGCCCTTGGACCATATTTTATGCTATACAGTTTTTACCAAAGTTTATATGAAATGATGTTTAAAGTCAACAATTTTCACTTAACCTACTACATTCATTTATTCCACCACAATTTCATTTTCTTAAAAAGAAAAAAACAAGCTATTATTTATGTGCCTTTCTCCTGTCAGGTCTCTATGTGGAAGCTGTTTGGTGAAAGTCCTCATATTTCTTGAATACCATTTTCCTGTATGTGACTCAAATGCAACTCAAAAAGGGTTTTAACTGTCAGATGCACATGGAGAAAACATTGCCCTCTGACATACAGTTCTTCCCATATAATAAAAGTTAATTACAACTTTAAAGGATAACCCACCACCTATAAAACTCAGCCAGGTTCTGTTTTGAAAGAGGAAGAAGAATGACTATTACAGCCTTCAGCCGACTCCACTTAAATGTTTGTGGCTTGCTGAACATTCCATACATATTTCGGGCAAGGTATTATGGGAGCTGAAGTTCAAGCTGTCCCCTGCTGAATTTTCACTCACTATAAAAACAACATCTCATAAAAGTACACACATGTTTTTACTTTACAAAAAAAAAAAGGTAAAATATCCACTTTTGTTCACTCAATTGACACTTTGAGCATTAGAACGGAGATTTTTTAAAAACCTGTAAGTTATTGTCTGAAAAGTAACAAATCAATTTCTGAAAAAAAGGAATATAGGAAATGTGTCTGAAATACATGGAAAACAAGATTCTCCAAGCTGATTTTTGTATGGTCCATTCACGTCTGTCACAGGTTACACCATTAAAAAGAAAATCCTCACATTGATATCCTTCAGCATGAATCTCCACTCCAATATAACCACAACTGTTTTATATTACTCTTGGAAAGTGAGCCTTAGCCTTTTCTAAGCAAAACACTATTTTAATTAGTTCATTTTCCAGTTGTTTGGGTTTTTAACATATATACAGTATAAAAGGGCACTGCATTCCAAGCAGTTCTACCATTTCCAGAACCATCCAAGGGCTGATCAAACAGCTGGGGCCCTAGCCTTTGGTTAAAATTATAACATGATCTCACCTGATTTTCAAAATAACTAGGCATCTTTTTAACCCATAAAATTGTACTAGAATTGATATAGGTTTCTCAGCCTAGAGGCTTGCAATATTCAGTGAGAATGTTAGGGAACCACGATCTTTTTGTTTTGCTTTCTTTTGTTTTCCCCTGCTTGGACTCAGAGAAATCTTCAAACAATTCAGCAGCTTCTCTCCTCAAAAGTTTATTTTCAGACGCCAGTGCCATGCAGGTAGGAGGAAGCAGGCACAATGTCACTACACTGGGCCTCTGCAAGTCTTCAAATCACTGGGAAGCCTGTGGTGTTTCCTTTTTGGCACTCAGGCCCTGGAAGGAGAGTTGCTCTAGAGAGAACAAGACATCAGATAACCTGTGGAAACACTTGATGTCCACAGAATTCCCAATTCCACACAAAATGCGTCTCTGTAAAAGCAGCTGAACAATTGAAACCCGTAGACAATCGAGCGAAAAGTTAAGGAAAAGCTTCATTACATGAAATTAATTAAATGAAATCTGGTAGTGCTTTTAGAAGAGTCAGTTTTTACTTGATTGGGTTTTTATACGTGAATAAGACAGCTTTGTACCCCATGCATATCTTTCACAAAAAGGAAACTTAAAATACAACTCTTGTTTTTCGTTTATTCCAAAAGCATATGGGACTAATCATATTGCATTCTGGCTGCAGTACAGAAGGCTATTTCAAACAGTTTTAACTCACGAGTTTTAAGGCGCTAAAGAGCAACTAGAGTTTGGGAACAGACTTCTCCAACTCCAAAAGGGTTGGGAATCCCTCAAGGGCCCGTCTGGCATCAGGTTTTGGATGGAAACCAGCCTGAACCCGCCAGACAGGGAACCCGCACCCCAAAGCTGGGGCGCACGTTTGTGATCCAAGGTGACAGCTCATCTCGCCACCGCGGGGCTGGGGACACCTGCAGAACCAGGGCCGGGGCAGTGGGCCGCAGACGCCCGGGACCGGGATGGGCGAGGCTGCCGCAGAGAAAGGAAAAGAGGGCCATCTGTCAGCCCCAGGAGAGGAAATTCCAGGCGCCCAGTTCCCAGGCGCCGGACAGCGGGTGACGTGAGGGAACCGAATGAGAGGGTCCGCCCAGCGGCGAGGGACCGGTAGGCGGCCGGCCTCGGCGCTCAGAGGACTCGAGGCCTGGAGAAGGGGCACCTCTATTCTTGGTCAGAGCCCCGGGAGTCGGGGTATTGGGAGGGCGGATCCTCTCCCCGACCCCGGGAACCAAAGATCTCCACCCAGCCCAGAGGGCCTCCTAGTGTCTCCGATCCTCTCCCTGGGCCCAAGGGATGGGGGCGCCTCGATCGTAGCCTGGACTGGAGCACTCCAGGGAGTCCCCTGGTTTCGGGGATGGAGGCGCTCCGAGCTCTGCCCGGGCCCGGGGGTTCTCGGCGGCCCCGCGCTGGGCGGGGCGTGTCCCCAGCGCATCCGCGGTGGCGCCGGCCGGCGGCCCGGGTCGTAGCGCCCGCGCCGGGTCTGGCGCCCCCAGCCGGCCCGCTTACCGGTCGCGGGGGTCGATCCACGACGTCTGGCGCGTGTTGTGGTCAATGTAAAAGACGCGGCCGTCGTAGTCTCGCGCCTCCTCCCAGCCGGCGGGCAGCGGCAGCTCCGCGCTCTCCCGGGCCCGCGGCTGCGGCGCGGAGGGAGCGGGGGGCGTGGGGACCGCGGCGGGGGGGCGCCGGCGGCGGCGGTTCCCGCTGGGGCTGCGCGGACGGCGGCGGCTCCCGCGGGGCCTCGCGCGGCTGTCCCCGCCGTCGCCGCCGGCCGCCGCTCAGCCAAGGCATGACGGCGCGGGCCCCGCCGCCGCCCGGCCGCCCCGCGCGCGCCGCCTCCTCCGCCAGCACTAAGGCCCGGCGCCCGGGGCGCGGGGGCGGCCGCGGGGAGCCGCCCGCCGCTCCCGGCGCATCCTCTGCCCGGCGCCCGTGCACCGGCGTCCGCCCGCCCGCCCTAGCGAGCCGCTGCCCGCGCCGCCCACTCCGTTCGGGTAGCCCAGGTGGCCGCTGCACGCGAAGTCACAGCCCGGGAGCCGCCGCCGCAGCTGCCGCCGCTGCCGGCCGCCTCTCCGTTCCCGCGGCGCGCCCGGCCATCTTCGTTCCTCGGCGCGGCCCGGGCGAGCAGGGGCTGGGCGTTCGCAGGCCCCGCCTCCGGCCGTCCCGCCCCGTTCTCACCCAGCCCCCGCGGCTCCTCCCACGCCGGCTGCTCCTCCCGAATCTCCCACGGAGGCTCTCCCTCCTCCTGCCGCCTCTGCTTCTCCACCCACTCCCGCTGCTCCGCCTCCCCCAGCCCCGCGTCCTCCGCGGCTCTCCGTCGCCGGCTGCTCCGCCTCCAGTCTCCCTCGGGGTCCTCCTCGACGCTCGACTCCTCGACCCCACCCCACCCCCACCCCTCTGCCTGCTCCTCCCCCTCCGCCGTCCTCCCACTCCGCGCGCTCCTCCCTCTCTCCCTCCCGCTCCACCACCTTCCTCCGGCCTCGGGAAACCGCATGGAGGCCAGGATGGGCGCCGCCGCGTCAGTCCGCCCCCGGGCCCCCGCGTAGAGGAAGGCGGGCGGAGAGGACGACGCCCTACCCGGACTGCGGGCGCGGCCTGCCTGGGGTGACTCCTCGGGCGCAAACAATTCCCGAGAGAGCGGGCAGTCCCCTCCTTTCACCTGCTCCCGGGCTCTGGCTGTCTGGGGAGACCCTCTGTGCACTTTGGGGGAGGCTGCGCCCTCGGTCTCCCACACAACCCGTCTGGTCCCGCGAAGGTGGGAAAAGCCCGTGAAGGCGGGGCCGAGGGAGCTGAGGAGCTGGGGGAGCCCGCGGCCGGTCCTCTCGGGCGGCGGAGGGAGGACTCCTCTGGAAGCGGGCAGCTGGGCAGGTGGTCACTTAGCGTCCCCGCCAGGACAGCCCTAGAAGGGCTAACCTGGGTGCCCACACTAGGCAGGAGCTCCTTGGCCTTCCCTGAGCTCTTCATCCGGTTTGTGGGGTCTGATCGTTTGAGCGGAGACCCAAATAGACCGTTGTTGCTGAGGAGGAAGCCGGGTCAACTCCTAAAACTTTCAGCCTAGACGGGAACTTCTGTTTCACTGGCTCCCAGCTGGGGAAGCTGAAGCTCCAGAGTTGGGGCTGTGTCTTGCCCTAAATCCCCTACCTACTTCGTGCTCCAGACCCACAGCCACAACACGTTATGCCAGGAAATGCAGGACAGTATCGGGGAGATTTTTAAACAGTTACAGTGATACAAAAATAACTGGTAGAGCCTGATTGAAATCCAGATACATAGGGGAAGAGACTGGAGGAAAATGTCCCGAAATGCTCACAGGAGTTTGCATTCCTTTGGCGGGATTTTAAAAAATGATTTGCCTTCCTATTTTTTGTAAAATGGTAATATTACTTTTATGAGGGGAAATGTGTTTTTAAAAAAGAACACTTTGGGAGGCTGAGGTGGGAGGATCTCTTGAGCCGGGGAGGTCGAGGCTGCAGTGAGCCATGTTTGCACCGCTGCACTCTAGCCTGGGCGACGGAACAGAGACCCTGTCTCAAAAAAAAAAAAAAAAAAAAAAAAAGAAGGAGAAGGAGAAGAAGGTGAAGATGTGAAGGTATAGCGACATTAAAGAAACTATCCAAGGAAGGCCTTTCCTCTCCCTCCTCCCACTACAACATAGAAACTTTCTTGCTCCCCAAGTATCTATCTACCCCTACCTGAATGTTCTATGTCATAAATTACGCCACATGAGTCCTTTTAGTTAAACATGTGTGATTATTACATGTCCAAGGGAAAGAGTGGGAGGGTCAAAAAAGCAAATACTTCATGATGTCGCATGTGCCAGGGAATGCCCCAAGTGCTGAGTGTCCCTGCTCTGACATCTTCCCTTCCGATTGGCATGATTTATCGCCAATGGGGCTGCCACTGCCTTCTTACCTTACCACCCAACATGGCCGTCCTGAAGCTGCGTTTCCACCCTCCCTGTCACCTGGTCCTTTTAGAATCTCACAAATCTGGACACAACTCTATCACTCGAAAGTACTTTGAATGGGGCTAGGGCATATTGGAGTAAAACCAACTTCTGCAGAGAGAGGGTGGAAAGAGGATAACACATATACCACACATCAAAGGACTCAGAAGGAAAGGCAAGATGAAAAAAGCATCAGGTAGAGCAAGGGGTGGGGGAAACTGCATCCAATTAGGAGCTCAAAGAAGCCAGCGCGCAGAGGAGTCTTCACTGTAGGTGAAAGATCTCTACCCGTTCAGGCGGGCAGCAAATAGTGGACCTCCCACGCGCAGACACTGTGCTGGGTGTAGGCATGCTGCAGAGAAGAGGATAGTCTGTGCTCCAGCCTGCACTCCCTTGGGGACCAAACACAGAAATAGGCCCTTGTAGGCCGGGCACGGTGGCTCACGCCTGTAATCCCATCACTTTGGGAGGCCGAGACGGGTGGATCACGAGGTCAGGAGATCCAGACCATCCTGGCTAACACAGTGAAACCCCGTCTCTACTAAAAATACAAAAAATTAGCCAGGCGTGGTGGCAGGCACCTGCAGTCCCAGCTACTCGGGAGACTGAGGCAGGAGAATGGCGTGAACCCGGGAGGCAGAGTTTGCAGTGAGCCGAGATCGCGCCACTGCACTCCAGCCTGGGCAATAGAGCGAGACTCCATCTCATAAAAAAAAAAAAGAAAGAAAGAAAAAAAAAAAGAAAAACAGAAGGAAAAGAATAAAAAGAAAAAGAAAAAGAAAGAAAGAAATTGGCCCTTGTAATACACTTGTGATTTGTCCACAAATGAAGCCAGGGTGCCAACCTCAATCTGGGGACTCACAGGAGGCTTTGTGAGACCAAAGGGAAGATGGCTCAGATGAGGAAACTGAGGCTCAGGTGTTCAGATTCCCAAGTTCTGAGCTCTTGCCCCTTGGCACATGGAGCTGCTGTCATGAAATTGTTTACTTGTATAGCAGGTGCTGGGGCGGGCTCCCTTCTTTTGGAGTATTGTGAAGATGACCCTTCACTAACAGAAATATTTGAGAGATTACGCCCATCCCCAGGAGCCGACCGTCCAGTTTCCTTGCCTTAGTGGGACAAACTCGAATGCCCTTGACACCCCAGAGCTCCCCATGGGATCAGGCTGAGGCTGGACTTCTCTGGAAATCGTAGCTTTGCCAGCTCCTCCCCAGCCCGGTCCCACCTCCCTTACCTGTGTAAGCATACCTCCAATCAGCTGCTCACTTGAGAACCCCCATCTCGGCATCCTTTCTAAAGAGACTGACCTAAGATAGGATCCTGCACACTTGCTGTCATCTAAGCACTTAGCAAATACAAGCTCATTTAATCACGGTAACATCTAGAGGCATTCCTACTGTGATTTGCACATTAATAGAGGCGAAAGGAGTGTGACATGGCATGCCAAAGAAGAGAGACTGGAGACCCTCACTGAGAAAACTTCATCCACATGCCCACCCACTGCCTCTGGACACTCTCTGCCTGAGAGAACAGAAGTGGGGCTATTGCATTTGTCTTCCTAAAAGGAGCTGAACCAGAGAGGAAGAGGCCAGCGCTTGGGGTGACCAAGACCAAGACCTCTCTATTATACCATTAGTCCTTTTCCACTTGTGTGCAATGTTAGCCCCAGGCGTCTGCTGATCGTCCCTAAAGACTTGTGATTGGAGATGGGAAGGAAGAGAAATTGGTAGGGGTGTGAAGGGACTCTTGATTTCCCAGCTTTGCCATAAATTGGGATCTCTCTCTCTCTCTCTCTCTCTCTCTCTCTCTCTCTCTCTCTCTCTCTCTCTCTCTGTGTGTGTGTGTGTGTGTGTGTGTGTGTGTGTGTGTGTGTGTGTGTGTGTGAATTGTTAGAGAGAATAAGGCCTGTCTTTCTTACAGTCAAGCGGGGCTTTCCATATCGGACTAAAAACCACATGCACACACACAACACTGCAGGGTGAAGGAGTCTTGAGTCCTAACTGAATGCACAATTCCACATTCTTTATTTCCTCCGCATTAAAACCACAGCCATGCCAACAGCAAAAGCACCAACATTGTAGTGCTCCATCCTCCCACCAAGACTTCACATGGAAAAGCAGCTCAGGAAAAATCCACTTAGGCTCTGGGGAAAGGAGATGCAAATGCTTTTGTTCTCCTCCCAGACCCTCTGGGAAATCCCCTTTCTGAAGCTGTTACAATGCACTGATCTCTAACTTGCAGAACACTTTCCTTAAAATGATGGTTAAGGAGTAACTCCAACAAGGACAGAGTCTGAAGATTTTTACTGTTAGATTCTGCCTCCTCTCCCCAGCCCTCACCTAAAGGATAAGATTTATTTGTGAAAAGGAAAGTGCAAAATTGGATATATACACATTCAGTACTTGATAAGCGTCTAGAAAAGGAAAATCTGTGAAGGCTACAATCATCAAGTGTAAAATGAGAAAAATAAATACCGCCAGAGAAGTCTTGCCTACCTTGTATAAACAATCAAGTGTTCTAGGAAGCGACACGTTGGGTAATTCTACACATTGTGCTAAGAGGAAAACGGAAATGGGCCGGATTAGGTCTGAAGAAGAAATGGTTCATTGTTTGGCATTCTTTAAATGCTGGAATAATTACTCAATTATGGGTGTTTCTCATATATTTAAATAATGCAAATCCACAAGCACTGGAAGAGATTAGAAGATGTTGTTCTTGTTCATTCCTGTCTTGCTGGTTTAGGGGCATCAAAGGAAGGGTAAATTGCAAAGATCCCTAAGGGGACCTCTCCCCAGGCTCAGGAGTTGGAATAGGGACAGGGTGAGGTTATTTCTTGGTGTTTTATTTCATGGCTTTATGTAAAGACATAAACTTTAGGCACTTATTTGACTTATATTCCAAAAAGTCACTGTTTAGATTTCGTGTGTGGACGGGGAGCACTTTTCTCAACTGGGACTTTCCTTGATTTGCGTAGATGCGTCCATTTTGAAAATTCAGATTTTTCTCATGTCCTAATCTTCCACTCCAAAGACATGCAGGGTATTCCCAAAGCGTCCACTGTGTGGATAAACCTGCCAGTCTGCATATGGTTCATTTTACGCTTAATTCCTGTGTCTGGATGCGCATCACAAAAAAAAAAAAAATCATCCTTGGCATCAGTAAACGGCTGTCATGCTTTAGGCACATTGCATTTGTGCCTGGGTGATTAAAATTCAGATTTTTTAAAAATGTAGACCAATTTCTCTCCCAAACTTAGAAAACTCAGAGCCACTCACTTTCTTCCTCTCCAGGTCTCCTCTTTCAACCTTACACTTTTACTTATTTTCCTCCCCTTCCCATGGGGTCTGTTCAACAAAATGTGAAGGGGCCAATTCAAAATGTGTTCCAAGCACACCATAATTTTAGGAAGAGGCAGCGGCCGTGAGCCAGCACACTACACTGCTTCCTCCTGGCTGGCTTCTCTCTTATTTAGGATTAGGGCTCTGGTCCCCTGCGTATTTGAAAAAAACAGATCCTTAAAACTGCAGACCTCTGCTTTATGAGCCAGGCAGAGCAGCTCAGAAGTCTCAGGCTCGCAGAGACAAGAAGGAAAATTTATCTCTCTCAGAAATGAGCAATCTTTGTTTTTCATTTGGTGACACTAGCATTAAAATTAGCTTCTCTTGTAACATGAATGGAACTGTTTCTGGACACAGGTAACCAAGATGATTGTTATATATCAGTGACTCAACTGGGGGGGGTGATGGTGTCCCTGTCCCCCAGGGAACATTTGGCAATGCCTGGAGACATGTTTGCTTGGCACAACTGGGAGAGTGGTGCTCCTGGCATCTAGTGGGTAAGGCCAGAGATGCTGGCACACATCCTGCAGTGCCCACAACAGCCCAGCACCAGAGAATGCTCTTCCCCAAATGACACCAGTGCTGAAGTCAAAAAACCCTATGAGATATATATAATTTATTTTTATTATTATTTTTTGAGACAGGGTCTTGCTCTGTTACCCAGGCTGGAGTGCAGTGGTGCAATCACGGTTCTCTGCAGCCTCCAACTCCCAGGCTCAAATGATTCTCCCACCTCAGTCTCCTGAGTAGCTGGGACTACAGGCATGCACTACCACACCCGGTTTATACGTATTTGTAAAAAAGGAGTCTCACTATGTTGCCCAGGCTTGTCTCAAACTCCTGAGCTCAAATGTGTAATTTATGAGAACATTTATACTGCCCAAGCTTTATAGTGGGAAAACAAGGCTTGGAGAATGTAAGTAACTAGCCCAGTATGACCTGGCCAGTGCTAAAATGCATCAGCCCTAAGACTGAAGCCCAGCTATCCCATTTGACCTCCTGTATTCATCAGCACTGTACAGAAAAATAGCTCCAATATATATATCCAAACTCTCTCTCTCTCTGTTTCTCTCTCTCACACACACACACACACCACACACACACACACACACACACACAGAGAGAGAGAGAGAGAGAGAGAGAGAGAGAGAGAGAGAGAGAGAGATTTATCATAAAGAATTTGTTCATGGAATTATGGAGGCTGATAAATCCCAGGATCTGCAGTTGGCAAGCTGGAGAGCTGATGATGGCACAGTTCCAGTCCAAGTCTGACAGCCTGAAAACCAGGAGAGCTGATGGTGTCAGTTCCAGTCTGAAAGTGAGCAGGCTTGAGATTCAAGAGGAACCAATGTTTCAGTTTGAGTCTGGAGGCAGGAAAAGCCCAACATTCCAGTTCAAGCAGTCATACAGCAGGAGCACCCTCCTACCCAGCCTCTGTGGTGTGGTCCAGCCAGGCCTTCAACTGATTGGGCAAGGCCCACCGACACTGAGAAGGCAATCTACTTCCCTCAGTCTACAATTCAAATGTGGATATCATCCAGAAACACCCTTACACACACACCCAGAGTAATGTTTGACCAAATATCTGGGCACCCCATGGCCCAGTGGCCCAGTCAAGTTGACACATGAAATTAACAATCACACCTCCTGACTTTATAACTAGTTGTTCTTTGTTTCTATGACTCTTTCTTTCTTTTTCTCTCTTTTTTTTTCCAGACAGTGTCTCACTTTGTCACCTAGGCTGGAGTGCAGTGACACAAACATGGCTCACTACAGCCTCAACTTCCTGGGCTCAAGCAATCCTCCCCGCTCAGCTTCGTGAGTAGCTGAGACCACAGGCACAAGCCACCATGCTTGGCTAATATTTTAACTCTTTGTAGAAATGGGGTCTCACTATGTTGCCCAGGCTGGTCTCAAACTCCTAAACTCAAGCAATCTGCCCACCTTGGCCTCCCGATGTGCTGGGATTCCAGGCGTGAGCCACTGCACCTGGCCTGTTTCTAGGACTCTTTCTGCTCACAGTGTGGGTCGTGGACCAGCAGCGGCAGCATCACAGGGGTGCTCATTGAAATGCCCACCCCAGGGCCGTTAGTTTGAGAAGCATCATATTACACCCCATGGAAGAGGATGGTGTGGGGGTGTAGGCATCTAAAAAAACTTACCTTACAATATCGATTCACAGAGCCATCTGGGTAGTATCTGCCTAACTTCACCTCATAATCAAGAGGGATTTATTTATCATTTAAAAGGTGCCGAGCCCTATGCCAATCCTTGAGCAAAGTGTAATCACAAACCACTTTCACACTTGCTCTGCATGATAAGCACATTGAAGAGCCTGGATCTGTTTGTGACTCAGCTTTAGGCTTACACAGTAATGTACAGTCCAATTTCCCTGGTCCAGAAGTAGAAATGGACAAGAAGCCAGCTGCAAGCCAACCGCACTGTAACAGAGCTTGATTTTTGCCTTAGCTTCCTATGCATCTCCCCTGCCTGATGTCCCAACCCAGGGTCAGCTACACAGTTTGTGCTCTACATTTTGCAGTGCAAAGTGAAAATGCAGGACCCGTTGTTCCAAAAAAAAAATCCCAAGAATGTCCAGATGGTAACAGTGGACCACTAAAATAAGCACGGGCCCTTTGGAGCACAGTACCCTGTACGATTGCACAGGCAGCAGCCTTTGAAGCCGGCTCTGTCCACCTTTCACTTCTAGTCAGATGACCTTTGAAAATTCCAAAGAGACAAGAATTTTCAGTGACAGCAGAGGAGATTGTTTTGGGAAAAGGGGCTCTGTCCCTGCAAATCAAACTACTTGCTGCCCAAGCCTTCTCTGCCAGCCCAGTTACTTCCCCAAGGTCAGCATGACCCCATTGGCAGGAAGAACCTCCACTGCTCTTGACTCTCTTGGTTCCCTGGTGCTGCGGGTTGAATTGTGCTCCCCCACCCAAAAAAAGGATACGCTGAGGGCCTAGCCCTGGGTACATGTGGATGTAGCTTTATTTGGAAATGGGGTATTTGTAGATGCGGTGACTTAAGATGAGGTCATACTGGAGTAGGGTGGGCCTTGAATCTAATATGTCTGGTGTCATATCATAAGGGAGGGCAGAAGGAACGCAGACACCAGGGTCACGTAAAAATGAAGGCAGAGATTGGAGTAATGCGGCCACAAGCCAACGAATGCCAAGGATTTCTGGCAAGCACCAGAAGCTGGGAGAGAAGTATGGAACAGATTCTACCCTGCAGCCTTCAGAGAGAGAGTGGCCCTGCCTCACACCTTCATTCCAGACTTCTGGCCTCCAGAACTGTGAAAGAATCAATTTGTGTTGGTTTAAGCCATCAGTTTGTGGTCCTTTGTTACAGTGGCGCTAGAAAACTAACATGCCTGGAAACTTGCCCCCAGACTCCTGCTGCTGCTTCAGTAGGGAACAGAGTCTATAGAACTCTGTTCACAGGGTCCCAATCAGTGCTGGGAAATCGCAGGAAACAGAAGCCTGCCATGAAAGCCCCCAGAGATCCCACCAAACCCAGGAGCCCCAGACATGACATGCTGGACCTCTCACGTACATGCCATAAACTGTAGCAGCCGATATCCAGTGTAGACCAGAGGCAAACCAGAAATGCTCACATTGGTCATGAGTGCCCAAAGTTCAGATTTACCTTGGATCCCTGGCTATCCAACTTGCAGATGAGCAAAGTGGCTCTTTATAGAAGCATTCCAGATAATCCTAAAGGAGTGATGAAATTAGAGTTAGAATGAACAAACAGAACTTACAAGGATTGACTAGACCTCAGCTTTGAGCATCACTGGCTGCTAACATCACAAAAAGAAAGATGGCCAGACCCAGTCTACGATACTTTATTACAAACGGAATGAACTAAGACACCAGGATTTCTCACAGTAGCACATCATGTCTCTCTCTCTCTCTCTCTCTCTCTTTTTTTTTTTTTTTTTTTTTGGACAGAGTTTTTGCTCTGTTACCTGGGCTGCAATGCAGTGGCGCAATCTCCACTCACTGCAAACTCCGCCTCCTGGGTTTAAGTGATTCTCCCACCTCAGCCTCCCAAGTAGCTGGGATTACAGGCACCCGCCACCACACCTGGCTAATTTTTGTACTTTTAGTAGAGACGGGGTTTCACCATGTTGGCCAGGCTGGTCTCGAACTCCTGACCTCAGGTGATCCGCCCGCCTCAGCCTCCCAAAGTGCTAGGATTACAGGCATGAGCCAATAACCCCTACTGAATTTGTGTTTGTGCTTACTTGTTAATATCTCTTTTCCCCTACTCGACTAGAACAGAGTGGTTCTCAACGAGGTGATTTTGCCCCCCCAGAGACATTTGGCAATATCTGAGACATTTTTGATCGTCAAGACTATGGAGAGAGAAGAGGCAGTGCTGCTGGCATCTAGTGAGTAGAGGACACTGATTGTAGGCTGCTAAACCTCATTCAAGGCACTGGACAACAAAGACTTACCAGCCTAAAACGTCAATAGCACCAAGGCTGAGAAATCCTGGGAAAGAAGCAACAGGAGGAAAAGAGCCATGTTTCATTCTCCACTGTCTATCTGCAAAGAGCAGGTAATCAAGATATATTTCTTAAATGAATAAAGAAGTATCTTGTTAATCACTAACATCACACCTTCTTGTCAATAAATGACCTCAAAATCAGTGACCACGACTCAGACAAAGTCATTCGAGGTATCCAAAGTTGAATATTATTTGGAGTATTCATAAAAAGATATCTTCCTGCTGTCGTCACAAAAAGAGAGACAGGAGACATGATGTGCCTTTGGGGAAGAAAACACCACCACCTACAAGAAAATCCTGCCCCCAAACCCAAATCTGATTAAAGCCTCTAGAAAGATTCCACAGATTCCAAAGGCCTTCATTAGCAAATAGAAAGGACATTTATCTATCTATCTTAGGATTCCTTTAAGCGCAAAGGTCTTTAGAGCTGGAGGGAAAAATACACATCTTAAGAACCGGATAAATACAAAATCTCAAGTGATCTATGCTGTCAGCCTACAAATGTCCAGGTGTATGTAGAAAAATCAATAATGCGTATGACTTAAAACTAAGGGTCAGGGGGCCTTGAGAACACTTCCCGTAAATGATGGCATCAGGGGCATAGCAATTATGAGTAGGGCTCAAGTATCCCATTAGGGTCATTGACAAGAATTTAGTCAGGGTCCAGCCCAAATATTGGGTGTGTATACCGGCTCAGTTACTAGGATGGTAACGATCAGCTGTAAGAGGGTGAATCTTTCAGTTCCAGGAGGATTTAGGGAAAGTATAGAAACTCTTAAGAGAATCAAAACTATAGGATTCATATTCGGAATGCAGAAAGAATCTGTGCATATTTGATGTTCCATGTATTCATAAAGTTTAAAAGAATTTCTAAGCTTTGGAAATCACTGTAAAATGTATCATTGAGTAATCTTGTGATCTTAGTTGAAAACTATTTTTTTTCTTGTCACTGACTTGAGGCTCAAGAAAACTAAATTATATAGAGTGTTGGAACATTTTAAGAGAACTTAAGTTTCACCATGTCAATTTAATTCATTAAATTTAAAAGAGTTATTTGTAAACTTGGGAATGTATTTGTTTATTGAGACAACTGAAGTAATTAAGAAGGGAATTGAGTGCAGTCTGTTACAAGTTTGAAATATATTTTAAAATGCACGAAGGTGTTTAAATTTGTAAATAGGGTCAAGTATTTTCCAAAAGCCTCTTAAAAGTGGTTGCTATTATTTGCTAGACTTAAAATAGAATTTAAAAAGAAAAGAGAATAATAAGATTTCTAGACTGAACTTAAAAGGTTAAGGGAAAACTAGGCATTAGAACTCGTAACTCAAATAAATTGACTGTGAAATTTGTAAACCTGAATAAATCCCTTTTTGTGCACACACAACACTCTTGAAGGCTATGATCAACACTTCCGAAAGGTCGTACAATGTCCAGATTAATGTGCTCATGTAAAAAAGTTACAAACTTATCTTTGCAATCCTATGTCAATAATGGCAAACCATACTGAAATACCAAATTGAAATAGCATGTTGTTTACCAGATAAATTCCACCCTAACTCAGAAAGCTTGCTCACCTCTCCAGAGTCTACTTGAAGCTGATAAGATCTGATATGATGCAAGTTGCCTTCCTGGTAAGGTGCTTGTGTTTTTGTTTTTGCACAATCTGAATCTAACTTTCTGTTCTTGTTTTACATTATCTCCTGTTTATAGATTTGTGTGTGTGTGTGTGTGTATTTGTGTGTGATTTGGTTGTCATCTCAATAAGCTATTTCATCACTAACCAACTGATTTATGCTCCTTGTAAAGGATCAGCTTAACTCTGTCACTTTAGCTAGGAGGTGTTGATGGAAGGTCCTAATAATGCTGTTTGCAGCCATATGTGCTTTGGAAGTTACCGAGCTCTGACTGGCTGAATTCCACTGTGGTCTAATTGTGGCCAACAAAGTGAGTCAACCATTCTCTGTGGTCCACAGAGCAGCACCATCAGCATCCTCATTAAAAATGGGGATCCTCGGCCGGGCGCGTTGGCTCACATCTGTAATCCCAGCACTTTGGGAGGCCGAGGCAGGCAGATCACGAGGTCAAGAGATCCAGACCATCCTGGCCACCATGGTGAAACCCTGTCTCTACTAAAACTACAAAAATTAGCTGGGCGTGGTGTGTGCACCTGTAGTCCCAGCTACTTGGGAGGCTGAGGCAGAATTGCTTGAACCTGGGATGCAGAGGTTGCAGTGAGCCAAGATCGCGTCACTGCACTCCAGCCTGGCAGCAAAGTGAGACTTGGTCTCAAAAAAAAAAAAAAAAAAAAGTTGGGGGGGATTCTCAGGCCACACCCCAAACCTACAGAATCAGAATCTGCTCTTTAAGAAGCTCCTCAGAATCAGAACCTGCTCTTTACCAAGCTCCTCAGGTGATTCCCATGCACATTAAGTTGAAGAAGCCTTGATGAAGAAGGGGAGAAATGGGTGGGGCTAATAAAAAGAAGCATCAACCTAGACAAAAGTTCGGGTAACAGTAATCACTGTTTCAGTGATGTGTTGCTTGAGTTTTATGCTCAACACAGTGCATAGTAGCATTTATTTGTTCTACTTTTATTTTATTCTGTTTTTGAGACGGGGTCTTGTTCTGTTGCCCAGGCTGGAGTGCAGTGGCACAAACATGGCTCACTGCAGCCTCAACCTCCTGGGATGAAGCTATCATCCCACCTCAGCCTCTCATGTAGCTGGGATCACAAGCACGTGCCATCAAGCCTGGCTAATTTTTAAAAAATTTTTTTGTAGAGACAGGATCTCAGTTTGTTATCCAAGCTGGTTTTGAACTCCTGGGCTCAAGCAGTCCTCCCACTTCGGCCTCTCAAAGTTTTTGGATTACAGGTGTAAGCCACTGCACTCAGCCTTATTTTATTTGTGTTTGTGGTGTGTGTGTGTGTGTGTGTGTGTGTGTGTGTGTGTGTGACGGAGTCTCACTCTGTCGCCCAGACTGGAGTACAGCGGCGTGATCTCGGCTCACTGCAGCCTCCGCCTCCTGGGTTCAAGCAATTCTCTGCCTCAGTCTCCCGAGTAGCTGGGATTACAAGTGACCACCGCGACACCCGGTTAATTTTTTGGATTTTTAGTAGAGACAGGGTTTCACATCTTGGCGAGGCTGGTCTTGAACTCCTGACCTCATGATCCACCCACCTCAGTCTCCCAAAGTGCTGGGATTACAGGCATGAGCCACTGTGCCCACTTGCCTGCCTGCCTGCCTTCCTTCCTCTCTCTCTCTCGCTTTCTTTTCTCCTTCCTTCCTCTCTCTTTTCTTTCTTTTCTCCTTCCTTCCTTTCTCTTTCGTTATTTCTTTCTCTTTTTCTTTTCTTCTCTTTGTTCCTTCTCTCTGCCTTTGTTTGTTTGTTTGTTTGTTTTGTTTTGTATTGAGATGGAGTCTCGCTCTGTTGCCCAGGCTGGAGTGTAGTGGCGTGATCTTGGCTCACTGCAAGTTCCACCTCCCAGGTTCACACCACTCTGCCTCAGCCTCCCGAGTAGCTGGGACTACAGGTTCCCGCCACCATGCCCAGCTAATTTTTTTTTTTTTTTGTATTTTTTAGTAGAGACGGGGTTTCACCATGTTAGCCAGAATGGTCTTGATCTCCTGACCTCGTGATCTGCTCACCTCGACCTTCCAAAGTGATGGGATTACAGGCGTGAGCCACCGCGTCCCGCCTCTCTCTGCCTTTTTTGAGACAGCATCTCACTATGTTGCCCAGGCTGGACATAAACTCCTGGGCTCAAGTGATTCTCCCACCTCAGCCTCCTGAGTAGCTGGGACTCCAGGCACATGCCACTGTGCCCAACTCTTGATTTTTTCTAACTAGTTATAAACATAAAAAATATTGTTTTCACACTATGGGTTGTTTTTTTTTTCACAGTATTTTAAAAATCTAACTAAATGGTGAATTTTTTTTAAAGGTTCCAAATGTTGGCAAGGGCACGGGAAAGCAGGAATTCCAGGGAATGTGAAGTGGTGCATTTTTGGGGGCTGGCAATGGGGCCTCACATATATATCAAACACCTTACAAATGTTCATACTCTTTGACCATTCCTAGGCATTTATCCAAGGAAAATAACCAGAGATGTGCATAAACATTAATGGGCAAGGATATTCATCATAGCATTATTTATAGTATTGAAAAATTGGAACCAGACTCCAACTTGCAGTTCTGGCAACTGGGCAGATTGGGTAATAATTCCCCTACCCTCCATATTTCTCTAAGCACATAGGCATGCTGTATAAAATAGAATACCAATATCAAATACACAGACAAGCTAGGAAGAAAAATCCCTTTCCTCGGTCAGAAGGAGGTTGTATCCCAACTTAGACACTCACCATTAAGGGCTGAGGTTTTCATTCCAGAACGAAAGTAAAAGGCATGATGTTGACTCCACAAGACAGGAAGCTGGGTGGAACTGAGACTCCTGCATAACGCTGGGACATGGACTGACCACCTCCTTCATGAAAGGGAGGACCAGGCAAACTTCTCATCCTCCCAGGGAAGTAGCAAGGAAGCTTTTTTTTTGAGATGGAGTCTTGTTGTGTCACCCAGGCTGGAGTGCAGTGGTGCCATCTCAGCTCACTGCAACCTCTGCCTCCCCAGTTCAAGCGCTTCTCCTGCCTCAGCCTCCAGAGTATCTGGGATTACAGGCACCCATCACCATGCCCGGCTAATTTTTGTATTTTTAGTAGAAACGGGGTTTCACCACATTGGCCAGGCTGGTCTCGAACTCCTGACCTTTGGTGATCCGCCTGCCTCAGCCTCCCAAAGTGCTGGGATTACAGGTGTGAGCCACCGTGCTTGGCCAAGAAAGCTTGTTTCTTGTAGATACTCCAAGGGAGGGAATGGAAAACAATCTTAGAAGAAAACAGAATCTCAAGTCTGTGCACGGAGTTGTGGGGTGTGAATGCACACTATCCTGTGGCATGGAAATTCCAGAGGAGAAATTAGTGGAAAAACTGGCCCCAGTCCAGTCCCTGGAGTATCTGGCAGAAACAAACGCAATCTACTTGAGAATTAGTAGCCCAAGAAATTAAGATAATAAGATTTAAATACTAAAACTTGGTTGTAGTAACCGGTTATTTTAAATTTTTTTGGAGTTGATGAGACATGAATTTTCAGAGTAGATAAACAAAAACAAATCCACACCTGTACATGTCATATTAAAACTTCAAAACACAAAAGTTGAGAGAAAAATTTAACAAGAAGAGAGGGAAAAGAATCACCAAAGGAAAATGAAGTCATTTGATAATAAGAATCACACCAGTAACAAAAGAAGCAGGAATGCAATGAATAATATCTTCCACCAGCTGAAAGAAAATACCTGATAATTTAAAACTCTATAACCAGATAAACTAATGTTTAAGAACTTTAGAAATAGGCCAGGTGCAGTGGCTCAAGTCAAGTGTAATCCCAGGACTTTGGGAGGCCAAGGCGGGCAGATCACTTGAGGTCAGGAGTTCAAGACTAGCCAGGACAACATGGTGAAACCCCATCTCTACTAAAAATACAAAAATTAGCTGGGCATGGTGATTGGCACCTGTAATCCCAGCTACTCAGGAGGCTGAGGCAGGAGAATCACTTGAACCTGGGAGGTTGAGGTTGCAGTGAGCCAAGATCGCATCACTGTACTCCAGCCTGGATTTCAGAGCGAGACTCTGTCTCAACAACAACAACAAAAACTTAATAAACACGCAAAATCTATATAAACAACAACAACAACAACTTAAGGCACTACTAGAAGACTCAAAGGAAGTCTTGACCAGAGGGAAAAGCTTGAATAGGAAATCCCCAAATTAATCTACCAATTTTATAAAATCCCAAATAGCATAACAATATACTTTTTACCAATAGATAAGCTATCTTAAAAGTGGAAAACATAGTGAAAGAGTCAGAAAACATTGCAAAAAAGAAGGCTAAGTGGAAGAGGCAGGACTTGGTCTATTTGATACTGAAAGACGCTGTAAAGCTGGCATTATTGAAAAAGCGCATTACTGAAGCATTAGTAAGCACATAGGCTAATGAAGAAGTGAACTGAAATGAGTACACAGCATAAGAAATTAGCACATGATAAAGTGGGGGTGCGAATGTGTGGGGAAAATGGCACGATTCAATCAATAACATTGACCTGGCCGGCTGTGGTGGCTCACGCCAGCACTTTGGGAAGCTGAGGCGGGCAGATCATGAGGTCAAGAGATCAAGACCATCCTGGCCAACATGGTGAAACCCCATCTCCACTAAAAATTCAAAAATTAGTGGGCGTGGTAGCAGGCGCCTATAATCCCAGCTACTTGGGAGGCTGAGGCAGGACAATTGCTTGAACCCGAGAGGCAGAGGTTACAGTGAGCCAAGCTCGCGCCACTGCACTCCAGCCTGGGCGACAAAGCCAGACTCTATCTCGAAAAAAAAAAAGCATTGAGCCACTCTGCAGCCACCTGGAGAAAATCTGTGCTGAATTCTCTGGCAGCGACTGGTGTCCATTGTCACTGGAATCCATTCTCCCCTTCTTGCAGGACACGTGTATACATTTGGCGGCCCCATTTGTGGTTGGGGGTGGCTATATGTTAAAGTTGTTCATGGAGCGTGGGTAGAAGTAAGAGGTGTGGATTCTGGCCCAGGACTTAAGACATCCTAGAGGTGTGTGTACTCCACGCTCTCTTTCCTCTTGCCACTTGCTGCCACCCACAGATGGAGGCAGCCCATCATCAAGCTAGAGACAAGGACAACATCCTAGGGGGTGGACGGGAAACAAGAGGAAACCCGAATCCCCAAATGACTCTTTGGAGCCAAGTCACCCAGTGATCTCCAGTGTCTACCTTGGTCACTTGGTGAGATCTGTAGTTTAAGTCACTGAATTATTATTATTATTATTATTATTATTATTATTATTATTATTTGAGATGGAGTCTCACTCTATCGCCCAGGCTGGAGTGCAGTGGTGTGATCTCGGCTCACTGCAACTTCCACCTCCCAGGTTCAAGCGATTCTTCTGCCTCAGCCTCCCGAGTAACTGGGATTACAGGCATGTGCCACCATGCCCAGCTAATTTTTGTATTTTTAGTAGGGATGGGGTTTCGCCATGTTGGCCAGGCTGGCCTCGAATCCCTGACCTCAGGTGATCCACCTGCCTCGGCCTCCCGAAGTGTAAGGATTACAGGTGTGAGCCACCGCACCCAGCCAAGTCACTGAATTTTTTGAATCTGCTTTCTAAAACAGGCTAGCTTTCACTTTATTTCATACAGATCGCAAACTCACATCTCAACTAAATAAACTCTAGATGGATCAAAATCTAAATGCAAGAAAACAAACAAAAAAAGTATGGGGGGTTTTGTTTTTTTGTTTCCTTTTGTTTTGTTTTATTCAAGACAGGGTCTTGCTCTGTTGCACAGGCTGGAGTACAGTAGTGCGATCAAGGTTCACTGCAGCCTCAATCTCCCAATCTAGACCAGTCCTCCTGCATCAGCCTCCATAATAGCTGGGACTACAGATGTGTGCCACCATGCCCAGCTAATTTTCTTATTTTTGTACAGACAGAGTGTTGCTATGTTGCCCAGGCTGGTCTCAAACTCCCGGGCTCAAGCCATCTTCCCACCTCAGCCTCCCAAAGTGCTGGAATTACAGGCATGAGCCACTATGCCCAGTTATGCGGGGAAATTACTATAAAATTTCTTAATTAGAAACAAATTTTATGTTTATATCTTAGCTGTACAACTTGATGATTTGATATATGTGTACATTGTGAAATAATTCCCACAATCAAGCTAATTAAATATCCACCCTGTCCCATAGCTATGTTTTTTTCTTGGTGGTGAGAACACTTAGGATCTACCCTGTTAGCAAATTTCAAGTACACAGTGCAGTATTGTCACCTATAGTCACTGTGTGATACGTGACATCTCTGGAATGTACTCATCTGGTGAAACTGAAAGTTTGCACCCCTTGACGCACATCTCTCCATTTGGCCCTCCCCTAGTCCCTGGAAACCCCCGTTCTCTTTGGTATCATGGAAACGCTAGCCTCATAACATAGCCCAGAGCTGGCTGCCTGCCTCCACTGCAGTGTGGCTCCCGTTAGCACAGTTCACTTCCCCTTCTGCGCATTCCTATGAAGTCAGACACTGCAAAAGGGCTGAGATTGTCCCCTCCTGCCAGGGAACGAGGTAGCCTGTGCCAGTTCCATGCACACATCTGACCAAAGACCGCAGGGCTCTGTTCAGAGACACAGACTGCGTATTCTTCACAGCAAGATCCTGGGTTGGTCCCCACCACCCTGATTCCCATGGGCCACACAGAGGGCCAGGTGTTCACCTGCAGCTGTGCAGGTTGTGCCACATGAGGGGAGCCCTGAATTGGGAGCCGGAGCTTTCCTCGGGGTGACTTCATGACCTGCCGTCCTCCCCTCCATAGACATGACCTGGAATGTCACTCACTGCCCAGGGGCTGGGGGAAAAGCTCTCTGGGTCTGTAATGCTGGAAGGTAAGACCCTATCTCCTGGGAGGGGACGGAGAAGGCTTTAGGATGTGGGAATGCCTCTGTGGAGGGAGACGATCTCTATCTTTACTAGATGCTATCTGTAGCTCCCAAGGCTGGTGGCTCTCCAGTCAGCACTGACCAGAGCTTCTCAGGGCCCTTTGCTCCCAGCAACCAGACTCCGTGGGAATGCTGAGCCATCTAGGGAGAATGGTCAGCCAACACTTTTGTTTACCATTTCAGGCCTGGGGTGCTGAGACGTCGCCCACTGTTACCAGGCTATTGGTACTGAAATAGCCCTCGTTGGTTGCCCCCAACCTGCTCCTGCTTTTGGAAATATAGTCGTCCATCCCTCCGTATCCACAGGGTGATGGAGGGATGGGTTCCTGGATGCCCCACAGATTCCCAAATCCAAGGATGCTCAAGTCCCTGGTATGAAATGGTGTAATATTTGCGTGTAAGCTAGGCACATCCCCTGTACACTTTAACTCATCTCTAGATTATGTATACTACTTAATACAATGTAGACGCTATGTAAATAGTTGTTGTACTGTATCGTTTGGGGAATAATGACAAGAAAAGGTCTGTGTATGTTCAGTACAGATGCAACCATCCGAGGCCTAACTACATAGTACACATCAGCCACAATGGAACATTGTGGACTGCAGGAGGGTAAGGCAGGAGGCAGGAGGATTGCTTGAGACCAGGAGTTCAAGACCAGCTTGGGCAACATGGTGAGACCTCATGAACAGCACCACCACCACCGCCACCACGACAACAACAACAACAAACCAATGCAACGTTTTTTTGGAACTTTTGTTTGAATTTTTTCAATCCCCGGTTGATTGAATCTGGGGTTATGGAATCGGTGGATAGGGAGGGCCCCACACAGCCCCTTTATTAAACTCGCCTTAAATTACTCAGTTTGCACGTGCCACGTGCTTGCTGTAGAGATCCTCTCTAGATTAAGAATATATTTTTAAAAATTACAAATCAATGGGAAAAAGACAAACCTAATGGGATGAGAAGCAAAGGCTCTGGGTAGGAAATTCACAAAGACAAAACCTTGCTAGCCAATAAGCATAAAAAGATGCTTAACCTCAGAGAGGCCAAAGCCGAGTCTCATACCCCACGGTAGTGGCGAGGATGTGAGGAAATGGGACTCTCATTCGCCACTGGCTGAACTGAAATCTGAGGCATTATGGAATGCTATTTGGCAGTATCCTGGAAGCTGCAGAGGTTCAGCCATTCCTCCGCTAGGAGTGCCAAACGCCGCAGGTCTCCATTCAATCCTGCTCTCCGCGCGCCCCCTGGTGGCACTAGTCCGCACCTGCCCCATCCCAAGCGCATTGATTCCCAATGACTGGAAACAACCAAGTGTTTGTCAATAGGAGACTGAGTTAGTAAAGTATATTATATTTATAAATTATATAGTAGGACAGCAAAAATTAGCTAGGTCTATGTCAGCATGGGTAAATCTCTAAGTCATAATGTTAAGTGAATAAAAGATATGCTCTTGTGAATATGTGTGAAACTTTAAAACTCAGAACAATACTGTAAACTCAGAACAATACTGTACTGTTTAGGAAACATTATTTTGTAGTTAAAGTCTGTGATCAGGGATAGGAAGGTTAAACACAACCTTCAGATTCGAGGTTACATGTGGGATGGAAGGACAGGAATCAATTGGATAGAGGAACCGTTCAACTCTACCTGTAAACTATTATTTCTTAAAAATGTCTGAAGCAAAGATGGCAACAAATTAACATGTATTAAAATTGAATAGTGATTCATTGGGTGGCTGTAATATTCTCATATATATATATATATATATATATATATATATATAGAGAGAGAGAGAGAGAGAGAGAGAGAGAGAGAGAGAGACGGAGCCTTGCTCTGTTACTAGGCTGGAGTGCAGTGGCACGATCTTGGCTCACTGCAACCTCCAACTCCCTCATTCAAGTGATTCTCCTGCCTCAGCCTCCTTAGTAGCTGGGATTACAGGCACATGCCGCCACACCCAGCTAATTTTTTTTTTTTTTTTTAGTAGAGACAGGGTTTCACCTTGTTGGCCAGGATGGTCTCGATCTCCTGATCTTGTGATCCGCCCACCTTGACCTCCCAAAGTGCTGGGATTGCAGGCGTGAGCCACCGCGCCCAGCCTCTTCTCTGTATGTTTTGTATATGGGAAATCTTTTATAATTTAAGGACAGTTAAAACAGCCTAAATGACTAATTCAAATCAGTGAAACAAGTCACAGTACATCCACAGGATGGAATACAGTGCACCCTTTTCTAATCACCATATCAAAGAATTTAGGGATACTGGGAAAACGCTCAAGAGACATTCATTGTGAAAGGATAGATTAGAAAACAATTGTTGTTAAGTGAAATAAGCCAGGTACAGAAAGACAGACTTCAAATGTTCTCACTTATTTGTGGGAGCTAAAAATCAAAACAATTGAACTCATGGTCATAGAGAGTAGAAGGATGGTTACCAGAGCCTGGCAAGGGTAGTGGGTGGGGAGTGGGATGGTTAATGGGTGCAAAATTATGATTATTAATAGATAGAATGAATAAGATCTAGTTATTGATAGCACAACAGGATGACTACAGTCAACAATAATGTATTGTAGGTTAAAAATAACTAAAAGAGGCCAGGCTCGGTGGCTCACCCCTGTAATCCCAGCACTTTGGGAGGCCGAGGCGGGTGGATCATGAGGTCAGGAGGTCGAGACCAGCCTGGCCAATATGGTGAAACCCAATCTCTACTAAAGATATAAAAATTAGCTGGGCGTGGTGGTGCGTGCCCGTAGCCCCAGCTGCTCGGGAGGCTGAGGCAGGAGAATCGCTGAACCTGGGAGGTGGAGCTTGCAGTGAGCCGAGATCTGCATGCCACTGCACTCCAGCCGGGATGACAGAGGGAGACTCTGCCTCAAAAAAACAAAAACAAAAACAGACAAAAAAACAAACAAAAAAAAACACTAAAATAATATAATTAGATTGTTTGTACCACAAAGAAGTGATAAATGCTTGAGGGGATGGATACCCTCTTTACTACAAGGTGATTATCATGCATTGCATGCCTGTATCAAAATATCTCCCGTAACCCATAAATACATACACCTACTATATACCCACAAAAATAAAAAGTATTTAAAAACCAATTGTATGGAGGAGGACACATTTTTTAAAAAAAAGTGTTGTTGGCTGGGCGCGGTGGCTCACGCCTGTAATCCCAGCACTTTGGGAGGCCAAGGCAGGCAGATCACGAGGTCAGGAGATCGAGACCATCCTGGCTAACACGGTGAAACCCCGTCTCTACTAAAAAAATACAAAAAATTAGCCAGGCTTGTTGGCGGGTGCCCGTAGTCCCAGCTACTCGGGAGGCTGAGGCAGGAGAATGGCGTGAACCCGGGAGGCAGAGCTTGCAGTGAGACGAGATCGCGCCACTGCACTCCAGACTGGGTGACAGAGTGAGACTCTGTCTCAAAAAAAAAAAAAAAAAAAAAAAAAGTGTTGTTTTCTCTTTCCTACACATAAAGATAAACGTAAAGATAAATGTCAGATCCTTAACCTTGGCTCTACCTGAGTAGTGCCACGACAGGTGACTTTTTTTTTTCCTATTCTGTATACCAATTTTACAATAAATCTATAGTCATTCTTTCAAAAACAACCCAATATAGTGAATAACTTGATTGTGCAAGTAACATGTCAAAATAAACAACTGAGCAATTAACAGTAGTAGTGTTCAATTTCAGGCCAAATACCGTACTCTGAAACTACTTGATGGGTTTATGCTGCCACCTGGCGGAAAACATGCTTTATGACTGTAGCGTCATTTATAAAATACACGTGTTCATTATTTGTAATTTTTATTATTAAAAATTAATACATGCGCAGTATAGAACCTTCAGAGAATCCATAAAAGTACAAACAACATGCAGAAGCAGGGCGAGCTGAGGTGGGTGCAGAGAATCGGATTCCCCAGGGCACAGTGAAGCTGGTACCCTGCACCCAAGAGGACGTCCCCGTGATGCTCTCTGCTGTGTGAGCCCGGGAGGTGGCGGACACAAGCACCCCTGTCCCGGCAGGAAACCCCCCGGCTCAACACAGGAAGAACCTTGGACCCTGAATCGACTCTGCAGGCCCAGAACCCCCAGCTGCAGCTAGTCGGTCCGGTGGTGCCTGGTTGTCCCGGGGCTGGTTGTGTGCAGACAAGAGGTGATGGGTGGCTGGTGC
The DNA here is from genome assembly GCF_047675955.1 of Chlorocebus sabaeus. Classification (NCBI taxonomy): domain Eukaryota; kingdom Metazoa; phylum Chordata; class Mammalia; order Primates; family Cercopithecidae; genus Chlorocebus; species Chlorocebus sabaeus. The sequence goes on from NC_132933.1 coordinate 142,962,265, forward strand.
AGACTGATGGCAGTGAGCAGCCTGTTCTCCCGGCCACCGCTGAGGCGGCAGCAGGGCTCAGCCAGGACAGCCTGGCTCCCCAGCCTCCCCGGACTGCCCTGGACGAATCTCGGGCCCAGCTCTGCTGGAGGCCACAGCACTAGACCCACCAGGGCCGCCCACTCCCAGCCCCTGGGCCTAGGGACTGCCCACAAGTGGTAGCTTCGTTTCCTCCACTTCCATTCATCCCTGGCAAATAAATAAATAAAGTTCGTGGGTACATAATAGGGGTATATAGTACAGAAGTACATAAGTTTGAAGCTAGCAGAGGCTAGTTCATGAAGTTTAAGGAAAGAAGCCATCTCTATAACATAAAAGTGCTGACGGCGAGATCGCAGCAACTTCTCCAGAAGGCCTAGCTGAAATCATAGATGGAAGCCGGGCCGGGTATCCCTTGGTATTCACGCCCTGGGGCTCCACGTCCTATGAAAGGGGATCTGGTTCCCGAGGTCTATGGCGAGACCATCGTCCCCAGAACGTGCAGAAGCAGGCTGAGCTGAGGAGAGTGTAGAGAATCGGATTCCCGAGGGCACAGTGAAGCTGGTACCCCACACCCACGAGGACGTCCCCACCACAGACTTCCAGGCTGCACCAAAGCTCGCTCAGCGCCCACTGCCCCTGGGCCGCCACCCCCGCCTCCAGGAGGAAGGGCCCCAGGCCGCTAGTTCTGCAGCCGTGGGCACAGTCAGAGCCGCTCTGCTCTCATGCGCTGCGGTGCCGTGGGGCTCTGCCCCAGCCGCCGCCTTCCGCAGGTTCAGCTGCCTCCACGAAAACCCACGGCTGTTCCGAGTGGCATCTAGAACAGTGAGTCCTTTCCGGAAAGTTTTCCGTTGGATTGGCCCAGATGCATCAGAGGAATCGCTCTCTATGGGGTCTATAGCTTTATGAAACGGACTTCTTCAACAATACGACTTGAAAGGTGAGATGATCCCTGGAGCCATGGGCTGCAGAATGCATCTTGTGCTCGCAGGCCTGAAAACGTGAACCTCCCCGGAGCTCTCCCTCAGAGCTCTTGGGTGACCAGGTGCATTGTCAATGGGCAGTAGTATTTGAAAAGGAATCTTTTTTCTGAGCAGTACTTCTCAACAGTGGGCTTAAAATACTCGGTAAACCAGTAAACCATGCTCTAGACAAACATGCTGTTATCTGGGTTTTGTTCCATTTCTAGAGCACAGGCAGAGTAGATTTAGCATCATTCTTAAGGGCCTTAGGATTTTTGGAATGGCAAATGAGTGTTGGCTTCAATTTAAAGTCACCAGCTGCATTAGCCCCTGACGAGAGGGAGCCTGTTTTGAAGCTGTGAAACCTCTCTAGGTATGAAAGTCCTAGTGGCATCTTCTTCCAGTATAAGCCCATTCGTCTACATTGAAAATGTGTTGTTGAGTGTGGCCACCTTCATCCGTGGTCTCAGCTAGGTCTTCTGGCGCACTTGCTGCTGCACCCTGCGCTTTTATGTTATGGAGACGGCTTCTTTCCTTAAGCTTCATGAACTAGCCTCTGCTAGCTTCAAACTTCTTCAGTAGTTTCCTACTATATACACCTACTATGTACTCACAAGCATTGTTTATTTATTATTTACTTATTTATTTTTTGAGACGGAGTCTCCCTCTATCACCCAGGCTGGAGTGCAATGGCACAATCTCGGCTCACTGCAACCTCTGCCTACCGGGTTCAAGTGATTCTCCTGCCTCAGCCTCCCAAGTAGCTGGGATTACAGGTGTGCACCACCACATCGAGCTAATTTTTGTATTTTTAGTAGAGACAGGGTTTCACCATGTTGGCCAGGCTGGTCTCGAACTCCTGATCTCAGGTGATCCACCTGCCTCAGCCTCCGAAAGTGCTGGGATTACAGGCATTAGCCATCACGCCCAGCCAAAAACATTTTTTTTTGAATTTTAAAAAGCAAACAATTGTATGGGGGTGGCACATTTTGCTTTAAAAACATGTCGTTTCCTATTTCCAGCACACATCTGTAAACATGAAGATAAATTTCAGAGTGTTAATCTTGGCTATACCTGAGTAGTGCCACAACAGGTGATTCAGAGTTTTATCTTATTCTGCATACCAGCTTTGCAATAAATATATAGTAATTCTTTCATAAAAATTAACAATATAATGAATAATTTTCTTGTGCAAGTAACATGTCAAAATAAACAACTGAGCAATGAACAGCAATGGTGTTCAATTTCAGGCCAAATAATGTACTCTGAAGGGCTTAGGCTGCCACCTTGCAGAAGAATACTTTATGAATATAATTTATAAATCCAGATGTGGATTTATTTATAACTTTTATTAAATTATTAAAAATATTAAAATTATTTATAACTTTTATTAAAAATTAATACATGCTCAATATAGAACAAAGAATCCATAAAAGTACAGAAAAATTAAAAAATACCCATAATTTCACTTTACCATTGACTCAAGATTCTGAGTTCCTAGTTAGAAGAGATACACAAATCAGAGTATAATAGTTCCCTCAGTAGTTCTTTTCTGCTATTTAGGTGCTAATCTTGGACATGGTTCTTATACTTGATTCTTGCTTTGTTTACCTAAAATCAAGTTTCTTCATTTATAGAAATATCTAGTAGTTTGACCCTTTGACCCTGTTCAGATATTCAGATATCTTGGTTGCTTTTTATTTATTTTTTTTCTTTTTTTGAGACGGAGTTTTGCTCTTGTTGCCCAGGCTGGAGTGCAGGTGCCATCTCAGGCTCACCGCAACTTCTGTCTCCTGGGTTCAAGCAATTCTCCCGCCTCAGCCTCTCCAGTAGCTAAGATTACAGGCATGTGCCACCATGTCCAGCTAATTTTGTATTTTTAGTAGAGATGGGGTTTCTCCATGTTGGTCAGACTGGTCTCGAACTCCTGACCTCAGGTGATCCGTTTGCCTCAGCCTCCCAACGTGCTGGGATTACAGGCGACAGCCACCACGCCTGGCCAGTTCTTTTTTTTTTCTTACTATTAAAAATAAATGTTGCTATGAACATCACACACACACACACACACACACACACACCTTGGAGATATTGCAGGTTCAGTTCCAGACCACCAAAATAATGCAAATATCTCTATAACCTGAGTCGCATAAATTTTTTGGTTTTCCAGCGCATATGAACGTTATATTTACTCTATATTGTAGTCTATTAAGTGTGCAATAGTATTATGTCTAAAAAAATATGTAGTACCCTTAATTAAAATTACTATATTGCAGGCCAGGTGAGGTGGCTCATGCCTGTGATCCTGCCACTTTGGGAGGCCTAGGCGGGAGGATTGCTTGAGCTCAGGAATTCGAGACTAGCCTGGATAACATGGCAAAACCCCATCTCTACTAAAAATACAAAAATTAGCCAGGCGTGGTGGTGCACACCTGTAGTCCCAACTACTCCGGAGGCTGAGGTGGAAGGATTGCTTGAGCCCGGTGGTTGAGGCTTCAGTGAGCCGTGACAGTGCCACTGCACTCCAGGAGTCTGGGTGAGAGTGAGACCCTGTCTCAAAAAACAAAAAATACTTTATTGGTAAAAAATGCTAAAGATCATGTGAGCCTTTAGTAAGCTGTAATCATTTTGCTGGTGGAGGGTCTTGCCTTTATATTGATAGCTGCTGACTGATCAGGGTGGTGGTTGCTGAAGGCTGGGTTGGCTGTGGCAATTTCTTAAAATAACACAGCAAGGAAGTTTGCTGCACCAATTGACTCTACCTTTCACAAAAGATTTCTCTGTAGCATGTGATGCTTTTGGATAGCATTTTACCCACATTAGAACTTCTTTCAAAAGTGGAGTCAATCTTTTCAAACCCTGTTACTGGTTTATCAACTAGGTTGATATACTATTCTAATCTTTTGTGCAAGTAACATGTCAAAATAAACAGCTAGTCAATTAACAGCAGTAATGTTCAAAGTCAGACCAAATACTGTGCTCAGAGACAATTTTTGCTATTTTGATGTGCTTATGATGTCACCTGGTAGAGAAATGGAAGAATCCCACTAATTTATCAACTAAGTTTATGGAATATTCTAATCTTTTGTTGTCATTTCAGTAATGTTCACAACATCTTCACCAGGAGGAGATTGTGTCTTAAGAAACTACTTTATTTGCTCATCCATAAGAAGCAACTCCTGATCCAGGAACAATGGCTCACACCTGTAATTCCAACACTTTGGGAGGCCAAGGCAGGAAGGCCTCTTAAGCAGGAGTTCGAGACCAGCGTGGGCAACAAAGTGAGACCCCCATCTCTACAAAAAAATAAATAAATAAATAAATAAATAAATAAACAATTAGCCGGGCATGGTGGCAAATGCCTGTAGTCTCAAGCTACTCAGGAGGCTGAGGCTATAGTGAGCCAAGATCACACCACTGCACTCCAGCCTGGGTGACAGAGCAAAACCCCATTTAAAAAAATTAAATTAAAATAAAAGTAGTACTTGGATTTTGTTTTTAAAAAGAAAGAAAAAGCTCAATCAATGCATGGAGTATGAAAAAGTAAATAAAAATCACCTATGATTTCATCACAGTAAATAAAAAACACCTATAATTTCATCACAGTTAACATTTTAGCCCATTTCCACCCCATCTTTATCCAGCTCATCTTTTTCAAGCTGAAATAATCTTTTACATGCATTTTGGCTTTGTTGTTCTTTGCTCTGTATTTTTCCCATTTTATTACAAACTTTTTTTTTTCTTTTTCACTCAGGCTGGAGTTAAGTTGTTCAATCATAGCTCCTTGCAGCCTTTAACTCCGGGGCTCAATCGATCCTCCTCCCTCAGCTTCTTGAATATTTGGGACCACAGGCACGCGCCACCACATCCAACTAATTTTTGTAAAAATGTTTAGTAGAAACAAGGTCTCCCTATGTTGCCCAAGCTGGTCTTGAACTCCTGGGCTCAAATGATCCTCCTGCCTCGGCCTCCCAAAGTGTTGGGATTACAAGCGTGAGCCACTGTGTCCAGCCAAAATCTTTCCTATATTAAACAAGGTTGAAAAAATTTTAGCAAACAACTCAAATACCACCTAGATTCCCTCATTGACATTCTACTGTATTTTCCTTTTTCTATTTATTCATTTTTTCTGCTCTGATAAAGAGGCAGATTACTATATTTTCTTTTTCATGTGTCTATTCATTTGTTCATCCCTCTATCCATCCATCAATCCATCTTATTCTTTGATACATTTCATAGTAAATTGCAGACATCAGTACACATCCTCCTAAGTTTTCAGTAAGTATGCCGCTAACAAGAGATTAATATGTGTTTACACTGATTTTCTTTGGATATAAACTTTACACTTAATAAACTGTAACAATCTTAATACATGCAGGTTTTGCTCATTTTTTTCATTTGCCAATTTTCATAAACATTTTGCTTAGCATCACATTAAGCCAACAAATTAATCTCAGAAGGTGGAACAACTTTTTAATCTCCCCATCTGGGACTGGGGACATGTCTCCATGGCTTCTTTTTGGCTCTTACTAAGGTTGAGCAGTTTGCAACATACGGGGTCTTGCACATTTCATATCAAGCTTATTGCTAGATATTTGGGAGTTTGCTGCTTTTGTGAAAGTAGTCTGTTTCAATTCTAATTTCAAACTGGCTGGTCGTGTAGGAACATGGAAACATGGTTGATGCTTGTGTATTTAGTATCCATCTACATAATTGAACTTTCTGTTGTAGTGTAATAGCTTTTCTTGGACTTTTTTTTTTTTTTTTTTTGAGATGGAGTCTCCCTCTGTTGCCCAGGCTGGAGCGCAGTGGCACGATCTAGGCTCTCTGCAAGCTCTGCCTCCTGGGTTCACGCCATTCTCCTGCCTCAGCCTCCCAAGTAGCTGGGACTACAGGCACCCACCACCACGCCTGGCTAATTTTTGTGTTTTTTTTAAGTAGAGACGGGGTTTCACCTTGTTAGCCAGGATGGTCTTGATCTTCTGACTTCGTGATCCGCTCGTCTTGGCCTCCCAAAGTGCTGGGATTACAGGCGTGAGCTACCGCACCCGGCCTTCTTGGATTTTTTTTAGGTGTAGGATCAACTTAGCTGAACAAAGATTCACACACCCTTCTAGGATAATTATACCTCTTTTCTCTGTCTCCTGACTTACATCACCCTAGCTAGAACTTCCAGAACAATCTAGCTGGGTGTGGTGGTGTACGCCTGTAATGCTAGCTACTCAGGAGACTGAGGCAGGAGAATTGCTTGAACCTGGGAGGCAAAGACTGCAGTGAGCCAAGATCACGCCATTGCATTCCAGCCTGGGCAACAGACCGAGACTCCATCTCAAAAAAAAAAAAAAAAGGAACTTCCAGAGCAATCTTATGTAACCGTGGTAATGACAAGTTTTCAAGTCTGGTTTCCTATTTTCAGGGAATTCTTCTACTGTAGTGATTCACAAGTGTGGGAAGACCAGGGTCAGTGGAGGGGGGCTTTGCTGCGGAGAGATGGATTTGAACAAGGCCCCACAGGTGATCCTGAAATGGCCCACACCACTCCAAGGTTAGAAAAAACTGTACTAATCCTTCATTGTTAAAGATACGTTTAAGTGTTTGTTTAAGATAGATAGCATTGAATGACGTGTCTTTTGTTTTTTTAGTTTACAAAGGGTGCTTATCAGAAATTAATGTGCAACTCTCTCACGCTCTCTCTCTCTCTCTCTCTCTCTATATATATATATATATATACACACACACACACACATATATGCCAATTGTACTGAGGTATAATCCATATACTGTACAATTCACCTATGTAAAGCATACAATTCAATGGTTTTTAGTACATTCACAGGGTTGTGCAACCATTGCCACCATCAATTTCAGAACATTTTTGTCCCGCCTAAAAGGACCCCTGTGCCCATTAGCAGTCACTCCCTATTCCCCTCTTCCCAGCCCCTGCCCACCATTCATCTACTTTCTGTTTCTATGAATTTCTCTACTCTGGACATTTCATATAAATGGAATTGTACAATTTGTGGCCTTTTGTGTCTGACTTTTTTCACTTGACATCATGTTTTCAAGGTTCATCCACATCATGTTTGCAAGGTAGTGGTAGGAAAACAAAAGCTGTTTCCTGATTTCTTCCCATCAAGTTCAGCTGTTTCAATGATCCTATGATGAAGATTGTGCCACAGGGAATAGCCTTGTGGATGTGACAGTTACCATCCACGGGCCCACTGTGTCCTAGTGCAACTCCATTCAGAGCCCAGGTTTGATGACCTTACAGGATTTCTTCTGGACCTTTTAGTGCGGACTCTATCACTACACGGTCTGTCGCCTCTGGCTTACTCACAGCTACCCAAATCCCACCTCGGCTGTAGTAGCCAGGAAGTTGAAGGCCTGAAGTGCACTTACCAGCCAAGGTTTCAACATCTCGTCACACACTGCCTCGATAGCGTAAGAACAACACGAGAGGTCTCCGTGAGTGCGGGAAGTTGCCCAAGGGAGAAGTGCAGGTGTCCCCTCTGGTCACCGCGTTTGCTTGTCCTCTGTTTCCCAGTAACCCCCACATCCCGGCCCTGCTGCCCCTCCATCTCTCCTTCTCTCTCCCCACACCTCTGCCATGCTCCCGATTTGGGCCATCACCACCTCTCCTTGGAATTGCTGTCCCACCTGTCACCAGCCTCTGCCTCCATCTTGGCAAAGCTGCTTGACAAGAATGACTGCCAAGGCCTCTGGTGCCTGATCTGATCTTGCCCACCTCTGAGGCCAGATTCCTTCCAGATTAATGGGGGCTGAAAGAGAGTTGTGAGCTCCTGTCTGTGGGGATCTCACTCATGCACAAGTTGAGAGCCAAAGTGGCATTAATGAGCAGAAACATTTTTTTCCTGGTGTAGGTCTGTGAACAATCCCTCAGGGCACTTTCATCAACACATCATTATCACCAGAATCCATAGCTGACATTAGGCTTCATCCTTGGTGTTGTACATTCTATGGGTTTGGACAAACGTACAACGATATGTGTCCATAATTATGGTAGCATACAGATAGTTTCACTGCCCTAAAAGTCCTCTACAATCCATCTCTTCATCTTTCCTTCTCCGCTAGCCCCTAGCAACCACGGATTGTTTTCTGTCTCCATAGTTTTGCCGTTTCCAGAAGGTCATACAGTTGAAATCTTACTGTCCGTAGCCTTTCAGATTGGCTTCTTTCACTTGGAAATATGCATTTAAGGTTCCTCCATGTTTTTTCATGGCTTGATAGCTCATTTCATCTTAGTGCTGAAAAATATCCAATTGTCTTAATGTATCACATTGCTTATCCACCCATCTACCAAAGGACATCTTTCTTAATTCCAAGTTTTGGCAATTATGAGTAAAGCTGCTATAATCGTCTGTGTGCAGGTTTTTCTGTGGACATGAATTTTCAGTTCATTTGGATAAAAACCAAGGAATGCAGTTATGGGATCGTAAGAGTCTGTCTCTTCTAATTCAAAATGATCCCAATCTCTGATTTTGATGGAAGGTGTGGGTAATTAATTAGATGTTTTCTGTGAAGGGAGGTTTAGGAATGATGGAACCAGATAGAGATACCAAACCCTGGAAGAGACAATACTAAAGAGAATTTAAAATAATTAAAAGTGAAGAAATACTCCTTTTAAAAACCTGATCCGGACAGGTGCAGTGGCTCAGGCCTGTAATCCCAGTACTTTGGGAGGCCAAAAGTACTTGTGAGTACTTGAACTCACCTGAGGTCAGGAGTTCAAGACCAGCCTGGCCAACATGGCTGAACCCAATCTCTATTAAAAATGCAAAAAATAGCCGGGTGTGGTGGTGTGTGCCTGTAATCCCAGCTATTCGGGAGGCTGAGGCAGGGAGAGTTGCTTGAACCCGGGAGGCGGAGATTGCAGTGAGCCGAGATCACACCACTGCAATCCAGCCTGGGTGACAGAGAAAGACTCTGTCTCAAAAACAAACAAACAAACAACAACAACAAAAAAACCTAGATGACTCTAATATCTAATAATTCCATATCCCAAACTGTTTACCTTTTGAAAATAAAATTGCTAAAATGCATGCCTTTTATAACCAGCAAGAATTTTCCCAAGCCTGCTTACCTGTCTCAATCCGCTGGTTCCCCCACCTGGCCCTGTATTGGCGGCAGGTTTTCTATTGGGTCTATTTTGATGGTAGGTATTCGTCTGCGTTACTTGAGGGTGAACAATAGCAGCCCAGTTACCGAGTAACCCGATTTAATAAGCAGCTGCATTCTGGTTGATTGACAAAGGACTGAACTTGTGGTTGCAGACGGGCTGGCACAAACTGCGGTGAATCCGTCAAGGTGCCTATCTAACGAGCCAGCCCTGTTGTGACCGAGAGACAGTTTCCTCAGAATAACTTGGGCCTGGAGAGCAGGATGAAAAGCAGGGCGCTCTGACTGATTCAAAATGTGGGGCTCTTGGCCTCTGTGGCTGGCTGCATCTGTTCCCTGGTGACTGCATGCCTCAGTGGCCGACTTTCTCCTTGGGTTTACTTGAGAGTGAGAAGTGCATGCTGGGCCTTTAGGAAGCATGTGTGACTCAAGACACAGGTGCCAGTGTGTGCCAGCACTACACCAGCCCAAAGAACCTGGCTGCCAAACTCCAGGTGGCTTGTGTCCTCACGTGCGTGGTCGGGGCTGTGGTTTTCCTCTCGGGCTTGTGGCGGTCATCCTGGGACTGATGTGGCTGAGATGCTGGGGACGAGGAGGAAGTTCTTGGGAGAGCAGTGTGAACATTGCCGGGGGAGCTCTGTTTTTTCTGGACAGACTCACTACTTGAGGGTCCGTGTCCTGCGTTGCCCATGTCACCGTGTGGAGGTTCTAAAGCTCTGAGTTCCCACCCAACAAGCCTGGGGGAATATGGCAATGCCATGTCCGGCGGCTGTATAGGTGGATTTCTCCTTTCCACTGGAAGGCTTCTTTTGATCACCTCACAGCTTTATGCCAACACACTGGCTGCAAAACCAACACCTTTTCCTTCAAACCTGGACTTTTCAAGAAAAGTGACTCTTGGGAAAGTAGAATTTGTTTAAAAATGGACCAATCAGAAAGGCAACAGTGAAAGTGGATAAACCATCTCATTTTGGTTTTCTGGTGAGAAATGATGGAAGCTTGGTTTGCTAGGTGAAGTGGATGGGTCCAAGCTACCTGACAGAGAGAAAACTGACAGTATTTGCTAATAGATTTGATGATGGGGGGAGAGTACAGGAAAGTATATCAGATCTGTGGAACCACCTGTTTCTGAAACTACTACTTGGACAGCCTGATTTATTTTCTAAGCTAGTTTGAGTTGGTTTTCTCTAACTTTGCATTTAAAATTCGTTAAAGGATGCAAAATGGCAGCTAGATTGGAGAAATAAATTCTAGTGTTCTATACCAACTGTAAGATGACTAGAGTTACAAATAATAAATAGTTTTGAATAGCTGAATTCAAAGGCTGAGGCAGGAGGACTGCACGTGCCCAGGAATTTGAGGCTGCTATGAATTGTGATTGCACCACAGCACTCAGCCTGGGTGACAGTGAGACCCTGTCTCTAAAATAAATAAATAAATAAATAAATAAAATGATTTAAAAATAAAATTAAAATTAGAAATATATAGCTAAAAGGAAGATATTGAATGTTTTCAACACAAAGAAATGATAAATGCTTGAGATTATAGATACACTTCTTACCCTGATCTGATTGCTGTACATTCTATGTATTGACATATCACTATGCACCCCATGTATATGTACATTTGTCAATTAAAAAATAAAATAGAAATAAAAATGGACCACTAACCTCAAGCTTTTTTTTTTTTTTTTTTTTTTTTTTTGAGATGGGGTCTCGCTCTATCACCCAGGCTGGAGCTCAGTGGCGCAATCTCAGCTCACTGCAACTCTACCTCCCGGGTTCTTGCCATTCTCCTGCCTCAGCCTCCCGAGTAGCTGGGACTACAGGCGCCTGCCACCATGCCCAACTAATTTTTTGTATTTTTAGTAGAGATAGGGTTTCACCATGTTATCCAGGATGGTCTTGATCTCCTGACCTTGTGATCTGCCCACCTTGGCCTCCCAAAGTGTTGGGATTACAGGCATGAGCCACCACACCCAGCCACCTCAAGCTTTTTAAACAGTATTTCCAGCCAGATACAGTGGCTCGCACCTGTAATCCCAGCACTCTGGGAGGCTGAGGCAGGAGGATCACTTTAGCCCAGCAGTTCAGGACCAGCCTGGGCAAAAAGGGAAACCCTGTTTCTACAAAAAACTAAAAAATCAGCCAGCTGTGGTGGTGCACACTGTAGCCCGAGCTACTCCAGAGGCTGAGGTGGGAGGATGCTTGAGCTCTTGAGGTAGAGATTGCAGTGAGCTATTACTGTGCCACTGCACTCCAGCATGGGCAACAAAGTGAGACCGTGTTGTTGCCGGAATTAAGGGACAGGAGAGACCAATGGGTGGGACAGGAAGATTTACTAGGTGCGTACTGGCCCAGCAGATTAACATCTAAAGGCTGAGCCCTGAACAAAGACAGGGCTTGACTTTTATACATGCATCCAGAAGGGCGTTGGCCAGTTTGATGACACAAAACCTGTAGGGCAGGCAAGCAAGCTTACAGAAGCAGAACAAAGGCAGTTTGTTAAACAGTGGCAGGCTTTGCAACTTAAAACATATCTTGTGACCTTGCTGTGCCACATAGAAGGGAAAAACAGGAACTTACAAAACTTGCAAAAATAATTATGAGAACAGAACAAGGAACAAAAACTTGTTTTTCTTTTTATATCTTCTGCTTCATTGTCTCTAAAAAAGGAAAACAAGATCTGACATACTTTCCTCTACCCTCCCCCATCATCAAATCTATTAGCAAGTACTGTTGGTTTGCCCTCCCTGTTTCCAACGGAGAATGAAAGTTTCCAGTGCAGAATGGAAACAAGCAATTATTTTGCTTGTCTTCCAGAAAGTGAGTTTCTTTCTCTCCTCTCCCCTTTCTTTGTTTTTCCTGCCACAGATTGGCCTAATTGTTATCTGTTGTTGCTTGCTATTAAGTATCAATTAAAAAGTTTCCTTGAGGCCAGGTGCCTCAAGGCCTGTAATCCCAGCACTTTGGGAGGCCGAGGCTTAAACTCATGAGTTTGAGACCAGCCTGGGCAACAATATAAAAAATTAGCCAGATGTTGTGGTGTGCGCCTGTGGTCCCAGCTCCTCTGGGGGCTGAGGTGGGAAGATTGCTTGAGCCCAGGGGGCAGAGGTTGCAGTGAGCCAGGATCACACCACTACACTCCAGCCTGAGTGACAGACACTGTCTCAGAAAAAAAAAAAAAAAAAAAGTTTCCTTGAAGGAGTGAATTTATGCTTGATTTTCCCACTTCAAAATCAAATATCATACCCTACGAGAAGCCAGTTTGTCCTGTGCCCGAAAATGTTGACATGCTGTCATTAATGTGGGAGGTAAAGAGGTGATATTGAAAACAACCAGTGCTGTCAGAACACTAAGACATGGGAAGGAGCAAGAATATAATGCCTTCTTTGTAGCAGTCTTGAAATAAAATATTTATAGCAAAGTAATCACTGATGAGTTAATTTTTAAATTACTAATAATTCATCCAGGTGTTCAAAATGAGTGAGCTTTAGGTAGAAGGAGGAAGACTCTAGTTAGGAATGTTTCCCAGCAGCTGGTCCCTGCACCAAGAGTGTCAGCATTCACTGGAGACTTGCCAGAAATGCAAATTCCCAACTCAGACTTACTGAAAACTCCAGCCATATTTAGTTAGTGATACAGTTTGAATATTTGTTCCTGCCCAAATCTTCTGTTGAAATGTAATCCCCAACATTGGAGGTGGGGCCTAGTGGGAGTTGTTCAGATCACAGGGGCAGATCCCTTATGAATGGCTTGGGCCGTCCCCTTGGTGATGAGTGAGCTGTCACTCTGAGTTCACATATGATCTGGTGGTTTAACAGTGTGCAGGATTTATTAGGTGCACAATGGCCGCCACACCCTCCCGTCACACTCTTTTTCTCACTTGCTCCTGCTTTCACCATGTGAGCTGCCTGCTCCGCTTTTACCTTCTGCCATGGATAAAACCTCCCTGAGGCCTACCCGGAAGCCAAGCAAATGCCGACGCCATTTTTCCTGTACAGCATGCAGAACCATGAGCCAATTAAACCTCTTTTCTTTATAAACTACCCAGTCTCAGGTATTTTCTTTATAGTAATGCAAGAACATCCTAATGCATGTGGCTTCAGATCTGAGGGTGATGTTCATATCAATTCCTGCCAAAAGTATAAAGGGTCACGGTTCTCAAGGAATAGCAATGGCTGCTGCTCTGAAACGGGAAATGAGTTCCAGTATGGGGAGACTCTGAGTGGCAGCTCTATGCATTGCCAGTAAGGTCTGGAATCAGCCCTGCAGCCATGGAGGGCCATTTCATGGCCTTCATTTTGCCTCCCTACAGCAGTGACTGAGCTTCTTGCCTGGCTTCTTCCCTGGGGCTCCTTTTCTGGCCCAGCTGCAGGCCTGGTTTGTGGGGTGAAGAGAGTAACCCCACAGAACTATGCTGGCTCAACAGAAGCCAACCTTTGTGACCTCAGCCACACCTCCCAGTCCTTGCTCTACCAGGACTGGGCCTTCTTGTTTCTTCCCAGTGGGGCAGTCACTCACATCCCAGAATGCCTTGCAGCTCTTTCTACCTACAATGTCAATCAAGCTAAGTAGCAGGTAAACTAAGGAAAAGTAGAAATCTAATTAGTTAGATTGTTCTTAGAAAATTTATGTTGGAGCCTGGGTGCAGTGGCTCACGCCTGTAATCCCAGAACTTTTGGAGGGCTTATCTCAGGGAGTACTTCTGTGTCAGAGCAGAGAGCACCTGCACACATCGTATGTTTCTTTTCTTTTCTTTTTATTTATTTATTTTTGAGACAGAGTCTCATTCTGTCACCTAGACTGGAGTGCAGTGGCATGATCTCGGCTCACTGCAGCCTCCACCTCCCGGGTTCAAGTGATTCTCCTGCCTCAGCCTCCCCAGTAGCTGGGATTACAGGTGTGCACCACCATGCACAGCTAATTTTTCATATTTTTAATAGAGACAGGGTTTTGCCATGTTGCCCAGGCTTGTCTTGAACTCCTGAGCTCAGGCAATCCACCTGCCTTAGTCTCCAAAAGTGCTAGGATTACAGGCGTGAGCCACCGGTGCCCAGCCTGATTGAGGCCTTGTAAACACCTGTGGGCAAACAAGAGCTGTGGGCAATCAAGATACACAGTAGATGGTGTGTGTCTCTTATATGTTACGCCACAGATCTTGGTGGCATCTCTCACGTGAAAGGCATTAATGTTTGGTGAAGGAATTCATCAGCGAGTGAATGAGCTAAAGTTATCTGTCCCCTGAGTTGGCCTTAAGTATGATTTTTGGATTGTAATCAACTAAGGGTGTTCAGGGCCTTAGAAGTTACTCTGGGAGCTAGTTAAACCACCCTTCAAGTTTGGGAGAAAAAGGCATTCCACAGTTCATGAAAGTCATACTTGCTGAGTGGGACCCCGAGAGCAGTTACCTAAATTTGTATAAATAAGACCTATGCTCCTTACACAAGTTACAAAACAAAACTATTGGTTGTATTAGTACAACAAAAGAGAAGAAATATTTAATGCTTCCCTGACAACTATAAATGCTGAATGGAAAAAGTATCACTCTGCGTGGATTGAAAGTGTAAGAATGAATTAGATTTAACATACCCCCCAGCAATCCTACTCTAAGATACCTAACCAACAGAAATGGAAACTTGCATTCATGCATAAACCCAAATGCAAATGGACATAGTAGCTTTATTCATAATTGCACCATACTGAAAACAACCCAATGCAAATAAAACTGTTCTAAACATTCCTCAAAATGCAAAACGGAACTTGAACAAAGGAAAAGATATACTATGTACCATGTACCAGATGTACCATGTTCTCCAATAAGGAGACTCAATATTATAAATATGTAAATTATCCCTAAGTTAACATATAAACTTGACATGATCCTAATAAAAACATTAAGAGATTTTCCCCCCAGACTGGAGCAAGACAAGTTGATCACAAAATTTACATGGAAAAATAAACAGAAATAATTAAGAAAGTCCTAGGGGTGGAGTGGGAATAAGATAACAAATAACATACATATTATTTTAAAAGAAGTCACTGTGATGGCTAATTTTAGATGTCAACTCGACTGCACTGAGGAATACATAGAGAGTTGGTAAAGCATTATTTCTGAGTGTCTTTAAAGATGTTTCCAGAGAGACTGGTGTGTGAGTCAGCAGACTGGGTGGGAAAGATCTATGTGGGCAGGTACCATCCAATCAGCTGGGGTCACAAATAGAACAAAAAAGAGGAAAAACAAATTATTTCTGTCTCTCTCTGTCTCTGTCTCTCTCCTTCCGTCTCTCCTGTGTGGGACACCCTTATTCCCCATCCTTAAACATCAGAGCTGTAGGTTCTCTGGCCTTTGGACTCCGAGATTTACATCAGCACCCCACTTATATCAGCCTTTGGTCTTGGACTGAGAGTGACAGCTTAATCTAGTTCTGAAGCTTCTGATCTTGGGCAGTCACGCTACTGACATCCCAAGGTCTCCAGCTTGCAGATGGCCTGTATAATCATGTGAGCCAATTCCCCTAATAAATCTCTTCCCACATATCTGTCTGTATGTATATCTTTTATTGGTTCTGTCTCTCTGGAGAACCCTGACTAATACAGTCTTTAAAACTTAAAACTCTATACTATGGGTACATGAATATACAAAGAATGCTGAAGGAGTCAAACAGAATGTCCAGAAATTAGCCCAATATCTATGGAAATTTAGTGTATGAAAAAGATAGCATCTCAGTGGCTCACATCTGTAATCCTAGCACTTTGGGAGGCCGAGGTAGGTGGATCACCTGAGGCTAGGAGTTTGAGGCCAGCCTGGCCAACAAGGTGAAACCCTATCTCTACTAAAAACATAAAAATTAGCCAGGCATGGTGGTGCATGCCTGTAGTCCCAGCTCCTTGGGAGGCTGAGGTAGGAGAATCACTTGAACCCAGGAGAGAGAGGCTGCGGTGAGCCGAGATTGCGCCACTGCACTCCAGTCTGGGTGACAGGGTGGGACTGTCTCAAAAAAAAAAAAAAGATTTATCCTGTATGTCAAGATAAATTCCAAATGAATACAGTAAAAACTAAACCATTCAAGTAATGGGGGAAAAAAATGAAGAAATACATTTATCACATGAGAGTGGAAAAAATATAGTCACCCCTCAGTATCCGTAGGAGATTTGTTCCAGGACCTCCCCTGGACACCAAAATCTGCAGATGTCAAATCCCTGATGTAAAATGGTGTAATATTTACATATAATTTATGCACATCCTCCTGTATACTTGAAACCATCTCTAGATTACTTATAATACCTAACATAATGTAAATGCTATGTAAATAGTTGTTGTAATGTATTTTTCAGAAAATAATGACAAGAAAAATAAGTCTATACATGTTCAGTATAAATGCAATTATTTTTCGATTTTTGTTTTTTGGAGACAGAGTTTCGCTCTGTTACCCAGGCTGGAGTACAGTGGTGTGATCTCAGTTCACCACAGCCTCTGCCTCTAAGGTTCAAAGGATTCTGCTGCCTCATTCTCCTGAGCAGCTGGGATTATAGGTGTGTGCCACCATGCCCAGCTAATTTTTGTACTTTTAGTAGAGGTGAGGTTTCACCATGTTGGCCAGGCCAGTCTCAAATTCCTGGCCTCAAGTGACCTGCCCGCCTTGGCCTTCCAAAGTGCTGGGATTACAGGCATGAACCACCACATCCATCCTCAAATATTTTTGATCCATGGTTGGTTGCATGCATGGATGGGGAACCCACAGATATGGAGGGCCAACTGTATACTTATACATTATACTTATGACTCAAATACCAGAAGCAATAAAATAAAGATTGGCAAATTTTACAGTAGGTAACTTTTACCCCCCTCAAATCTGCATAACAAAAGATCCATAAACAAAGTACCAAAACAAATGATAAATTAAGGAAAGTATTTGTAACTGAGAGCACAAAGGACTCTATAATATAATAAGAGCTCTTAAAAATCAAGCATACCAACAACTCAGTAGAGGAATGGGCTAGAAACATGAGTAGGTATTATAGCAGGCAGCTTGTGACATGGCCCTCAGAGGTCCCCACCTTCCTCACAGTCACACCCTTCATTCTTTCTCATAGAGTGCAGGCTGGTTTAGCCACTCACTTCTAATGAATAAAAAGCAGCAAGAATGATGGGAGATGACTTCTGTGGTTAGGTTACAAAATGATTGTGGGCCGGGTGTAGTGGCTTATGCCTGTAATCCCAGCACTTTGGGAAGTTAAAGCAGAATTGCTTGAGCCCAGGAGTTCAAGACCAGTCTGGGCAACAAAGTGAGACACTGTCTCCACAAAAAAAATTTTTTTTAATTATCTAGGCATGGTTCTGTGGGCCTGTAGTCTCAGCTCTCTGGGAGGCTGAGCTGGGAGGATTGCTTCAGCCCTGGGAGACCGAGGCTGCAGTGAGCCATGACACAGTGAGACCCTGTCTCAAAAAAAAAAAAAAAAAAAAAAAAAGGTTGTGCCTCCTTCCTTCCTTCTTGTTAGTACTCTTCTCCTTGCCAGCACTCTCTCTGGCCATCTCACTTATTGCTCTGGTGAAGCCAGTTGCCATGCTGGGAGAAGTTCTATGGAGATCCCTGTATGGCAAGAAACAAGAATCTGTCCAATAGCTTGTGAGGAACTAAGTGAATAAATTCTGGCAGCAACAATGTGTGCAAGCAATGGAGTGGATTCTTCCCCTCTGAGCCTTCAGATGAGACCACAGACCAGCTTGGCATTTTGACTGCAACTATGTGAGAGAATGTGAAGCAGAAGCTGTGCCTAAACTCCTGATCCATAGAAGCTTTGAGATAACAATTGGGTGTTGCTTTAAGCTATTAAGTCTAGGTTAATTTGTTACACAGCAATAGATAACTGAGAGAACATTAAAAAAAAAAAAACAGACCTAAAACATTTCAAAAAATGTTCAACCTCACTAATAAAAGAAATACATGGCTGAGTGTGGTGCCTCACACCTGTAATCCCAGCACTCTCGGAGGCTGAGGCAAAAGGATTGCTTGAGCCCAGGAGTTTGAGACCAGCCTGGGCAATAGTGAGACCTCATCTCTAAAAAACAGAACAACTCCCCTCCCTGCCCTGCCCAGAAATACACATTAAAAATGATGCTGAGATACAATTTCTCACCTATTATGTTGAAAAAATTCAAAAGTTTTACAATATATTATTTTGACAAGGCTGTGAGGAAGCCGACATTCTCATAGATTGCTCACAGGAGTGCAAAATGCATCACTTTTATAGTGAAAAAATTTGCAATAAGTTTTTAAAATTACAGATTTGCTTACCCTTTAATCCAGTAGCCTTAGGAATCTGTCCCAAAGATACATTGGCAAAATACAAAAAGATGTATGCACAAAGTTATGTACACACACACACACACACACACACAGACACGTACACATGCACATATATAACTGATTGAAAAAACTAGGGTACATCCACACAATGGAATACTATGCAGCCATAAAAACAATGAGAAAATCTCTACACATTGATATAGAGCAATCTCCAGGAATTTATTGTCAGGTGAAAAAGCAAGGTGTCAAAAAATATATGTATTATGATAGTATTTTGTAAGAAATGGAATAAATATAAACACATACCCTTCTATCTGCAAAAAAAAGAAAAAACCCAAAAAACTGCAAAATGAACCAGAAATGTAAAAGTTACCTATGGTGGGAGAGAATATAATATAAACAGAAACATTAAGTTTATTCAGATTTTTCTGAATAAATATGGTTATATAATGTTGACTTTGAAAATTATGTAAATATTCCACATATTCAAAATGGAAACTATGTCAAAAAGACAAAGGTAATCCCATAGAAAACTATGTCAAAAAGACAAAAGTAATAATATCAAAAATAGAAAACAAACCAAAATGAATAAATTTAACTGTTTATCAAATTAGTGACATAACCATAAAAAGAAAATCATTACAGGCCAGGCATGGTGGCTCATGCCTGTAATCTCAGCACTTTAGGAAGCTGAGGCTGGCAGCTCTCTTGAGGCCAAGAGTTGAGACCAGCCTGGTCAACATGGTGAAACCTCATCTCTACTGAAAATACAAAAATTAGCCAGGCATGATGGCACACGCCTGTAGTCCCAGCTACTCAGGAGGCTGGGGCATGAGAATTGCTTGAACCTGACAGGCAGTGGTTGCATGGTTGCAGTGAGGCGAGATCTCGCCACTGTATGCCAGCCTGGCGACAGAGTGAGACTCTATCTCAAAAAAAAAAAAAAAAAAATGTTATACATCCTGGTTCTGTTCACTACAAAGACCTAAATGTAATGACAACTGAGTGAATAAGCACCGCTAGTGCCCAAATTGTGGTTTCTAAATCCCGTCTTCATCTTCAGGACTCACTAAAGGAATTGCATAGCTGATTCAAGGTCTTGTGCCTAACATGTACAAGATACACCTGGAAATCTTGTGGAGTGGTGAAAAAGAAAGCCTCAAAGAGTAATGGGCACTGCTAAAGGGCATGGAGTTCCTTTTTGGGGTGAAAATATTCTGCAATTAGACAGCAGTGATGGTTGTACAACTCTGTGAATACATTAAAAAGTACTGAATTGGACACATTAAAGGGTGAATTTTACAGTCTGTGAATTATACTTCAAGAAAATGTTATTAAAATATTATTTAAATATTTCAATAACAAGACAAAAAAGTGTAATGAGAACTATATTACTGCCACCATGCGGATTATGGGAGTGACATTCATGAAACTGCTACACAATCTTACTGCATGTAGAGTTTGCTGTGCTCCTGGGATAGGGTTTCTGAAGTAAAATCCTTCCCTTTTAAAATATTAACATACGTTTTAGTCATGTTTCTTGAAAGAATGGAAAATGACTTCAGTGTGAATTCAATTTTATTAAATTTCCTATTTTTTCTTAAACCTTAAGTGTAGAAACCAATACTCAAAGCTGTTTAATAGAACAGGTTTCAGCATAATATATCTGTGCTCATTAATATTCTAGGAAGGTTTTTAATTGATAAAATTAATTTGTTTAAAAAATAAGCTAGAGATTGCGAGGCTGAGGCAGGAGAATGGCGTGAACCTGGGAGGTGGAGCTTGCAGTGAGCCAAGATCGTGCCACTGCACTCTAGCCTGGGTGACAGAGTGAAACTCTGGCTCAAAAAAATAAGCTGAAGATTATAAGATGAGGGAATTTCTAGACTGTACATGAAAAAAATAATTTTGGGGGCTGGGCGTGGTGGCTTACACCTGTAATCCCAGCAGTTTGGGAGACTGAGGCAAGTGGATCACCTGAGGTCAGAAGTTCGAGATCAGCCTAACCAATATGGTGAAACCCTGTCTCTACTAAAAATACAAAAATTAGTTGGGCATGGTGGTGCGCACCTGTAATCCCAGCTACTTGGGAGGTTGAGACAGGAGAATTGCTTGAACCTGGGAGGCAGAGGTTGCAGTGAGCCAAGATCGTGCCACTGCACTCCAGCCTGGGCAACAGAGGGAGACTCCATCTCAAAAAAAAAAAAAAAAAAAAAAATATATATATATACACACACACACACACACACACACACACACACACACACACATATATATATATATATATATTTGAAATTGTCACTAATTTTGAAAATGAAATTCAAGATTAGGTTCCAGGAGAGTTTTGAGAACCTGTGCATAATTTGTATGTATGGGCATTCTTCTGGGAGAATTTCCATGTGTTTACAAACCACTGGTATAAAAGGAAATTAGATGTAGAGTAAATAAGTAAATAAACATGCTTTAATTTCAGTATCTCTCTCTTTATCACCTGATGAATGTAGTAAATAGTATTGTTGATATGTCCTTCTCTTTACCATTTTGTTCTTTAGGAAAATTATTTTGTAGAGTGAATTTTATTGATAAAGTGAAGAGTTGCTTGAGGTAAATAGTATGTTAGGATTGTCCTGAATAAAGAGCCTTTTTTAATCTTAGAAAAAAACCAATGGGGACATGTCAAAGGACACACATGTCACCATGGCTCTACTGCCAAAGATAGGACAATTTGATCATAAAAAGGAAGGATGAATGCAATTGAGTGAAACATTTGGAACATATAAAAA
Organism: Chlorocebus sabaeus; assembly: GCF_047675955.1. NCBI lineage: Eukaryota > Metazoa > Chordata > Mammalia > Primates > Cercopithecidae > Chlorocebus > Chlorocebus sabaeus. Next base: position 142,983,471 of record NC_132933.1, read on the forward strand.
CCCACAGGTTACTGTCACAAACATTTATGAGATAACTAGGGAAATGTGAACACTGCCTGGGTATTTGAATATATTAATAAGTGACTGGCCAGGCATGGTGGCTCATGCCTAAAATCCTAGCACTTTGGGAGGTTGAGGTGGGCAGATTGCTCAAGCCCAAAACTTTGAGACTGGCCTGGGCAATATAGCAAGACACCCATCTCAATTTGTTTATATATTTTTTTTCATTTAAAAAATAAAAACAAATTTAAAAAAGAAGTTATTAACTTTGTGGTGTGATTGTGGCAATGTGGTTATATTAAAAAGAATAAGAGGACTGGGCACGGTGGCTCATGCCTGTAATCCAAGCACTTTGGGAGGGCAGGTCGGGAGATCGTGATCATCCTGGCTAACGCGGTGAAACCCCATCTCTACTAAAAATACAAAGAATTAGCTGGGCATGGTGGCACGTGCCTCTAATCCCAGTCACGTGGGAGGCTGAGGCAGGAGAATCACTTGAACCCGAGAGGTGAAGGTTGCAGTGAGCAGAGATCACGCCACTGCACTCCAGCCTGACGACAGAGCAAGACTCCAAAAAAAAAAAAAAAGGACTAAGAGGTCTGTATCTTTGAGAGATACATATAATAACATATTGCCAGGGATTTATTTAAAATCATCTGAGGTGAAGACAGGACAGGGAGTAAGGGTAGGGCTGGAACACGACTGGTCGGATATTGATGATTCAGGTTGAGGCCATAGCCTCTCTACTTTGTAATGCACTTGAAAATTTCCAAAATAAAAACACAGAAACAATTTCATGAGTTCAGGCCAAGGCAGGCAGTTAGCCTTGAGCTCAGGAGTACGAGACCAGCCTGGGCAACATGGTGAAATGCCGTCTCCACAAAATACGAAATCTAGCTGGGAATGGAGGCATGCACCTGTAGTCCCAGCTACTCTCGAGGTTGAGGTTGGAGGATCACTTGAGCTTGGGAGGTGGAGGTTGCAGTGAGCTGAGATTGCACCACTGCACTCCAGCCTGGGCAACAGTGAGACCCTGTCTCAAAGAAAGAAAAAGAAAAAGAAAACGGAAATAGTGAAAACAACCAATACATTGGTCAACCCTAATGTTAACTAGGGCATTCTCCTTTTCACTCTAGAAATCAACAATTGGAGCAAAGAACGAAACATTTAGTCTGTCTTTTCTGTGTGTGTGTGCACTGAATTTTAGAGTAACTAAATAGCCATAGTTGACGAGGGAAACTTTTTATTTTATTTTTTTAGAGATGGGGTCTCACCCAGGCTGGTCTCCAACTCTTGGGCTCAAGAGAGTCTCACACCTCAGCATCCCGAGTAGCTGGGACCATAGGCCCTCACACAAAAGCATCCCAGCTGATATATCTGGCTAGAATGTTCACATTAGAAAGTCACCACTTGCAGCTTTGGGAGGTTGAGACAGGAGGATTGCTTGAGGACAGGAGTGGGAGACCAGCCTGGGCAACATAGTGAGATCCCATCTCTACAAAAACTTAGCAGAAATTAGCTGGGCATGGTGGCACACACCTGTCGTCCCAGCTACTTGGGAAGCTAAGGTGGGAGGGTTGCTTGAGCTCAAGAGTGTGAGATTACAGTGACCCATGATCCTACCACTGCACTCTAACCTGGGCAACAGAGATTCCTGTAGGAAGAAGGGAAGGAGGGAAGGAGGGAGGGGGAGAAAGAGAAAAGGAGGGAAGGAGGGAGGAAGGGAAAGAGGGAAGAGGAGAGGGAAAGAAGAAGAGAAGGAAGGAAGGAGGGAGAGAGAGAAGGAGGGAAGGAAGGAGAGAGAGAAGGAGGGAAGGAAGGAGAGAGGGAAGGGCAGAAAGAAACAGAAGGAAAGAATTAGGGAAGGAGGAAAGAAGAGAAGGAGGGAAGAAGGGAGAAAGAGGAGGAAAAAAGTGAGAGGAGGGAAGAAGGGAGGGAGGGATGGAATGAAGGAGGAACACAGTGAGGGAGGGAGAGAGGAAGAGAAGGAGGGAAGGAGGGAAGGAGAGAATGAAAAGAGAAAAGGAGGAAAGGAGGGAAGGAAGGGAGGGAGGGAAGAAGGAAAGGAAGGGAACGAGGGAGAGAGGGAGGGGGAGGGATGGAAGAAAGGAAAGGTCACCACTCGCAATCCTTAATGCGATAATTTATTCAAACAAGGACCATCAATAGATGAAACCATTAGGGTTGGGTGGAAGTTTGATGAGGCAACTTACAAAAGGGATCAGGCGTTCCCCTCATGGATCCACTGATCAATTTTGGCATCACTGAAAGGGATAATGACCATGTACCCCTGGCATAGTGCAGTCAGCAGGAAGTACATGGTACCACCTATGAAACACTCTTCCTCTGAGAACTGACTAGGACTCTAATCGAGCCTCTAGAGGTAACGGAGTTAAATTAACCCACTTTCTTCAGCAAATCAAAATCATTTATTAAAAAGGCACATGAAGTCAGGCACAGTGGTTCTTACATGTAATCTCAGTGCTTGAGAGGCTGAGGCAAGAAGATCCCTTGAACCCAGGAGTTCAAGACCTGTGTGGGCAACATGGCAAGACCTCATCTTTACAGAAATACAAACAATTAGGGAAGCATGGTGGTGCACGCCTGTAGTCCCAGCTACTTTGGAGGTTGAGGTGGGAGGATCACCAGAACCTGGAGGTCAAGGCTGCACCAATCCTTGATCATGCCACTGCACTCCAACCTGTGTGACAGAGCGAGACCCTGCCTCGAAAAAAAAAAAGAGGCAGAGGGGTTGCTCTGTGTGTGTGTGTGTGTGTGTGTGTGTGTGTGTGTGTGTGTGTGTGCTGGGGAGTGCTTTAGATGAACACTTCAGAGGCAGAGTGAGCACTTTGTGTGGGACAAATAAAACTACAGAATTGTTTTTAAGGCATCTAAACATTCTGACTATTTCATAACGAGGAATAACTGCTCAGTTTTTTACATATATGGCTATGCAAGAAGTGTCCACCTTTTAAGAGTTTAATATTGAAGTATATGAGGATGAAGGGACATGGTGTCTGGGGTTTGCTTTAAAATACTTAGGAAAAAGAGGCCGGGAGCAGTGGCTCACACCTGTAATCCCAGCACTTTGGGAGGCCGAGGCAGGCGGATCACTTGAGGTGAGGAGTTTGAGACCAGCCTGGCCAACATGGTGAAACCTCGTCTCTACTAAAAATACAAAAATTAGCTGGGCATGGTGGTGGGTGCCTGTAATCCCAGCTGTTCGGGAGGCTGAGGCAGGAGAATCGTTTGAACCTGGGAGGCAGAGGTTGCAGTGAGCTGAGATCATGCCACTGCACTCAAGCCCAGGTGACAGAGCAAGACTCTGTCTCAAAACAAACAAACAAACAAACAAACAAACAAACCTTAGGAAAAAGAAACATAGATTAGAAAGGGAAAAGAATGGAAAGAGAAAGCGGAAGTGCCCTAATCTCAGTAACTGTGGAATCTGGCAATGGGTGTGTGGAGATTCCTTATGCTATCCTCTCTACTTTTGCACATTTTAGAAAACTTTATATGGTAGGGAGATGTTATTACCATTACACAGAAAAGAAGGTCCATTCTTGTTTTTTTGTTTATTGAGTTTTTTTTTTAAAAGAGATGGGGTCTTGCCATATGGCCCACGCTGGAGTGCAGTGGTGCCGTCATGTCTCACTGGAGCCTCCAACTTCTGGGCTCAAATGATCCTCCCACTTCAGCCTCCCAAGTAACTAGAATCACAGCCACGCACCACCACACTCAGCTTTTTTTTTTTTTTTTTCTTGTAGAGACCAGGTCTTGCTATGCTGCCTAGGCTGGTCTTGAACTCCTGGCCTCAAGTGATCCTCCCACTTCAGTCTCCCAAAGTGCTGGGATTACAGGCGTAAGTCACCATGCCCGGCCTATGATTGTTTGTAGCAAAAGTTTGAGAGGGAAATGTTAAAAGTTAATGTACTCAGAAACTCTTATTTCCCTACCCTTAGTTTATAGGGTTATTTGCTTTAGCCAACAATAATTAAAATTCAGATGCAATAAGACCAACTGGCAGGTGGGAAGACTTTTAAATAAAAGTTCTCAATTCAACGAGCAAATCAGTGAACCACATTCAGATACACAAGATAACAGAAGGAGACAGTTGGCCACCTTCTGTCCCAAACTACACATGCCATGGTCTTGAGTCGTTGGAAATATTTGGTAGAGCATGCTAATAACATTTTCCATAAACTCCCAGAAATCTTGGATTTGCAAAGCCAATGCAAACAGGAAATTCACATTTCTGAAATATCAAGATGCACTTGGCAGTACAGGGGACATTTGTAAAATAGAGAAAACATCCCAGTTAACAGCATAGGCAAGACACCTATCCCTGCCACTTGAATGGCAGTGCCAACTTCCTGCACATCTGGCTTGAAGGGCATTTGGAGAGATGGCGGGAAGGTGATTCCCCGTGAGTTTATGATGGCATCGTAGTTCTGGAGCACAGCAATTAAGATAAAGACACCAGCAGCAACGTTGAAAACTCCTGAAACAATGAATGAATTGTAGGTGTCCTCCTCAAATATTTTCACAGACGTGTTTCTAAGTGCAAGGATGTTAAAGGCTCTCCCAAAGAATCCGAAAATGCTGGCAGTCAGTAGGAAGCGTTGAGCCATGTAAATTTCAAAAGGGAGAAAGGTGTCCTGGTAGCTGTATCGGTAACAGAATTTGGTTGTGGTGCTGTTGGTGCGATGCCGGTAAATGCAGACTCTAAATATTCCCACGCAGGCGATCCCAGGGGGGTAGAGCGGGGTGTCTTTCATGTACCATATTCGCCACTCCACAAGGCCCATGGACGTAGAAGAGAGGATCCATCCTATGGTGGTAAGGGCGAAGACTGAAAATTGGCAGTTGGCACTGTTGCAGAGCCAGGACATGGTGGCAGTGCACCCAGGAAACTACAAACAAATACAGAGCATGGTGAGGGGGGGATTCTGGGACCTGGGACAGCCTCCCAGGTGTTGTATTGGAGAAAGGAGACACTAGACCCTCTCGCTCTGCTAGTGGGAGTGCAGTCTGAGCAAACTTTGTACAGGGCCGCTCCACAATATTTCCCGAAAGCCTTAAAATGCACACACCTTCAGACTGGCAGTTCCACTTCTGGGCATTGGTGCAAAGACATAAATAAGGTTGGCCACAAATATGTTGCCACAAAGATGGTCATCACAGCATTGTTTGTAATATTGGAAACTGGGAAACAACATCAAGTCCAACAATAGGGCATGGTGAAAGAATTTATGCTACGTCTACGCGATGGAGCTATACGCCAACATTGACAATACAAATGGAATCATACAAGGTGTAATAGTTTTGTGTGGCTCTTTTCACATGGCACGGTTTCAAGGGTCATCCATGTTGAAGCAGGTATGAGAAAGCTGTCCCTTTTCATTGCTGAATGGTGTTCCATTGTGTGGATAGACCACAGTTTGTTCATTCATCAGCTTTTGGACATTTGGGTTGGTGCCATGTTTTGGCTATTATAAATAATGCTGTCATGAACACTTGAATATAAAAGTTTGTATGGGCATATGTCCTTGTTTATCTGGTGTAGATGCCTAGGAGTGAAATTGGTGGTTCATATGGTAAGTGCACATTTAACTTTTTATAAATTGCTAAACTGTTTTCCCACGTGGCTGCACCATTTTGTATTCCCACCAGCAATGATGGAGGTTCCAGTTTCTCCATATTTTCTCCAACATTTGGTATTTTTAATGTTTTTCATGACAGTCATTCTAGTTGCCATTCTATGTGACCAAAAGGGAGGTGTCCATAATATTTCAAATACAAATTACATGTTTCAAAATAATATGTATGATATAATCATAGATACAAATGGAACAGAAAGTCTATATCCTAAGCTATTAGGAAACATTTTTAACTGGGTTTGAGAGATTCTGAGTTTTTTCTAGCTATTTGGATTGTGAAGGGTCACACACATATAGAAAAGCACACAAGTGTGCAGTTCAATTAATGATGATGGGGTGAACACCCATGGAGCCACCATTGCATTTCAGATACACAATATTCCCACTTCCTTGCTTGCTTTCATAGTTTTATCATCTCAACATGCATCCCCACACACCTTACTTCTATTTTGCCTGTTTTTCAAAATGGGGATCATATGGTCAATGCTTTTGTGTGACTGGTTTCTTTCACGCAATGTTGTGTCCATTTGTGACAGATTGTAATTTTTTAATGGTGCCTGGCTGTTCAGTATTTTCAAATATTTCTGCAATAAGCATGATTATTTAAAATAAGAAAACAATAAAAAATATTTCATGAAACAGTTGTCTCAGGAAACTTGCCTGAGCCCAGGAGTTTGAGACCAGTCTGGACAACATAGCAAGACCCTGTCTCCAATAAAAAAGTTGTCAAGCAATGGAAGATTGATTAATTTGAGTACATAAATACACTTTACTACCTAGTATATGTTAAACTGAAGCCATTCATTTATTATAATACTTTGCAGATAGTAAAGTAGAAAAAGATTTAGTAACATGGGAAAATGTCCATGGTGCATTGAATCTAAAATGCAGGTAACAAACTCGTTAGTATATATAGTAGTATAATCTTATTTTTGCCTATCATAAAATATGCTGGGAAGCTAAAATGAGATGCATCTAAATATTAGGATTACTGATTTTTCTTTTCATGTCTTAAAGTATATTACTTTTTAATTGGAAAAAATGGTGAGCATAGAGAGACACAAACATAAAAGTGTATTAATTAATTATCAAGAATAAGGCCAGGCATGGTGGCTCACGCCTGTAATCCCAGCACTTTGGGAGGCCGAATAGGGCAGATCTCTTGAGGTCAGGAGTTTGAGCCCGGCTTGGCCAACATGGCGAAACCCCGTCTCTGCTAAAAATACAAAAATTAGCCAGGCGTGGTGGTGCACGCCTGTAGTCCCAGCTACTTGGGAGGCTGAGGCAGGAGAATCGCTTGAATGCAGGAGTCATAGGCTGCAGTGAGCAGAGATAGCACCACTGCACTCCAGCCTGGGCAACAGAGCGAGACTCTGTCTCAAAAAAAAAAAAATTATTATCAAGAGTAATAAAAACATGGGTGTCTCCTGACCCAATCTCCCACTTCTTGGAATTAATTCTAGTGGACAAATCAGAGAAGTGGGATCAAAGTGTCTGGGCACTGATGCTCACCAAGGGTGTTGCTGACACTAGGAGTAAGAGAAATCTGGAGACAAGTAATATGTGAAGCAATACGGATGCTTAAGTACATTTCATAATTCCAGGTGATACAGCATATTATTCAACCATTTACAATGAAGTCTTCAAAAGCATTTTAATGACAGGAAATTGTCACTGTTTGCTAAATGGGAAAAGGATGCAAAAGAATGTATAAATATACATGTTGTTTTTTATATATATGTGTGTGTATGTTTGTGTGTCTCTTTGTGTGTTTGTATGTTTGTGTGTATTTGTGTGTGTCTCCTTGTGTATTTGTGTCTCCTTGTGTGTGTGTTTGTGTGTGTGTATGTGTGTAGTTGTATGCCGTCAGTTTTGTTTTTAAAAGACACCCACATGTGGCCGGGCGCGGTGGCTCACGCCTGTAATCCCAGCACTTTGGGAGGCCGAGGTGGGTGGATCATGAGGACAGGAGATTGAGACCATCCTGGCTAACATGGTGAAACCCCGTCTCTACTAAAAAAAAATGCAAAAAATTAGCCAGGCGTGGTGGTGGGCATCTGTAGTCCCAGCTACTCGGGAGGCTGAGGCAGGAGACTGGCGTGAACCTGGAAGGCAGAGCTTGCAGTGAGCCGAGATCTCACCACTGCACTCCAGCCTGGGCAACAGAGTGAGACTCCATCTCAAAAAAGAAAAAGACACCCACATGTATACGCAGAAAACTTTGAAAGGCTCTCCTGGGTGCTGGGAAGGGTGCAGAGGAGTAGTTCACATACCTCTCCCGACTCCCCAAGGAAGATCCACTCTGGAAAGAGATACTCATTTTTAAGTAACGAATAAAGATGGGATGAAATAGACATTGTGAGTGGAAGGAAGGAAGGAAGGAAGGGGGGGAGGGAGGGAGGAAGGGAGGGAGGGAGGAAGGAAAGAAAGAATTGCTGGAGAACATTGAGGGTCTGAACTTTATCGAGGAGGCACGCTGGGGAGGGATGGGTCAGAGGTTGTTCCAGGCTGATGTCAGAAATCCCTCCTAATGGCCAGAACATTCCTGGCAGATGCCACATTTATAGCATCATTCTTTTTGGCAAGATAATCTTGAACAAATGATTATTATTATTATTGAGACAGAGTCTCACTCTGTCTCCCAGATTGGAGTGAAGTGATCATAGCTCAATCAGCCTCAACCTGCTGGGCGAAAACCATCCTCCCGCCTCAGCCTCCCAAGTAGCTGGGACCACAGGCGTGTCCCACCACACTCAGCTAATTTCTTTTTGTATTTTTTTGTAGAGATGGGGGTCTTGTTATGTTGCCCAGGCTGGTCTTAAACTCCTGGGTTCAAATGATCCTCCCACATCGGCCTCCCAAAGTGCTAGAATTATAGGCATGAACCACTGTGCCTGGCTCAATAACTGTATTTCAAAATAAGTGTAATCCTGGGCATCTTGTTTTTGCATCTTTTCTGGAGAAAGGTCCGTAGGCTTCACTAGGTATCAAACAGGTTCATACACAAAAGAAATATCCTTTTTTGGCATATTTCGAGATGGCTCTTCAGAGAAGATGCAGACATAGGAACAGCCCTTTGTGGAGACAAGTGACTCCATCTTCAATGCTAATCCAGCAGTGTTGACTTTTGATTAACACCAGTCCTGTGAAGGCCTTCTGATTCCTACTTTATTTACCATCCTTAGTGTAAGAACATATACTAACTATAAATATAAATATTTTTTTGAGACAGAGTCTTGCTCTGTCACCCAAGGCTGGAGTGCAGTGGTGTGTGATCTCCGCTCACTGCAAGCCCTCCTGGGTTTCAGCGAGTCTCCTATGTTAGCCTCAGGTGGGTGGATCACCTGAGGTCAGAAGTTTGAGACTAGCCTGGCCAACATGGTGAAACCCTGTCTCTGCTAAAAATACAAAAATTAGCTGGGCATGGTGGTACACACCTGTAGTCCCAGCTACTCGAGAGGCTGAGGCAGGAGAATTGCTTGAACCCAGGAGGCGGAGGCTGCAGTGCTGAGATTGCACCACTGCACTCCAGCCTGGCAACAGAGCAAGACTCTGTCTTAACAACAACAACAACAACAACAAAACTAAACTGAACAAACAATTGTCATGTGATCCAGGGGGCCAGGAGTGGTGGCTCACGCCTGTAATGCCAGCACTTTGGGAGGTTGAGGCGGGTGGATCAGATCACCTGAGGTGAGGAGTTCGAGACTAGCCTGGCCAACATGGTGAAATCCTGTCTCTTCTAGCAAAAAAAAAAAAAAAAAAAAAAAATAGCTGGGCGTGGTGGTATGTCCCTGTATTCCCAGCTCCTTGGGAGCCTGAGGCACAAGAATTGCTTGAACCCGGGAGGCGGAAGTTGCAGTCAGTCGAGATTACACCACTGCACTCCAGCCTGGGTGACAGAGGGAGAGTTCCTCTTAGAAAAAAAAAAAAAGAATTGCTATGTGATCCAGCAATTCCATTTCTGGGTATATACCGAAAAAGATGTGAAAGCAGGGACTCAAAGACATATTTCTACACCCATGTTCGTAGCAACGTTATTCACAGTAACCAAAGGCGGAAACAAACCAAGTGCCCCCCCACAGACAGTGGAAGTCAAATGTGGTCTATACCGACGCCAGAAATACGATCTCTGTCCACAGTCTCAAAAATGAAGGAAGTTCGGACACAGGCTACCACATAAACGAACCTCGAAGACATTACACTGAGTGAAAGAAGCCACTCACAAAAGGACAAATACTGTTTGGCTCCCCATACGGGAGGTACCTATAATAGAGAGTCAAACTCATAGACAGAAAGTAGATGGTGGTTGCCAGGGGCTGGCGGGAACTAATGGGAAGTTCATGTTTCACAGGGACAGAGTTTCATTTGGGAAGATAAAAAGTTCTGGAGGTAGACAGTGGTGACAGTTACCCAACAATTACATGTACTTACTACCACTGAACTGTACACTTAAACAGCTAAAATGGTCAATTTTGTGTTACATATACTTTACCACAATGAAAAAAAATACACAATAAAGAAGGAACGAACCTCTGCTACCTGGTGACGTGGTCTCCACATGAACCAGTAGCTTAAGGGGAGGGCAGTCAGCTCACCTGGCCAGCGGGGCCGACATGGACACAGCTCCTCTCGGATGACCTGCCTAGTTCTTCAGCACTGGCTTCTTGGTCCAGGAAGCTGGGAGTTCTCATCAACACTGTAGCCATGGTTTCTGGTTCTGAGGCCCTCCCTCAATGTTCTGTTCCCACATTCCACCAGTCACCCTGCTCATCCAGGTGTCAGTCCTAGGTCCTGAGGTCACTTCAGCCACCACCCTTTGGTTGCTTCCTTTGCTTCATCATGTAGCCTCTTTTGCTCTGTCAGCCTTTGGAGGGTGGGTATGTTTGCCAATAGACCTGCAGGGTCCACTCCAACATCTGTATGGGCTCCTAATTTCTCTCTCCCCACCAGCCCTAGAACTGGTATCTAACTCGTATCACCTGCAGGTAATTTTTTTTTTCAAGACGGAGTTTCACTCTTGTCACCCAGCCTGGAGTACAATGGCATGGTCTCGGCTCACCGCAACCTCCACCTCCCGGGTCCAAGAGATTCTCCTGCCTCAGCCTTCTGAGTAGCTGGAATTACAGGCACCTGCCACTATGCCCAGCTAATTTTTTTGTGTTTTTAGTAGAGACGGGGTTTCACTGTGTTGGCCAGGCTGGTCTCGAACTCCTGACCTCGTGATCTGCCCACCTCGGCCTCCCAAAGTGCTGGGATTATAGGCGTGAGCCACTGTGCCCGGCCAACATTTTTTTTTAAGCAGTGGCAATATATAAGTACAGGTGTTAGCAGAAGTGGCACCCACCTGGGTGAGACTAGGTTGTGAAAGCCACTGACAACCCTTGCATTAGGAAAGACACCATTAATTTTCATTTTATTGTTTTGAGACAGGGTCTCACTCTCGCCCAGGCTGGTGTACAGTGGCACAATGACAACTCACTGCAGCCTCAGTCAACCTCCTGGGCTCAAGAGATCCTCCCTCCTCAGCCTCTCAAGTAGCTGGGACCACAGGCACGCACTACCACACCTGGTTAATTTTTGTATTTTTTGTAGAGATGAAGTCTCACTTTGTTGTCCTGGCTGGTCTTCAACTCTTGGGCTTGGGTTATCTACCTGTCACCCTCCCAAAATATTGGAATTACAGGCGTGAGCCACCACGCCAGCTGGGAAAGATACTGTTAGCTCATGGGAAATGACCTTTTTCTAGCTAAGTCTTGAATTACAGGCTTGCTGGAACACAGTTTAGGTAGGTAAGACAAGTGGAAGATGTAGAGTGATTCCTGGTGTGTGAAACTGACCTGCTAAGATTGGGGACAGCTTCAAATGGAACCTGTGTAAGAAATGAGGCTGCCAAAAGGCAAATGATGCCGGCTACCCAGTATGTAGGACTAAACATTGCACGGAAGTCAAAATCCCACTGGACTCCTTTGCTTACAGGGTTTCCATAATAAGGAATTTATTCTGAGCAAATGAGCAGAGATGTGTGCAAAGATCTAAGTGCAAGGCACACCCAATGAACTCTGTAACTGAGGTTACAACTGGGACAAAAAGGCAAAATCCTAAAACCACACTTAGAGAATCGTTCAGCAAACCATTTTATATCCTTATAATGGGATATCACACCAAAATTCAATACTATGCTGCAGAATAATTAAGGAAAACATTCCCAATACTGCTAAGTAAAAAGCAGATTTCAAAAATAGTATTATATAATTCCGTTTCCTTAAAAAAAGCAAAAGGAAAAAGGAGACGGGGAGGGAGGAAGGGAAAGAGGGAGAGAAGGAGGGAGGGAAGGAGAGAGGGAGGGAAGGAAGGGGGGAAGGAAGTCCTTAAGGAAGGTGGGAAGGAGGGAGGGCGGGAAGGAAGGAAGGGGGTATATGGCTATGTTGCCTTCCATGGCAAAACAGGCTTTGCAGCTGTGATGGAATTGAGGATCCTGCCATGGGGAGATGATCCCGGCTTAATTAGGTGGGCTAGTGTCATCACAAGGGTTCTTGTGTGAGGGAGGCAAGAGGGTCAGGGAGGGAGATGAGATGATAGAAGGAGAGTCAGGAAGAGACCGGAAGACGCTAGACTGCTGGTTTTGCGGCTGGAGGAAGGGGCCGTGAGGCAAGGAATGGGGTGGCCTCCAGAAACTAGACAGGCAAGAAACTAATTCTCCCTGGAGCTTCCAGAAAGGAACGCAGCCCTGATCACACCTCGACCTTAGCTCGGTGTGATAGATTGCAGACTTCTGACCTTCACAACTGCAATGCGTAAATGTGGCATTTTAAACCACTAACTTTGTGGTAATTTGTTTACAGCATCAATAGGACACTAACACACTGCCCATGTCTGGCTGGAGAATTTTTTTTTTTTTTTTTTTTTTTTTTTTTTTTTTGAGACAGAGTTTTGCTCTTGTTGCCCAGGCTGGAGTGCAGTGGCGCAATCTCGGCTCACTGCAACCTCCGCCTCCTGGGTTCAAGCAATTCTCCTGCCTCAGCCTCCCAAGTAGCTGAGATTATAGGTGCCCGCCACCACGCCTGGCTAATTTTTTGTATTTTTAGTAGAGACGGGGTTTCACTATGTTGGCCAGGTTGGTCTTGGACTCCTGACTGGCTGGGGAATTCTATGTGATCTCTCTTATTCTTCAGTGTCCTACAAATGTGACAAGTTTATGTGCTTTTCTGCACTGACTATTGGTTATCTTTAAAAAAAAATAGTAATGCACATATGCATTTTACCTGCACCCTCTCCTCAAAGTCCACTAAAATGACAGAAACGGCTTAAAAGAGGCATTGACCCCCAGAGAACATAGCAGATGATTTACCAGAAAGATCCTGGTAGCAGGAAAGGTGATAGACAAATGCCAACTGGCCTGGTAGACCAGAAGACTGAGATGCAGACCTGTTGGGAGCAAGACTCTTTGTAGTACCAGGTGCCTCTGCAGGGAGGGGGGTGTCAGTGGGGGAAGTACAGAGGGACTGTCAGTAGGAATAGTGCCTGAGAATCTGTATCCGATGTTCCAAATTACCCGCTTCACGGCCACCCCCCATAATCACCAGACCACCAGTCCCCTTCTGCGGCAGAAGGCAGGAGGGCCAATCTGAGCTTGGAGGGAGGTGGCTGTACGGTCTCGCTCCCACTGGGCTCCAAGTGTTTGATGATCTCCAACTGTTGTCTTATGACAGATTTTCATGTGGAGAGCAGAAATAGCCACTTCCTCCTTTTTTTTTTTTTTTTTTTTTTTACAGTATTTGGAGAATTTATTTTTCTTTTTTGAGACAGGGTCTACTCTGTTGCCCAGGTTGGAGTCTTTTTTGAGACAAGGTCTACTCTGTCGCCACAGTAGTGTGATCATAGCTCATTGCAGCCTCCAATTCCTGGGCTCAAATGATCCTCCTGCCTCAGTCTCCCTAGTAGCTGGGAACACTGGCACATTTCACCATGCCCAGCTAATTTTTTTTTTTTTTTTTTTTTTTTTTTTTGAGACAGGGTCTCCCTATGTCTTCCAGGCTGGTCTTGAACTCCTGGGCTGAAGCAATCCTGTGGCCTCGGCCTCCCAAAGTGCGGGATTCCAGGCGTGTGCCACCGTGCCCAGGCAGGTCTGCTATTTTAATATTTGTTTTGTTTCTTCTGGTTGTTGTTGTTGTTGTTGCGGCTTCCCTTCTCCTGCCCTCTTTCGGGCTATCTGAGCAAGGTCAAAAGTTATCTATTCAGTTGTCTGAATCTCTTTGTACAGTTTTTCAGTGGTCGTTCTAGGGATGACAATACGTAGGCATTTCATAGCCTATTTTGAACAAACTATTTATTTATTTATTTATGACAGGGTGTGGTTCTGCTGCTCAGGATGGAGTACAGTGGCACAATCTCAGCTCACTGCAACCTCTGCCTCCTGCCCTCAAGTAATCCTCCCACCTCTGCCTCCCCAGTAGCTGGGACTACAGGTGCAGGTCACCATGCCCGGCTGATTTTTTTTGTATTTTTAGTAGAGATGGGGTTTTGCCATGCTGCCAGGATGATCTCGAACTCCTGGGCTTAAGCGATTCCTCCTGCCTTGGCCTCCCATAGTGCTGGGATCACAGGCATGAGCAACTGTGCCCTGCCCATAGCCTATTCAGAATTAATATTTCATGACTTCCAGAGGAATGTAGCAACCTTACCACTAGGTGTGTCCTTTCCTTGCAACCTTTAGGTTATAGCTATCACACACATTAAGATCTACATCTCTCCCTTCTAATTCATAAACACCATTTTGGTTTCTTTTTCAATTAAACTTAGAAAAGCATTGAAGAAGCCAGGTGTGGTGGCTCATGCCTGTAATCCCAGCACTTTGGGAGGCCAAGGCGGGTGAATCACCTGAGGCCAGGAGTTCGAGACCAGCCTGACCAACATGGTGAAGCCCCATCTCTACTAAAAATACAAAATTATCCAGGCACGGTGGCGCATGACTGTAATCCCAGCTACTCAGGAGGCTGAAGCAGGAGAATCGCTTGAACCCGGGAGGCGGAGGATGCTGTGAGCCAAGATCGCACCATTGCACTCTAGCCTGGGAAACAAGAGCAAAACTCCTTCTCAAAAAAAAAAAAAAAAAAAAAAGAAACATGCTTTTCTTATATACGCTAAAAAGTTGACAACTGTTATGGACTGAGTGTTTGCCCCTCTTATCCCCTAATTAGATGTTGAAACCCTAACACCAGTGTGCTGGTATTAGGAGGTGGGATCTTTGGGAGGTAATCAGGTCATGGGGGCAGAACTCCCCATGAATGGGATTAGTGCCCTTATAAGAAGAGGCCTCAGAGCTACTTTGCTCTCTTTCCACCATGTGAGGATACAACCAGGCCAGCAAGCCGGTTCTCATCAGAACCTGACCACAGTGGCACCCTGATCTTGGATTTCCAGCCTCCAGAACTGTGAGAAATCAATTTCTGTGTTGTTTATGATTCACTCAGTCTATGGTACTTTGTTATAGAAGCCTGAATGGACTAAGACAACATGTAATATTTGCTAATAGTTTGATTCCTTTGGATCAATTTAAGAAGAAAGGCTCATGCCAGTAATAGTTTAAAAAGTACTCTAATTCCAAATATCTGTTCTACAGGGGATAGCTTAAGACTGAAAATTCTGCACAAGCAGAATAATGTAAACAAAATGTTCACAATTAGGGTTTTTCGCATTTGAAACTCTCCCTGCATGCTGTATTCTTTTTTTTCTTCTTCCTTTGATTAGAATGGGCCACAAAAAATAAATAAATAGGGCTGGGCGCGGTGGCTCACGCCTGTAATCCCAGCACTTCGGGAGGCCGAGGTGGGCGGATCACGAGGTCAGGAGATCTAACACGGTGAAACCCCGTCTCTACTAAAAATACAAAAATTAGCTGGGCGTGGTGGCACGTGCCTGTAGTCCCAGCTACTCGGGAGGCCGAGGCAGGAGAATCACTTGAACCTGGGAGGCGGAGGTTGCAGTAAGCCAAGATCGTGCCACTGCACTCCAGCCTGGGTAACAGAGCAAGGCTCCACCTAATAATAATAATAATAGTAATAATAATAATAATAAAATTTAAAAAATAAAAAACAAAAGAAGGGTCACACATCTCCGGTTTTGTTCACGGGCCAGTATTTATATATGATTGGATATGAACAAGGACATCAGTCTTCTGGTAGAATGTTTAGCTGTTTAAGTGTATCCCGCTGAGTAATCAAGTGTCACTCGTGTAAAAATAAATTCCTCTCTTAAGAAAAAGTTTAAAGTCTAAAACTTAGGAAATGCCATAGGAAACAAAGAATTTTTAGAAGCATTTTTTCCTACATATTCTTGAGCTCTTTTTAAATGCCTACACAATGAACTGCAATACAGCAAAAGTGTCTAAAAATCCCTTTACAGGATGTGTTTGCTCTAAATCAACTGGTCATTGAGATAGAGCAGCTGGATGTACTTGTGTCAAGTCAGTGGAGAAACACTCCAGGCTTATGATGGAGTCTCTACTACCAGGCTGGGGATCTCAATGTGCACATCTTAAGCTCTGGATCCTTTCAACACCCAGTTTTCATTGGCTGAACTTTCCTTTTCAAAAGCAAAATTAATATGTAGGCTGGGCAGGGTGGCTCACACCTGTAATCCCGGTACTTTGGGAGGATCGTTTGAACCCAGGAGTTCGAGACCAGTCTGGACAACATAATGAAACTCCATCTCACAAAAAAACAGAAAAATTAGCCAGGTGAGGGTGCGCACGCCTGTAGTCACAGCTACTTGGGAGAGATCAAGGCTGCAGTGAGCTGTGATTGTGCCACTGTATTCCAGCCTGGGCAACAGAGTGAGGTTCTGTCTCAAAATATATATATATATATATATATTTATACACACACACACACACACACACACACACACAGATATGTAGGTGAAATCCTATGAGAAGAGGGAACACAGGGAGAAGGCAAAATTATCATGTAGGTAAAAAACTCTTGAACGGGGCAGTTTTGTGGTAATATCCATCTTTGCTTTCCCAAGTATAGAGCAATTGCTGCAAGGCTGGTCTCACTAAAAGAGCTTTATAAAATTGATGGTATGAGGTTTAGTGACAGTAGGGCACGTTACAACTGAATGTGTGAATGCTTTTCACACATCTTTGACTGAAATGGATCACAAAGATAGCAAGACGCCAAGGGAACTCATCCATTCAGGGGCCACAGATCTTTAGGGAGCGCTGGCTTTCAGCTCACCACATCAAGGATGTTGCTGCCCTTGGGGGCTTCTTCTGAGCCAGGTGAGGCTCCTGGCATTCCAGTCACCTTTGCTGTCTCAGCACTCCTTTTCCTGTCTTCAGAGCAAAGATCCAACACCCAAAGAGCACAGGGGTTTGAGGATACCCTCAACAAATATTTGAGAAAAAACAAATGTGTGCAGAGGCACCTGGGTATACTCTCTACACACAGAAAGATGATATCCAGATGTGTTAAAGCAACTCAGCAAGGCAAGCAGCGATTATATTAACTTCGAACACTGACATGAAACTTGGATGACACCACATGTCAAACAGGGTTTTAAGGGGCAAGAGCATATACAGGGATTTGTAAAAAACTTCCTGTTTGCCTGATGCACATGTATAACAAATAAATGTTTTAACATCCCTTTGAAGTCCTTCATGCACACTTTATGATATGGTTTGGATTTGTGTCCCCACCCAAATCTCATGTCAAATTGTTATCCCCAGTGTTGGAAGAGGGGCCTGGTGGGAGGTGATTGGATCATGGGGGTGGATTTCTCCCTTGCTGTTCTCATAATAGTGAATTCTCAGGAGATATGGTTGTTTAAAAGTGTGTAGCACCTCCCCCTTCTCTTTTCTTCCTCCTTCTCTGGCCATGTAAGACAGGCCTGCTTCCCCTTTGCCTTCTGCCATGATTGTAAGTTTCCTGAGGCCTCCGCAGCCATGCTTCCTGTACAGCCAGTGGAACTGTGAGTCAATTAGACCTCTTTTCTTTATAAATTACCCAGTCTCTGGTAGTTCTTTATAGCAATGAGAGAATGAATTAATACAGAATTATATCAACACCCCAGGAATGGGGTATTGACATAAAGATACCTGAAAATGTGGAAGCAGCTTTGGAACTGAGTAACAGGCAGAGGTTGGAACAGTTTGGAGGGCTTAGAAGACAGGAAAATGAGGGAAAGGTTGGAACTTCCTAGAGACTTGTTAAATTGTTGTGAGCAAAATGCCAATAGTGATACAATGAAGTCCAAGCTGAGGTTGTCTCAGATGGAGATGAGGAACTTGTTGGGAACTGAAGCAAAGGTCACTTTTGTTATGTGCTAGCAAAGAAGTTGGAGGCATTATGCTTCTGCCCTAGAGATCTGTGGAACATTGAACTTGAGAGAAATGATTTAGGGTATCTGGCAGAATAAATTTCTAAGCAGCAAAGTGTTCAAGATGTAACCTGGCTGCTTCTAACAGCATGGTCATATGCGTGGGCAAAGAGATGATCTGAAGCTGGAACTTATATTTAAAAGGGAAGCAGAGCATAAAAGTTTAGAAAATTTGCATCCTGACCATGTGGTAAAAAAGAAAAACTCATTTTCCGGGGAGAATTCAAGCTAGCTGCAGAAATTCGCATAAGAGGAGCTGAATGTTAATAGCCATGACAATCGGGGAAAATCCATCCAAGGCATTTCAGAGACTTTCACGGCAGCCCCTCCCATTATTGGCCCAGAGGCCTAGGAGGGAAAAATGGTTTTGTGGGCCAGGCCAAGGGCTCCCGCTGCCCTGCATATTCTCAGGACACTGCTCCCTGTGTCCCAGCTGCTCTAGCTCCAGTCTTGGCTAAAAGGGCCCCAGATATGTCTCAGGCCACTGCTCCAGAGGGTGGTAGCCATAAGCCTTGACAGTTTCCACGTGGTGTTAAGCCTGCAGGTGTGCAGTGGGCAACAGTTGAGGCTTGGGAGCTGCTGCCTAGATTTCAGGGAATGTATGGAAAGGCCTGGAAGTCCAGGCAGAAGTCTGCTGCAGGGGCAGAGCCCTCATGGAGAACCTCTGCTAGGGTAGTGCAGAGGGAAAATGTAGGGTTGGAGCCCCCACACAGAGTCCCCAATGGGGCATGGCCTAGTGGAGCTGTGAAGAGGGCCATTGTCCTCCAGACACCAGAATGGTAGATCCACTGACAGCTTGCACCATGCACCTACAAACGCCACAGGCACTCAACGCCAGCCCTTGAGAGCAGCCATGGGAGTTGAGCCCTGCAGAGCCACAGGGGCAGAGCTACCCAAGACCTTGGGAACCCACCTCTTGCATCACTATGGCCTAGATGTGAGACATGGAGTCAAAGGAGATTATTTTGGAGCTTTAAGATTTAATGACTGCCGTGTTGGGTTTTGGACTTGCGTGGGGCCTGTAGCCCCTTTGTTTTGGCAAGTTTCTTCACTTTGGATTGGGATTATTTATCCAATACCTGTACCCCTACTGAATGTTGGAGGTAACTTGTTTTTCATTTTACAGGCTCTTTGGTGGAAGGAACTTGCCTTCTCTCAGATGAGACTCTGGACTGTGGACTTTAGAATTAATTCTGGAATGAGTTAACACTGGGGAACTGTTGAGAAGGGATGATTGTACTTTGCAATGTGAGAAGGACATGATTTGGGAGGGGCCAGGGGCAGAATGATATGGTTTGGATTTGTGTCACTGCCCAATTCTCATGTTGAATTGTAACCCCCAATGTTGGAGGAGGAGCCTGGTGGGAGGTGACTCGATCATGGGAATGGATTCCCCTCTTGCTGTTGTCATGATAGTTCTCATGAGATCTGGTTGTTTAAATGTGTGTAGCACCTCCCCCTTCTCTCTCTCCCTCCTGCTCCAACCTAGTGAGACGTGACTCCTTCTTCTTCACCTTCTGCTATAACTGTAAGTTTCCTGAGGCCTCCCCAGCCATGCTTCCTGTACAGCCTGTGGAACTGTGAGCCAATTAAACCTCTTTTCTTTATGGATTACCCAGTCTCAGGTAGTTCTTTATAGCAATGCAAGAACAAATAAATACACCATATTATAATTTTCTGGTAAACAGAGAAAGAAAGAATATTAATAACTATATATGAATACATCAACAAGAGAATAAGTGAACTATATGCCCAGGAAATGGCTTTTGCATCTTTTCTGTGAATACCTAAGAGCAGACAGATCATCTGGAAGGCTCTTAGGAAGGCTATGTTGGGTGAGATGTATATTTTCTCCCAGTATTTGATTATGAACATTTTCAAACAGCAAAGTTGAAAGGATTTTACAGTAAACACCTGTATACTCACCACGAACTTTCTGCCATTAGTGTTTTACTGTGCCTATCACATATCAATACACCTATTCATCTCTCCCCACCCATTCACCCATCTTATTTTTTATGCATTTCAAAGCAAATTGCAGACATCAGTATATTCTTCCCTAAACACATCAGCCTGCATAACATGAAGTGCAGTTCAATATTTTTTTTTCTTTTTTTCATAAAATGCACAAATCTTAAGTGTATGATGGCTGGATTTTGACAAAAGCCAACACCTGAGTAACCCATGCCCCTATCCATCTGCAGAACATGAACTTCACCCCAAGTACCCTGTGCCCACCTCCCCCTCTGGAGGCAACTATGACTTTGATATTTTCTACCACAGACAATTTGGCCAATTCTAGAACCTCACATAAACGAAGTCCTGCCGCAGGCACTCTTCTTACCTCAGCTGTCTCCCACTTGGCACGGTGTTTCTTAGATGCATTCTTACATTTTGTGTGTTTCAGTAATTTATGCCTTTGTATTTCTGAGCAGTATTCTATTGTACATAGTAGACTATCATTATTTATTCTCCTACTGATGAACATCGGAGCTGTTTCCACTTTTTGACTATTAGAAAACATTAGAAAGAATCACAGAACCTGCTCTACTTTATAGCCCAAATTTTAACAAGAGGTTAAACATATAAATTGAGATATGACCATCATAAGGCCAGGCGCGGTGGTTCATGCCTATAATCTCAGCACTTTGGGAGGTCAAACTGGGTGGATCACTTGAGGTCAGGAGTTCAAGACCAGCCTGGCCAACATGGTGAAATCCCAACTCTACCAAAAATATAAAAATTAGCTGAGCATAGTGGTGGACACCTGTAATCCCAGCTACTTGGGAGACTGAGGCACGAGAATCACTTGAACCCGGGAGGTGAATGTTGCAGTGAGCTGAGATCACGCCACTGCACTCCAGCCTGGGTGACAGAGCGAGACTCCATCTCAAAAAAAGAAAGAAAAAGAAAAAGAAAAAGAAAAAGAAAAAAATCTGACAGTCATAGACAGAAAGGGAGTTTAAACAAACACAAGAAAACACATATAAACCCAACACTGGGCTGAGTGCAGTGACTTATACCTGCAATCCCAGCACTTTGGGAGGCCAAGACAGGAGCACGGTTTGAGGCCAGGGGTTTGAGGCCAGACTGGGGAACATAGCAAGATGCTGTCTCTGCAAAAATAAAAAATTAGCCAGGTGTGGTAGAGAGTGTGCCTGTAGTCCCAGCTACTTGGGAGGCTGAGGTGGGAGGATCACTTGAGCCCTGGAGTTGGAGGCTGCAGTGAGTCATGGTCGCACCACGGCACTCCAGTCTGGGCTACAGACAGAGCAAGACTGTGTCTTTTTTCCTAAATGTTTTCCCATAACCCTGATGCCTAACCTTCAGGTCTCACAAATCTGCTCCCTAGCAGAAACATTTCTAATCCTACCAATTAAAAGAAATCAACCGTATCTATCTCTCGGGTGGTTCTGGCAGGCGGATCTATTCTGACTGCAGAGACAGTGTTTCCTCCAGGTGCACAACAGGATGAGAGCTGTATTCATAGCTTATGCAGCCGTGCTGTGAACCAAGCATGGCATCTAAGCACACGAACATTTTATCAACTCATCTGACCTCACAGCAGCCCATCTCCAATTACAGAGGCTGGGTTACTTGCTGTGGCCACACAACTAAGAAGTGACAGAGGTGGCTTTGCTCCAGGCAACTTGACTCCGTGGTCCCAGCCGCTTTGGTGCCACCCCGTATCAGTAGACATTAGGGGGCGGGCGAGACGGAGCCCATGGAAAGCCTCAATTCTTCATCCCTCCCTGTGTCCACAGTCTGCCATGTGAATTTGTGGTTCCTCCACTAAAGAGGTGGAGCCTGTTCCACACCCTTTGATGCCGGGGTTGGCCAGGAGATGTGCTTTGCCAGAAGAAGGTTAGCAGGTATGACAGGACAAAGCCAGGAGAAGCCCCTTTGTGACAGGGTGTGTTGTCCTGTGCCCCTGCCATGAACACATTCAGCCATACTGCTGGTCCCACAAGGAAGAGGAGAGGCACACAGCACAGAGTCTAGGCTGAATTAGCTCATCTACAAATTCATGAGCTAAGTCAATACTTTGTTGCACAGATTATTGCTGACATTTTATAGTTTGTTACACAGCATTACTGGGGCACCAGCTAACTGATGCGACCTGGTCCCTGTTTCTTTACTACAAACCGACTAGTGTAAATAAATTACACACATATAATCAATCCCACAGTTTACTCAGATGGCTTAAGAATCTGACATATGGTGAGGATATTCTTTTTTTTACAAAAGCTGTAAGGTAGGTAAATCAAAGACATGCTCCATTCACTTGAAGAGACGCTTTATTTTGTTACAGTCAAGCAAGATGATCTGTTGATAGGTGAGTGGTAAGTGTCGAGCATGAAATCTACACACATTTGCTGCGGTGGACTGAAGGATACAAGCCACAGGCCACCTCCCATAGGCAGAGCCCTCCACAGCCACGCTACAAGAGGGGGAAGGAGCAGCTGCCACCCAAGAACACCAGGGCCAACCATTAGCACCAGATTGCTTTTCTACGAATAATACAACTAGATACAGAGTTATGGATGTTGACTCACTAGAATCTTTGGGTCCCCACTAACCAGACATTTCAGAGGCAAACAGGGGAACTGACAGGACAGCTGACTCTATGTGCTTTGCTACAAGGATACTTGAGCACTATGTATTGCTATGTAGAAGACAAAGTCCTAAAAAGACATCAAAAGGCTGAGTACAGACACACAAATTGGATTATTCACATTTTACACACATATCAAAATGATCACAATACTGTATTTGAGGGCAAAGAATAACAGGTAAAAGCTCTGTCAAACAAAATTCTCTGAAATTCCTTGGGTCCTCTCCCTGAGGGAGAAAGATGGGGCTAAGTGCACAGCTAGCTTCACCTTTTCAGACTGACCACCATTCACAGCGAGTGACCACCAGCTGGAGAGGAGGAGGGAGCTTCGCTGGCAGAACAGGGATTTTTCAAGTTAGCAAGAGCTTAATTGAACAGGAACACACACTTTTGGAAAGACATTTATCCTTCTGGCATTGGTAGGCTGCCAAAAAGGCTGTTTATTGCCTGCATCATTGAGCTTGCCAGTTTGGACTTGGCTCTATAGAAGGCATTACCGCCAACACGGCCCCTCTGGCTCAGGCAGTGTGGATTCCAGTCTTTTAAGACATCTGTGTGTGTGCATCTGTGCACGCGCACGTGTCTGCTTTGGTAAGGTGGTGGTCACTGTTGCTGACAAAATGAAATCTCCATTTCACTGGAAAACATCTTTTATGGGAATAAGGGGAAGTCAGGATTAAAATGATCTGTTGATCCAACAAATGCCCTAATACGGCCTAAACACGAAGTCACCCAAGGGATTCACTCACCATTAGCATGCATTTAATGAAACACTTTTTGAAGAAATACACTGAATCTACAATTATTAGATAAAAATAAGTAAGTTATAAATTATAACCAAGCTGTCGGCGGCTGAACGTCTTTTCATGTGCTTGTTTGCCACGCGTGTATGCTCTTTGGTGAAGTGTCTATTCAAGTCTTTTGCCTGCTTTTCACTTGGCCTGTTTTCTTACTATCAAGTTTGAGAGTTCTTTGTACATCCTGCACACAAACCTTTTGTCAGATACATGATTTGCAAATATTTTCTCCCAGTCTGTGACTTGTCAATTGGAAATTGACAGCATGACAGTGTTTTCTTTTAATAAACCAGGTTCTCTTTAGAATCCTGCCATTTCAATCAAGGAAATGGATATAGAATCTTTAAACTTCGTGGCAGAAAAAGATCAAGCTCAGGAGTTGTGTAGTCCACGGGACCTCTGAAGAGCCAGAGGAAGGGGTCTTCCCGTACCTGGAATGTGGCCCTCATGCCACGCTAAATGATTTAAGGAGGAAACAATGGAAAAGTAGCCAATTATGATGGACAACCATATGCATACAAAATACATGGGGGGAAAGCAACTGAAAAAATATTCTGTTAGTCTTGAGGAACAGCTAACAAGCACATTACTACTGGACACACTCTTAACCAAAAAATTTTACCTTGCAGAAAAACTGTGATGTTAGGTGAGAAGGACTAAAGCTATTTGCCTGCTTGATGCGTGACTGTGTTTTTTAAAGCATGCACGTTATTTCTTTAAGTGGCAATTTAATCTTAGAATGAGTGAACCTAACCACACAGGTTGTTCCTTTCACAGTTGGTTCTTAACCATTAGGAAACTATTCACCTTTCCAAAAAGTTAATAAATTATCATCATCATGATGATGACTTCTGCTGGGTCAGAGAACATCATTAGATAACAGAGACAAACGCTCACACTGTTGAACGAGCAGGAACAAAACCTGGCAGCCCATGCCTGGATGAATCACAAGAGAAGATGCGCACCAGGGTCCCCCTCTCATGCACGTCATGACGTGCTGGCCGCTGTCCAAGCAGTTGGCTCAGCATCTGAAGACGGGAGGAACAACGGGCTTCCCACTGACAGTGACCACTCGGCATGCACCACAGGCCCAGCCCATAGCCCATGCAGTGGAAACTCACATTCGGCAGAGCCTAGCGTCAGATGTAGTTATGTGTAAAGGAAAATGGCTCTCAGCAATCAAAAGGGAAACTAAAAAATTAAATAAATCATCCCACACAAACACAAAAGTTATTGCTTTTCTAACACCCTCTTTGCTGTTGGAGAAGTCTCTTTCCAGGGCATGAACACGGGCGGGGTCTTCGCGAGTATCCTTGGGAATGGAGCTGGAGCTCGGAAGTCCCGTGCCCCTCCTCCACGGGGGACCAGTCTCTTATTTGCTCCTTTCAGGCTGAAGGCTGTCGAATAAGCACTTCAGCTGCTCTTCACCAAGGTGGATTTTATCTTCCAGCTCCCGCTGCTCGATGATGAGGGCCGACTTCATTTTCACGAAGTGCTCGTAGTCCGCGAGGCTCTCCTCACTCAGATAGTTGGCCAAAATGTCAAAGACGATGCGCTCGCGGCGGTCCAGGTTCTCCTTGAGCTCCTTGGCGTCCTCGTGCTGCTGGATCAGGACTCTCTGCTTCTCAAGCAGTGATTGCTGTTGACAGACAAACAAGCCTGTTGAGGACCAGGATGAAAGCCGGGGTACTGGCCAACCCTTGAAGACACTGGCAACTTGTGGGCTGGTCCCACAACTTATTGATGGAAACCCTGATGCCACCAGAGATCCGATGGGGTCCACAGAGACAAACCCAGGGCCCAGGGCCCGGGGGCACGTGTCTCATGGCTGCAGCGGGCCAGCCTGAGGCCCCCAGAAGCCGCCCACAGGCCTCTCTGGGTTTCCTCTTGCTGTCTGAGCCTGCCTCTCTCCCACCTGCCTTGAATGGTGAGCAGAAGAGTCACCGAGGGACTCACAATGACAGAATTCTGAGATGCTGCAAAGGGCAAAGGACTGCGGGGCCCTCCTGGTATCAAGGTCCGCTCCATGGGAACACCGTGGGACAGCTGGCCACATGGGAGGACTCGACAGGAATTCAGGGTAGGCTTGCTAAACGCTCCTGGCAGAAGGAGGAGAAGCCCTCGAGCCTGCAGAGCATGTCTGCACACAAGGAAGCCCGAGGGTGAAGACGCAGTGCTGTGCACAGGTGTCGGCCAGCAGCCGCCTCGGGCACGGTGCCACCCTGACCTAGCTAGTTCCACGACACAGTAACTAAGCACTTGGCTGAGTGCAGAAGGGCACCGTCTCCAAGCCCAGCTCCAGGACAGCGTTCTGTGTGGCCCAAATCACCCTCACCTGGAGAAAGGGGAGAGGCGCTTCTTCTACTCCCCTTCTGAGAGAGGTTAAGATGTTTTATTCATGATACAGATGAACATTCTGAAAGCCTGTTCTGTGCAAACAAAACTAGCTGTTTTATTGATATTTGGCCTATGCGGTAGAAGCCAACAAGGCAGCTATTATTTCCCTTGGTTCACATGTGAAAGCACGAAAAGACAGACCCACTGAGAAACGCCTTGAGAGCTGCACACCTCAGGAACAGGTGAAAAGTCAGGTGCACTGTCTGGTTCCTTCTAGACTGATATATGCCCTCTTGTTAAATCACAGCTACAACAACCACAAGAAAATAGCTATCACTGAGTACTTACGATTGTCAGCAGGCAGGTATGTCTGTTACAGACTTATACGTGGTAAAAGAAAAGTTCAAAACAACAACATGATTTTTCTAAGAAGAGACGATTATCAGTAAGAGTCAATAGGAATATCTGAAAATATGTCAAAAAGAGGTAACAGTTCTTTGGGAAGATCCCACAGCCCTGCAGTCCAATGACAGTTCAACTCCCTGCATCTGATGAGCACCTTTTCCCCTCAATTAAAAGGAAGGAGGCCAGGCACGGTTGCGCACACCTGTAATCCCAGCACTTTGGGAGACTGAGTAGGCGAATCACTTGAGCTCAGGAGTTCCAGGACCAGCCTGGCCAACATGGTGAAATCACGTCTCTACCAAAAAAATACAAAATTAGCTGGGCATGGTGGCATGCACCTGTGAGCTCAGCTACCTGGGAATCTGAAGTGGGAGAATCTCTTGAACCTCGGGAGGCAGAGGCTGCAGTGAGCCGAGATCACACCACTGCACCCCGGCCTGGGCGACAGAATGAGACCTTGTCACAAACAAACAAACAACTAAAGAAATATAAAAGGAAGGAGAGGGTATAGCGTGTGCACTGTCTTGACAAGGTCTGCAGGAGGAGGTGGACAGGTCATGTGGAAGCTATGCTAGGCTCCAAGGAGCTGACTTTCACAACACTCGAAAAACAGCCTTCCCACGAGACCATCCCCCATTTCCAAGTCAGACGCATCTGTATTTACCCGATCACCAGGAGAAGCGCTGTCGTCCAAATTATTGAGGGCATTCTCCACCCGGGCCAGGCGGCCTGACAGTGACAGCAGGAGGTTCACCACTTTGTCCAGGTCTCCAATGAACATCCGGAACTTGTCAAACTCGCTGGGCTTGCAGACACCTTTCACGATGGCCTCTACCTCGGCCCCCAGCACAGTGTTGGCCTGCACGTCCTCCAGCAGGCTCTCGCGGGCTTCCCGAAGCACCTGCAGCTTGCGGCTGATGCTCTCGATGAGCTCCTGCTGTTGGGCATGGGATGGCAAGGGAACATGGAGACACTAGTTAGGCCGGCCCCCACCCCGGCCACACTGCTCACTGCCACCTTGGTGCACCTACGTGAAAGGTGAGCCGACCTGCGTGAAAGCTCACTTTTGCATCATCAAATAATAGGGGATTTATACGACTAAGGGAAAGAAGAATGACTCCTAATGATACTATTGGCATTTAAAAATAAAACAAAATAAACCTGTTCTTGTTCTGTTCATGCCCTATTAGAGAACACTGGAGTTGTGGCCCTGATGCTCATCATGGTAGATGCAGTTTTAACCCATATCTTTGGAAGGAGTCACAGACCTATGTATTCTGTCCTTTGGAATTTTCTAATTTAAAGACTCACATAGAGAGAAAGTATTGAGTCTTATGTCCAGCACCAAATTCCATGATTAGTAAGTGTCCTGTACATATAATTATTGTCACTACCAATTATTTTTATTTAATTTTTGTTTTTTGAGACAGGGTCTTGCTCTGTCACCCAGGCTGGAGTGCAATGGCCTCCCGGGTTCAAGCGATTCTCATGCCTCAGCCTCCTGAGTAGATAGGATTACAGGCGTGCACCACCATGCCTGGCTAATTTTTGTATTTTTAGTAGAGACAGGGTTTCGCCATGTTGGCCAGGCTGGTCTTGAACTCCTGACCTCAGGGATCCACCCACCTTGGCCTCCCAAAGTGCTGGGGATTACAGGTGTGAGCCACTAGGCCTGGATTAGCAATTAAATTTTTAATTGCTAAAGAGGAAAAAAAAAAAGAAAAAAGAAAAAAAAATTTAATTGCTAATACTAGCATATAAAAATTAAGACCAACAAAGCGATACGAATGAACTGAACAGTCTTTTACTACAACCTACTGATTTTGACTTGACCAAAATGCAAACAGATGACTGTTTTAAATTGTAGTGAAATATATGTGACATAAAGCTTGCCATCTTGACCACTTTTCAGAGCATAGTTCTGTGGTGTGTGGTACATTCATGCTGCCATCTGTCTCTAGAACTCTTTCATCTTCCCCAACTGAAACTACATAACTATTAGACACTAACACTCTATGCCCTTTCCCACCAGCCTTCTAAATGATGATTTTTTTTTTTTACTTGTTTAGAGAAGCGGTCTTGCTATGTTGCCCAAGCTGCAGTGCAGTGGCTACTCACAGACATGATCATAGTGCACTACAGCCTCGAACTCCTGGCTTCAAGTGATCCTCCCGCATCGGCCTCCTGAGTAGCTGGGACTATAGGCGTGTATCACCACACCCTGTTTATAAATGATTAACTTCTAAGGAGCAAAAATAAAAGTGAAAAGTATGAACCCTTTAAATCAGCTGCCATCTGAAGTGAGGTGGCAACATACGGTCTGATCTGAGTGACAGACAAATAAACAGATCCTCCTCCTCCAACGCCATATTTGAGAGATATTACAGAGGTGGCTTTAAGGAGTCCGACAGGTAAGTCTTGCCTGGAAGAGCCCTGTCTCATGGCCATGGCTGTCTTTCTGCCTTTGAATCCGTCCACAACACATGTCATGGGAGTTTGCCTGAGCAGGGTGAATTGTAAGGAAACAATGTTTAGGACAAAGGTCATGTGCTGCCTTTCAAGAACTCTCCCTGCCACCAGCCCTGCCCAAGATACTATTGACTACACTGGCCTCACATCCACCATCACTGTGGTTCGCTTGGGACTGTGATGCCAGCACACGCTCTGGGGAGCGCATGGCAGGAGGACAGACACTGAAGAGTGCTCAGGTGCACCGATCAAAATGAACTCAACAGTCAACGTGAACAGGAAAGCTCACTTTGTCATAACAAGCAACACCATTGCATGCAAAGTGGATCCTCGGCAATCGTCAATGCCATCATCCCTTCCCTGGGAAAGCTGACAGACTCTGACCCCAGTGGGTCTGCAGAGCTCAGCAGAGTGGCTCATGCTTGGGCCTGGATGGATGAGAGACTGAAGTCTCGCTTGAGCTCTGAGGGACAGAAGTGTCCAAGAGCAGCACAGGGGTGGCAGCCCTACCTCTGGGACTGGCATGAAGGTGAATGGGATGGCCGTGTGTAAAGCGCTTAGCCCAATGCTCAGATCCAGTAAGTCCCCAGGAGATATCAGTTCTCATCAACAATGGGATCTGGGATGAGGAGCAACTGCCCTGATTCCATAATCTACAGGTAAAATGACCAGGCGGATGAGTATTAGGCAGGAAAAGCCAACCCCACAGCAGGAGAGACACGTGCTAGATACGAGGCAGCCTATTTCCTGATTGCGTGAGGTCTTTCCCTCACATAGATACTTCTATTTTATTTTATTTTATTATTTTATTTTTTGAGACTGGGTCTCACTCTGTTGCCCAGGCTGGAGAGCAGTGGCATGATCACCACTCACTGCAGCAGTGACCTCCTGGGCTCAACCGATCCTCCCACCTCAGCCTCCCAAGTAGCTGGGACCACAGGCATGCACCACCACACCTAGATAATTTTTTTTTACTTTTGTAGAGACAGGGTCTCCCCATGTTGCCCAGGCTGGTTTTAAACTCCTGGGCTCAAGTGATCCTCCTGCCTCTGCCTCCCAAAGTGCTAGGATTACAGGCGTGAGTCATTGTGCCCAGACACACATAGACGCTTTTAAAGAGAATCTCCACCTGGCATTTATATATCCCCCCAAAATGTGAAGAAATGTGAAGGTAGGTATGAGCTCTTATCGGGGGACTGCCTCCTCTTGGTTCAGTCCACCTTGGGTTTTTCAGTCTGCCTGCCTCTCCTACAGGTGAAAGCGGAAAGCAGTTTCGCAGGATGCATCCACCCTCGCTGCTGAGTCACCAGCACCGCTTTCTCCCGGAAAGCCCACATGGAATGGAGACGTTGCTTTGGCTCCTCCAGGTCAGGTTACAGCTGCTCAGGATGCCAAGACATTTTCTTCCCTTACCATTTTAAACACGTATGTGTCTAGATTTCTTTTCCCTTTATTTCCTCTGTATGTGTCTATATATCTGTGTTTCTGTTCACCTACCTGTGATGCAATATACGTATAGATATTTATCTACCTATCTTTCTATATTGGGGTTTGTCCACAGTTCCTGGCTCATCACTCCCACAGCCCTCGTTATAATGTTGGGGTGCTTTATGCCTCAGAAAACAGACTCTCACTCCCTGACCTTCTTCTGCCCTCTTTGACCTGCCCAAAGCAGGATCTAATCTTCCCCAACCTTTCCGTAAAGAAATCCTCTGGCCCCTTGAATGACTGCAGGTCTTAAGATCCCCATATTTTCGAAGGGTCCTGCGGCACACCTAGGGGGAAGGAACGCTACATAGAGAGGCCAACAAGAACCTCAATAGGCAGACCTTGTGGCTTTCTCCGCAGTCTGTTAGGACTGGATTGTAGTCTTTTTGTCCAATCACATTTCTACACAGATGCCTACCAGGCCTATCCAATGAAGACTCCATTAAAGGCCCAAGAGGACAGGGCTAGGGCCTTCCTGACGGGTGAAGACAGGAAGGTTCCTGGAGGGTGGAGCACCCAGGGAGGGCATGGAAGCTCCTCTACACCCCTTTCCCAATGCCTCGCCCTACACATGTCTTCATCTGTAAACTGTGTAACACTCTTTATCATAGACGTAAATGTTTCCCTGAGTTCTGTGAGCCACTCCAGCAAAGTAATGGAAACTAAACAGGGGTCATGGGAACCCCAACTTGTAGGTGGTTGGTCAGAAGTCCCTGAGACTCAGACTTGCGACTGGTGTGTGTGGGGGATGCAGTCTTGGGGACTGAGCCCTCAACCTGTGGGATATGACGCTACCTCCAGTTTGACAGTGTCACAACTGAACTGAATCAGAGGCCACCCAGTTGGTGTCCGCTGCAGAAGTGACTGCTTGCTGGGTGTGTGGGAAAACCCCCCTCACACATGTGGTCACCAAAGTCTTCTGTGTTGGTTGCTGTGGTGTGAGAGCAGAGGAAAAGCAGTTTGTACCTTTTCCTACTCACTACTTATCTGGAGAGACTGTTTAAATCGAGAATCTCACAGCTGAGAATGTGGCCAAATTTTAGATACTCATCACTTGAGGGAAATGCACAAAACAGGCATGAAGAACTTCCCAAATTCCTATCTGATACCAATGCTAGCCTGAAGGAAGACTGTAAACAATGTAGGCAACTGTGGATATGGAAGGACGCCCGTCAGGGCTGTTCAGGAATTTTTCAGTGCCATTATTCTTCAGCAATTACGGAAATGTAGATTTTATACGGTGCGTGAACACGTGCCCTCAAAATCTACCTCAGTTGAGCTAATTTGAAACTGGGCTCTCTGGAAGGAGTCCAGATTTCTTTACTGGTTCTTTTACGTGTCACATGCACATTTTTATTGAAACCATTTCCCTTTTGTTAAAGGGCCATTGTATAAAGAGCAACCGTTGGCATTCAAAGATTTCTGAGACAAGACCTGGCCTGGGACAGCGCACAGATCTGTGGCTGTCCACACCACCCAGGGTGCTGAAGGGCTCACCACTGTGGTCCGTACTGTATGGGAGGCCCATCTGCTATTTCTTGCAGCATGTGGCTTTCCAGGAGGCTCAGGTAAGAGCCTGCAACAGTAGAGACCAGGCACACAGCCACTCTCACCCCTTCACTAAGATGGGCCGAGGCTCAGGGCGATTGAGCCCTGGGCCATTCCCTTCCTCCACCTTTTATTCCCTTCTATGGGGGAAACAAGTTCTTTTCTGTCTGGGCCCTGCACTCACCTCCTGGTTCCAGGGAAAAGCCATAATTCTCAAAGATTCCAAACTTAAAGCAATCAGCCATCTGCTTCTCCTGAAGAAGCCCCACAACTCAACATGGTGCCCTCTTTTCTAGGCAGAGTCCTTCTGAGCTACCCTAGTATAAAACCATATTTTGTCGTCTCTGCATGCTGCTTCTCTACCAGCCACCAGAGACCCCTGCTGTATCCCTGCCTGGGACTTCCACTCTCTCACCTCTGTCCTTAGTCTTCTCCTAAAACAGAGGGTCCCCTGATTTGGCTCTCAGCTCTATGACCACCTAGCAACGTGGTGACTGGGACAACTGTGGTCCCCCTGGGAATGCTGGAAGCCTGCGGAATTCGGGTCTCATGTGTTCCCCTGAAGCAGCTACAGAGCTGGTGGCCTGCTAAGTCCCCACCTGTGCTGTACTCGCTTCCTCCCTGAACATGCCTCCGCCTGTGCACGTGTTGCAGGAACGTGCGACATCATAAGTGTGTGGCTGCGGGAAAGCAGGGAGAAAATGTAATACAGCAGTGGCCACTTTGTCAAATCAAGCAGGAAAACAGGACTGCTGAGTCACCAGCACCATAGAGAGCTGGGATGTATAGCATGTGCTTCTGGTGCAGGTGCCCAACTCATGCTTGCTGAACTAAAGTGAGGCCAACTTCCAGGCCACAGTGACTCACTCAGTTCTGGAGTCACACTTCTGGTGAGGCGGCTTCCCAGCATCTCCAGCCTCCCAAAGCAGGTGGACAGAGTGCCCCACAGATGAGGGCGGCAGAATCAAGGCATGCAGCTTCTGAAATTCATTATACCATGAAAAACAAAGGCATGCGGGCAAAGAATGCAGTTCTCTACATCCAGGCAGGGTGTGGCCCAAATTCAAATGGTCCAGACGGTATGATTTGCCTGGTTCTGGGTGGAAAAACTGAACATGTTTTGGATTCTTTATTTTTCAAAAGAGGAATGTGCAGCCAGAATGAAGCGAATGGTACCCTGTGCCAGACGGAGGGCCCGTAAAAGCCCCAAGACCCAAACCCTTATTTTTCATTTCCTTTTTAATACCTTGAACCAAAAAGTTATCACCTTCTAGACTGGAAGCAGAGGCTCACGCCTGTAATTCCAGCACTTTGGGAGGCTGAGGTGGGTGGATCACTTGAGGTTTGAGACCAGCCTGGCCAACATGGTGAAACCCTGTCTCTCCTAAAAATACAAAAATTAGCAAGGCTTGGTGGCAGGTGCCTGTAATCCCAGCTACTCGAGGGGCTGAGGTAGGAGAATTGCTTGAACCTGGGAGGCAGAGGTTGCAGTGAGCCAAGATTGTGCCACTGCACTCCAGCCTGGGTGACAGAGGGAGACTCCATCCAAAAAAAAGTTACCACTTTCTAATTTGAAAATAATTTTCCTTTATCTGAGGCAGGGGGATCGCTTGAGGCCAGGAGGTCAAGGCTGCGGTGGGCCATGATCACACCATTGCACTCCAGCCTGCATGACAGAGCAAGACCCTGTCTCAAAAATAAATAAGATAAAATGAAAAAGAATGGTGACTAAACTAATTTGACACTGGATCCTACTGAAACAGCAAAGAGATGTTGGTGGAATGGGTCAAGATTAGAACACAGAACTAACCACAGAGGGCTTCATTAATATCACCTCAAATTCCACTGTCCTGAGTGAAAGCTGAACACAAATGCCCTGGGACACGTGGTACAGGGTCTGCGCTAGGGTAGGATGGTGTGGTCCGGATGCCTGCCCCTGCCTGGACATGCGCACACTGTCATTTGAAATGGGCTCTCCTACCTTCTTTACTGACAGGTCATGGTCCAAGTCGCTCCCCGAATCTTCTTCACGCTCCTGCTGCTCCTGCAGGTCCTTCATCTTGATCAGCAGCTCCGCCTTGGGGGCCGACGTGCTGTAGTAGGTAGAATTGGTGGCCAGGGATACGGCCGCAGGCACGCTGGGCTCCTCTTTCCTGGGTAAAGGCGTGGGAACGTCAATGAGCTGGGACTGTGCGTGCAAAGAGCCCCTCCGCCCCACTCCCTGGGTTGTGACAAATCAACGCTGGCGCTCACAAAAGGACACCAGCCAGGGAGATGAGACAGCCAAACGGGGAAAAATAAGTAGGTAACAAGGTTAAAACTAAAAACCATCAACCCTGCCAAATGGATACTCGTAAGTGTAGGAAACGTAGTTTTTTTTTTTTTTTTTTTTTTTTTTTTTTTTTTTTTTTTTGAGACGGAGTCTCGCTCTGTCGCCTAGGCTGGAGTGCAGTGGCCGGATCTCTGCTCACTGCAAGCTCCGCCTCCCGGGTTCACGCCATTCTCCTGCCTCAGCCTCCCGAGTAGCTGGGACTACAGGCGCCCGCCACCTCGCCCAGCTAGTTTTTTGTATTTTTTTAGTAGAGACGGGGTTTCACCGGGTTAGCCAGGATGGTCTCGATCTCCTGACCTCGTAATCCGCCCGTCTCGGCCTCCCAAAGTGCTGGGATTACAGGCTTGAGCCACCGCGCCCGGCCAGAAACGTAGTTTTTAAAAACGGCAAAAACTCAAATAAGCAGGAATGTCTAAAAATCTCTGCCATAGAGGTGAGAGCACAGATCACCTCTACCAGGAGCCTGGGTTGATGAGGACAAGGGCACCTGTGATGCTATCTACAAACACCAACCCTTCTCCCTTCCTCCCAGGAGCCCTGTCGGTGCCCTCCTGCCTGGGTTCACTTGGTCCAGCTGCTCCTCCTTGGCTGTGTGTCACACCCACTCCACCTTCCCACCCATGAATGATGCTGTGCTGGCAGAATGTATGTCAGCAGCAGGGAAGATGCCACCACGCATGCCTTTGTGGTCAAGTGGCTGAAGGAGATATGCTGAAAGTGCTACTTACAAAACCAATTAAAATACATTCATTCAGGCAGGTGTAAATTGTCATAATTTTTTTTCCTTTCTATTTCAAGAGATGGGGTCTTGCTCTGTCGCCCACACTGGAGTGCAGTGGCACCATCATAGCTCACTGTAGCCTCCAACTGCTGGGCTCAAGTGATCCTCCCACCTCAGCCTCTCAAGTAGCTGGGACTACAGGTATCTACCACCATGCCTGGCTAATTTTTTGTACTTTTTGTAGAGACAGGGTTTTGCCATGTTGCCCAGGCTGGTATTGAATTCATGGGCTCAAATGATCCGCCTACCTTGGTCTCCCAAAGTGCTGGGATTACAGGTGTGCACCACTACGCATGGCCAAATTATAATACTTTTTTTTTTTTTTTTTAATGCAGATGTAAAAAAATTTCAAATAAAGTTTTAAAAATCCATTTCATAAAGAACCACATATATATTCAATCTAAGCCTTCATTCTCATGTTGGCACTAGGGACATGTGGGGGCTGGATGACTCTCTGTGGTGGGGGCCCTCTTGTGTACTGTAGATGTTGAGCAGCGTCCCTGGGCTCCAACCACCAGATGCTCGGAGCACCCCTCCCCACAGTGATATTGCCAACTGTCCCCCAGGGTAGACAACAGCCCCCATTGAGAACAGCTGTCTTACGAGAAAGGAGACTTGTGGCCATCATCAGAAATCCTGCTGGCCTCAGGCCAAGGCGTGGTGGCCTGCAGTGTGGATTTTCATGTCAGGGCCAAAGTCATCATTCCCTGGGATGGGGCCGTGAACCCTCCATTCCTCTTTCAGGAGGCTCACAAAATAGTCAAAAAGTGCTAAGTATCGAGGAGCCCTTACGAAAATCTGTCTTCCCCAAAAGCCCACAT
The DNA here is from genome assembly GCF_047675955.1 of Chlorocebus sabaeus. NCBI lineage: Eukaryota > Metazoa > Chordata > Mammalia > Primates > Cercopithecidae > Chlorocebus > Chlorocebus sabaeus. The sequence goes on from NC_132933.1 coordinate 143,019,105, forward strand.
GAAAACAGAGGCATGCCCCCTTTCCCTTTACAAGTTTAAGAGATGCCAGGCAGAGTCACGCCGAAGCTGGGAGGCCACGTCTACTCACCTCTCCTCTGTGCTTCTAGAAGAGGGGATTTTGGGGAGCAGCTTCCTCCGCTGCTGGGCTTCTTCCAGGAGGTGCTCGTCTTTGGGGAAGATACCTTCCATCAAGTCCATGGTGGTTTTGATCTTCACACTGGGATCCAGGATGTCGGCCAGGGACTTATCCTTCCCCACAATCTCCCTGGCCAGCTCCTCCGACTTCAGGTCTTCCATAGTCTTCTCTTTGGCCTTCATGTAGCTGAGCCCCGGAGGGGAGGCGCAGTGGTCTTTCTCGGGGGGCGCCTGGGTGCCCAGGGGTTGGGGCTCAGCTGGCTGGGCCCTATGTGGGGCCTCGGGCTCAGCACCCTGACGCGTGTACAGGCAGAAGCGGGAGTAGAACTGCTCCGACGTGCTCAGCGTCTTGATCTGGTCTTTCTCCAGCCCGCGGGGCAGGGCGGGTGGCTCAGCAGGGCGCGCCAGGCTCTGGCGGCTCTCCTTCTCTGGCTGGCTCTCCGAGTGCACGATCTTGATGGGCACCATCTTCACCGTGGTGTTGTTGTCCATCACTCGCTCAATTCTAGAAGAAAAACAGTCTGCTGAAATCTCAAAGCATGCTCCAGCCACAGACCCCGATTGACGCATCCCCTGCCCTCCCCTCCGGATGGGAACCTGACTCGAAGGCACTAGCCAGCCACCCGACTTGAAGGAGCCTCCGTGATCGCACATCCTGGATGAGACAGAGGCCTCAAGAAGCTCCCTCTGACTCCTGCCTCCGCCTTCCAACCCCAGCATCCTTTCCATGCTCAAACTGCCAATGTCACCCCTGAGGCATCCCGAGGTGTCCTCCAGGGGTTTGTGGGGGGCTGTGAGGACTGTTTAATACCATTTGTCATTCCGCCGATGATAATGCAAACTTTAACAAGCCCTGTTCGGTTAAACGTTCTTTTGTAGGTGAAGCCTGCAGTGGATGGGCATTTTCTAGGATTCCCATCTGTCCTTAGGTTGCTGCAGGTCCGCGGGTTCCTGCGTACTTCTCAGGGCCTGGGGAGAGCTCCTCTCTGGAGTGGCTGTGCTTGGAGTCAGGCCAGAGCCCCCCACCATCCCACTCAGGAGAAGTTCCTGTGCCATGTGCAGGGCAGCCCACTCCACACTATCCTTGTACCCCCGTCCCCCTGTGCTTCAAGCTAGTGTTGCACAGATTTGCACACCAGTGAGATATGATCTCGCAGTAAGCAGGGAGTTATCGGTTCTGTATTACTCCCAAAGGGCACAGATGTGCTTTTTTAAAAAAAAGTTTCAGCCAGGTGTGGTGGGTCATGCCTGTAATCCCAGCACTTTGGGAGGCCAAGGCGGGCAGATCACTTGTGGTCAGGAGTTCGAGACTGGCCTGGCTAACATGGCGAAACCTTGTCTGTACTAAAAATACAAAAATTAGCCGGGTGTGGTGGTGCATACCCGTAATCCCACCTATTCAGGAGGCTGAAGCACAAGAATCACTTGAACCTGGGAGGCAGAAGTTGCAGTGAGCTGAGATCACACCACTGCACTCTAGCCTGGGCAACAGAGCAAGACTCTATCTCAAAAAAAAAAAAAAAAAAAAGTTTCTGGATGAAAGGGACTAGAGAGGCACCTAAAGCACCCCTGGGAGACCGGGGGAGAGAGCACGGGAGGAACAGGCCCGGCAATGCCACAGTCCCTTGTCTGGGGCAGACCTGCACCTGCTCTCAGCGGCACCCTGCTGGACCACGCTGACCAGGGCCAACTCAGCCAAGAGCTTTTCAAAGCACTGGAGAAGCAGCCCCATATGCTGGTGGTCAGGAGGGAAGCAAAAAGAAACAGGCCAAACTCCACAACCCCAAATTAGGATGTGCTTCTAATGAAGTCAACCCAAGACTGCCCCTACGACGTTACGCAAAGGAATCAAATTTTCCACAGCACGAGGGCAGCCACGATGCTCTAAATTTCATGCTGTTTTTCCCTCTTTCACTGGTGACTGGGAATGCAGGAGGGCTGGTTCCCTATCAAGGGAGTGGTGCTCAGGCTGAGATGAACTAACTGCGTATTTTCCTCCCTCTCTCTAGTAGGGTCCATTAACATCTGATGTGTTTTATCTAGGGACTGACAGACACCTCACAACTGCTTCCTCATGAAGAAAATTTACAAAGTCTAACTGTGGAAAATACCGTTTAGATAGGTCAGACTTATAAAGGAAAACCCTGGCTAGGCACAGTGGCTCATACCTGGAATCCCAGCACCGTGGGAGGCTGAGGTGGGAGGACTGCTTGAGCCCAGGAGTTTGAGACCAGCCTGGGTAACACAGTGAGACCCCCCACCTCTCTGTTAAGAAATAATAATAAAAGGAGGAGGAAAACCTGGCCACCTTATCCAAGCAGCAGCAAACGCAGAACCTCTGCACTCCCTCCATCCCCCCATAGAAGCTCTGCTTGCCTATTACTGACTTTCACATCAGCCTGTGTTGGTATCCTCCCCCTTTTGTGCAGAAATTTGATGTGCACAATAGAAAAAATTAAACAACACAAACAAATCTCCCTTCACAGGTTTTAAAGTATTGGGAAAGAGGCTGGGCGCAGTGGCTTGCCCCTGTAATCCCAGCACTTTGGGAGGCCGAGGCGGGCAGATCACCTGAGGTCAGGAGTTTGAGATCAGCCTGGCCAACATGGTGAAACCCCGTCTCTACCAAAAATACAAAAATTAGCCTGGCTTGGTGGCGTGCGCCTGTAGTCCCAGCTACTCGGGAGGCTGAGGCAGGAGAATCACTTGAACCCAGGAGTCAAGATCGCACCACTGAACTCCAGCCTGGGCGACAGGGAATAATAATAATAATAATAATAATAATAATAATAATAATAATAATAAATACTGGGAAAGAAAAAACCAAATCTCCTATCTCCCACAGGTTCACATACACTTTCCAACAAAGCATCTATTCCTGATCATTTTTTAATAGAAATGGTCTCTCTTCTTAAAAACGCTCTTGACTTCCACATGAGAACAGTTTCATAAGCCTTGACTTCAAAATAAGGAAAGAACACAGTGGATCGGACCTTCCAGCAACCAGCCCTCATCAACTCACAAATTTCTCCTGTTAATGAGCCGTGCAGTCTATGAGATCTTTACTAGAGCAGCCTGAAAGGAGTAAGACACTTTCCTTTCAGAACCTTACAATGTTACCAATTGAAAGGATATCTGAGTGATCTTTAGATACATTTTAAATGATGCAAAGCCCAGTTCTGGCCCACAGAGAAAGCTGTGGTTACAACCCCTCCGCTGGAGATACAGGATCAGTATCAGTCATATCCTTTCTCTGCTGAGTTACTTAGAAGCTAAGAAAAAAAATGACTTGAGACTCTAGAGCAGTGAGGTCCCACAGAGTTTTCTGCGGTGATGGGAATACCTGTTATCTGTCCTGTCCAGGACGGCAGCCACCCTCCACACCTGGTGTGACCGAGGACCCGCATTCATCGACTTGGTTTTCTTTGCTCCACATTTACACAGCACAGGTGACGGTGGGTCCTGCACTGGGCGTGCAGCTCTACAGCAGGGTTCCCAGCCTAACAGCAGCTGGCATCTGCAGTCAGACAATGCTCTGTGGGGGCTGTCCATGCACTGCAGACCCTGAGCGGCCTCCCTGGGCTCCAGCACTGGATGCAGAGAGCACCCCCCACTCCCATCCCACTTAGGACAACAAAAACTATCTCCAGACATTGCCCAATGTCCCCTAGGGGCTAAAATTGCCCTCTACCTCCTAGGTTGAGAGCCACTGCTCTAGAGGATGAGACAGAAATTCTCCCCTTCTTTCATTTCTCAGTCCTTCAAGGCACTCAAGGAGGTGGTGTTTGTGTGTGAAAAAAGCTAAACAGCCAGTGCTCTTTTTTGCACAGCGTCTCACTCTGTCACCCAGGCTGGAGTGCAGTGGTGCCCTCCTGGCTTACTGCAGCCTTGACCTCCAGGCCCAGGTGATCCTCCCACTTCAGCCTCCTCCCTGGGAAGCTGGGGCTATAGGCATGCACCACCATGCCTGGCTAATTTTTTGTAGTTTTAGTAGAGACAGGGTTTTGCCATGTTGCCTGGGCTAGCCTCGAACTCCTTGAGCTCAAGCAGTCCACCTGCCTTGACCCCTCGAGGTGCTGGGATTACAGGTGTGAGCTACCATGCTGGGCCTAGCGCTCTTGAAAGGTCAAGTCCCTGCCTGACATTTATCAACATCTCAATGGACGCAATAATTCCATGCCTGAAATCCTGATAGCACCATGAAACGTGAATGAGTATTCTTCTGCTTTAACAAAAGGTGTATACCAGCTTAGCTTTCTAACATTTAAAAAAAATCTGGAAAAAAAGGAGTAAGAAAATACTAGACACCATGAAAAACACTGCTAAGGAGCGTGCAGTCTATGAGATCTTTACTAGAGCAGCGTGAAAGGAGTAAGACACTTTCCTTTCAGAACCTTACAATGTTACCAATTTCACCAAACGGTGGCATGCTTACGTTCAAATCAATTCCAATCACAAATACTGACTGCATTAAAACAACAACAACATCAACAACAAAACAGACCTCTACCCTGCAGATGCCTGTGGGTAATGCAGCTATAAATGCATCTGGCTTGGAAAAAGGGGAAGATGAACCACCCATTCACATCTACCCCTGTTCCCTGCAGGAAAGAGCAGCCCTCAATGAGATAAAAATCCAACCACCACTGAAGCTTCACTTTCTGTCCACGCAGTTACTCCCCAGGACTGACTTTAAGTCCAACGCCTTGAGCTAAAGCAAGGTGCCCAGGTGTCTCCCCAGAAAGATCCACTGAGAACCTGTGTCCCATGGAAGGAGCCTCGTGGGGAGGGAACACTGTGGCAGGACAGTACCTGGTTGAATCCTCATCCTGGATGAGCAGGGGAGGTTTGTCCGTCAGCTTCTGGGGAGCGAACTGGGGCGAGGGGGAGCGCGAGGTCTCCATGGTGGCCGTCTGCAGGCGCAGGTGCTGCTGCTTGGGAGGGAGCGGTGCTTCTGGCAGAGGAAGGGATGTGTCCCCACTCACATGCTGGCTTCCACGCTCACAGGCCTCGGCCTTCGGGATGTCCTGGGGCTGGGCACTGCTGAACACAGAGGGGCTGTGGGAGAGGGACAGACGGGCCACACACACATCCAGGGATGCAGGGGACGGTGTTGGGAAGGGCCTGCCAAGGATGGCCAGGGGTGCGTCGGCAGGTGCGCTGTCTGTGGCCCTGTATCTCCTGGGCTCGCGCTTGGGTGGCGGTGGCCTCTGTGGGGCTGGCCTCTTGGCGAGCAGGGCTGAGCTCACTGGCCACGAGTCTTGTCCTCGAGCATGCAGGGGTGAGCCAGGGCTGTGGGCTCGGGGTCCCAAGTCTGCTGGGATGCTGTCCTCTGAGTATCTATAATCTCGAGGTAGGGTTCCTGCTCGGCCCTGGCCCTCCTGGGGCAGCTCTGGGGCTCCCTGGGAGTGAGATGGTTCAGAGAATGCGGGTGGGTTCGGTGCGTTCTGACTCGGTGGGTGCTGCTGTGATCCTGGGCTGCCTTCCCAACACTGGACATCTGCTTGTCTAGAGGAAGAACAAGTACAAATTAATCAACAATTCCAATAACACCTTCCCACCACAAAGGACTGGACCTGGATCTTCACAATCCCCTGAAGCCACTTTCAGCAGTTAAATCCATATGCACTTTCCCACACCTGTCGCCACCGCAACTCCTCATGCAAGGTGGGGAGTCGTGACACACCTCGGACAACATGAGGCTGTCGACTGGCATGTCCCACAAGGGAACATGAAGCACTCAAGACACAGGTGCACACATCACACACAGACACACATGCACACACAAATTGCATTTGTTTTTGCAGGAACAAATGAACAAAAATTTCAGAAACAACATGAATGTTTGTAGAAATGCTCACATACGGTTAGATTCAGAAATATTTACTTCAAGTCGCAGTATTTTTATGTGGCTTATGGAAAATTGCCATATACAAAGGGGTAAACCTTTCTAAGATGAGCTGCACATCACTTATTTAATAAAACCTTGAAAATCAGTACTGCATTATGAAAATTAAGACCAACAAATAAGAGTTGGGGTCTCGCTCTGTTGCCCAGGCTGGAGTACAGTGGCGTGATCATAGCATGCTGCAGCCTTGAACTCCTGGACTCAAGCAATCCTACCACTTCAGCTTTACAAGTAGCTAAGACTATAGGTGCCCATCACCATGCTTGGTTAACTTTTAAAATTTTTGTAGAGATGGAGTCTGTGTTGCCCGGGGTAGTCTCAAACTCCTGGGTTCAAGTGATCCTCTTGCCTGTCTCCCGAGTAGCTGGAACCACAGGCATGCACCACCACGCCCGGCTAATTTTTGTATTTTTAGTAGAGATGGGGTTTCGCCATGTTGGCCAGGCTGGTCTTGAGCTCCTGTCCTCAAGCGATCCACCTGCCTCGACCTCCCAAAGTATTGGGAGGTCTGGTCCCAAAGTGTTGGGAGGGCAGGTCTGCTCTCAGCTTAGAGGAGGCTGAAGACACAGCACAGGCTTAGAAAACAAGCTGTAACCAAATAGCTCAACCTCAGAGCTTCAGACAACAGCAACCCTACTCAAGGAAGTCGGATTTCTCATGTGCACCAGGCAGACACTAACAGAAACTCCTGGCTTGAAGTGTTATCAAAATAACTTGAACGGCTGGGTGCAGTGGCTCACATCTCTAATCCCAGCACTTTGGGAGGCCGAGGCGGGTGGATCACTTGAGGTCAGGAGTTCAAGACCAGCCTGGCCAACATGGTGAAGCCCTGCCTCTACTAAAAATACAAAAATTAGCCAGGCATGGTGGTGTGTACCTGTAATCCCAGCTACTCGGGAGGCTGAGGCACGAGAATTGCTTGAACCTGGGAGGTGGAGGTTGCAGTGAGCTGAGATCATACCACCGCACTCCAGCCTGGGTGACAAAGCAAGACTCCATCTCAAAACAAAACAAAACAAAACAAAATTTGAACACAGCTATGCATGGGTTATAGAACAACACATCTGTCTGGTTACAAAACACAGAATGGCATTAAAATACTGCCAAATTGACTTGCATTCTGAGAAGTGCTCTCACAGGTCAGATGTCTCCCCCACATTGCATTTCAATATTCAATGGTTTAGTATTCAATATTCCATTTCCCTTCCTTCCTCTTTTGTGTGTGTGTGTGTGTGTGTGTGTGTGTGACAGGGTCTTACTCTGTTGTCCAGGCTGGAATGCACAATCTGGGCTCGCTGCAGCCTCCACCTCCTTGGCAGGTGATCCTCCCACCGCAACACCCAGCTAATTTTTGTATTTTTGTAGAGATGGGGTTTCACCATGTTGCCCAGGCTGGTCGCAAACTCCTGGACTCAGGGATCCATCTGCCTTGGCCTCCCAAGTACTGGGATTACAGGTGTGAGTCACTGCGCCCAGCCTCAATATTTCAGCATTCAATAATTCATTTCATTCCAAAGAGTTGAGGTACACTTGAACTTTTTTTCCCTTTAAAAACTCCTGAAATATAGCACCCATAGACCCACTTGAAAGCACCGGTACCTGTTCTTTAAAAGTGCCATGTATTCGTTCGTTTTCACGCTGCTGATAAAGACATACCCGAAACTGGGAACAAAGTGAGGTTTAATTGGACTTAGAGTTCCACATGGCTGGGGAGGCCTCAGAATCAAGGCAGGAGGTGAAAGGCGCTTCTTACATGGCAGTGGCGAGAGAAAACGGAGGAAGCAAAAGCAGAAACCCCCAAAAAACCCATCAGGTCTTGTGAGACTTATTCGCTATCATGAGAATAGCAGGGGAAAGACCAGCCCGACCAACCACCATGATTCAATTACTTCCCCCGGGTCCCTCCCACAACATGTGGGAATTCTCAGAGATACAATTCAAGATGAGATTTGGGTGGGGACACAGCCAAACCCTATCACATCACCACATCATAGAAACAGATCAAACAGATATCTTTTTTTTTTTTTTTTTTTTTTTGAGACGGAGTCTCGCTGTGTCACCCAGGCTGGAGTGCAGTGGTGTGATCTTGGCTCACTGCAAGCTCTGCCTCCCGGGTTCACATCATTCTCCTGCCTCAGCCTCCCGAGTAGCTGGCACTACAGGTGCCCGCCACCATGCCCAGCTAATTTTTTTGTATTTTTAGTACAGGTTTCACTGTGTTAGCCAGGATGGTCTCAATCTCCTGACCTCGTGATCCGCCTGCCTCAGCCTCCCAAAGTGCTGGGATTACAGGTGTGAGCCACCGCACCCAGCCAGAAAGAGATAATTAAATGTACTACAATTTATTGCTAAAATCCAAGTAATCCAAGTGCCTTTGGTCACCCACTGATTAAAAAGGAACTCTATTTGCAAAGTGCCTTCTGCAGAAGTGCTCCGAGATCCACCCACAAACGAAAGAGAACTCACCTGCAGGGAGCAAAGCCCCTGTGAGAAGTGAACAATGACACAGAGCAAGAGACCCACTGGGAAACTGGATGGCAGGCTGGCTCCTGGCTTCTCTCCTAATCAGAAACTGCCCACAGGCTCCTTCCCATCTTCCTAGGGGGCCAAACTACAGGAGCTGGGTGCTCTGTTCTCAGGGGAGTGGCGTGTGCTGCATTGTCACTTCCCACGCCAGAAGAGAGGCACAGGGCGCTCCATCCCAACACTGCACTTCATTCAGACCTGCAGTAGCACAGCAATGTCTGGACCAAGTTCGCCCCCCACCCCCACCTTGTAAAGCCAAACTATAAAATCACTAATTGGTTTTTATTGTCACAGATGATAAGAATCTGGGAAATCAGGGTCACCAACACAAACGAAGAAAAGGACCAAAAATGGGGATTTGGGACTCTGCTGGGGTCATATTCCAACTTTTGTTTCTAATTGGCTCCAAGTGGCAGCTCTGTAGGTTGTGTGACTGGTCTATGTTGTGCTTGTGCACAGATGCATGTCTATGTGTTTATGCATGTCTATATGTTGTATGCATCTGGTGTGTATGTACACAGATCTACATGTGGATGTTGTCTGTGTCTATGTTGTATGTGTGTAGATGCATGTTGTATGTGTATAAATGTCCGTCTGTACGTACACTATGTGTGTGCCTGGGCTGTGTATGTGTGTAGATGTATATCTCTGTGTAGATGTATGTTGTATGTGTATGTCTGGTTGTTTGCACGTGTAGATGTATGAGTCTGGGTTGTGTCTGAATGTACATGTCTGTGTGTAGATGTATGTTGTATGTGTACATCTGGGTTGTATATGTGTGTAGATGCATGTCTCTGTGTCCATGTATGTTGTGTGTTGTGTTGTATGTATGTGTGGGTACGTGTGCCTGTGTTGTGTCTGTGTGGAGATGTATGTTGTGGGTGTGTGCCAGGTTGTATATGTTGTATGCATGTGTAGGTACGTGTGTCTCTGTTGTGTCTATGTGTAGACATTTGTCTCTGTATATATGTATGTATTTCTCTTTGCCATACTTCTAAGGATAAAATAAATCGTGACAGCAAGATCCATCGATAGAGCAAGCAAGGCACTAAGATGACTTAAGGACTTGGTGTCTTCGCATAAGCTCCAGGAATCCACTGCAGCAGGAAATTGGGCCACACAAAGGAACATTTCAAAGGCAGCTGCACTCTAGGATCCAATTGATATTCAGCCTTGGTTGGTGTTCATTCTCATGCAAAACATGCTAATGCCACGTTCCCAAGGAGACAGCTGCTTGCACAGTTCCCAGAGGGGAGAGGGCCAGCAGGCTCCAAGCAGCAGAGGCTTCAGAGATCTGCAACATGGAGCCTGTGGCCCTGCCATTCTCCCTGGGTTGGCCGCCACTGAAGGAGATGGAGCACGAGGCTCTAAAACAGCACCTCAAAGCCAAACAGAACTAATCTGAAGGGCACAAACCTGCAGGAAGGGCCACCATCAATGTACTCAGTCACCCAACGTGCTATGACAGGACTGAAACCACTGTTAGGAAAAAAACAAACACTCTAGAGATGCTGTTGGCATTACTCCATTTTTGCTTCCACTGAGACAGCCAGCCCCGTGTCCGAATGCAAGGTTTCCACCTATGAGAGGTGGCAGTTTTATCTCCACGTTCCATCTGTCCGTGATAAGCTCCCTGAAGACACTGGGCCCATTTTTCTGAGTCTCCTTGTGCTGTTCCTGCCTCCACACAGCCCTCAGGATAGCTAGTTCCTTCTCACATAGCCCTCAGTTCTCCCAGTCCTGCCCTGACATCACCCCACCTCCAGGTCACCCAGCAAGGGGACTCTCTCAAATCATCCCACTGCTCACCTGCCTCCATGCTCCTCCCTGGGCTGAAAGCATCTCTACAGAGGGCAGGGAGCTGGGCTATTTCCTTCAGGGCCTGGCAGGCAAATATTTATTACATGCATTGTTATGCCTTCACTTGAACACAATGTAAATGCACTTGTTGCTTTCAATCACTTTCACTTTTTGTGCAGAATTGTAAAAGGGGAGAAGCCGCATTTTTTTCAAGACACCATGGTTAAGTTCTCCATAAAAGGACCTTGTGTATGAATGTGCCCAACACAACTAAACAGTTTTGAACGGCTCTGTAATCAATAATTCACCACTGTTTTCTGAATAGGGTTAACAATTATCTTTAGCAAGGAGGACGGGAAAATTTCCGAATCTTGCAGATGACTTAAGGAACACACACCGCAGGATCCTCCTCACCTTTTTTTTTTAATTTTTTTTTTTGAGACAGAGATAGGGTCTTGCTCTATTGCCCAGGCTGGAGTGCAGTGGCGTGATCATGGGTCACTGTAGCCTTGACCTCCCAGGCTCAAGTGACCCTCCTGCCTTAGTCTCCTGAGTAGCTGGGACCACAGGTGTATGCCACTATGGCCTGGCTAGTTTTAAATTATTTTGTAGAGATGGGGTTCACCATGTTGCCTACGCTGGCCTCAAACTCCTGGGCTCAAGTGATCCTTCTGCCTTGGCCTCCCAAAGCGCTGGGAGTATAGGTATGAGTCACTGCCACAGGCATCATAACTACTTTTGGTATCAATGATGGGATAGGGATGCATTCTGATTTGCAGACACACAACACAGGTGCTGCTGAAATGCTGCCCTCGATGAACTCCAGTGTCTGAGTGCTTTCTAAAGTACAGGTTAAACATCTCTCTTCCAAAATGCTTGGGACCGGAAGTGTTTTGGACTTCCAACGTTTTTGGATTTTGGAATATTTACACATACATAATGAGACATCTTGGGGGTGGGACTCAAGTCTAAACCTGAAATCCATTTTGTTTCATATACACTTTATATATACATATAGCGTGAAGGTAACTTTATACAATATGCTTAATCATTTTGTGTATGAAACAAAGTTTGTATCCACTGAACCATCATAAAGCAAAAGTGTCAGTCTCTCTGCCACCCATGTGCACAATCTGTGGTTGTCTGGCATCTCCATCATTCCGGACTCTGAATTTATATGCTGCCAACAAGCCATCATTTTCCTACACTTACTGATATATAAGCACTCAACAGTGAAAAGCACGACATGCCATCAATATAGTGAGAGAGGAATGTGTCCAGGGTAAGTAAGCAGCACAGCAATGGTACCGGAACACCCGCCTCAGCTGTCAGGCGCCAGCAACGGCAAACAGCAGCAGCTTGCCAGGTCTCTACCTGCTTTCTTACTGCGACCCGTCCCACGAGATCAGCTGTGGAATTTTTCATTTGTGGCATCATGTTGGTGCTCAAAAACTTTTGAACTTTGGAGCATTTAGGATTTCAGACCTTCTGATTAGGGATGCTTGAGCTGTGGTAGCTGCCTGTGACTTGAGGTTTCCCCGGGCATACACATCCGATCGGGATCCATCACGTGCCAGCCGTGCGACGTCGGGCAGGCAACTACACCCCAGAAAGCTGCCTCTCCTGTTCCAGGTGATCACAGGCCACATCGCATAGGATGGCGGTGAGCTAGCAGCAGATAAAGGCCCTGGTGTGGGAGAGGGAGTTGCGTAGGCTTCCTACAAGCAAGGCACCTGCTGAGCACCCAAGACCAAAGCATCAGTCTGTGATGGGGCAGACCTTGACACAGGCCTCCGTGACACCAGTACCATACAACCTTCTTCCCAAAGCATAACACCATGCAACACACCCAACCAATGAGATGGGAAGGGCACCCCTGCAGCCACCAAGCCAGCCGGCGAGGGGTATAAAAGGTGCCAAGAGAGCTCTGGGCAATGGCACTGCCTCATTTTTACAATGAAGAGACAGAGTGAACACACTTCCCGTGGATAATGACATTGAGGTGTTTCCTCCTTTCATTTACATATTCTGCAAAAGGCTAACTTATGCCATATACAAACATATTACACACAAGCATATCGTCAAGAATAGCAACGGATAGGGCAATATCTGTGGTGGCCCAAGAGTCCTCCTTGAAAATGTATGCTACAAAGCCAGGATCTGGGACCGGAGTTGTGTGCACAGAGCACAATTATCTCATAGGACAACTGGGGTAGGGCCCAGCATTGCTGCTTCCAAACAGAACCAGGTTTCCACGAGCATGGAACGTGGAACGCTCAGTAACTCAAACACCAACTCAAGCTCAACACTGACAGTTTGAGGTTATCATTTAGAAAGCACTCCTCCATTGGTTGTGGGCATAAATAGAAGGGATTCTGTAAAGCATAGAATTTTTATCAGGAATCACAGGTAGCTGGTCTGCCCTTCAGCCTGGTGAGGTGTATCAGACGCTGCCAAGCAGGTGTTCGCACACTGAAGAACAATGGCGCCACCAGGCCTCAGAATGCAGGTCAGGCAGCTGAGAGCCGGCACACCCGTGCCATTCTGAGCACAAGTCTCCTGAATGAGTTCCTGGTGTCTCCACTGTCCTTCCCAGGCCCTGGGCAGCTCTTACAGACACACACCCTTGGGGAGGCACAGGTGGAAAGCTCTTTTGTCAACACAGCACCCCATAAAGGCCAGATGAGGTGGAAAAAGGAGACAGTGGGGAAGGTGATGGAGCCCAACAGAGGCAAGAAACCAACCAAGCGACCAACCAATCAATGCAGAGATATATTAGAAACATTTTAAAGTGCGAACACCTGGGAACAATGGCACCAAAAACTCTTTCCTTAGCCATACCAGTTTACCAGGCTGAGCGCAGTGGCTCACACCTATAATCCCAGTGCTTTGGGAGGCCAAGATGGGAGGAATTCAAGACCACTCTGAACAACACAGCAAGACCCAGTCTCTACAAACAAACAAACAAACAAACAAAAGCCAGGTATGGTGATGCATGCCTGCAGTCCCAACTACTCAGGAGGCTGAGGTAAGAGAATCGCTTGACCTTGGGAGTTCAAGGTTGCAGTGAACCATGATCACACCACTGCACTCCAGCCAGGGTGACAGAGGGAGACCCTGTCTCTAAAAAAAGATGAAAAAAGCCTGGGTGTGGTGCCTCGTGCCTGTAATCCCAACACTTAGGGAGGCCAAGGCAGGAGGATTGCCTGAGGCAAGGAGTTTGAGACCAGCCTGGGCAACATAGCAAGACCCTGTCTCTACAAAAAATTGAAAAACCATCCAGGCATGGTAGTGTGCACCTTTAGTCCCAGCTACTCAGGAGGCTGAAGCAGGAGGATTGCTTGAGCCCAGGAGTTGGAGGCTGCAGTGAGCTACGATCATGCCACTGCACCCCAACCTGGGTAACAGAGTAAGATTTCTGTCTCTAAAACACAAAAAGGAAATACTGATTTACCGTAGGACTTCCCAGACTGTGAGTACCAGCAAGCTAGAGGCTGTTTGGTTGTCCTTTGCAAGCCCAGCTTTCAGTGATAAAAACAACATTTGCCCAATGAACAGATAGACCAGCTAGTGATGACAAAGGACACAGCTGTTCTCACAGGCTCTGCTACAACTTTTGTGTCCTGTGGAACCACCTTCAGGGAGGACAACAGCCCTGAACCATCCTTAAGTCAGTCATTTCTCTACTGCCACATCTCTGCTGAAGCTGCTCCCTGTAGGCCAGGATTCTAGTGCCATGTGGGGAAAGCAATTACTCTAGAAAGTCAGATGAATTAGTGTTTCTTTAGTGTCTTCGCAAATGGATAAAAAGGTCTGCTGCTTCCTTTGGGTTTTATTTGTGCTTGCAGGGACATGGATGGCAAAGAGTAACGAAGTTGAATTAGAGAGGCTGATAAATCACTTGTGGTTAGGAAGGGGAGGAGACAGAGATTAAAAGAGAAATCCAAAGCACAGATGATCCAAATCATAGTTACAGGCACTGATTTCTCGAGGGGTTAATGCCCAGTAACAGAACCTGCCTAGATTTGGAGATTATAATGTGGGATGGCCCCTCAAGTATCAGACCCTGAGTATGTCTTCAGCACACACATTTTGAGGATCTGTTCCAGGCTTCTATTGTCTCTGTGCCTGGAGAGCCTCATTCTTGGTTCCAGAAAGTCAGCCCTGGGAGCTGGGCTCTCCTGCCTTGATGAGAGGGCCAGGCCTGGGCAGAGGTGGGAAACAGCAAGGGCTGGCATGCCTGCAAACCTGTGTTTCAGGGAAAGCCATCCAAGCAATGTGGATGTTGAGCCAGCCCTGGGAATCTCTGCTTTACAGGAACTCTCCCTCCAGAACTCCCAACCTCCCACTTTCCTACCCACTTCCTTTAGATATTCAAAGCTCTTCCTGAAGTTTTCATCGCTGGCTTGGCATACCCCTCTCAAATGAAATTACTCTCATCTGTGAAAATGGTAAGATTGAGTGCACCCCCCCACCCCCACCCTCTTCCAGGCCTGGAGGGACTGATCCACGTTCCTCCAGCCAGAAAGGCTTCTTGAACCCTGGGCCACTTCATCTCTGCTAACTGTAACAACTTCAAAAGACAGCTTGTGGAGGTCCACTCTGGTTCACATATGTACCACTGCTTCCAGTAGCAACTAAAAAGAGGCCAGAAAAGTTATAAAATCATAGGTTTTACAAATTCATCAGACTCCCCACACACATGTAAAAAGTCTCCCCATCCCCTCTCCCTTAGTGTTATCTTCACAGTGCTTTCAAAATGAGCAATTAAAGACATGTGGGTTTTAAAAATTAATATTTGTCTTACCTTCTAGACCTGGAGTTTGCAAACTAGAAACCAAGGCCCAACTCTCCACTGCCTCCTGGTTTTGTAAACGAAATGTTATTGGAACACACACATGTCCCTCATTAACAGCTGAGGACACCTACATGAAGTCAACTCCAGAAAGTCTCAAGCCCTTCACAGGAGAGAAAAGACCATGGCCTCTGAGTCCTAGTGAAACTGTGTGAGGAAGGAGACTCTCACACACCTGCCCTGCGACCCAGCCAGTCCGCCACTCTCAGAGAAACAACTCTCATCCAAGAGAAACGACACAAGCCTCATTCATGCTGGCCAAACACTGCCCACCTACTGGTGAGTGGATCAACCAGTGGTGCTGTATTCACAGAAGGGAACACTAGCCAGTAATTTAGAAAAACTACCGAGACACAGCAATGAGAATGGGTCCCAGGGGCATGACCCTGAATGAAGGGTCAGCTGCCAACGAATGCACACGCAGGGTCCAGTTTACTTGAAGCCCAAGAAAAGGCAACACTCACTAGGGTCACACATCAGGGAGGGATGGTTGTGGGGCAGGGTTTCATTGGGAAGAGTACAAAGGAGCTTTCTGGAACTTACTGTTTTGACTATGAGGTGTATAAAGTTATCAAAACCAGCCAGGCACAGTGGCTCATGCCTAGAGTCCCAGCAACTTGGGATGCCTAGGCAGGAGGATCAGTTGAGGCCAGGAGTTCGAGACCAGCCTGGGCAACATAGCAAGATCTGGTACCGAAAGAAAAGTTTTTTAAAAAATTAGCCAAGTATGGTGGCATGCACCTATAGTCCCAGCTACTCGGAAAGCTGAGGCGGGAGGATCACTTGAATCCAGAAGTTCAACAAAGCACTGAGTCATGACTGTGTCACTGCATGCCAGCCTGGGCAACAGAGAGAGACCTCATTTCTAAAAAACAAACAAAGAAGTCCCAACAATTCCTTTGAAACTCCTTCCTTCAAACAAATGGAGCTTGTTAGAAGTAGGCCGGACTCTGACTCCTTTTGAACAAGCAAAATATGGCAGAACTCACATGTTCACTACAACATGAACTATTGTGAATAGTTCACTTGTGTGAACTATGTATACTGTGAATGCCAAGGCATGGAAGCCACCTAAGCAGACATTGACAGATGAGTGAATAAAGAAAATGTGATGTGTGCATATAGAGGAATAGAAAAAACTTAAAAAGGAGGGAAATCTTGCCATTTGTGACAACATGGATGAGCTACAGGACATTATGCTAAGTGGGACAAGCCAGGCACAGAAAGACAAGTGCCACACGGTCCCACATACGTGAAGAATTTTAAACATTCAAATAGAATGAATGGTGGTTGTCAGGGGATGGGGGAAGGGGAAACAGGCAGATTGGTGAGAGGGCACAAAGTTTCAATTACACGAGATGAATCAGTCCCAGAGACCTACTGCACAGCACAGCATAGCATCTGTAGTTAATAATTATGTATTGTACATTTACAAATTTGATAAGAGGGTAGATCTTATCAATGACAACAACAAAAAAAGAGGGTTGACAGGGTGGGAGAAAACTTTTAGAGGTGATGGATCCATTTAAGGCACTGATTGTGGTGATGATTTCACAGGCATATAGATACTTATCTCCAAATTCATCAAGTTGTATACATTAAATATGTATAGCCTTTTGTATGTCAATCATACCTCAATAAATTGGTTTAAAAATGTACGGCAGAAGCGTGTGACTTCTGAGACCAGACCACACAGGCACTGCAACTTCCTCCTTCCTCTCTCCTGAGGATAACTCACAGTGGGGAAGCCAACTACCATGTTGTGAGGACACTCAAGCAGCCCTATAGGGAGATCCATGTGGGGAGGAACTGAGGCCTCTTGCCAACAGACATATGGGTGCCCTCTTGGAAGCGGATCCTCTAGCTCCAAGCAAGCCTTTGGAAGACTGCTGTCCTGGCCCACATGTTGACTGCAATCTCAGGAGATGCTGAGCCACAATAACCCAGTTAACCTCCTCCCTAACCCTCAGAAAGTGTATGAGATAATAAATGTTTAGTGGTGTTGAAGCCACCAAATTGGTGGATGATTTGTTATGCAGCAAGGTAACTAACACAATTATTCTACTCTTTACGCTGTAATGATCAAGTGATCTGTGGCTGGCTTTTTGTTTTCAATGTATACACAGGGAATTTTGAGGAGTAGGAAGCAGACCAGAAATAAAACTCATAAACACATCAGAGTATCCGCTTCTAAAAATTTGATATGGATACAATCGGTACCCTAACTGAATTTCATGCCAAGATTCCCAACAATTGCTTATAGCATATTAGCTGACTTTTTTTTTCATTACTATATTTCTTTAGATTAAAAGAGAAAAAAAATCATATCTGAATCCCTGTGATAAATACTATCTTACTGTGGCAGACATTTTCATTTACCTCAATAACAGTTTTAGAAGTATCTGGGCTGTGTAATACTTACAAGGTATAATCTATTATTGACAAAAGCTTAAAGCTACTAAGGTCTGGGCAGAGGTAACAAGCAACGTATGAATTTGGGTTCACCTTACACCTTGTTCCCTACACCTACATGCTCTTCTGAGCCACAAATGTGTGTGTGAATTGTGTGTGTGTGAATTTCTAGACATCTAGGATGGATCTAGGAGGTGTTCATATTACCGAACACTTTCACCTGTACTCTTTTCACCTCTACAACTCTATCGGGGTATCAGTCACAGACCATAAAACTCAATGACTTGAGAGGTACTGTCTGATGAGTTGTAGTGAGCTAAGATGTCTGTCTGATGAATTGTGGTGAGTTGAGATATACTGTCTGATGAGCTGTAGTGATTTGAGATGTCTGTCTGATGAGTTGTAGTGAGTTGAGATGTCTGTTTGATGAGTTGTAGTGAGTTGTCTGACGAGTTGTAGTGATTTGTCTGATGAGTTGTAGTGAGTTGAGATGTCTGTCTGATGAGTTGTAGTGAGTTGTCTGACGAGTTGTAGTGATTTGTCTGTCTGATGAGCTGTAGTGGGTTGAGATGTCTGTCTGATGAGTTGTAGTGAGTTGTCTGACAAGTTGTAGTGATTTGTCTGTCTGATGAGCTGTAGTGGGTTGAGATGTCTGTCTGATGAGTTGTAGTGAGTTGAGATGTCTGTCTGATGAGTTGTAGCGAGTTGAGATGTCTGTCTGATGAGCTGTAGTGATTTGAGATGTCTGTCTGATGAGTTGTAGTGAGTTGAGATGTCTGTTTGATGAGTTGTAGTGAGTTGTCTGATGAGTTGTAGTGATTTGTCTGTCTGATGAGCTGTAGTGATCTGAGATGTCTGTCTGATGAGCTGTAGTGAGTTGAGATGTATGTCTGATGAGTTGTAGCGAGTTAAGATGTCTGTCTGAGGAGCTGTAGTGATCTGAGATGTCTGTCTGATGAGTTGCAGTGAGTTGAGATGTCTGTCTGATGAGTTGTAGTGAGTTGTCTGACGAGTTGTAGTGATTTGTCTGTCTGATGAGTTGTAGTGAGTTGAGATGTCTGTCTGATGAGTTGTAGTGAGTTGAGATGTCTGTTTGATGAGTTGTAGTGAGTTGTCTGACGAGTTGTAGTGATTTGTCTGTCTGATGAGCTGTAGTGAGTTGTCTGTCTGATGAGCTGTAGTGAGTTGAGATGTCTGTCTGATGAGTTGTAGCGAGTTGAGATGTCTGTCTGATGAGCTGTAGTGATCTGAGATGTCTGTCTGATGAGTTGTAGTGAGTTGAGATGTCTGTCTGATGAGCTGTAGTGATCTGAGATATACTGTCTGATGAGCTGTAGTGATTTGAGATATACTGTCTGATGAGCTGTAGTGAGTTGAGATGTCTGTCTGATGAGTTGTAGTGAGTTGAGATGTCTGTCCGACGAGCTGTAGTGATCTGAGATGTCTGTCTGATGAGCTGTAGTGATCTGAGATGTCTGTCTGATGAGCTGTAGTGATCTGAGATGTCTGTCTGATGAGTTATAGTGAGTTAAGATGTACTGTCTGATGAGCTGCAGTGAGTTGAGATGCCCTGCCCTACCTGTGCATGCCTGGTGGTTCCCAGATCTCTGTTTTGATTCGCACTCTTTGGGACCCTCCCCAAGGAAGCCATTCTTGTTCTGAAGATCCAGTGAAATGCGGGGCCGGGCATGGTGGCTCATGCCTGTAATCCCAGCACTTCGGGAGGCCGAGGGTGGGTAGATCACGAGGTCAGGAGATCAAGACCATCCTGCCCAACATGGTGAAACCCTGTCTCTACTAAAAATAGAAAAATTAGCTGGGCATGGTGGCAGGCGCCTGTAGTTCCAGCTACTCGGGAGGCTAACACAGGAAAATCACTTGAACCGGGGAGGCGGAGGCTGCAGTGAGCCAATATCGCGCCACCGCACTCCAGACTGGTAACAGAGCGAGACTCCGTCTCAAAAAAAAAAAAAAAAAAAAAGCAACCTCCTCCATGAAACATTTCCTGGACCTGTTGACACAGATATGCCTTTCTTCTCTGAACTTGCACAGTACTGAATCTCTACCTGTTGATTCCTAGACAGTACTTCACCATTCTGTGGTATTTTCATTTAGTATCTTTCCTCCTGGCTGAAATGACTGTGCTCACTCCTGCCTAATCTACCTCTGTATTCCAGGTCCAACACAATGCCTGGCACAAAGCAGGTTGCAGCAAAAGCTCACTGAGTCAACAGGAAAGAAGGAATGAAGAAACAAAGGAAGGGAGGAGGGAAGAGAGAGGAAAGGAGCAGAAAGCAAAGCAGGCAACCTGATGTGCTCAGGCCTTCTGACTCCCATGCTCCTCAGCCATTCACATTTATGTTGTGGTCTGAATGCCTGTGCCCTGTCTCCCAAATCCGTAAGTTGAAATCCTAACCCCAATGGGATGGGATTAACAGGTGGAGCCTTTTGAAGGTGATGCAGTCAGGAGGGTGAAGCCCTCATGAATGGATTAGTACCCTCATAAGAAGTACTCAAGGATGGCATTGTGGCTCATGCCTGTAATCCCAGCACTTTGGGAGGCCAAAGTGGGAGGACTGCTTGAGGCCGGGAGCTTGAGACCCTCCTGGCCAACATAATGAGACTCCATCTCTACAGAAACAAACAAAATTAGCCAGGCATGGTGGTACATGCTTAAAGTCCCAGCTACTCAGGAGGCTGAGGTGGGAAGATTGCTTGAGCCTAGGAGTTTGGGAGTTTGAGGCTGCAGTGAGCTGTGATTGCACCACTGCACTCCAGCCTGGAGTGGCAGAACCAGACCCTGTCTCAAAAAAAAAAAAAGATAGGCAAGAGAGCTTGCTTCCTCTCTCTGCTTTCCCTCATGTGAGGACACAGGTAGAAAGTGCCATCTATGAACCAGGAATCCACAGGCCAGCACCTTGACATTGGACTACCAGCCACCAGAAGAACCGTGAGCAATAAATGTCTGTTGTTTAAGCCTCCCAGTCTATGGTAATTTGTTTTACCAGTGTAAACTGGCTAGAACAATTTATGTATTATCTTCACTATTAATATAGGACAAACTCCTTCAAGGAAGGTTCTATCTGTGCCTGCTTCAACTTTGCATGCAGCACAGCACCCGACCTCGGGAATGCTAATTGTTAACCAGGGAGATAACACACTGATGTCACCTGAAGACCTGTTCACAGAGACTGCAGTTCTTCTGATCCTAGCGGTGATTAAAACATAGGGGCAAACAAACAGACAAACAAAATCCCTTAGACTTCCAGTGTGCTGGAGCTGAAGGGCCTAGGAGAGGACTCCATCCTAAGTGAGAGGCGGACAGCCCCAGCTCCACTCCAGAGCCATGTCCCAACTCTCCTCTTCCACTGTAACATCACATTTCCACAATTACTACAGAAACAGATTCTGGTAGGCTCACTTGCCCGGTAAGAACAATATGAGGTCACTAAGTTTTTCTACAAAACAATGTAATAACAATATTGGCCAGGCGTGGTGGCTCATGCCTATAATCCCAGCACTTTGGGAGGCCGAGGCGGGCGGATCACAAGGTCAGGAGTTCGAGACCAGCCTGGCCAATATGGTGAACCCTGTCTCTACTAAAAATACAAAAAAACATTAGCTGGGCTTGGTGGCGCATGCCTGTAATCCCAGCTACTCGGGAGGCTGAGGCAGAAGAACTGGTTGAACCCGGGAGGCGAAGGTTATAGTGAGCTGAGATTGCACCACTGCACTCCAGCCAGGGTGACAAAGCGAGACTCCATCTCAAAAACAACAACAACAACAACAGAAAAGAACCACAATATTAACTGGCGACTGAGAAGCTCTTTGGTGTTCCGAACGTGTTTCTACATATGTTTATGTGGTCCCTATTTACTTTGATCTATGTATACCCTAAATGATGAAATGTTTAGAAGTGTCTCACGCAGGAAAACAAACACACAACTTGAGTATCAAAATGAACATAAAAACATCACAGTGAGAGCAAATGTAAACAAAAAGCAGAAAGGCACAAGCAGGGGCAAGCACCCTTATGCAAAGAGCAGACCGGACCCTAGAATGTACAGAGGTCCTACAGTTGTGCTTCCAATAGGACCACGAGTTTCCCGTCAACCAGAGCAAAAGAAGGGAACTATGATGAGTTAGCGTTGTCGGAAAGCCGGCCATTTCTTAATTTTTCCACAGAGACAATTATCCTACCAGCCTTCCGAGATGGATGTCTACACCTCCTAGGGAATTCATGCTGACAGAGCTCCTGGTGGTTACACCTTCTGCAGCACATATGGTAACAAGAGACCAGTAATGGCAATGCACAACTACCAGAAGCCAGTAGCCACCAAAAGGCAGAACTGGCCACACAGAGGCTCCAGGTGCAAGGGTGACAACACTAAAATTCAACACACTTGTGTGTCCAAAAAGTCGAACTCTAACCACCCACTAACATCTGGAAGGCACACAGCACACGGCAGGGATGTATCTGCAACCTAAATGACAATAATAAAGAAAGGGCTCATCTTCAGTAGGAAAATGAACATGCCCTGAAGAGTAATGTACAAAAGAAAAAACACAAATGGCCACTCAGTACACCAGAAAAGTCTGACTTTGCTAGTCCCTGAAGAAATGCAAGTTAAAAATGAAATAACTTTTTTGCCTATCAAACCACAGAATTTTAAATATGTCTAATATTGACAAAGTTTTGGGAGAACTAGGACTGCCCTGGAGATCGGTGCCTAGAATGTAAATAGTAAGCACACACTTTTTGGAGGGAAACATGGTGATATTTTCTAAAGCCTGCCTAGCAATTCCATGTCTAGAATTGTATCCCAAGGAAATCAACACAGAAGAGCACAAGCATTTCACTGCAGATATCTGCTGCAGTATTATTTACAACTGTCAAATACCAACAGCAGCCCTAAATGTCCACAGTATGGCTACAGGGTTGTTAGATTTTAGAATGTCACGCACTATACACATACAAGTTACAGAAAAAGGCAGCTTACATACAGTATGTGTAATATAATTGCATGTGTAAAAACATACATTTGCAAGGACTTCAAAGCAGATACACTTCCATGTTCCACAGTGGAGACTCTGGGTGATAGGATTGAGGGTGATTTGTAATATCTTCACTCTGCTTCCCAGAACTTCTACATATTCTTAATAAAAAGGTTTTAATTAGCAAAATTGATTTTTAAAATAGGAAATGTTAATAAAAACTATGTATCACAGCCTTGAAAGCTATAATCTCAGATTAGTATAAAACCTCATTCTCAAAAACATATGTGAAGCTTACAAAATCAGGAGTAATTTTGAATTTTGGGTGGCCCTGTGGTAAGATATAATAAAAACTAGTTAGAATAGCATATCAGCTTCATAAATTAAGAGAAAATCTCAACCTTCCTTTTATCACAATTGCATGTGACCCCAAATTGTGGAAACCTCCCATCTCAGATTATTGCCTGCCTATCATCTAACTCAGCTGAATTAGAATCAGAAATGGACTGTTTATCCAATAGGCTTCAGATATTTGTTGTACATGACGTAACTTTATATGCATAATTACTATAGAAAATGTGTGTAGTACATATATGTGTATGGGTATGTACATATGTGTACACACACACGTCTATAAACGTTGAAAATTTCCCTAGAATTTCTAGTTGTTTTTTTTTTTTCACCCTTAATGGCCTTCAAGTACATTTAAGGGTCCAACGGCCAGATTTTTTTTAACAGAATAATTTTATAACAAATTTCATGCAAGTTATACCCAAGAGCACCTTGTCAGTGAGTGGCTTTATGAGGCATTACCACAAGAAGACCGAAGTAGGTTTAGCTGTCAAGGGCATTCCCGTCAACAAAACCCTGTTGGCAGAAAATGGAGTTTGCTGACAGAGCTGATTTTATTTGTAAATGGATATCGAAGCTATTACACCTGTGCGTGTATCTCATATATATTCATATGCTTTTGTTCCTGGAAACAATGATGGCAAATGAGCAAAACAGTGCAGCCACAAATCACCCCACAGAGCTGGAAATATGACTGAAGAGAAATTTGAGTCCCTGGCTTCTCTCCCTAAGAACCAAAAATGACTACAGCTGGAAGGTACCTTGGAAATAATTTAATCTTCAAGATCAAGGTAATGGTAAAAATAAAAAATAAACAATTTTTAAATAAGAAATAATTTAATCTGTGCCCCTTGTTTTATTGACAAAGAAATGGAAGGTCAGAATGGTTAGGTGGCTTCACAAGCCACAACAATGCAGGCTGAGGAGCACACATGCTGTCTCCGCCTGGTTGACGGGTTTCTGTACTTCACCCCCAGAAGTCCAAACTGAAATTCCTTCTCACTGCACTGGCAGCACACTAGATAAGGGATGTGAAAGTTACTAAGAGAATAACTGGGAATTCTGGGGCCAGTTCTACATTCAGCCTTACCTGGAGGACCTTGGCCCGTTAGTCCACAGGAGCCCACCAGACTGAAAATCAGCCATGCTGCCCCACGAGGGCTCTTCACTAACTGGCTGTGAGAATCCGGTCACCCCACCCCCAGTTTGCTTCATTATAAAATCAAGACGGTACCCGCATAGTAGGACCCAAGGTATACATGTGAAGAGGCACTGTGAACTTTCAGGAATTTTAAATAAGGAGTCTGCAAATATGTTTTAAAGGTAAACAAGTAAATAACTCTAGGACCTCTTCAGACATCCAGGGATGTCTACAAGCCTTCCAGAAATGACCCAACTATCTTACTTGCTCTAGGAAAAGCCAGCTGGAAATCAGTGCCCGAGGACAGGGGAAAGATGGGTGGATACAAGACAGCTTCTTCCCACTGCTCCCCCACCCTGGTCTTCTTAAAAATGTAATGCACATAAAAGGTAAAAAATTAAACGTAGTATAAAGTAAATGTATTCCAAAGGCCATATAAAATATTCCCTTCCTTCCTCAACCTCCAAAATCCAAAGGCAGACTCTGCAGCCAGCCCATGCAAAAAAAGCAGCAGCCAGCGTGCACTCACCAGGGTCATTAGTCCCCCTGGCTGGGCAACAGAGCCTTCTGCAGCCTATATGCTTGACAACAACATGTATGGTTATTCCTAGCACTCTGTAAAAAACCACTTCTGTGTGTGTTGTTCATGCCTCTGTAGATGAGAATTCCCCTGCAATTTTTTTCCTTAAGAGGTATGGTGTTGGTTTGGGTGGTGGGGGGGCGTGGGGCGCGGAGGGAGGCAGAGACAGAAAGAGAAAGGGACAAAGTATAAAATGCTTTTGCTACTATGTGCGACAAAAGAAAGAAATGTGCCTCTACCACCCATGCAATACTTTTCTACAATAAAATAATAAGAAATACTTGTAGAGTATGACCTCAAAGGT
Organism: Chlorocebus sabaeus; assembly: GCF_047675955.1. Lineage (NCBI taxonomy): Eukaryota > Metazoa > Chordata > Mammalia > Primates > Cercopithecidae > Chlorocebus > Chlorocebus sabaeus. The sequence goes on from NC_132933.1 coordinate 143,044,112, forward strand.
TCTATTCTGTAATGAAAAGAAATATGCCAACCATTCATCAACTTGGTACCAAATCTTCAGTTTTTTTATATGATACATTAAAATACTATTTTCCATTCATCTTATAAATCTTAAGACCATCTACAAGGCAGTAGGCTGTTTAGTTGTAAGCATTACCAGGTAGATTTCCAAAAGCCTTTCTTCAAACTCCTTTGCCTTTTTACCTTTCAACTAGCACAACCGCTAAAAACATGTATTTCAAAATGACACCTACTCATGTGAGTCAGTAAATGCAGACCAAAGAGAGAGTCTGTGTGTGCACACGTACTTATGCATCAATTTCCCTGTAAAAATGGCATCGACCCTCTGCACACACAAAAGCTTCCTTTAGTAAAGCAAAAGCATTCCAACCATTTAGAAATATAGCCAAAACTAATCATCTCTTTCTTTTATCACAACATAAAAGGGAGGAAAAAGCACATGTATAGTAAAACCCTTAAACTGTCACAATCACACCAAAGAGGAAAATAAAAGAATTGGAAAATGCTAAGAACCATGGTGATTCCATTTTCTCTATTTAAATTATCTCACTGCAATTAGCAGGCTATGTGCAAAACACTCAGGGAATATTTCTCATGACTAAACATGCACACCTGATTTCGCCGCTTTTTTTTTCATTTGGATGTAGCTGACTCACCATTTTTTCTCAATGTCCGCATTCAATGCCTGAGTAGTGGGAATGCCTGTTTCTTACTGCTACTGAAAAAGAAAAGGCAAACAAGGCAGACAAGTCTTCATGCGATGCTGGCGTCCTGCAGCCAGCTCCCTCAGGGAACCCATCTGCAGAACTCACACGGAGCAAGGGTCCCACATACCAAGGGCTGCAGTCCCATCAGTGCAGATGCTGGCTCTACAGCTTCCAGCCTAGAACACGGTGTTAAGAGCACTGCCTTCCAGTTCCAATGTGCTTTCAGCTAACTGTGAATCCCAAGCTGCAACAATTGCAGGCATCCACAAGCACACATGCAGCACCGGCGAGCATACCCTCGCACATCCGTGTATGCCTGCAGAGCTCGAGCCGGAATCTGCACTCTGATTTGCATTATTTCTCATCTTCAGGCAGAAGAATAAACAATGAGAACACATTCGCCGACCTCGCCAGACCTTACCCACAGCATTGTGAGCTGACAAGCAACCTGCTTTTCAAGATAGCAGAACAAAAGAGCCACTGGGAACTACAAACCCCTAACAAACGGCGCAGGCGTCCTGAAACCAGTCCCATCTGGGACGAACTGCCCCGAGAGCAAACGCAAGGGTCCCTTACCCGGCTCTGCTTACCGCGCTGGATGGGAGCTTGCCCAGCTGTGAAGGCAGCAATGTGCTTCAGGGACCTACAGCCCGCCTCTGCTGCAGCTCTCCTCCTGCCTACTGAATGGAGTCCTAAAGCCAAGCTCACAACAGCTGGCCTGTCTGTGCCTGCTGTCTTGTTGATGGGCAAGCTCACGCAGGCTCTGTCAACCTTCACCTCCACGGCTCAAGGCTCCGCTTGCATTTCCCATCACTTCATCAGCAACTCCTCGCCTCAGTGGGGAACATTTCCAACACTTTAGTGCTTAAACCCCAAAAGTCTTGTACTTTAAAACCCCAAAAGGTTTGGGGGGCAGTCTTCCTTTGTGTGTGTGTGTGTGTGTGTGTGTGTGTGTGTGTGTTCAGAGACAGGATCTTGCTCTGTCTCCCAGGCTGGAGTGCAGTGGTATGATCACGGCTCACTGTAGCCTCCAACTCCTGGGCTCAAGAGATCTTCCTGCCTCAGCCTCCCAAAGTGTTGGGATTACAGGTGTGAGCCACTGTGCCCAGCACTTATTATATTTTAACGGGGAAATATAGAAAGCCTACTGCACTGATGTTACAGCTTTCTCTATTTAGTGATGTTAGGTAATCCTATAACACATGTGACACACAGTTCAACTCCACAACCATAAGGAAGCAAAAGAAAACATTCAACAGCCTATTCTATGTCCATATATTCTTGGGTTGGTTACACACTCATTAGGAATGTAACCCATCAAGCAACTAACAAGTGTTTCCGGAAGTTTGAGTGTGTGCAAGGCACTCAGGGAAGAAGACAAAGGCAGGCTGGACCTGACTTTCCCAATTCACCATTTCACAATGATGTGTATTTAAAGTCCCTGCGCCCCACCTCCCTCCTAATGCAGCCCCAGACCTCAGCACCACAGCCCCTCCAGGAAGCAGCGTTGCCAGGTGCTGCGCCTCACAGCCCTATCCCACCCTCCCTCATCCTGGGCTTAGCCACCAGGACAGAGTTTCTCTTTCCAACCTGCTCCTGTCAACCTCTTCTACATTCATAGCAGTTACTTCCAACTCTTGCTCATTTCTCCAAATAACATAAGCTGCTTTGCAGCATATACTGTACCACTGCTATTTTAGATTTTTTATTTTTGCATGTTGACACTTGACCTTAGGCACTGTGCTGATTCATTAATGTTATATCCCTTAAGCAAGTAAGTAAGTCTGCGGGCAAGGTTGCTCTGCACATCCCCATGATCCAGGGCTGTGAGCTCAGCAAGCTTGGGGGGGACCTGACACACTTACACTGAGAAGCAGAATGAGGATTCGAGCCAGTGTCTTCGACTCCAAAGCCCACGTTCTTTCCAGTACTTTTCATCTTCATGTATTACTTTACCAAGTACATGTTCCTGTCTCTAAGAGAGGGTGCCATTCACCCTGGGCCATCTCCTTTACTCAAATGCTCAACACATACTGCCAGGCCACATACGGAACAGCAATCAGTTGATGGCTGATTAAATATTTTATTATAGGGCTGGGTGTGGTGGCTCACACCTATAACCACAGCACTTTTGGGAGGCTGAGGCAGGAGGATTGCTTGAGCCCAGGAATTGGAGACCAGCCTGAGTAACATGGCAAGACACCATCTCTACATAAAAATTTGTAAAAAATAAATATTTCATTACACTTTTTTTTTTTTTGAGATGGAGTCTCACTCTGTCACCCAGGCTGAAATGCAGTGGCGTGATCTCAGCTCACTGCAACCTCCACCTCCTGGGTTCAAGGAATTCACCTGCCTCAGCCTCCTGAGTAGCTGAGATTACAGGTGCATGCCACCATGCCCAGCTAATTTTTGTATTTTTATTAGAGACGGGGTTTCACCATGTTGGCCAGGCTGGTCTCGAACTCCTGACCTCAGGTGATACGCCCACCTCAGCCTCCCAAAGTGCTGGGATTACAGGCGTGAGCCACTGCACCTGGCCAGGGTCTTGCTGTGTTGCCCAAGCTGGTCTCAAACCCCTGGCTTCAAGCAATCCTCCTGCCTCAACCTCCCAAAGTGCTTGGATTACAAGCATGACCCATTGCGCCTGGCCAGCATCTCATTTTAGAATGGGTTTAGATTACTAAAAAATTGCAACAGGCGGGAGAGAGCTCTCATATGCCCTCTACCCGCTTCCCCCTATTATTAACATCTGACTTACTATGGGGTGTGTTTGTCATAGTTAATGAATCAATATTGGTACATTAATATTAACTAAAGGTCACACTTTATTCCAATTTTCTTTTTACTCAATGTTCTCTTTCTGTCCTTGAACCTCATCCAGGTACTGCATCATACTCAAGCCTGCTTCCTCAGACTCCTTTTGCTGTGAGGGTGCTATAGCTTTAGACTGAACATTTGTGCCCCCCACTCCCAAATTCTTATGTTGAAATCTAACCCCCAGGTGATGGTGTTAGGAGGTGGGGCCTCTGGGAGGTGATGAGGTCATGAGGATGGAGCTCTTGTGAATGGGATTAGTGCCCTTATAAAAGGGACCCCTCAGAGCTCCCCCTCCCCTTCCACCATGTGAGGACGCAGCAGAGAGACAGCCATTTGTGAGGCAGAAAGCACCTTCACCAGACACCAAATCTACCAGTGCCTCGATCTTACACTTCCCAGCCTCCAAAACTGTGACAAATATATTTCTGCTGTTTATAAGTCATATAATCTTAGGTATTTTATTATAGCAGCCTGAATAGGCTATGATAGTTTCTCAGGCTTTCCTTGTTTTTGATGACCTTAATAGTTTTGAAGAGGTCTGTTCCGGCATTTCGCAGCATGTCTCTCCATTGGGAACTGTCTGATGTGTTTTTATGATTAGCCTGGGACTTCTGGGAGAGAGACCATGGAAGTGAAGTGCCATTGTCATTCTATGATATCAAGGGGCATGCTGTCAACATGACTTACCTGTCAACGTTGACCCTGATCACTTGGTGAAGTCGGTAGACACCAGTTTCTCCACTGTGACGTTCCTCTCCTCGGCCCCCCTTGCCACACTGTACTCTTTGGAGGGAGCTTACTGTTGGCAGCCCACACTGAGTGTGGGGAGCTATGCTCCACCTCCTTAAGGGCAGAGTAGCTACATAAAGTATTTGCAATTTTCTGCACAGCAGATTTCTCTATTCTTCATTGGTTAATTTATTCAACCATTCCATGTTATCAGTCTGGGCTGTGGATTCATTTTATATATTGGATTATAATCCACTACTAATTAATTTTGCTGCTTAACTTGTTCTGCCTTTGGTCACTGTTGGCTCCTGTGTCCCTATGACATATCCACACTGTTGTCACTGCTGGGTTTACTTATGGGTGTATTTGAGCACTTATTTTCTGGCACTATAAGATACTCCAGGCTCATCTTGTACAGTTCCTGCCCCAACCCTAGACTCAGCCATTCCTCTGAGGAGCCCTGGTTCCTTTTATTGGAGAAAAGCCTTAGAAAACAAGATCTGCATGCTGGCTGTGCTCTAGGAATCCTGTTTTTTCATTTTTGTTTATTATTTATTTATTTATGTATTTATGTATTTATTTATGAGAGAGGGTCTCACTGTCACCCAGGCTGGAGTGCAGTGGCACCATCATAGCTCACTGCAGCCTTGACCTCCTGGGCTCAAGTGATCCTCCCAACCCAGCCTCCCAAATAACTGCAACTACAGGTTGCATCACCATGCCCAGCTAAATGTTTTTTGTACAGATGGGGTCTCACTATGTTGCCCAGGCTGGTACTGAACTCCAGGGCTCAAGCAATCTTCCCAGCCTCCCAAAGTGCTGGGATTATAGGCATGAACCCCTGTGCCTGGCCTAGGAATCCATTCTTAAAGGAGACTCTCCAAGAATTATTTCTAAACAGAAAGTACATTTATAATATTAAAGTTTATAATGTGGCTTTCCAGATAGCCATGTTTCTTAGAGCGAGGCATAATTATCAGGGCTTATAAGATGCTCAAATCTTTTTGTAGATTGTATAGTATTAATACTATTAAGACTTTAAAATCTTAATCATTGTAATAAAATGCATACAAATCTGCTTTTAATAGACACAAAACATTCGTGCCGTTGAAAAATTCCACAAATAAAAAAGAACAGAATGAAATCACCACCCTAGTACCCTTATGTTCTGAAAGAACTTCCTCCTCACCTCTTAGACAGTCTTGGTGAAACCTTAAACTTTTCTGAGTCACTTTCCATGAATTGAGTGGCATGCCCAGCCCATGTGGTCCAAAGGCAACCTTCCCTAACCCAGTCTATCACTAACAAGTCAGAAAAGCTGGTGTTACAGCATCCTGTGTGCTCCTGCATTCTTGGGCTGTGAACAAGCCATAGCCCCCTCTACTTGGACAAAGCAAACTTCCCCAAGTTAACCACACTAGGGATGAGGAGACAGATATTATGTTGCAAGATAATCATGAACTATCACAAAGAAGCCTCTTTTAAAACATCCAGACAGACTGCCACTGGGTTCCATGCTCCCTGTGCTGGAAGCACGCTCATGTAAGACCATCCCTTTCATCCCTCCACTAAGTCCAACATGGTCAGCAAGCAAACCTTTGTGTAAAGGACCAGATGGCAGATATTTTCAGCTCTAGGAGCCATCTGATCTGTTGCAATGACTCAACTCTCTGCCATTATAGAGAGGAAGCAGCCACAGGCGGTCTGTGAGCAAATGGATGTGGCTGCATGCCAATAAAACTTTATTTAAAAAAACAGACAGGGGGCCAGAGTTGGCCTGTTGACCATAGTTTGCTAACCCCTGACTAAAGCAATGATTACACAATTCTTTCCTCTGTTGAGTCATCAATATCTGCTTCCCTAGAACTCGAAACCAGTGAGTCTAGGGGTGCTTTATCATGTTCTTCGAAGTAGAGAAGAAAGTTGCTCTGCTCCCCCAAGAACTTGTTTCCAAGTGACCCTGACCTAGACCCCTCAGACTTTCACCATCTGACACCACCCGATTTGGGTGAGCTGCTTGAGAGTGTCTCACAAACCATGAGACTCAAGCTCAGCAGACAATTCCGGAAGTGATCTGAGGAAGGATGGGATACAGGTGTGTGGGATTTGCTTAGGAGATGGGGAGCCGGGAGGGAGCTCTGGTGCACACAGTGGGCAAACACAGAGTGGAGAGCAGCGCGGCAGCGTGGAGACTTTCTATTCAGAGACAGCCTGTGTCACACCGACTCCAGTTATGCTCAGGGAGCCACAGGTAAAACCACCTGTGCCTGGTACACAGGAGGCAGGGCTGACTCACAGAAAGAAACAAATGACTTGAAGGAGGGGACCAGGTGAGTTCTGCAGGGGACATCCACATACCTGACTCAGAGGTTTCCTTGTCTTGCTTCCTGCTTTAGGGCAGGGCAGGAAGGAATGTGAAGAAGGGAAAGGCCCCTGTGGCTGCTGGGTTCGGTGGGACAATAGGGATGCTGCCCACCTCCCCCGCCACTCCCCGCCAGGGGGACCAGCAAGGGCTGGAATCTAGCCAGAGTCCTCTTAGCAGGCCTGCAGGGAGGGCAACCTGGTCACCGTGTGGCTGCTTTTGCGCCATCACGGCAGAGCTGAGTGGTCGCAGCAGGGACACTAATTCCCTCTGAGCCAAAAATATTTATCATCTCATTTTCCGCAACCTTTGTCAATCTCTGAACTACAGCCACTTAATGCACAGACCCATTTTATTTATTTATTTATTATTTTTTTGAGACAGTTTCACTCTTGTTGCTCAGGCTGGAGTGCAGTGGCACGATCTCGGCTCACGGCAACCTCCGCCTCCCAGGTTCAAGCGATTCTCCTGCCTCAGCCTCCCCAGTAGCTGGGATTACAGGTGCCTGCCACCACACCTGGCTAATTTTTTAGTAGAGACGGGGTTTCACCATGTTGGCCAGGCTGGTCTCGAATTCCTGACCTCAGGTGATCCACCCGCCTTGGCCTCCCAGAGTGCTGGGATTACAGCATGAGCCACCACGCCTGGCCTGACAGACCCATTTTAAACTAAAAAGAAGTTTTCTTATGGATTCCCAGTGCTGAGATTTTTTTTTAAAGACTGAGATAAAATTAATATATCATAAAATTTGCCCTTTGAAACAGCACAGTTCAGTAGTTTTTAGTATAGTCACAGCAGTCACCATCACCACTATCTGATTCCAGAGGATTTTCATTACTCCAGAAAGAAACGCCATGCTCATGAACAGTCTCTCCCTCACTCTCCCCCCTTAACCCCTGGCAGCCACTAATCTACTTTCTATCTACAGATGTGCCTATTCTGGACATTTTATATAAATGGCATCATACAATATGTGGTTTTGATTTTTTTATTAGACTGTTAAATGTCTATATATAAAATCTGTTTCCTTATTTTAATAGTTCTTAGGCTATAAAACACAAAACAAAGTTGCAAGTTATATGCAAGCAAAACTGTAAAGCTGATGTCGGGTCTATATGACAGGTGATGTGGCTTTGCTGAGCATGAACCACGATGCTCACGGCCCGGGGCACTGCAGCGCCGCTGCTTCTTGGCCCAGCTATCAAAGTTTCCTGGGTGCCACAGAAGGACTCATCTCAGCCATCACTTTTGTTTTGACTAACAGGGCACAGAGTTCTGCTGGCATAGTACCCTGATGTCCTTCTTGTCCCTCATCCACGGGAGAGCACATCATTTACAGGGGAGTCCTGAACTTACTCTTTACTCCCACCAAAGGAAATTGGGTCAGCACTGTGGTCAATGAGACTCACACACACAGCCATGGTCTTGCACACCATCCACAACACTTGATTTAGATTCTAAGAGCTAACATGGAAACGAACACACAAAAATTTAAACTGGCAAAGAGGACAGACATGTTGCCAAGGATGTGCTCCAAGTGCCACGTGTGAGAAAGCCCAAAGCAGAAATACATCACTGGCTCCCGCATCATCACCGCCCATGCGTCAGTCCTCCTTCGCCCTCCGGCCTTCTGGATTCTCCTGGCGGTGGAGGTGGTGGTGAGCTGTGTGGTATGAAGAGGCCTGAAGCGGGCTGCTCAGCTGGCCCGGGGGGATGCAGACCTGACACATACTGCTAGCTCTGGTGGCCTCCTCTAGGAATTCTTTGGGTTTGTGCAGATTTAAAAGACACAAAACTTGTGGGAATATTTGAATGCATTTTCTATTTATATTGAGAAGGAGGTGACTCAGAACTATTTCTTTTTTTATTTCAAATGTGTGGGCCTTCAGAAAACAGATGAGCTAAATCGATTTCTGAGACTAACTGCAAGGACCTAACAGCCACATAAGACACTGAATCTATGGGACTCTTAAGTCAAACTTTAAAAATGGACACATTGGCTGGGTGTGGTGCGGTGACTCACCCTTGTAATCCCAGCACTCTGAGAGGCCGAGGCAAGAGGATCACTTGAGGCCAGGAGTTTGAGGCCAGCCTGAGCAACACTGCGAGGCCTTGTCTACAAAAACTTTTTTTGTTTTTTTAATGAGCTAGGCGTGCTGGCGCATGCCTGTGATCCCAGCTACTTGGGAGGATCGCTTGAGCTTGGAGGTCGAGGCTGCAGTGAGCCATGATTGTGCTACTGCACATCAGCCTGGGCGACAGAGCGAGACCCTGTCAATGAATCAATCGATTGATCAATCTGTATAGCCTTCTGGGTGGGTGTGTCACCTCGGCCCAACCTGGGTGGGGGACTGGACTAGGACACAGCCAAGAGGAATGGAGGCTAGAAGAAGCTAAAGGGGAGAATGGACATCTACATTTCCAGGTAGCTCTCTGGAGAAAGGTGAAAGCCCAAAGGATCCCGTAACATGCGAACTCAGCCAAGGTCAGCCCAGAGGCTGAGAGCTTTGAAGAACGCAGCCAGCTGACAAGAAAGGAGGCCAGAGGAGAGGCAGAGCGGAGCGGGGCTGCCACGTCAGCACGCGCTACGGGAGTCTCTCCCCCAAGAGAGGCCGCCGGTGGCTCACCTGGCTAGCGGGAGCTCTTGGGTAGGCAGCAGGGATGGGGCTGCTGGGAAACAAAGGGGCAGCTTTCCACAGGGCTGGATTCTTCTGGAAAGGCAAGTCTCAGGCCACAGCCTGGGAGTCACATGAGGGATCAAGGAGCCTGTGCAAGTACAGCTATGTATATTGGCACCCAACCACGGGGCAGCAACTGTTGTATTTTTTGTAGAGATGGGGCATTGCTAGGTGGCCCCAGCTGGTCTCGAACTCCTGGACTCAAGTGATCCTCCTGCCTTAGCCTCCCAAAGTGCTGGGATTAGAGACACATGCCACTGTGCCCTGCTCAGTGACACAGATTCTGTTTGTAGAAGACTGCTTACCTGCCCCATCTAGAACTGAGATGCTTGAGTTAAATTTTCCTCTGCATTTCCCTCTGGCTTCCCTCAGCTCTGGCATCTCGGGACGTTGGTCACTTTCAGCCTCCTTTTGCACTCTTCTCCCTCCACACGAGGGCTTTGTGGATCTGCCTCCCTGCTCTCGCTTCTCCTCCTTAGCTGAAATCCTGTAACCGTAATCATCTGAAAGCCACTCTTTCTAAATAATGTGGAATCACGAGACCAAACCAAAAAGTAAACAAACAGGTGGCCACCTGTCTCAATTCTGGGTTTAAGTTTCCATGGGTATAAATGTAAGGGGAAATTGTAGTTGCAAAGTAAGGTATAAAAACAAGGCCAGGTGTGGTGGCTCACACCTGTAATCCCAGCACTTCGGGAGGCTGAGATGGGTGGATCGCTGGAGCTCAGGAGTTCAAGACCAGCTTGGGCAACATGGTGAGACCTCATCTTTACAAAAAAATACAAAAATTAGCTGGCATGGTGGTGTGCACCCGTAGTCCCAGCTACTCCAGAGGCTGAGGTGGGAGGATCACTTGAGCCCAGGAGGTGGAGGCTGCGGTGAGCAGAGGTTGCACCACTACACTCCAGCCTGGGCGACATGGCGAGACCCTGTCTCAAAAAACAACATAAAAAAAAAAGACATAAAGACAAGCCCACTAGACCCATACTGCAGTCTCTCTCCTACAGCTACCGTTTATCCCTTCTGGGGTGAGGCTGTTACATCCTGCACAAGAAGAACCTTTCTGTTCAGCATGCAGTACTACACTGTACAAAGCTATGCAGAATGCTGGGCTCTGCCCCGACAAAATTCCAAGATCAAGTTTCACCTTTTTATCCTGACCCGATCCAGCACAGTCTTCATAATTACCTAGCACAGCAGCTCAGAATGGAAAGCTTCAATTGCCCTGAGCTAATTGAAGGCCAGGGAAAGCAAACGTCTGCCCTAAAGTGACAAATGAGGGGGAGAGCTTGGATGATAAATCTGTTACTTATTCTGAAATCTACATGAAGGAGCTTGTTTTGTAAATGAAAAATTGGTCTTCACATGAACCTCTGTATACCAAGTCACCTCTCAGGGAAAACATCCAGGAAGATGACCCTCAGGTTCATTTAGCTTGTTTACAAATATTATATGAAAGCAAATTGTTCCCTAAAGAGCTCTATTTCGTATGCATTCAATGTTCAGCTGGTATTAGGATTTAGGATATACTCTCATTCTTCGCCTCCCCTCCCATCTGTCCCAACAAAATACAAGCCTGAGGTCAGTGCCAGCTCATCAGTGCTTGGCAGTGGCTCCTGCAGGCGGGGGCGGAAGTGGCTGCAAGAAGGCAGAGAAGGAAGACACTGCCAGCACCCACAGCTCCAGAGGCCGCCCCCAGATCTCATTTCAGTGCCAGTCTCTGGAGCCACCCAGAACACAGTCCTCACCCAAGGCCTCTCGAAATTGAGGAGCAACGAACAAATGTGGTACCTCTAAACTTTCCTACAAGGTCTAAAATCTCATACCAAAAACAGATCTGTGCTACCAAATTTATTTTGAGATGTTTATGTCTTCTTGATTCCAAATGCCACACTAGTGCAGAAGGATAAGTAAAGGCGATTTCACTTACTAGTATGTAAACTAAAATTCTAAATAAAATTTTAGGACACAGAATGTACCAATATGGAAAGATTATTCACCACAATCAAGAAAGACTGAGTCAAGGAAGGTCAGGCTGATATTTATCCATTCAGCCACCAATCCATCTGCTTATATATCCACCTACCCATCCTTCTATCTTCCCATTCACTCACCCATTCACCTTCCCCTGCCTCCATCCATCCATGCACCCATGTACCCATCCATGCCCTTACCCTCCCATTCATTCAACTACCCTCCCATCCATCCACCCACTCACCCTCCCTTTCATCCATCCATCCATCCACCCACTTATTTTTCCATTCGTCCATCCATCTACTTACCCTCCCATCCATCCATCCATACACCTCTGTATCCATCCACATACCCATCTATCCATCCATCCATCCACTTACTCTTCCATTCATCCATCTATCCATCCATGTACCCCTACATCTCATCCATGTATCCATCCATGCATCCATCTATCCACTTACCCTTCCATCCATCCAACTATTCATCCACCCACCCTCCCCATCCTCCAACTATCTACCTGAGGGCTGGTCCATCCGTCTACTCATCCACCCATCTGTCCATCCACCACTCCTTCCATTCATCCAACCATTTATTGAGCACGTAATCTGCGCAGGATATATGTCAGGTACAGGGTACTGAGAAATGAAAAAGTAAAATCCAGCCTTCTGGGAGCCAACAGTCCAGCCCAGTAGACGGCAAGGAATAGTGAAAGTGTGCAAATACATTTGTGAAGTGAGTTTAAGGGTCACTGTCCCCCTGCCAAACCATCCCAGTCTGAAGAGGTTAGCACATTCACGGGGCAGTAGATGTCCACTTTCAAAGTAAACTCTTAAAAGATGGAATGATTGAACCAGAAGGTGTGTACGACTGTCAACCTTCAGTTGCATGGTGTCAAGGAACCCTCCAGACAGGTTTCTCAAAAAGCCCTCCAGTCAGGTTTTGCCAAATGCCCCTCTTCTGTGCCACACACAAGGTGACAGCTCCCTCTTCCCTTCATCTTAAAGGCTTTCACATCTGTCATGAACATAAAGCCTGATCAGCTCAAGGGTAGGATGACACCTCCTGAGAGAGCTGACAGAAGTGGTTACTATAAAGGTAGAATGGAGAAGCAGGGACATTTCTCCCAGTGTTAGGGACTGAACTGCGCCCCACAAAATCCATGTGCTGAAGCCCTAACCCTTAGCATCTCAGAATGTGACTGCATTGGAAGACAGGACCTTAGAAGAAGGAATTAAGGCAAAGTTAGGTAATTAGGTTCCACTGGGGAGGGCTCTGATCCAATAGGACTGGGGTCCTTATAAGAAGAAATGATACAAAAATGCACAGAGGGACGACCCTGTGAGGACACAGGGAGAAGACAGCATCTACAAGCCTAGGAGAGAGGCCCCAGGAGGAACCAGCCCTGTCACACTTTGATCTGGAACTTCCAGCCTCTAGGACTGTGGGAGAATCTACTTCTGTTGTTTGAGCCCCCCAGTCTTGGGGAGTTTGTTATGGCCACACTAGGAAACAGACCCAGTATTCAAGGGGCCCCAAGTCAGCAGGAGAGAGCATTTCCCCAAAGCAGGCTCCTGCTGGCTACGATGCCTGACCTTGCAGGTCTGGGGTGAAGCCTCTGATGGCAGTGAGGGTGGGGGGCGGTGGGCTGTTCAGGACAAAAGAGCTGGAGGGAAGCAAACGTGCTGGGTCTGCTCCCTCAGGTTCAATTCTATTTTAGCTCAAACACCACCTGTTTCTCCCATAACCCAGCCAGAAGTCACTTTGCTCTCTCTCCTCTGAGCTTCTGAAGCATCACACAACTTAAAAAAAAAGTATCATCACTTCAATTTGCCCTACTTGTCTTTATATTAACATAGGATCTTGAACTTCACAAAAAATGTTATCTCTATTTGTTATCTCTATTTGTTATCTCTATTTGAGCAACAACAACAAAAATTCTGATCTCAACATTCTTTTGTTATCCAAACAGGATACAACAATACATACTTTTTGTTATGCATCGGTTATCACAGCAGCACTTCATATGATTTACACAGACATGTCTGCGTTATTTTAAACTTATGCAAAACATTGGGTATCTTCAAACCTTTGTATTCTAGATTTTCTTTTTGGTGGGCAAAGGACAATCCCTTGCCTGAACTTTGACTTCTATTATTTTCCATTTAAATTTTTCAAGTGTATTCTTTCTTGCTGGTCCTTCAGAAATTAAAGAGTCTCTGAAAAAAGTTGAAAACAACTTTTCAACCTACATATTCCCAAATTTCATCACGCCTCACCACTCAAAAAAAAAACAAACAAAAAAAAACGCACCCAACAATTCTGAAAATTGCTGGGTTAGTAGCTCAAAAGCAGAGAGTTTCTGGAACTAATTTCTTTGGAGTGGCTATGCAGTCTGCTGGAAGACACGGCCTTGATGAATGAGGCATGGGGCCCCTGCTTCCTCTCAACCCTTTCAGTATCGACAGTGCCATTCACTCACTCTCACACAGCCTGCACGTGACAGCTGTTCAGGGCGACCCCCTCCATGCACAGCAGAGCTATACATTCTCACCAGCACGGGTGCCCTCTGCACAGATGATACGCTTGTGGCATCAGGCACAGTGCAGGGGCAAAGCAAGGCCCGCATGTGCAGAGCCCATCGAGCACTGCCCGCGATATACCGCACGGCCGGCCTCAAAGGCCTGGGAGCTGGCTTGGAAAACAGGCTGCAGCTGGTGCTCGGCACGTGACCCACTTGGAATCCACAGTCATAAAGCTCTAATTGTGCTTCTCAGACACAGCTAAATTCTGTAGGTGGATTATTCGTCGGCCTTTCTGACCCACGCATTCTTGGTTTCAGCCTCAGAGTCTGTTAAGTAACTGCAGAGACTTCCTCCACAAGCAGACACACAATATCAATCCTGTCGCTGCAGAGTCACATAAATATTTGATCCCCTTGTAGAAGGCTAACAGCTCTGTTTAAGGCCAAATGAAATAAAACCTCATTACATGAGGCTCTTGAAAGCAAACTTTTAAATTGGTAATTTCTGCAACAGAACCTTGAGTTTTGAGGTCGGTGTTTAACGTGAATGTCACAGCAATCACACAAGATTCTCAAGGCGACACAACAATCCACACCCAGGAACCCTGTCGTGCATTTACTCCCATCCCTCCATCCGCCTTTTAAAAACAAGATTGCACCACATCTTCTGCAGAGACGCACTCTCCTCCTGCCCTCCTCGTGTGATGAAGGGGAAGACTATTTTTTTTTTTTTTTTTTTTGAGACAGGGTCTCGCTCTGTTGCCCAGGCTGGAGTGCAGTGGTGCAATCCCCATTCACTGCAACGTCCACTTCCTGGGTTCAAGCGATTCTTGTGCTTGAATGAGTAGCTCAGCCTCCAGAATAGCTGGGACTACAGGAACCTGCCACCACACCCGGCTAATTTTTTCGTTTTTTCTATTTTCAGTAGAGACGGGATCTCACCATGTTGCCCAGGCTGGTCTTGAACTCCTGGGCTCAAGTAATTCACCTACCTCAGCCTCCCAAAGTGCTGGGAATACAGGTGTGAACCACTACGCCTGGCCCAGATTATACTATGTATTTAATCTAACCCTGTCCTCGCCACAACTAAGCGGCTATGGTGCACATTCTGGAATTACAGCACAAAACGCTCTAATCTCCTGCTGCTGCCACAGTTTCTGCAGATGCTTGCGCCTCTCTTTGGGAGTCGACTAACTCGATTTCTATTTTAAAGCTCAAAATTAACTCATTAACTAGGTCCAATTTAGGAAAGCCTGCCCCGTTCCTTTCTTACTAATAATCCTTAGAGGCAACTCCGATTTCCAGGCCGCAGCTAGGCACACAGCTGTGTGCTAGATAGCTCTAAAGCTGCCCTTCCATAAGGCGCTCTGTGCAAAGACGTGCAGCTCCAGTATGTTAAACTGGACTTCTCATTATGTCTCCATAAGCAGTCTTACCGTGTGGAAAACACAGTAGCCATTTTAAGAACCAAAAAAATGTCACCGCCGTGTAAGAAAGCCTCCCTGCCCTGGGATGTGTCTCTGGGCAGGGCCGCAGGGTGCACAGGCTCTGCCCAGACCTCCAGTGCATCAGGGATGCTGGAAATTATGCCGGATTTCAGCCGCTTTGGGTTTGGCAAAAGCCAGACGTCTAGCCATGTTAACCAAGCACCCACCCATACAGAAGCCCACCCCCAGACACCTCTTCAGTAACTCTGAATCCAAATTTCACCCACCTCAGCGTGGACTGTCCCTCCTTGGCCCGGACTGCGAAGGGAAGCTCTTCTCTGTGCTCGCCAGGGTCCCCTGCCTGCCTTTGCAGTTCGACAGAAGCTTCCTGCAAAGGGCAACACAGTAAGACACCAAGTCCTCAAGCTGCCTTCCTCAGGACATCTGTGATTATGAAAGCCCTCATTTGTGGGTTTGCCTTGCCAGGGCAGCTCTACAAAGCATTTCATTGAGACGACTGAACTAAGACCCCGCGTCCACTTCTGTTCTGGGCAGGAAACAACTCCTACGTGAAGCCTGTAAAACCGTGTGGCACAATTGGCCAAAAGAAATAAAATAAAATACAGCTGGTCACAAATTACAGCAGTGAAGCCTCAAGCTCTAGTACTCGCCAGAGTCCGGGATTCTTTGCTCCTGACAGAGCAAGCATGGAATTCTCAGAGGTCATGCTGAACAGCCACAAGCCAGGGTATCCAACAGTGGAAAAAAACACTCACAGCATCTGTATGGATTTTCAGGGCTGGGACACCACAGAGCAAACCGGCAGCCTTCTTTCCATGCACATATTAGGTATCTTGTATTAAATATACTAGTGGTTCTTTTTTTTTTTTTTTTTTTTTTTTTTTTTTGAGACAGGGTCTTGCTCTTTTGCCCAAGCTGGAGTATAGTGGTGAGAACACAGTTCACTGCAACCTGAACCTCCTGGGCACCGCCACACCTGGCTAAGTGTTTTTTCTTTTTTTGTAGAGATAAGGTCTTGGTTTGTTGCCCAGACTGGTCTGGAACTCCTGGCCTCAAGTGATCATCCTTCCTCAGTCTTCCAAAGTGCTAGAATTGCAAATGCACCACCACACCCACCCTGGATTCTTTTAAAAAGAAACTGCATCTATCACTGCAGAACTCTTTTTTTCTTTGAGATGTGCATGTGCAGATGTAATAGGGAGAAAAAGCTTTCAAAGAGGGCAGGGGCGAGAGAGAAAGAGGCTGTCAACTTTGAAGCAGGGCTAAGAAATATGTAGTTTTCTAGAAAGCTGGACATTAACTCTCACCATCAAAACTCTCACCTTAAAAAAGTGCAAACACTTAATGTGTTTTAAATACATTTTGCCCCAGAGCAATCCTTGAAAATACTTGCAAATAAAAAACAGAATACTAAAAAAACCCAAATGCTATAAATATTAAATGTCATCCATCAGTGTTTGAAAAGTGGCTATTGTATGTCATGTTAAGCTTTTACATAAACCACACATTTCCATGTCAGACGTGTTCGTTATCATTTCCCATAGTTTCTCCCTCCAAGTTCTTTGCTGAGTATGAAGGTAGGAGCAAGCTACTTAAGGGGAAACACAGTTAAAGCCAGAGATTATGGCAACGAGAACGGGAATGAAAAAATGTGGGTTTTCGGGAATATGGCACTTTAAATTGCCTAGAATGTGTCAATTTTGTCCCCAAATACCTCTGACACAGAGGACACTAGAAGATCTGGAAAAGGTAAATGCTCACACAGCTGGAGATGAGTAGCCCTGGCGTCAGCCACTGCATTCTGGGTGTGTCCTGTCCTCAGGTTAAGATGATGGTCAGCAGGGGCCATGCCCCTGCTGTGGCTCCATGCTTACCTGCTTGTAGTGGTCTGTGGATGGCGAAGACCGGGACCTCCCATGAACGTGCTGCGGCCTCTCGTGTGGGTCCAGGCCCACATCCAGGATGTCATCCGCTGAGTGGCAGCGCCCGGAGCTCCTGGCCTCCAGAGGCTTCCTCTGTTCCTTCCAGGAGGCCTGATACTCTGCAAAGGTGCCGAGCCTCTGCGGCGGGTCTGACGTCCCTGTCTTCTCCGCTGTGCTGTGAGTGTTGAGGCTGTCCCCAAGGGAGGTGGTGCGTGACCAGGGCTCCGTGCCCTCACACGTGCGGCCCACTGTCCACGGCCTCTCTGGCTTGTCTCTCAGGATTCCATGAAGCACTTGCCTCTGGGCAGGCCTCTGGGGAACAGGTTTGCTCGTTTCCTCAAAAAACTTCCACCTGTCAGCAAATGTGCCCACAGTATCCTCAGATGTCCTGGGGTGCTGGTGAGGACTGTAGCCCCTCGTGAGGCCCACTTCATTCATCTTCTCGGGTTCCGAGTAGGACTTTAGTTTCTGCTCAGCTGTGAACCGTCTCCGGCCTCCGATGCGGGGCGGGTGGGGCCCGCCACCTGTAGATGAGGGTGGCTGGGCCAGGCCTGCCTCCCAGAAGTGGCGGACAGTGTCTGGATCCCCCATCCGGTGTTCCAGTGACTCCGGGTATAGATCTGCTGGGTTGGGGTCCAAGTCGCGGCGCTTGAAGGACGTGGCCCTCAGGACTCGGGCTTGGGCCTCCTTCAGGTGGTCTTTATAGGTGCCAGCAAAGGGTCCTTCCTGGGTGCCACCTCCCAACTCGGCCCTCCGGCGGCCGGTGGCATCCTCCGCCTCGCCTGCTGCAGTCAGAGCCACTGTGCTCCGGCTCTTCTGCAGCTTGGCTCGACGCATCTGGATCTCATTCCGCAGGGTGGTCGCAAAGCGGTCGCTTCTCCGGGTGGGCTTGCCCATGTGGGTGTCGAACGGTGGCGGTCTGGTGGCGCTGTCCTCTGGGCTGCTCTCAGGCCGGTGCTTCCCCTCCTGGGTCAGGGAGTGCAACAGGGGCGTCTCCTGCGGGCAGATCCTGCTGCTCTCCCCATCTGCCCACGTGATGCTGGCTTTTTCTGCACGGCTGGCCCTGGGAGGCTCCTGGGCTCCCGCGGAGCAGCCCTCGGCCCCTGTGTCCAGCGGGTAACACCGTCCTGTCTCGCAGGCATCTGGAGGACCCTCAGGCTGAGGTAGGTGACGGTGTGGGCTCTGGCCCACCGTGGGTGGGGGAAGACTCTTGAGGGCTCCAGGGGCCGTGTCAGAAGGCCAGCATCCTGCCCAGAGCTGTGCCACTTGCGGGCCTCCCTGCACACAGGGCCGGGGGCCCTGCCAGCCGCTCCCCAGCTTCTGGTCACAGCTGCTGAGCCCCCTCACCTGAGGAAGGCTGTTGTTCTGGGAGCTGGCAGCTGCTGGCTCCTGCCCAAGGCTGTCAGCACAGAGTGGGCTGTGGTCACTGTACAGGGGAGGGTGGCGGCCGCTACGAGGAGACTGAGGGAAGCGCACTTCTGAGCTGGACAGAGAGGCCTGCAGCCTACTGGAAGCTCCATCCTTGGAGGGTGGCCAGCTGCCATCTGCGCGGGCCTCCTGCGGGCAGCCCGGGCCTCCCGATCCCTTCCCGAGGCTCCCTGGGTGTGCTGACCTCCAAGGCCGATCGGTGGGCTCTGGTCTCCAGTCACCACGGGGCTGAGCCTGGGCCGGGGCCGTAAAGTGCTGTGCCACGGCCACCTCTGAGAACACAGGGCCCTGGGCCTTCTCGTGGCTCTTGGTGGCAGCAAAGCTGTCACTGCGGAGAGGGGGAGGGGGAGGGGGTGGGGATGCTGGTGCTTTCTTCTTATCAGGAACATACCAGACTGGCCCAAAATTGGACCTCCCAGGGACAGCCAGCTTGGGCTCGGCATTGTACTCTGGCCTGGAGCCTTTGTCGCTGTCACTGGGGACCCTGGGCGGGAAACACCTGAGCTTCTCCTCCAAGCCCTGAGGGTCACCTGTGGCCTGGGCCTGCCGGCCACCCTGTCTGGGAGCCTCCCAGAGGCCTACACTGTAGAGGATGTTCTCTGCGGAGGACGTGTCGGCTTTGGACAAGGTGTGGTCAGGAGTGCTAGAGCTGGTGGAGAAGGAGCCGTAGGCTGAGTCGCGCTTGCTGTGGCTGCCCAGGTGGTCGATGCTGCTGTTGGACTTGGCCACCGAGAGGCGACTGGAGGGGTGGTCCAGGCTGCCAACACTCCCCAGGGAGCTGAAGTGGTCTAAGGTGCGCTGTAGGTTCGTCTGCTCCCAGGAACTGGACAGGTCGTGGGAGGAAGAACTGCAAGAATGAGAAGAAGGACAAGGCAGGGTGTGCTTTAGCATCAGCAATGGCAAAGGGCAAGGCGGTGGACGCAGCTGGCCCTCCGTGGAAATACCAAAACGCCAAACAGCAACTTCCCAGGGTGAAGTTGCTGAGGCTGAGGTTGCAGCTCAGTACATCTGGATTTTAGCAGAGACAGGGAGAAACTGAGCACAGGCTGAAAAGACTGTGTCCTCCCCGTGACATGCCTTTTTACCAAACGGATGCCTTTTGATGAGGTCTTGCTGTGTTGTCCCGGGTGGTCTTGAACTCAAGCAATCTTCCCACCTTAGCTTCCCAAAGTGTTGGGATTACTAGCATGAACCATTGCGCCCAGCCAAGACCAGTATTTATTAATAGCCAAAAACTGGGTGGTTACATTAGCTCCAGACATACGCACATACCTGAACACACACACACACACACACACCAGACATGCTCACTCATACTCACACACTCACATATACATATACACGTGCACACACATGCACATACAAGCAAACAGATGCACATGCACACATACAGGCACACATGAACACATACAGATGGACACATGAACACTCATACACATACAAGGACACACAAACATGTAGAAATACACATGCACACTCATACACCCCACACACACACTCACACCCATAAACACACACAGATACACACACACACACACACTCACATAAGCAGGGAGACATCCACACACGCACACCAAAACCAGACTATCTGCTGTTACCGCCATCCTCTTAACAGGAGACTAGTGAGGATACTGCCACTAACGCCAAGAGGGTTGAGAAGAGGCTACCAAAGCTTAACAGAACCTCTTGGGAGCTTTTACAAGATACACCTGCCGCCCCATATAGATCTCCTGCCTTCCAGTCCGTGTGTAAAACCCTGGAAAGGAGAGGGGTGCCGTCGACGCCATCCCACTGGCTCAGAACCCTACCGCCTGGCATCCCACCTGGTCAATCCCAAAGGAGCTTGGCCGAAACCCAAGTCCTATGCTCCCCTTCTTGCTCACGCCTTGTCTTGCCATTTCATTTTGTGTCACATGCTTGCCGGTTCAGTCAAAAATTCAGAGCACTCCAACTGTGATTGTGTGTCCATGGCCCAGTCTCATCAGAAACATCAAAATAATTCTGCAGTCAGGAGTGTGCTCCCTGTAGAAGGCTGAACAAACCTGGTGTCCTGGATGGGAATGGGTGCCTACCTCGCATGGTGTCGGCCAGACCAGGAAGGACAGCCGCTGGCGGAGGGGAACGGGGAGGCCGCTAGCTCAGGGTGGCTGTCAGAGAACTTGGTGGCATGCCAGGAGTGAGGCCTCCAGCCCAGCTCGCTCCTCCTAGAAAAGAACGCAGGGGAGGCGGGGGTCAGGGACTGCACACAGCGCTCACCCTCGTGCCAAACAGTGCAGGGGGCTCAGGGACCACACACAGGGCACACGCTCATGCCAAACAGTGCAGGGGGCTTGAGGACTGCACACAGCGCACGTGTGCTTGTGCCAAACAGTGCAGGGGGCTCAGGACCGCACACAGCACGTGCGCTTGTGCCAAACGAACAGTGCAGGGGGTTGAGGACTGCACACAGCGCATGCGCTCTCGTGCCAAACAGTGCAAGGGGCTCGAGGACTGCACACAGCGCACGTGTACTCAGGCCAAACAGTGCAGGGGGCTCGGGGACTGCACGCAGCGTGTGTGTGCTCGAGTCAAACAGTGCAGGGGGTTCAGGGAATGTGCACAGCGTGCACGCTTGTGCCAAACAGTGCAGAGACTGACACTGGTCACAGCAACTCAGGCAGGCGCATGGCACCATGTTCAGGGGTTGCACACTCAATCCAAACCCACACCTTCTTTTTAGATTTTTGCTCACTACCCATTTGCCCTAACCAGAGTGGGAATCACAGGCTCTGGATGTGCAGCAGCCCTTATCTTTATTTTTGAGATGGAGTCTCACTTTGTTGCCCAGGCTGGAGTGCAATGGATCACTGCAACCTGGGCCTCCCAGGTTCAAGTGTTTCTCCTGCCTTAGCCTCCCAAGTAGCTGGGATTACAGGCGATCACCACCACGCCCAGCTAATTTCTGTATTTTTAGTAGAGACCAGGTTTCACCATGTTGGCCAGGCTGGTCTTGAACTCCTGACCTCAAGTGATCCACTCACCTTGGCCTCCCAAGGTACTGGGATTACAGGTGTGGGCCACTGTACCCGGCCGGCCCTTATCTCTAAAATGTGTTCCTCCATAAATAAGGTTAACTTGCCAATTTAAAATCTTATAAATGTAAAAATAAAGAACATTTATTCTAAATAAACGAGTACACAGATTTTGCCCTCTGCCCGCCCCAACATGAACACACAGAGAACCTCCTATCTTTAGCTGGAGAAAAGATAAATGAGTCCCCTAGGCAGCCGGGTCACACAGAGTTCAGACAGCTTCTCTGTGTCTGTTTACCTAGGTAACAAAGTAAAGACAGCCACCTTCTGGTTGACTAAGACTAGTAGCCGCATCTTACCCTGAGTCTCTTAGTCAACCAAAGATCCCCCCAGGGAGTCATGACAACCCGCACCAAAAGGCTAGAGTCCCTTCAGCCAGGGCTCCTGAACACAGAGGGGCTTTCCTGGGCTCCCCCGCCACAGTCCCCACCATCCCATGTGTGCCTTCTTAGTGTCTTGGCCACATCCGCCCAGATGTGATGAGGTGTGTCTGGTTAGAAATCCCGATGGATGTCGGTAATGCAATAGGGCCTTCCAGGGGAACACGGCCGGGCGGGAGATCCTTCCGCACTCACTTCTCCAGCCTCATGGTAGGAAGCCAGCTTTACTTTTCTCTAATTTGGGACAGAACTGACAGCTGATAGCCCAATCAAGAATGGAGAACAAGCTCAAGTGGGCCTCTTTAAATACTTTGTGGAGATCAGACGTTTTTCCCAGCAGGCAAAAACATTAAAGAATATTATGCAATAAAGAACATCTTACAAAATAAAACTGAAAAGCATTTATAACACAAACCTTTCGATGACTCAGATCATTTTAACGAGGAAAAGTATATGGGTGGCAAAATACGGAACATGCTGACTTTATGATAGTTTCCCAGGAACCAAAGAGAAAGTATAAAAGACAAATTCAGCACCCCATGGAAGGAAAGCAATTGTAAAACCCAGACTGTACCTCATGGAATTTCTCAAAATCCTCGTAAGGAAGGTTCTGGCCATGTGAATTTCATTTTCAGCTGGCTTTCTCTGTGCTATGACATCCACAACTTCTTTCATCTTCCTTTATATTTAATTAATGAAGAAAGTAAACTAGACTGACTGAAACTGGAGGAAAGGGGAGAAAAAGAGAAGGCTAGGAAAAGAAAATGTCTGACACTCAAGATGACACTAGTTCAACCCTGCTATGGGAATAACTGGGCTACTAGCTGGTTTAGAGGGTCAGCAGTTCTCCATGGGTACAATAAAAGTTCTCCCAGACAAACTATCATTAGAAAGCACATATAAGAATATTAGCAGCAGATTTTGTTCTCACAAAGTATGCATGCAAATGACTGGGTGCTGTGGCTCACACCTGTAATCCCAGGACTTTGAGAGGCTGCTGTGGGAGGACTGCTTTCGGGCAGGAGTTTGAGATCAGCCTGGGCAGCATAGCAAGATCCCATCTCTGCACAAAAATAAAAAATCAGCCAGGTGTGGTGGCACATGCCTGTGGTTGCAGCTACCACGGAGCCCAGGAGGTTGAGGCTGTAGTGAGCCGTGTTTGCACTACTGCGTTCCAGCCTAGGTGACAGAGTAAGACCCTGTCTCTTAAAAAATATATATGTGTAGGCCAGGCGTGGTGGCTCACGCCTGTAATCCTAGCACTTTGGGAGGCTGAGGCAGGTGGATCACGAGGTCGGAGATAGAGACCACCCTGGCTAACACAGTGAAACCCCATCTCTAATAAAAATACAAAAAATTAGCCGGGTGTGGTGGCAGGCGCCTGTAGTCCCAGCTACTTGGGAGGCTGAGGCAGGAGAATGGCATGAACTCGGGAGGCAGAGGTTGCAGTGAGCCAAGATCATGCTACTGCACTCCAGCCTGGGCAACAGAGCGAGACTCTGTCTTAAAAAATAATAATAAAGTAAAAAAATAAAATAAAATAAAATACACACACACACACACACACACACACACACGTGATAGATTATGAGGAATCCAGTGACCTTGCGATGCCATGGCATGAGGAAGCCCAAGTGAGCCACGCGGAAAGGCCGTGTGGAAAGCAACACCAGGCAGCCCCAGCTGTCGCCCAACCTCCTGGCCTACGCACCAGACACAGGAGAGAAGGAAGTCATTTGCACATATGGCCCCTGCAGAGGCGACATGGAAAAAGACTGAGGAACCCAGTTGGCAGCCAGAACCAAGGCCCAAGCCAACCCCGTGGAAGGCCCCTGTCATGGGGTAAGGGAGAGAGTGAGTCCCAGCTGTGCCCTGCCTCTATTTCTAGCTTTGGCCCTGGACAGATGCACATCAATCCCGGGTGTAGCCACTGACGAGTCATGAGGGAAGAGGGAAGTCACTTATCCTTATTCACAAGTGGTTAATTTATTCAAAGTGACAAAATCCAAAGTTCAGCTCCTTGGTCATTCTGGCCACACTGCGAGTGCTCAATGACCACATGTGGGTAGTGGCTACTGCATGGGCAGCACAGATACGGAACATCTGCAGCCCTGCAGCTGGAGCACTACCTTAGAGATATAGTAACCCCATCTCATCTGCATGGCAGGGACGCTGCTACCTGCCTGCGACTGTCTGCTGCCTGTGACCCTAGCACAGTGACTGTTCACACCGCCTCCCTCCCCAACACTTTCATAATGTGCAGATAACTACCTTTTGGAGATTTTCTAGAGCATATTTTTAAATCTTGAAATAGCCAGCCCTAACACATAGCATGCTTCTGAGTACCTCCGTATAGGTCAATTGCTTTGTGCTCAATTTTATGACTAGAAATTCTATTTGACACCACTAATTTTGGGGCAACTTTTCATGCAGCAAAGAAGATCAAAATGGAGAGTAATCCTCTTAAATCTGCTTTTAAAAATATAATAATTTTTATTTTTAATTTTTTGTAGAGATGGGGTCTTGCTATGTTGCCCAGGCTGGTCTCAAACTCCTGGCCTCAAGCAACTCTCCTGCCTCAGCCTCCGAAAGCACTGAGATTACAGGCATGCGCCACTATGCTCAGCCTTAAATCTGCTTCTGGAAATATTCAGGAGGTATCTTCCTCCCCATGTACACAAAGCTTCAGTTTGCAGAACTGTTTCAGAGAAAATGAATCATCCCCATGCACCGATTCCTTAAATCCAAGTATGAAGAGAAATTAGCCCTTTAGCTTGGTCAGTTACATTCAGGAGACAGCAGCTTGGTGGCAACATTAACCTAAACCAGCAGTTAGCCAAAAAACCCAAAACACATCTCAACCTTCCACTGGCCTCAGGCTAAAATAAAAATTAATTTAGTGTTGCAAATGAATAAGGCAGTGGCCACAGAAGCCTTCTAGCAGCTGAGAAGGCTAAACAATCCCGTTCCTGGACCAAAATGTCATTCCGTTGAAATCTGAATGTTATGTTTTAAAACAAAATTGTAATAATAATATCATTCCAGATTTGCTCTTTTACCTTAGAAGTTTATTCTGTAATGATGATATTCAGTTTGTATCTAATACAGACTTTAACAGCTGGACATTTAGTCAAAACGTATACTGTTCCATGGGTGGAAGAATGCACAAACAAAATGTGGTCTATCCATACAATGGAATATTACTTGGCAATAAAAAGGAAATTTTGACATATGCTACAACATGGAAGAACCTTGGGGACGGTACGCTACGTGACAGTAGCCAGTTGCAAAAGGACAAATACTGTATGATTCAACTTATATGAGGTACCTGATTTGTCAAAATTATGAACGCAGAAAGTAGAATGGTGGTTGCCAGGGGTGGGGGAGGGGAGACTGAGAAGTTGCTGTTTAATGCATATAGAGCCTCTGTTTTGTAAGATGAAACGAGTTTCTGGAGATTGGTTGCATGACGTGAATACACTTAACACTACTGAACACCACAATGGTTAGGATGGTAAATTTTGTGTGTATTTTACCATAATTATCAACAACCAAAAAAACCCAAAGTGTATATTGTGCATCTCCCTTAGCTATGGGACATCCCTGTGGATGTGTCCATTGGCGGGGACAAAAAGACACAGGGTTGAGGTCAAAATGCAGGCCAGGGAAAGAGGAAGATAGGAGAGTCCGAACAGGGGCATCACAGCCAGGGAAGCTGATGGCATGGAAGAGGGCTTCCCATGGACGGGAATGCATGTGCAGAAGGCAGCTTGGGTGGGAGTTGTCGGAGGCAGGCAGGGAACCTGGCATGGAAGTGAGACTTCCATGGCTTCATAAAATGCATCTTACCTGGTTTACACCTTTCAAACTGTCTGAAGAGAATGAGCAATGCTGTATGAGGCAGTGAAAAAATGAAAACAAACCCAGAAGCTCCTTTTTAAAAATATACAGATATATGTGTTCTCATATATGACACAGTCAGCAGTTCTTATACAAATTGTGGCTCTTTTGTTTTGTTTTTTGTTCGTTTGTTTTGATAGGCTCTCCCTCTGCCACCCAGGCTGGAGTACAGTGACGCAATCATGGCTTACTGCAGTCTCAACCTCCTGGGCTCAAGTGATCCTCCCACCTCAGCCTCTTGAGCAGCTGGGACCACAGACACACACCACCACGCCCAGCTAACTTTTTGTATAATGAGAGATGGGGTCTCGTTATGTTGCCCAGGCTGGCCTCACACTCCTGAGCTCAAGAAATCTGCCTGCCTCGGCCTTTCAAAGTGCTGGGATTACAGGCATGAGCCCCTGTACCTGGCCTAGGGATTTTTTTTTTAAATAAGCAAATGAAGACACACAGTGAAAAGAGTTATACTCTTTCTGCTTTAACTGAAGATATCTTGGTTACTGTGGACAGTGAAAATTTACTAAAATATATATGCTTTTTTTCCCAAGTCCTCTGAATTTCCTGATGCATAATGAAAGTATTTGGGGATCAAGCCAGGGTCAGACTGGTTTCTGTTTGTTGGCACCTCTGAAACGGCTGGATTGGTGTTGATAAGGAGATGGTGGGGGGACCTTCAGCCCCTACATGCTGGTCGCTCAACCACAGACCCGTGGAGTTGGGGACAGAGAGCTCTGGCGCCACCTAGAGCCCGCCTACACTCACAGTCCCTCTGGCTGAGTTTCAAGGGCTCCCAGAAGGACTTGAGTAGATGGAAGGCTGTGGTGTTTCCTCCTGCACAAGCCACACACTCTTTAAACGCGTTAAATCACCTTGTCCCTAGAACTGTGGGTCTCATGTGCAGGACCAGGACGCACATGGTTCTGTGCATTCCCTTTCATCCTGCAGGCTTGAAGAGTGCCTTTCTTCCCCAGTCTGCCTGGTTTTGTGATCATTCTCCCAAGCCATTATCATTTACAATTGTATTTCTTTAATTGAAACATTTTTTAAAGAGATGAGGTCTCATCATGTCACCCAGACTGGTCTTGAACTCCTGTGCTCAAGCAATCCTCCCACCTCAGACTCCCAAAGTGCTGGGATTACAGACATGAGCCACCACACCTGGCCCAGGCCATTATCATTCTTCCAAAACATAATCTTCAGTCAATGCATACTATTCCTTTCATATAACAAAACACCATGGTATTGACAATACCAAGTTTTCTGGTACTCCAGATGGAACTATTCATTCTAATGGTGGGTTGCCCTGAAATCCCTTCCCACAGATTGTATACCAAACTTAATTGAAACTTACTTCAATTTTTTAGAGTAATTTTATATGCTAGGTAGTGTTTTGGGTGGTGTTTTCTTTTTTTTTTTTTTTTAAGGACAGGGTTTAGATCACAAATATAAAAAAATGCTAGGATGTCATTGAACATTAAGAACAACAGCTGTATGCTTGAGCCCAGGAGTTCAAGGCTGCAGTGAGCTATTATTGCACCACTGTTCTTCTGCCTGGGTGACAGAGCAAGACTCTATCTCTAAAAAAAAAGAAAGAACAACAGATTAGATATCAAATATCCTGTTTTATTTTTAAAAGGAATTATTACAAGAACTGTTTCAAGGAAATCTTTATTATTCACAAAGAGCAGAATTCCTTCCCTTCCCTCACACGAAAGAAAGAAAGAAAGAAAGAAAGAAAGAAAGAAAGAAAGAAAGAAAGAAAGGAGAGAGAGAGAGAGAGAGAAAGAAAGAAAGAAAAAGAAAGAAAGAAAGAAAGAAAGAGAGAGAGAGAGAGAAAGAAAGAAAAAGAAAGAAAGAAAGAAAGAAAGAAAGAAAGAAAGAAAGAAAGAAAGAAAGAAAGAAAGAAAGAAAGAAAGAAAGATAGATCACGAGTGTTGGGTTATTTTCCTAACCTTTTAGAAGAAAGCAAAGAAGCACCACCTCCCAAGACAAATAGTTTGTGTTTTGTGCCCCCAGCTAACTAAGCGCACAGTAAGAGCACTGGCTGGAGGCCAAGGCAAGGTCTGGGAAGGGAGGCGCCTTGGCCTGCTGGGAGCCTACGGTCTGAAATATAGGCCCACCTGGTCTCCCTGCCTGCAAATTGTGATGGGGGAACAGGGGTGGTGGTGGTGGTGGTATTGCGTAGGTGGGGGGCTTCTGTCCTACACTGGGAGCTGACAAAGGTTTTGTGGGAAAACAGATAAATAATGGTTTCTAAGGGCTTCTTGGAGATAAGGAAGAGCAGGGTTTGAAAGAAGAGTCCGTAGTTGGAAAGGCCTTGCAGATACCGGGCCAGGAAGGGAAGCCCTGGAAACACTCTGGGAGCCTCAGGGACTGTGACAAGCTTCCTGATGTCAGACCCCAGGGTCTGGGGAGAGGGGAATTTACCTGGCAGTTGCCCACACTCTGCTAATCCTTTAAACAAAACCACCTCTCTGCAAACATCAAATGAACCCCAGTTCTGACTCTGCTTCCTTCCTTTTCCTGCCAATCCTCTGGAAGGCTTCTTCCTCTCCCAGTCTCCCTGCATGCAACACAGCTCTGGCCAGGTCTTGCCCTCACTCTAGAACCATCAGCTGCTCCCAGTTTCCACAGAAGGAAGTCCATGCTCCTAGGTTCTCTGTGGTCTAGTCCAGGGGTTCTCAGAGCATGCTCCCTGGGCTGGCAGCGTCTATAGTATCTGGGGTCTTGGCAGATAAAGCAAATTCTCAGTTCCCCAAGACCTAGGAAGTCTGGGCTGCAGTGGGCCAGGAGTGTCTGCACCACCTGAGCAGCTCTGTGTGAGCCACTGTGTGCTGGCCCCGTTCTGCGTTTCCACCTCCTTCTCCCAAGCCTCCCCCTCTACTGTTCTCACTAGAACTTCCAGCTATGGCTTCCAGCTTTGGAGCACCTGGCAGACGTTCATATCTGCCTCTCAAAACTGCCTCAGCTGCAAAGGATGGCTCCACTGGCCTGTCCTCAGCAAAGACTTTCCTGGATCGACTTCCACCCTTCCTTCCTCTCTGAGTCTGCACTTGTGAGAGCCGTTCAGCCCACTCAGCTGCAAGCTCCTGGAAAGCGGGACCTAAAGGAATGATTTCAACCACGTGGTGGGAGTGCTTCTCACATACATCACATGAATGTATACAAATACACCAGAGCATTCTAGAAATGGTTAACTCTGCATGTATTTTCTGTAAGAAAAGTCACCTCCCAAAGGCACTGTGGGAAGATTTATATGCAGTGTCTTTTCCCGGGCAGTGGTGCCGGCAATGCCTGCGTGAATGGTGACATCATGCCTGATAAAGTCTATGGTCCTAAGAGATAAGAGGCAAGTAGTTCCTGCTTTTAAACATGAAGAGAACTGAGGCAAGATAAAAATTCCCAAATGACCTAAGTAGCTGAAACTGAGACATCAGAGCTGCATTGTACGTCAGGGCCCAGCAGCAGCATTCACGTGGGGTGAGAGCCCCAGAATTGCTCTCCACCCAGCCAGCCTGCCTGCCTTATCCCTAGCAAGAGCATGCCCCACCTCTGGCCTCAACCTCTGGTGTTCAACCTGAGTCCTATGGCAGAAAAGACTGCGGAGGAATGCCACAGAAGCCACAGGCAGAACCGAGCAGCACAGAACAGAGGAGTGGAGCAGACCCGAATGACTTGTTTTTCCCATTAACCTTTGTAATCTTCATTTCTACAAACCCATTACTGTTGGAAAGACAGGGGGAAAAAAAAAAAAAAAAAAGACAATCTCTGTCCCAGTATCCAAACCACTTGTGTTTAACCATATATGCCCCAAGTGTCAAATCATCATTTCATTCAGCTTGATGTTTTAAAAAGGGCACCCACACAATTTCCTGGCCATGTTTCAACAGAGTGAATCTGTTGGCAAAGAAGCTCAGCATATTCAAGTGTGCAGTCATTAATATGACTCATTTTATACAGCCTTAAGGATGAACACCACGGATATAAGAATAAAGACACAAAATGTTTAACCTGTTGAGTCAACATATCAGTATACACATGGCAAAAGCCTTACCAAAAAAAAAAAAAAAAGCAACAAGAGATTGCAAGACTGCTGTCCTCTAAATGCTATCCTATGTACAAAGCGTTCTAGCCACGTAAATAGATGCAAAGGAAAGAGATTTCAAGAAATAATCTCCCCTAGCCCTTTCTGGAATTCTGCCCACTAGAAGATCTCAGCAAACAATATCCCCACCTCGCCCTTTCTGGAGTTCTGCTCATTACATAAAGCCCATAATAATTTACTGTATTTTTACTCAATTCATCCTCAAATTCCCTTCCCAGAGCCCATGGTTACCCACGGTACTAGAAAAGTTAAGAAGATATTCTTCACAGAAAAACAAAAACCAAGGTATAGAGAAGAGAGAGATGAAGTTTAGGGAAAGTAACCAATAAAAGAGACTTGAGTCGCAGTGCAGCAAAGAAACGTTGAGCCTGGACCATGAAAAGAGATGAAACTCAGTGGCAAAATCGGAGAGGCAGGGAGAGGAAGGTCCACAAATTCCTCCAAATAAAAAGTTACAGGCACTACCACCATAGGTGAACTGAATGTGGCAGTACTGAAATGCTATTACAACTAAATAACATTTCTCCAAAAGAAGCGTGTGCTTTTATTCCAAACCTTTTACAGATCCTACACACATTCAGAGAACTATTAAATACCACTGCATGTGTGGTCACTATGGTAAGCCAGACATCCACTCGCATGTGATTGACATGTGCCGAGTGGCTGAAAAAAATCTTCCCTTATTTGATCACTTATCATCTCACCAAGAGGGTGGGAGGCATCCTTTTCTTTGCAAGGGCATTGAGCCAGAAAACTTTCCTCTGTGTCTTTACATCTAATAAACCACGTCATAGTTGGCAAATCAAAGTAGTGAAATCACAGAAGAAAGATCTGATTCCTTCCTCTTTTTTGTCATTTACTACAGCTGCAGATCAATGACCTTGCTTTCCCTATTATTAAAGGCAAGCACACCCACAACCAGCAGAGTAAATGGTACAACCACCCTCCATGGTGCAAAGAACTGTTGCCACCTGCCCTGTCTATGACACTGGCTACCATACTAAAACATGGTCTGGACACCGGAACCACCTGAGTTATTTAATCAGCCCATTTCACAACCCCACCAATGCTGTCATGACTACCATTCAGCAAATCCTTCTGAGCACTCTCCTTAAACACGCCACTACATTCCATTCAAAACGCCTTTGGACTCTAACTGCCACAAACAGGCTTTCTTTAGCAATAAAACCAAGTTATCAGGCAACTATTCTAAATGATTTTTATGAGGGTTTGGTTCTAAAAGATAGCCAAGACGTAGGAATGCATCTTGCAGTTGGGGACAGGAGGGATATGAATGTGTCTGTCTGGGTGGGAGGGAGACATGGATGAAGTTGTTTTCATTATGGAGCATTTTCTTTGTGTGAATAAATTAGCAAGTGACGTTAAAACAAACAAACAAACAACAACAACAAAAAAACAGGCTTTTAACAACAACAACAACAACAACAACAACAACAACAAAATACGCTTTTCCAAAATCTCCTTAAGCCGATAAGCAACTTCAGCAAAGTCTCAGGATACAAAATCAATGTGCAAAACTCACAAGCATTCTTATACACCAATAACAGACAAACAGAGAGCCAAATCATGAGTGAACTCCCATTCACAATTGCTTCAAAGAGAATAAAATACCTAGGAATCCAATTTACAAGGGATGTGAAGGACCCCTTCAAGGAGAACTACAAACCACTGCTCAATGAAATAAGAGGACACAAACAAATGGAAGAACATTCTATGCTCACAGATAGGAAGAATCAATATTGTGAAAATGGCCATACTGCCCAAGGTAATTTATAGATTCAGTGTCATCCCCATTAAGCTACCAATGACTTTCTTCACAGAATTAGAAAAAACTACTTTAAAGTTCATATGGAACCAAAAAAGAGCCTGCATTGCCAAGACAATCCTAAGCCAAAAGAACAAAGCTGGAGGCATCACGCTACCTGACTTCAAACTATACTACAAGGCTACAGTAACCAAAACAGCATGGTACTGGTACCAAAACAGAGATATAGACCAATGGAACAGAACAGAGCCCTCAGAAATAATACCATACATCTACAACCATCTGATCTTTGACAAACCTGACAAAAACAAGAAATGGGGAAAGGATTCCCTATTTAATAAATGGTGCTGGGGAAACTGGCTAGCCATAAGTAGAAAGCGGAAACATTTAGAGACTTAAACGTTCGACCTAAAACCATAAAAACCCTAGAAGAAAACCTAGGCAATACCATTCAGGACATAGGCATGGGCAAGGACTTCATATCTAAAACACCAAAAGCAATGGCAACAAAAGCCAAAATTGACAAATGGGATCTAATTAAACTAAAGAGCTTCTGCACAGCAAAAGAAACTACCATCAGAGTGAACAGGCAACCTACAGAATAGGAGAACATTTTTGCAATCTACTCATCTGACAAAGGGCTAATATCCAGAACCTACAAAGAACTCAAACAAATTTACAAGAAAAAAACAAACAACCCCATCAAATCGTGGGCAAAGGATATGAACAGACACTTCTCAAAAGAAGACATTCATACAGCCAACAGACACATGAAAAAATGCTCATCATCACTTGCCATCAAAGAAATGCAAATCAAAACCACAATGAGATACCATCTCACACCAGTTAGAATGGCAATCATTAAAAAGTCAGGAAACAACAGGTGCTGGAGAGGTTGTGGAGAAATAGGAACACTTTTATACTGTTGGTGGGACTGTAAACTAGTTCAACCATTGTGGAAGACAGTATGGCGATTCCTCAAGGATCTAGAACTGGAAATACCATTTGACCCAGCAATCCCATTACTGGGGATATACCCAAAGGATTATAAGTCATGCTGCTATAAAGACACATGCACATGTATGTTTATTGTGGCATTATTCACACTAGTAAAGACTTGGAACCAACCCAAATGTCCATCCATGACAGAGTGGATTAAGAAAATGTGGCACATATACACCATGGAATACTATGCAGCCATAAAAAAGGAAGAGTTCATGTCCTTTGTAGGGACATGGATGCAGCTGGAAACCACCATTCTCAGCAAACTATCACAAGAACAGAAAACCAAACACCACATGTTCTCACTCATAGGTGGGAATTGAACAATGAGAACACTTGGACACAGGAAGGGGAACATCACACACTGGGGCCTGTTGTGGGGTGAGGGGACGGGGGAGGGACAGCATTAGGAGATATACCGAATGTAAATGGCAAGTTAATGGCTGCAGCACACCAACATGGCACATGTATATATATGTAACAAACCTGCATGTTGGGCACATGTACCCTAGAACTTAAAGTATAAAAAACAAACAAAACAAAAGGCTTTTGTTACAGATAAAGTATGCCCCTCACTTTGTAGAAAGGGCCAAGGCTGTGTCAGGTACTTCATTTCTTCCCCCAGACTCTCCCACCTTGGAAACAAGGGGTATGAGTGGTAACCGGGCTTGAGGCGACAGTTCTAAGAAGAGGCGACATTTACTCCACCTTTATGACCTGCCGGGCAACCATCGCTCATGGCTCTGCCAATATCACCTCTCCCTGCCCCTTGGCAACACACTGAAAGCGGTGTTTGTCTCCATCTGGACAAAGCGGCCAGTGCAGAGCAGAGCATGCCACAGCGTGCCAGTGCTGCCACAGCCAAGGATGGGATGGACAGAGAAGGGACCTGCTCAGTGTGCTCAGTGTGGGACGGACACAGCCTCTGGGGGCATCTCAACCTGCAAAGGCTTCATCTACCTGTCCTTCAGGGGAGACTGCAAGGGCAAGTGGCACACTGGACAGAAGCTACATGTGGGCCTCCTGCCCTGCCAAGCCCACTAAGAGGTCAGCATGCGAGCCCAGGGGCCCTTGGTGTCTGCTGGGCTGCTGCCTCTCGCAGGACACTACCTCCCAGACGACAGACACGAAGACCTGTTCCCAGATCCCTGCGCCCTCAAGTCTCAAGGGAGGACATTCCCAGGGTCTGCTCTCAAAATTTCACCAGAACACTTTTCTTTCCAAGCCAATAGCAAACCGGGAATTCAACCAGTGTACATCAACCTTTTCTCCTAAAGCTCAGGGCTTTCAATTTGGTGGATCTCATTAGAGCTGCTCCATTTTTAAAAATAAAAGCCTACGCCATTTGCAGAACCCATTAAAAAAAAAAAAAAAAAAGTCATTTAAACTTCATTGCTAATGCTGATGCTAACTTCTCAATTCCTCGAACCTCAAAATAACCTTAACCTGTACAGTGTGGATCCCACTGCACAGCACATACAGGTCCCCCAGAGACCCCAAATAAACACAAAAGTAAGCTAAACATTCTCTGTAAGTCTTACTATATTAACAACCATCACTATTTGCAAACACTGATTCATCTGATTAAATTACCTAAACCACACACTAAGGCAAAACCCCAATAGAAGTAACTTTCCCCAAAATAAAACAATTTGATCTATGTGGGTTTTTTTCCTCCTGATTTTACTTAATAAAAACAATAAGCTGGCCAGGTGCGGTGGCTGACGCCTGTAATCCCAGCACTTTGGCAGGCCAAGTGGGGCAGATCCCTTGAGGCCAGGAGTTCAAGACCAGCCTGGCCAACATGGCGAAACCCCATCCCTACTAAAAATACAAAAATTAGCCAGGTGTGGTGGCACACGCTTGTAGTACCAGCTACTGGGGAGGCTGAAGCACGATAATCATTTGAACCCGGGAGGCAAAGGTTGCAGTGAGCCGAGATCGTGCCACTGCACTCCAGCCTGGGCAAAAGAATGAGACTCTGTCACAAAAAGATAGAAAAAATAAAATTAAATTAAAAAAACAAAAACAGTAAGCTGGGCATGGTGACACGCACCTGTAGTCCCAGCTACTCAGTAGGCTGAGGCAAGAGGATCACTTGCGCCCAGGAGTTTGAGGCTGCAGTGAGCTGTGACTGTGCCTGTCAGTAGTCACTGCACTCCAGCATGGGCAACAGAGTGAGATGTCATCCTTCCTTCCTCCCATCCACCCTCTCTCCCTCTCTCCCTTCTTTCCTTCACTCAAAATAAATGAAATAAAAACCATAATGGAAAATAGCCTAAAACAAGTCAGGGTCTCCTTTGTTTTAACAAGAAAATAAGCAGAGTAGCAAACAGCCATTAGCCCCCAAATGTTCACAGGATAGAAATACCCACTCCTGAATCACAGACAAAGACATCAGACAGCCTCGAAGGCATGGGTTTCACCTGACGTCCTCCAGTGTCCCCACTAAGGAGCATGCCCTCCGTCTGACCACACACCATTTCTGCCTCAGGAGTAGCTCTGGAGGGGGTGAAGTGCTGGGGGAGTGGGGTGGGGATGTAAACCTGCTGACGTCTTAGGCGGCCCCTTACTGCTGCCACCGTTGTGAGTAGCAGCTCCCGGAACATCTGTGCTAATCAACCTTGGGGCTGCAGGGCCACCTGCTCCAGGACAGCTCCAAGGAGCCAGCAGCAGAGGGGGGCACAGCACAATGTGGGCTTGCAGCAGCAGTCAGGGCACCTTAGCAATGCCCAAGGGGGGACACATGTTGTAAGAAATTAGCTCCTAGCAAGCAAAAGTGCTGTCCCTCGACATCCAGCCTCTTCTCTTCAAATGCAGGACCACACCACATGGTTTCGCAAACCCTTACAGCCTGCTGGAAAAAACCTCCCCTCTGCTGCTAAGCTGCTCCTGAATGCAAGCTTAGTGGATGTAATTAGATTCACAAGAGGGTTTAGGGCTGCCAGCAAAGAGGCAGGAAGTGACATGAATCAACCCTATCCACGATTTGGCCCCTACAAAATGACTCGCAACACATGACCGTTCAAGAGAAACTGCCCAGAGTGGGTTCCATGACAAGGTGGCAGGCGGATTTTGCTGTAAACAAAACTAATATTATAATGCATATTTGGGGAAAAAGCCAAAAGGGTAATTGCAAAGCTTTAGAAAATAATTTATGACGTGACATTTAAAAGAAATCTTCCCTAGGGTGTTTGAAATTATATGTGCTTTTTAGAAGCTGAACTTAACAGCCATTTGCCTCTGAAGGGAGAAAAATGGACGACTCTGTCCCCAGAGCTGTTAATGCAGATTTCAGAGAGAAGACAGCGACGGGCAACAGCCACGGTCCCTGGCACCGAGTGGACAGGATGAGCCCAGCTAAGCGAGGAGCCGCCGCCTCCTTCTCAGTCCTTCCCCACCCTCCCAACTCTGCTCCCTCTCCTCCGGAGCAGCCTGAGGGCATCACGCAGACCTCCTTTTTGTGCTAATCCAACTGGGTTAAGTTAATGAGAAAAATGCCAAAGGGCCACCCAGTTTCTGGCCTTAACCTTCCCAAGAACTTGTGCATAAGGCCAGCAAGTGGTGGACCTGCTGCTAACGTCCAGTGAAATGGCCTGTGGCTCTGTGTGAAAATTCCAGAGCCCAGATCCATTCAAGACCTGCTCAGGACTCTCCAGGGGTGGGCCTGGGCACCCAGGAAAACAGTGCAGAGGAAAAAAACTGGAAACACACGCATGCGTGCGCGCGCACACACACACACACACACACACACACACTAAAAGGCTACACGTCTGCCCTGAACTTTCCTGCAAGGAGCACTTCCGCAGCCAAGTAGAGACAGAACAACAAACCACCTGGGAAGAAAGAGAAAAGCAAAACTGCCAGCCTCATCCTCTCCTCCTGACCTAACCGATAGATCTGAGTATCGGTCAGCACCCCTCCCCTGACATCTCGGGCCGTGGATGCCACCTGGGCCTCACAAAGAAGAACATACGTGCACTTGGTAGGGCTGACTGTTACACACTCTTTGTCTCCAGCTCCCCCCACGCTGGGCAAGAGGAAGCTCTGGCCCTCATTTGTCTATGGAGATAGTGATCCGCCTGTCTCCTCCTGCATCGCTTTCCCAGCACCAGCTTCTCAACAACAAGGTCCGCGTTGCCCATGCCTGTGAAACAAGATGCCACCACTTTGTGAAAGTGGCCCATCGCAATCCTATCCTGGTCGCCTGGTCCCCTGGTCCCCACACACACAAAGATAAAGCGAGCCTACAAAATAAGACGTGTAGCAGCTGTCACTACAGGGAGGGGAGTTTATCCGTGAACCACTATTCAAATGACGTTTAAAAAACCACAGAGAGGCCAGGTGCGATGGCTCATGCCTATAATCCCAGCACTTTGGGAAGATCTCTTGAGCCCAAGAGTTCGAGGCTACAGTGAGCTATGATTGTACAACTGCACTCCAGCCTAGGCAAAAGAGCAGGAACCTGTGCCAAAAAACCATGGATTCCTGTGCTTTACACTGAGATGGATGTACCTCTTTCCCTCATTACACTTTTGCAGATGGGGGCAGACAACTGTAACAAGTCAAACAAGGCTTGGGCGAGCTAGTTTACCATTTGATCATGCTTTGAAGCAGAGCAATTTAGAATATGAATATGTTGGTGTCTCAATCTATGAACTACCTGCAGAGTTCTTTTCATGAACTAGCCACTTGTAAGGGTACACGCTCCATCCTGGAGCTCTACATAAAATGCTAGAAAATGCTACCTAATCCATAGAGACAGAAGGCAGATTAGTGGTTGCCTAGGAATGGAGAAAGAGGAGGGCGGGGAGATTTAAATAGAGATTTAAATTTAGATAGAGAAGAATATGTGTTCTGGCTTTAAGAAGAACAATTTTGAAAGCACCCATTGGTGCTTTTGTAATAAGGAAAACCACATAAAGGTAGCTGGAGTCTTAGAAGTTCTATGCACATTTGGTCACAGAAGTCTTCCGTGTTGTGTGTTGTGTGAGAGCAGAGGAAACACAGCTTGTGGGTTTTTTTCCTAACACAGTTATTGAAAGTGTGTTTGGAAATAAAAATTTGTAAATAAACTCTGCTGCTTTATATCTCGTTACACATATTACTTAAATAAAATTCCATCTAAACCACACTATCATTTTGTCCACATCTCTCATTTAAAGGAAAGTGGGTCTGCAGAACACAAAATGGGGATTCTACACAGTGGCTCCCGGAGATCCTTCAGGGCAAAAGTTTAATCCCTTTTCCCAAGAGTCTTTTAAGTACCTACTCAGTGAAACCAACCAGCAGATGCCCTGAGGCTTCTCTCTCTCCTCCCATGAACCAGTTCTCCTGTGGCATGGCTTTCTTTTGAACAGATACGAGACTGTCCATCTTTAGCACTAAATATGTACTTCTAGCTCAAAACAAGAATCACATCTACCCTTCTTCTAAACACATGGAACGATACCTGACTTCACTCTCGTAACTACGGAAATGCAAATGTAAATATAAAACCATATTTCACCTATCACATTCACAGAGAATACAAACAAACTACAAATATCCTACGCTAGAGATGATGTAAAAGGGGTCTGAGAAACTCAGAAATGTCTCTGAACATTCACAACGCACACACCTTCTGACTTAAGAACTCCGATGCTAGGAATTTCTATGCATAGCTATGCCCTGGTGATACAAAGTTGGCCAGCTATGCTGACTGACTAAGCTGGTGTCTCCATCGAAGAAGAGAAGACAGACAGTAAGACCACAAGCACAGCCCAGTGTTTTGGGGGCTCTGGGAGCCCAGAACGAGACAGTACAGGAGACAGAAGAAAAGGCAGTTGCAGTCAGCCTTGGCAGCGGGATGATGACCCCCGGAGCCAATTTATAACTCCTCGTCTTACCTCTGCAGAACAAGCTTCCCTCACCACCACCAGCTTTCCACTAAGTTAACTGAATCGCGTAAGAACAAACGTGCTGCTATAGGAGGGTTACGACGGTGATCACAGAGGAACCACAACACAGCGTCATGGTGCCTCTCATGCCCCACCCTCCCCAATGGCTCAGAAACCACCATTCTGAGATTTTACTTTCTGATCTACAAAGAGTTGTTAAAAGGGTGCTCAGGAATGGCATGTACCACTTACAAATGACTTTGCTAAATTCATGAGGCAAAAAATGTTTTTCCTTCCTTTTTTTTTTTTTTTTGAGACAGGGTCTCGCTCTGTCACCCAGGATGGAGTACAGTGGTACCCTCACGGCTCATTGTAACCTCGACCTCCCAGGCTCAAAGAATCCTCCCATATCAACCTCTCGAGTAACTGGGACCACAGGTGCGCATCATCATGCCCAGCTAATTTTAAAAAAATTTTTTAGAGAGATGGGGTCTCACTATGTTGCCCAGGTTGATCTCGATCGAACTCCTGGGCTCAAGTGATCCTCCGGCCTCGGCCTCCCAAAGTGCTGGGATTACAGGTATAAGCCACCATGTCTGGCCCTTCCTCATTTCTGAACCTTTTCTTTGGATACTGTTTTGGTACCTCCAATCACCCCCACTTCAAAAAAGCCTTTAGGTATTTGTCTTGGCTGGTTTGAATGCAGCGGTGTTTACAAATAATTAGTCACAACCAGTTACAGATTTCTTTGTTCCTCTCCACGTACACTACTTCACTTGGCCAGACTTGAAAAAAAATTTTTTTTTTCATAAAAAAGGAAGATATCTTCATGTCTGTACTAAAAATGGAAATAAATGTGAGTCAATTAATTAAAATTTACAGCCAGCCTTCAAAAGAACATGCTAATTTTGCCAAAAAGGATGTGTAAGCACTTTCCTATTAATAAGCCAACTATAAAACCAAGGTGGAGAGTTATTTCTCTTTGAAAGCGACATATCACCAACATTCTTGTGGTACACAGGAGTATTGCTTTAGTTCCTGTATATAAAAGCATCATGTCCCCAAGTTCACTTTCTAACCTCTTAAAACCATCCAAGCTCCAACTGACATGTAATGTACAGGAATAGACAGCCAGCTCCCTCCAGACCCTCCCTCCAGACCTCAGCACAGCGCTCTAAACCCTTGGCGGCTGGCATCTTCGTGACAGTCACTCTCTAACACGAAAACAGAAAGTGCAGTGGCCTGCCACCTTGTGTACAAGACAGGCAACAACATGTCACCTCACTGGGAGCATAAGCAGAGTTTTCTGCCTGCCAAGAAAATAATCTACATATTGCCAAAGGAAAGATACGAGTATTCAAATCCACTTAATACATTAACATTTATAAAAATCAGTTGTAATAAAATTAGGAACTGTTTGCACACTTGATGCTGGGCCCATGCTTGGCCGAGACATATAACTCTAAGTGCACGTCCCAATCGAGATCTCTGCAGTGATGTGGGTGGGACAACTGGACTCCCACTTTGATGTTCCACTCACTCCTGTGTGTCGTGGTAAATGTGGGAGGAAGCTCAGGTCTTACCTTTTGACGACCAGTTTCAGGGTCTTATGGGACCCCTTCACCAGGCAAATCGCTTCCTGTCTAAACCCTGAGAGACCAATGTCATTGATGCCGACGATCTCATCTCCAGCCAGTAACTTGTCGACCGCCGCGGCTTTACTGCCCTCTTCAATCTGTAACAGAGAAGCATATTCCATGAGCCTTCCACGAGCAGCAATTCCTGAGGCAGAGCAGGTCCTTGGAAAGCAACAGACATACCTCAAGCTTGGCGGGAATGGGGCCCAGGGGGCTGACCTTATTACCACTCAGGGGATCAGGGATGTACTATACCCCTCACCCTGGCCTGCCTTCCCTAGACACGACTCCTGTTTATCCAGGGAATGGGAAAGCTCGGAAACACACACAATGGAAAACAGGGGACCTGAAGATACTGATTCATTTTCTAGATTTCCTTTAACCAGACAATAATTTTGGACCATTTTAAATTATTTATTAATTATTTCTCATACATTAATCCTGGAACTAGACTGTTTTTGTAACAACTTTATAGAAATATAATTCAAATACCATATATTCACTCAAATAAAGCATGGCTTTTAGTATTTTCAGAGTTGTACAACCATCACAACCATCAATATTAGGGCATTTCCCCTAACCCCGAAAGAAACCTTGTGCTCATTACTACTCAGCTTCTAATCCCTCCAGCCTCTGGCAACCACAAATGTACTTTCTGTGTCCATGAATTTGCGTGTCCTAGACAGTTCATATAAATGGAGTCATACAATATGTGGCTTCTTGGGTCTGGCTTCTCTCACTTAGCATGATGCTTTCCAAGTTCACCTACATTGTAGCATGTAGCAGTACTTCATTTCTTTTTATGGCTCAATAACATTCACTTGTATGGAGGGACCACATTTTATCTATTCATCAGTGTCTACTTTTGGCTACTATAAAGTGGAATTGCTGGGCCCTATAACTACATTTAACAACCTGAGGAGCTTCCAGGCTGTTTTCTACAGTAGCTGTACCGTTTTACATTCCCACCATCAGTGTATGAAGGTTCCAATGCCTCCATATCCTTGCTAACACGTATCTGTTTTTTGTCATAGCCCTAATCTGATTACTATACCATGCTGTGTATGTTAAGATATTCACTACTCAGTGCTAAACACAGTATCCTCCCAATGTGTATTGACTGACTCCCTAACAGCCTGAATGCCATCCATTCTATAGCTTTTTTTCCCTTTTTTGTTTTTTTTGAGACAGAGTCTCACTCTGTCACCCAGGCTGGAGTGCAGTGGTGTGATCTCGGCTTACTGCAACCTCTGCCTCCCAGTTCAAGCAATTCTCCTGCCTCAGCCTCCTAAGTAGCTGGGATTACAGGCGCCTGCCACCACACCCAGTTAATTTTTGTATTTTTAGTAGAGACAGGGTTTCACCCCGTTGGCCAGGCTGGTCTCGAACTCCTTTGACCTTGTGATCCATCCGCCTGGGCCTCCCAGAGTGCTGAGATTAGAGGCATGAGCCACCGTGACCGGCCTATACTCTGTAACTTTTATTAACCTAGATTTTCCTATACAGTAAAATGGAACTCAACAGCAATTCATTCCAGCTAATCTGCCCATTTTCTGGCACACTGGCCAGTGAGCCAATGAGCCAGCTGCTTTCTTTCCCCCTCCCACCCCCCAAAGTTTTACTGGAATACAGCCACACCCATTGGTTTACATATTGCTACAGGGCAGAATTGAGTCGCTTGGCCCACAAAGCCAAAAATATTTACTACTGGGCTTGTTCCAAAAATGGTTTGCCAACTCTGTTTTACACCAAAAAGCTTTAAAACTGCTAGGAAACCAGTAAGAAGAAATCACTGGTTACAAGCATATCAGCATACAGCTTTGAGTTCACTGCTACCCAGCTGCATGCCATGGCTAACCCGAGAATAACTTCCAAGAGTGAGCCTGAAGCTAATGCCGTCCATTCTTCTGGCAGTTGAAAAGCTAGGTGCTTTGGATTCAAGCTTACTTCTTGGGGTGGGGGACCAGGAGAAGCTAGGTGCTAAGTAACTTACAATGCCTCAATTCTGAAGCTGCATATTTTCCTGAAATCTCCACCTACATCTGAGGACAACTGAACTCTTGTGAATAAAGCAATTATTCACTGCTAGTCAATACCATAAACAAAATTTTAAAACCACTCCTAACAAAAATATGCAGCAATTTTTTCAGTCACCAACTGGTTCCAAAAGTTCTAGAGGATTTTATCCCGATGTCTTTATAGACTGTAAATAAGCTTCCACCTGCCAAGGTTGCACACACAGCCAAGGAATAGCAAAAGGCAGGCAATACCTGGTGGAGACTGGGTTTCGACATGCCCCAAGAGGGAGACCAAGGGGCCGGCCAGGAGGCTGGGGATCTGGAGCAACCCTCCCCCAAGGTTTCTGCACAGAGGAAAGGCTCCTTCCAGGCTGTGCCTCAGGAGGATGAATCAGAGATGAAGGGCGCTATCTGTTTCTCTAGGTCACTGCTAAGTGCTGTGGCTGGAATGACCTACTCTCATCTGTATTTCAATGCTAGAAAGCCTACATGTTGATGTGGCTGACTTTGCTCATTTCTATTCCCCCTGCACCAAATAAGAGTATCCAGGCAGGGTGGGAAAGACAGTAAAAATGAGGTGTGTATAAGGAGGCAAGTTACAGACATCTGGGGGTCCAGGGATTCCAAGGAAGCTCTTGGCATCCTGGAGCTGGTCTTTTGTTTTGGAGACTTCAGGTCTTAGTGACTTTTCTTGCCTGTCAGGAATTCCACCTTGTTGAAAGACCGCAGAAGTTTTTTTCTATCCACGTGTTATCCATGGCTGCCAACTCCAGACCCTAAGACTTCTGG
Organism: Chlorocebus sabaeus; assembly: GCF_047675955.1. Classification (NCBI taxonomy): domain Eukaryota; kingdom Metazoa; phylum Chordata; class Mammalia; order Primates; family Cercopithecidae; genus Chlorocebus; species Chlorocebus sabaeus. The sequence continues at coordinate 143,087,288 of NC_132933.1, forward strand.
TCTCTTTTTCCTCATTACCACAATAAAAAGTTATGCATTCCTCAATATCTAAAAACAAGGGGTTGAGTGCGATGGCTCACGCCTGTAATCCCAGCACTTTGGGAGGTCAAGGCAGGCGGATTACCTGAGGTCAGGAGTTCAAGACCAGCCTGGCCAACACGGTGAAACCCTGTCTCTACTAAAAATACAAACAAAAATTAGCTGGGCATGGTGGCACATGCCTGTAATCCCAGCTACTCAAGAGGCTGAGGCATGAGAATTGCTTGCTCCTGAGTGGTGGAGGCTACAGTGAGCTGATATCATGCCACTGCACTCCAGCCTGGGTGACAGAGTCAGACTCTGTCTCAAAAAATTAAAATTAAAAAAAAGTAAAATAAAATCAAGGAAACTATTTTGACCCACTATAAAAGTGATATATGGTGAGCTTTAAAACTCTGTCTAGGGCTGAGAGCAGTGGCTCATGCCTGGAATCCCACCACTTTGGGAGGCCAAGGTGGAAGGATTGCTTGAGTCCAGGAGTTCGAGACTAGCCTGGGTAATATAGCAAAAGAAATCCTGTCACTACAAAAAAAAAAAAAGGTAAAAAAATTAGCCAGATATGGTGGCATCCAGCTACTCAGGAGGCACCTAGCTACTCGGGAGGCACCCAGGTACTTGGGAGGCTAAGGCAGGAGGATCACTTGAGCCTAGAAGGTTGAGGCTGCAGTGAGCTGTTATCACGCCACCCTACTCTAGCCTGGGTGACAGAGCGAGACCCTGTCTCAAAAAAATAAAAAGGCCAGGCATGGTGGCTCACGCTTGTAATCCTAGCACTTTGGGAGGCCAAGGTGGGTGGATCACGAGGTCAGGAGTTCGAGACCAACCTGACCTAGATGGTGAAACCTCATCTCTGCTAAAAATACAAAAAATTGGCCAGGCTTGGTGGCGCATGCCTATAATCCCAGCTACTCAGGAGACTGAGTCATGAGAGTCGCTTGAACCCGGAAGATGGAGGTTGCAGGGGGTCGAGATCACACCACTGTACTCCAGCCTGGGCGACAGAGTGAGACTTCATCTCAAAAATAAATAAATAAATAAAATTAAAATAAAAACAAAAATAAATGAAGTTGTGTCCTCTCCACATGTTTGACATGTTTGAATTTAAGTATCACAGGAAAATCTTTAGGCAAAACCATGAAGACTAATGGCTTGTAGGGTCTTGGGACAGCTTTTGAAGCAGCACTTCTTCAGGGTGACAGTTCTGTGTCTGACTCAGTGGTGACTGGGTGGGGTTCTCGGTGGGAATGTGTCTCATTCCCACAAGCGCATGTGTAACAAGTCCTGCAAGACTCTCAGAAAGGGCTGTCAGTTGCTCTGACTGCACTGCAAAGGATAACATGATGCTGTTTCTTCTCATCTGCAAAGATTCCTAAAGCTTCCCCTCTAGATACGAAGGCCGCATTCCACAACATCCATCTGCCTTCCCCCACCACACTCCACCTACATTTCCCAGCACAAATGTGTTTTGGTTTGGGAGATAAAGTCTTCATTTTTGCCCCTGGCTTCCTTGTCCAGAGAAAGTACCTCTACATGTTTATGGTGCTATGGGGAAAGTAGTCAGGAAAGCAGCAGCAGCTTTGAAAACCTCCATTCTATTCTCTTTGCCCCACTGAACTTCTCAAGTTCAGTAGAATTAATTAGGCTTAATTAAGGACCGGGCCTGTGGCATCCCTAGTGCCGCATGCATGATAGCATCACGATGATGCTCATTTTGTCATAGTCCCAGGTCTACAAGCTAAGGAAGCACTTGGCACTGCACCGATTAGTGACAGCCGCCTAATGTCTGTGGAGTGCCAGGGCCACAAATGAGGCAGTTCTGTCCTGTAGTACTTAGGAAAAATCTTTGCTCTCGCTTGCTCTAACCTCAAAAAGTCCCTCTACCAAAAGCTAGGAAGTCAATCACCCCCGACCCACGACGATGCCAGCCCAGGTGCCATGCTATAGGCACTCACAGACCCAAAGCACCAAGTCCACACACCCAGGCAAATACTGTTGTCTTAGTTTTTAACTGATATTCTGTATGAAAACTCACTCTTACGGCCCTGATTAGAGTTCAATGTCTCCTAATGTGCAGAATGCCTCATTGTTCTCATGGAAATGTTTTCTCTAGGAAGAGCAGGAAAAAAACAGTTAATCAAAGTCTTTTATGGAACAAAGTTGTTGATACTTCGTTGAAGAGACAATCCGAATGAAGTCCCATGAGGGTGAAGGCATCCTGAGTGCAGCGGGGGAGCACGCTCACGCTGAAAAGAATGGCGTCCCTGCAGTGGCAGCATGAGGGGGATGTGATCCTCTGTCTCGGGTGGAGATAAGAAGGCCTCCAAATAGAAACGGTAACTAGAAAAGGCTGGGAAGGCCTTCCGCAGAGGCTTCCCCATGAAGAAGGGCGTGGAGGCAGGAGGCTTGAGGCATGAGTGTGTGTGCGGGTGCGTGTCTGAAGATAGGGCAGATGTGGGGGAAGACGAGGACCCCGCCCTGGAATGGGAATCTGGACGCTGTCCTGCAGGCAGTGGGGGCCCAGCGAAGGCAGCCATGGCAGTGGGGGAGTGAACTCATCACTACAGCAGCTGCTTCTGGAAGACTCTTATAGTCACACACAAATGAATTTCTTTGGCAAGAAGAAGAAAACGACAAGGACAACGACCCTGATGGGCACTACCACTACATCTCTGCAGAACTCGTGGGGAAAGAGGCAGAGGAAATCACGGGACTAATGCACCAACTCGAGAGGCTGGGAAGAAGACCTGGCCACGTCACCTGCCATAGGGTTTTCAGCTTGAGGGATTTGGAAAATCACAGCGACCAGAAATCAAAATGAGAAGAGAAAAAGCAGCTGTTTTTTTTTTTTAAGTCCAGCATCATATTTCAAGGGCTGTGAGTCACACCTGCAATTGATCAATTCTGACCACCTCAACAATGCTTCACTTTCCAGAGATAAAGTATCTGCATGACAAGGACAAGCAATGAAGTCACCTCTCAGTCTGCTTAATTTATTGAGCTCGGCGTCTTCAGAAAGAAAACCTGACTCATCCAAGAAAGAGGCACGTTGGGAAATAGATGAGAACACCTTGTCCACACTGAACGTTCTCTGTGAGACAGACTTGTGCTCCGATAACAGGGAAGCCCCTAGAAGATGGAAATCCCCACCCAAATGTGTTGAGACTTTAAAAAAAAAAAAAAAAAAAAAAAAATCCTGGCCCCTGCTGCGATCCCAGAGGCCTGGGCGGGCGGGGAAGGGAGGTGCGGCGCATCCAGATTCATAAGGCTTTTGGGCAGCAGGCACGAGGCGCCGCCAAGATGCCCAAGGGGAAGGTCAGGTCAGTACCGGGGTGGCCAAGGCAGAGTCCAGAGGTCTGCCAGGCTGTCGGCTCAACCTGCTTCTGCAGAAGCGGAAATGAAGCCCAAAAAGGCAGCAGGAAAGGATAAAATCCTCAGGGAAAAAAAACACAAAAGAGAAAAGGGGGAGCAAAGGGCAAATGGGCTGAAGTGGCTCAGCAGGAACCTGAAGACTGACCCACAGGAAGCAGAGTCTAAATGCAAGTAGAGTCCAGGCTCCCAGGAAGCAGGAGGGAAAGAAACCTGATTACTAACATATGCTGCTCAGCGGCCCCCGTCTCCCTTCCCATATATACCAGGGGAATACTGTCAGCAACTGTTTTGTAAATGCAAGTTTTTTAGTAGTTCTGTAAACATTTTTTAAGGAGAGAATCCCACCTGATTACATTTTTTAAGCATAAATGCCTTTTTTTAAAGAGGTGAAATCATTTGCTGGTTGTTTTTTGATATATATTTTGAGAGGCTTTGACTGTCTTGAGTGCCAGGCTGGGCGGACAGTTTTCATATCCTACAACACAAAGCATACTGACTGGCAATTTGCAGTCATGGTCATACATTTAACATGTCTTGAGCAGCTTAAATTACTTATACTCATAGGTTTGTTTTCTGTTTTTGAGACAGGGTCTCACTCTGTTGCACAGGCTGGAGTGCAGTGGTGCAATCACAGCTCACTGCAGCCTTGAACTCCCGGGCTCAAGCAATCCTCCTGCCTCAGCCTCCCAAGAAGGTGGGACTACAGGCACATGTCAGCACACTTGGCTAGTTTATTTTTATTTTTATTTTTATTTTTTGTAGAGACGAGGTCTCAGCATGTTGCTCAGGCTGGTCTCAATCTCCAGGCCTCCAAGCGATCCTCCTACCTTGACCTCCTGTTTGGTCTCCCAAAGTGCTGGTGTTATAGGTGTGAGCCCATGGGTTGTTTTTTAGTAGAACTGTTTTGGAAGGAAAGGGACTCCTTGATCCTGACTCTCCCTGTCAGAAAGGCATGCACCCAGGAAGTCTTCTGGTCATGGCAGTCGGTTTTCCTAATCGCTCTGTTAATGTGCTATGAAAGGCTGAAAACTTGAGTATGCAGTGTTGCTGATAATGGTGAGTGACTGTGACTTCTGATGTGACAGTTCATCAACATCTGAAGGTACCGGCACTTGGGGAAGGAAATGTGGCCCATCCAGCAAGGCAAGTTGTGAAACATCCTGAGAACATGTCACCTACACAGAAGTTTCGCCCTGAGACAGATTCGTGCTCTTAAAGATGGAAACCACCACCCAAAGGTGCTGAGACTTCAAAACATCATAATTCCTGGCCTTTTAAGGAAAATTTGCCTCCAAGTTTTCAGCTAGAAATCTCTGGAATTCCTGGAAAAGAATCCAAAGACACAGCTCTTAGATTTTCTGTAAGGACATTAAGAACGGGATACAAATTGAAACAGCTCTGTATTCATCTTCCAAAGTATCCATAAAATCTCTATTAGGAAAGAAAAAATTTCTTTCCTCATAGTTGACAAAATTAGTAAGAAAGCAAGAAAAATGATAAAACAATACAAAACAGCTCTTCAGGAGGCTGAGGAGGGATCACCTGAGCCCAGGAGTTGGAGGCTGCAGTGTGTGCTATGACCACGCCTGTGAAGAGCTACTGCACTCCTGTCTAGGTAACATAGTGAGGCACCCATCTCTTAATATATACCATAATAATAATAATAACACTAACAAAATAAACCAAAACCCTCCTCATGTATTTTGGAACTAGATGTTCAAGGAGGTGTTTAGTCCACAAAGGTCTAACCCTTGTTTCATCTCTCCCTAAAATGAGGGCTGCATCGCACGAGGCCCCATGGCAAGGAGAGGTGCGAGGATGAGGCACGAGGAGAGGACGAGGACGTGGCTGCACCAGGTGACAAAGCCATGCTAACGGACACACAGGCCAAGGGAGTGCCATGACAGAAAGCCTACAGCTGGGTGATTGGCTAGGTGAAAAGGAGGCATGTGGCTCTCAAAAATGTGGAGGGAGGAGTCCATCAGGATGTAGCCATCGGGAGATGAGGTGAAGATCTGGAGGTGGTGGAGACTGAGTTGGCAGACAACATTTCTACAGAGCAACAGAAGGTGAGCTGACTGTCCCAGGAGTGACTGGGAGAAACGGGCAGGGGTAGAATGTGCCCCAGGCAGGTGGAAGCTGCAGCCTCAGAATACAGACCAACTGGATGGGACCAGAGGAGGAGTGTGCATTCTGTGGCAAGGGGTGACGGTCTTCCTGGAGGGAGGGTAGCAGAGAGCCCAAAGGTGTGTGCCTCCTCTCCACATGCGGCAAAGGTCCTGGGGCCTCAGGACGTGGCCAGATCCTGACCATCATGTCAGCCCTGAATTTCACAGAGCACAGGCCAAGATCCACCTAAGAGATGGTTAACGGAGAGCAACGTTCAGGGAGGATTTCTGGAACACCTTCGTGTGTCAGAGGAATTTACAATGCAGATCTGAAGACAACCTGTTGCAACAATGCCAGTTAGCAATGCATTGCCTCTGCATCCCAAATACACCTTCACTACCCACATGGTGATCCTGGAGCAGGACCCTGTGGGCGTTTCTCCAGCACTGGCACCTGAGCACCGTCAGCAGAGGGCAGTGGAGGCATGCGGGCAGTGGAAAGGTCTTGCCTTCATCATTCCAGTGTGCTTTCCTCCCTGCCTGCTCCAGTGGGACCTGGCAGTCATGTGGCACACACAGTGTCACTAGCTCCAAGGGCAGCTTCCTAGCAAGTTCCACTGGTGCTCTGGCAGGCAGCTTCCCAGCGACTTTTAGAGACAATTCCTTGATGGCTTTCCACCGAGTCCCACAGACACCCCAGCCAGCTTCCTAGTGAGCTTCACTGGCATGCCGGGGGTGGCTCCCTGCTCTCCAGCCAGCAGTAGCCCTCAGCGACTTTCTCCACTACCTAATGGACCATCCTCCATCAAGATTCGAATCTCAGATTTGGAGGGGGTGGGGAGAAGAGTTCCAAATTTCCTCCTTCCTCAGGTACTCTGTGACCCAGCCCTGGAAGGAGTGACTGCTCCCTCTATCTACTACTCTCGTATTCTTTAGAGTTTTCCTTACCTGTAGTAGCTACTAGTTAATAATTCCTCAATAATACATAATAACCTGCCACAAGTTAATAGTTCTTTACATTAGGGGTGAGCAAACTTTTTCACAAAAAGCCGTAAATATTTTGAGCTTTGCACGTACACAATCTCTGTGGCAACTGTTCAACCTTGCTTCTGTAAACAGAAAAGCCGTAAGCACGGGGGCATGGTGGGATGTGGTCCATCTACCAAATCCCGCTTCCTATGAAGCACTCCTGTTCCAACTACTGTGTGGTTTCTGTCTCCTAACTGGATCCTGGCTGATACAAATCCCATGAGGCAAGTGCAGTGACAGACATGCACAGGAACCCCTGGTGGCAGACAGGAGGGAATAATCACATCAGAGGGTGGGGGCAGGGAGCGTTTCAAGAGATGAGGAATGATCTGGTATTGAAGACCTGCCTCCGCCACTTAAGTACACGATTTGGAAAAATGCTTCCTACTCTTGGTTTTATCACCCCAAAAATGATGGTAAGAGCTGGTTGTCTTACATCCTAGGATGACCAGGAGGATAACAGTGAAACAATTATGAAAATATGTTGCAAACTCTAAAGTATGCTACAAGTACAGTTACAACTTATTCTGTTGTTATAATTTGTTCATGTCCAAACTGCCAGTGGAACCTAGGCTATGCTGCTCCACTCTCAGGAACAGTGACAAAGTATCCGTTTTAATCATAACACGAGGAAACCAGAGCTTAAGAGGTAAAGGGAAACCACTTACAATACTTAGAGCTATTTAGGTAGAGTGGTTTCTAAGCCCTTTTATATAAGATTGTCTGAAATAACCCAAAAGCTTAATTGTCCTAGATATTCTATTTGTTCACTTTAAACCTAACTTAAAATTTCCTTTTCCTGGTGTTTAGCTACTAAAGCATTACGGAGAACTTCATAAACACAGAAAGTTGCAGTTTATAAATGAGTTGTTTTACAAAAGTTTTAGCCTAAGTAGATTATGTGGAAACCAGGCCACATTTCCCCCCAAGAAAAGTCATGATTTAAATGATAGCTAAACTCTCAGGCTAAGATAAAAAGACCTCTGTAAAATGTGTCACAGTTTAAATCCTGTGTATTTACAATCAAGCAAGGAATAATGAAGGAACCACACACATTTCCCCAGCTGGCCCTTTGGACGCAGGGAATACGCCACAGGTCAGGTTTCTAACTTCAAGTATAGTACCAGCCATCTTGGCTAAAATGGGAACTATATTTTCCACAGTCTCCGTTCCTATACAGTTCTTTGTTAGACTGGATCAAAAGAGGAAGCTGCCAAAGGTTTGAAAGTAGAGGTGACACTGCAGCCAATATACCATAAGGCCACATCACAGTCACATGGGGACAAGGAACAGCTGCAGAGGTGTCTGGCAGGCTCCAGTCTGACTTCATACTCCACTGCTTCGCACCCCCTTCTTCTTCCCAACTGAGGGTCCTATGACCCCCCAACAGTGGCCTCAGCTCACTGCTTGGCTCAAACCCGGGAGGACCAGCCTCCCCTGGGGATCCCAGAGTACATCCCCTCCCCAAGCTGCATGGATGGGTTCTCAGAGGCCCTGGGGGTGTGACTCCAACTGTGCAGGACCCCCCAACTCTCCCTGCGAACCTCTGCCCACAATCATGTAAGTTCTGATTCCTTTAATAAACTCCTTGCCCCACGACACTCACAGCGCCTCTGCTCCCTGATGGAACACTGACAGAAGGAGGGGTCTGTGTGCGTATGCTTAGCTACCCAGAGCCTGCCTGTGTAGCCGGGGAGATGGAGGAGAGAGTAGATGGTGCCACCCACACACTCCAGAATGGCTGCGAGGAACAAGATGCCCCAAGGACAAGTGCATCGTCAATGCTTTTTAATTTTAAACTGTGATTTTTAAAAAACACATTATATAGGCCAGGCATAGTGGCTCACATCTGTAATCCCAGGGCTTTGGGAGGCCAATGTAGGAGGATCACTTGAGGCTAGGAGTTTTGAGACCAGCCTGGGCAACATAACGAAACCAAGTTTCTATGATTTTGTTTTTAAAGTTAGTCAGGCACAGTGGCACATGCCTGTAATCTCAGCTACCTGGGAGGCTGAGTCAGGAGGACCACTTGAGCCCAGGAATTCAAGGGCTACTGTGAGCTATAATTGTACAACTGCACTCCAGCCTGGGGGACAGTGAGAGACCCTATCTCTAACAACAACAGCATCAACAAAAACATAATATAAAATGTAGCCTCTTAACCATTTTAATTGCATGGAGTTCAGTAGCATTAACTATAATTGCACTGTTGTGTAACAGATCTCTAGAACTTGCAAAACCAAAACAGTGAACAATCCCCCATTGCCTCTGGCAACCTGCATTTTATTCCTGCCTCTGTGAATTTGACTATTCCAGATATGTCACATAGGTAGAACCATACAGTACCTGCCCTTGTAGGACTGGCTTATTTCAGCTAACATTATGGACTCAAAGTTCATCCAGGTGGTAACAAGTAACAGGATTTCCTTCCATTTTGAGGCTGAGCAATATTCCACTGTACATACGCTATCCATTCTCTTTATCCACTCGTCTGTCAATGGCCATTTGCGCTGCTCACTATACCTTCAACTCCTGAATACGGGATGAATACCAAAATTGATATGACTGGCCAGACACGGTGGCTCATGCCTATAATCCCAGCACTTTGGGAGGCCAAGGTGGCAGATCACTTGAGGTCAGGAGTTCAAGACCAGCCTGGGCAACATGGTGAAACCCCATCTCTACTAAAAATACAAAAATTAGCCAGGCATGGTAGCACATGCCTATAATCCCAGCTACTCAGGAAGCTGAGGCAAGAGAATCGCTTGAACCCAGGAAGAGGAGATTGCAGTGAGCCAAAATCACGCCACTGCACTGCAGCCTGGGTGACAGAGTGAGACTCTGTCTCAAAAAAAAAAAAAAAAAAAAAAAAAAAAAAGATATGACTGGGAAAACAGACCGAGTGACCTACAACTCAGTGATGTGCATGTATGTTAACCAAAAGACCCACAGAAGAATGTGCATACCAGAACCATCTGTAAGAACTAAAAACAGGCTATTTTACCCAAATGTCCAATAGATAAAACATGGATAAACAATAGGACACTCCAAACCACGCTCCTTCACCTCGGCACTATTGACATTTGGGGCCAGATCATTCTTTGCCGTGAGGGCTGCCCTGGGTATTGCAGGGGACTCAGCAGCATCCCTGGCCTCTACCCACTAGAAGCCAGTGGCATCCTCCTGCCCCAAGTTGTGACAAATTCAAATGTCTCCAGATGTTACCACATGTCTCCTGGAGGACAAACTTGCCCCCAAGGGAGAACCATATTCCAGAGAAAGGATGACATATTAGAAATGGTCACCCATGGCTCGTGTGGAACAGAAAAACAAAACCAAGGCACCTCTAAAGTCACGTTTTAACCTCCTGCCCTGTAAAACCCATTTACGACGACAGGAAACAGGCAGCCGTCTGCCTCACGCAAATCATCTTCTCTCTCGCCTCTAGCAGCAATGCAAAAGAGCAGTTTGATCAGGCGGGGGGCGGGAGGTGGGCATTGCAATTAATCACCACCATGCAAAACAAGCTTTGCTGTTCTGGACACCATCCCCACCCTGCCCACACATCACACACCCGCAACAACAGGCCCTTTGTCCTTCCTCCCTAGAGAAAGTGGTCTTTCTTGCCCACAGAGCTTTGTTTACTGGGTCCCCTCTGGAAACACCATGCACCCCCATCGCTGCTGTGCACACACTCTGCCCAGCTCACCCACACTCAGCCCTCAGGACACCATCCTGAACCCGACCGTCTCCGCCGAGGGACTCTGTACATCTCCCAGTCTCCCTGGTGCCTGGGGCACATGGCCACTATCTGCTCCTAACCCTGTTGACAGTTACCAGCTTATGCTTCTCATCCCACAAGACTAGCATCTCCCTGATGACAAAATCCAAATGATATCTGTTTCTTCCCTTCCTATACAAAAGCTGGTCGCAACGCAATAAGTAATGTTTCTGGAGAGGATGAACGGGGAGAAAAAGAATCATCGAAGATAAGCGACGTTCTGTCCAAAGCCCTGCTTTCATCTTATTACTATGGGAGGGAAAAACAAAACCTGCACCATATTCCTGGTCTTTCAAGTCCATCTTTCTTTTTTTTTTTGAGATGGAGTCTCGCTCTGTCGGTCAGGCTGGAGTACAGTGGTGCAATCTTGGCTCACTGCAACCTCCATCTCCCAGGTTCAAGCAGTTCTCCCTGCTTCAGCCTCCCGAGTAGCTGAGATTACAGGTGCTTGCCACCATGCCCAGCTAATCTTTGTATTTTCAGTAGAGACGAGGTTTCACCATGTTGGCCAGGATGGTCTTGAACTCCTGACCTCAGGTGATCCACCCACCTCAGCCTCCCAAAATGCTGGGATTATAGGCGTGAGCTGCCACGCCTGGCCTCAAGTCCACCTTAGAAGTATCAAAAATTGTCTGGTCAAAGCACCCCTAGCAGGCTTCCAGCCAACACAGAACACAGACCTGCCCAGATCCTCAGCCCTTCTCATTGAGCTTTTTAATCATTTTTTGAGACAGAGTTTTGCTCTTGTCACCCAGGCTAGAGTGCAGTGGCGCAGTCCCGGCTCACTGCAACCTCCGCCTCCTGGCTTCAAGCGATTCTTCTGCCTCAGCCTCCCAAGTAGCTTGGATTACAGGTGCCCACCACCATGCCCAGCTAATTGTTTTTGTATTTTTAGTAGAGACGGGGTTTCACCATGTTGGCCAAGCTGGTCTCGAACTCTTGACCTCAGGTGTTCCATTTGCCTTGGCCTCCCAAAGTGCTGGGATTACAGACATGAGCCACCGTGCTTGGCCTCACTGAGCTTTTGAAAGAAAATCATCACATCACTGAAGCACCCGCTTAAACAGAGATAACTGGGATTACTTAATTTTGCAGTTTTCAAAGTGAAAAGGCAATCTGAAAGAACTGATAGGGAATCAAGAAACAGGAAAAGGAACTGCTGGCCATCAGAACAAAGCGTCCCTGCTTCTCAGAACACACAGCTGTTTACTTTAATGGACATTCCCATCCTACTGCTATTTCAAAGAGATGGGGCTTGTTCAGTGAGATAACCTAATGCTGCCACCATGCAATGTCAGGGAGGCCTAGTGGGCACCAAGCCGAGGCTGCTGCACCTTTCTCTGGAGTGAACTCAAAGGGCCCCTCAAACCTTTGACTTTTTATTGGGTAACACATGGATAATCTCACCCATCACAAGGGCTATCTTTCTTTTTTGAACAATTCTTTTCAGAGATGCCTTTGTCACAGCCTAGGTAGCAGAGCCTAAGAAGGCAACACGGGGAAAACATGAAGCCCTGGAGTACACACGCCAGCGCTCGCAGGGGCTGGGAGGGGCTGCTACAAGTGGAGGGGCCGCATGTACAGAACACACACCCTCAGGATGGGGTCTACAGCCTCGAGCACTGGGCCTCATGGCGAAGGGGCAGGGTCCTCCCTTCTGAAGGAGCAGCCACTACCCAGTGTCAGGCATGGGGAAGTGAGCATCCAGGATGCACGAATTTTGCAATGTGTTTAATGCAACTAAAAATCTAGAATTTCGGGGGCAGGGTGGGTAATCTCCCTGTGTCTGCAAATGTTCACAATCTATTTGCTTTTAAAACTAAGTGAAAGCAGGCTGGGGACAGTGACTCACGCCTATAATCCCAGCACTTTGGGAGGCCAAAGCAGGAGTATCACTTGAGGCCAGGAGTTCAAGGCCAGCCTGGGCAACATGGTGAGGCCCTATCTCTACAAAAAAATCTTAAACATTAGCAGGGTGTGGTGGTGTGTGCCTGTAGTCCCAGCTACTCTGGAGGCTGAGGCAGGAGGATCACTTAAGTCCAGGAGTTTGAGGCTGTAGTGAGCCATGACTGCACCACTGCACTCCAGCCAGAGCGACAGAGCAGGATTCCATGTCTCTGAAGAAAAAAAAAAAATTCTTAATTAAAAAATAAAACTAGGTGAGACTGCCCCCACTCCCCCCAAAATCATGTCCAAGGGTCAAATGTGTAACCACCAACCGGCATGCTCTGGTGCGGGTAACTCACACCCCACTCTGACATAAACATCAATTTCTTCTGCAGTATTTTTGTGTTAGAATCCATGGTGTCATGCAGGATCCCTACACACCAAGGTGGTGTTCTCAACATTCCCTCACTGTTTCTCTTCATCCTAGACTTCACTAGCACGTCACCTTTGTGTCCTGTTTCTGCCTCTTCAAAGTTGACTTCTCTATTAGGGCTTCATTCAAGTCCCATGTTCTACAGGAAGACTGCATCTTTTGGAACTGACGTCCTCCTCTCTCCCCCATTACTAATATCAAAGGATCCCTGGCGGCCATCAGCCCTGCCCTCCTTAATATCTGAATCCACCATGGAGACTGGAGCAGCCTCGTGCCCCCTTGCAGCATAGGGTGGCATGTGTGGTCTCAGCGGATGGGGGAAAGGCAGAAGTTAGCTGCAGGCTTGAGGAGAGCCTTTGTCTCTGCAATCAAAGGGGCAGAAACGTCTGGCACAGCCCTTTCCCTTTTCTTCTGGTCTTAAACAAAGACCGGATGCCTGGGGATGCAGCAGCTACCATGCAACTGGGAGAGAAAGGCCTGAAGAGTCACGGAGGCCAGGAACAGCACAGCCACTTGCCCGGAAGCAGAGGTGCTCGGCGCTGCATCCCAGGGGCAAACGCTCCAGTCCAGGATCCCCAGTGAGGCAGTTAGAAAAATGGAACAATTCAGGCCAGGCACGGTAGCTGACACCTATAATCCCAGCACTTTGGGAGGCCGAGACGGAGGGATCACAAGGTCAAGAGATCGAGACCATCCTGGCTAACATGTGAAACCCTGTCTCTACTAAAAATACAAAAACAGGCCGGGCGCGGTGGCTCAAGCCTGTAATCCCAGCACTTTGGGAGGCCGAGACGGGCGGATCATGAGGTCAGAAGATCGAGACCATCCTGGCTAACACGGTGAAACCCCGTCTCTACTAAAAATACAAAAAAAACTAGCCGGGCGAGGTGGCGGGCGCCTGTAGTCCCAGCTACTCAGGAGGCTGAGGCAGGAGAATGGCATGAACCCGGGAGGCGGAGCTTGCAGTGAGCTGAGATCCGGCCACTGCACTCCAGCCTGGGCGACAGAGCGAGACTCCATCTCAAAAAAAAAAAAAAAATACAAAAACAAAATTAGCCGGGCGTGGTGGTAGGCACCTGTAGTCCCAGCTACTCGGGAGGCTGAGGCAGCAGAATGACATGAACCCAGGAGGCAGAGCTTGCAGTGAACCGCGATCACGCCACTGCACTCCAGCCTGGGAGACAGAGCAAGACTCTGTCTCAAAAAAAACAAAAAAGAAAAAAAGAAAAGAAAAATGGAATAACTCTTCCCAGAAAACACTGACATTTCTCAAGACTCATCATTATATAAGTCCAAATGATTTTTCCTTTAATGTTTATAACTTAAAAACCAACACCCAACAGAATAGTTCTAAACAGCAAAACTTTGTTCACTTGTGTAATTAAAACGATTGAGGGGTATAATCTATTAAGGTGTCTGAGGAACAAGCAAAGAAAAATGATAATGTCTGTTTTTATGTTTAAGACACAAATTGCATCTGCCCTAAAAATGGGGCTACACGGAGGTAGTTTTTTATTATGCTAAACACATTCCTCATCCCATCAGTGGTATTATTTCTCCATGCTGAACTCTTGTTAGAATCAAACCAAAACAGCCAAACTATTCTCTAATTTGTAAGCCTCCTCTGAAAGTACTTAAGATTTATGCCACTCTAATCAAGACACCACTGAACAAAACCCAGAAGCCCTTTGTTGACTTTTTCCAGCAGAAAACTCTCAAAGGCAAAGCATTTATTTCTCCCAAGTTCATTCAGTTTTGCTAAAAAAAAAAAAAAAAAAAAAAGGAAACATTCTTAAGTCTTTAAAAAATGACTCCCATTCAAAGTAATTAATTCTTCTGAGACAGCAGCACTGAGCCTCAGCTACAGCTGAGCGACTTAGGAAGCTTTTGAGCGCGCTTCGGCGGGTGTGCAACCTTCTGCCAGGATGGTGGAATCTGCTACCTCTGCTTCTCCAAGTTAAAACCCGAATTAGTCATCCACCTGCCACGACACTGAGTTAAGTGTGTGCCTAGTTCGTGGTGGGCAAGAGTTCGCAGAGCAAGGCGACGAGGCAACTGACACACCCCATGGTCGTGCAAGTCAAGGATGGGTTCATCACTTCTTCCTGGGGCAGGGCAGTTCCCACTTTCCTTGGCAAAGTCTCAGCTTCAAAGCTGTTTCTGAAACCGTAGCAGCCTTGTTTCACGCCACATCCTGCACTGGATTCAGTCCTTTTAGGGACAAAATCTGATGCAATAAATACCCATCTATCTATCTATCTATCTATCTGGATCAATATGGGAATGTTTGGGATTTTTATTGAGTTCAAAAATTGGGGCATCAGCTATTTTCCATGACAGATAAAAAAATTTCTGCGCCCAAATTCTAAAATCAAAATAAGTGTAGGTAACAGTGACAGATTCTGAACAGAGCTAAAATGCCTAACACAATGGGCAAAGGTCCTTTTCACCACATTTTGACATCGAGGGTGCCAAGATACGAGAGGATGCCTTTTTGACTATACTTTAAGTTCTGGGATCCATGTGCAGAACATGCAGGTTTGTTACATAGGTATACACGTGCCGTGGTGCTTTGCTGCACCCACCCACCCATCACCTACATTAGGTATTTCTCCTAATGTTACCCCTCCCCTACTCCCCCACCCACCAACAGGCCCTGGTGTGTGATGTTCACCTCCCTGTGTCCAGGAGTTGAACAATGAGGATGTCTTTTTTTTTTAAAAGAGTGGACCACTTGCACATATGTAATTTTTAAAGTAACAAAGTTTAAAATAGCCACAATTAAAAAGGAAAAGATAAATTTTAATTTTTTGGTTCTCCTTTAAAAAGATGCCCTGAACATCTGCCGCAGACTTACCCGTGGCATTCTTTGACGTGATTTTGACATGAGATATGCTATGATTACGTGTGCCATTTACTCCAAGTAAAATCACCAAGGAGGAATCTGCAATAAGGCCCAATTCCTGTGTCCTGACCTTATGAATTTAATATAACTCTCCAGAGTACAATCCCAATTTAAATATGGCCATCCTGTGTTGCTCACACCACTACAGTGGAAGCTCTCAACTCCCTGCCCCCCCCGAGCTGTGATTCCCACTCTTAAAAACAATCGTGGGATGAGAGGTTAGGCAAGTATTTCTTTCTCAATTTTACAGAAAAGCAAACTCAGGACTGTGAAGATCAATGAGTTGCTGTGACAGTCACTCTGTATATGTGACCTTCACAAGAACAGCAGCGCTGGAATCAGTGGGCACCAAAGCTTTAAAACACGAGAAAATGCAAAACAAAGGGATGGCAACTATGACCCCCATCCAGGTGCCTTCAGCAGGTCAATCTCAGCTGGGCTCCACTCCCTCAACTGTGTGACAAGAGGCTGGAACTAGATGTGGGCTGCAGTCTCCTCCCACTATCCAACCCAGAGAGCCATCCAGACACCCCTTCCCCTTTATAGACAAGGCACCCAAAATGGAAACACGAAGCAATGGCCCAAGACCCAAAACCTCTCCTAAACTGGCAATCACAGGTTTGAGTGGCATTTCTTCTTTTATGATGTAACTGCTCACATCCGACATTTATCTGATAAAGCAATTTTTGGCAGAATCTCTAACTTAAATCTAATTATTCCTATTCAAAATGCAATTCAGTTTATAACAGTATGCTTTACAATAGAGTTCTCAGGAAGCCACTGAACTGAAACTGTCGTTTGTGATTTGCAGCATAATACCCACATCCTTAGGTGTACCTGGTCTGAAGTGTCAACAACGTACCTGATTTAACCCTAAAAGCACAAACCAGACTAATGAGCCTTGGCTTTCTCCATAAGGCATGGAATTTGGTATCTGTTTTCTACGACTATCTCTTCTATTCCTTCATCTGGGTGGGGGTCACAAGTATGATTTGCTAAGTGAAAATTCATCAATGTCTACGCTACAATGTGAGCGCTTTTCTGTACATAGATTCTCTCTCAAAACATTGTATTACCCTTTGTTATGGGGCTGAATTATGTCTCCCAAAAAGATATGTTGAAGCCTCACCTCTGGAACCTGTACACGTGACCTTATTTGGAAACAGGATCATTGCAGGTGTAACTGGTGATGATGATGTCATCTTGAATTAGGGAGAGCCCTAATCCAATGATGGTGCCCACAAAAGACGAGGGAAATTTGGACACATATAAACAGGGGAGAACTATGTGGAGATGGAGGCAGAGACTGGCATGATGCATCTGCAATCAGGGAATGCCTGGAGTCACAGAAGCAGGAAAAGCAAGGAGGGATCTTCCCCCAGAGCTTTCAGAAAGAGGCTCTGCAGACACCCTGACTGCAGACCTCTGGCCTCCAGGCCTCTTTACTATGAGACAACACATTCCTGTTGCTTTAAGCTTTGTGCTAGGTACTTTGTTATGACAGCCCTACGGAACTGATGTAGCCCCCATTTGCTGCAAGAAATGGGCTCCTAAGTGACCACAAAGAACTGCTGGTGTGGCCACTGAATGTTCCAGAATGAGATCAGGGTGCCCCAAGCCTCAGTCCTCCACAGCTGGGGGCTCATCGGCTGCTCACGCACGCCTCTCCCAGAGTCCTGGCAGGTGGATCTGGGGTACCCAACCCCTCCACGGGATGCTTCTGGATCCTGTCCCCAGCAGAAAACACTGGGGTTTGCTTAGGAGCTGGTGGTGCTGGGTCTGTCAGCACCCAAGAAATACATCTATATAAAAACAGGCTTTCTTATTAAAGAGGAAACCACCCACAATCCCACTGAGAAGCACACTCTCAAGGCTATAAAGATGCCGGCTTTTCTAGACTGGTTCCACTGCATAGCGGAGAATGCAGAATGAGGAATATAGTAGGTCTACATCCATCCACCGTTAACAACTTGCGTGGGCTGGGCACCGGCTAAAGAAAGAGGGTACATTTCCAGCACTTCCTGGAGATAGAAACACACATTAGAGGCAAACCAATGACCCTTTCTGGGCCTCAGTTTCCTTATCCATAAAATGATCAGTTCAATCCTAAAGACCTTTTCTAGCTTTACAATTCTGCCACAACAAATTACAATCACCATTTTTATTGCAGGCCAAATTCGACAGTCTTTAAAATTGCAATTCATACAAATTTTTGCACGAATAAGGTGTGCTGCGTATCCCAGGGGGAAAGTAGGCATAACAGAAAGAGAAAGCCTTTGGTAGACCCAGCTCGGAGCAGACCTTCAAGGTGGTGGCAATAAGAATTAAGCTTCAGATGCCACGAAAAGCCAGCAAGGAGCTAGACTAATCCCAGCTGGAAAATGCCTGCAGGTGGTCTGGGAATCAGAGGGTAATATCTTTGGTCCCCACTCCCCTGCCAAGACAGAAAGTGAAGGATCCTTCTTAAAAGCAAAGCATGGGGGGAAAATCTAGTTAATTACATGTTTCAATTAATCAAAGCGTTAGCCGAATATGTTGCCCGGAGGGAGCCGGGAGTTTTTTCTGATTACCACATCAACCTTTTCATGGGCACTAACCTCCTCCAAAGTATGTGAATTGCTCAGCAGCTAGCAGTCATGCCTTACATTCCAACACATCTTGATCCACTTCACGAGAGACTGCTTTTAACGAGCGTGCCCTCTCTACTGGACCATAACTCTTTAAAGGAACAGAACAAGGGAGTGACAGGCCTCTCTCCAAATACACTGAACTCCTGTTAATTCAAAACTAGAAGTTGAAGGGATACAACAGACTTCAGTCACCTGGGGAAGATCCTTGGCTCTCAGTTAAATTCCAGTTTAAACAGTCAACAATTGATTAACAGAGTTCTACTATATAATAAAGTTTTGAACTTGATATCTTTATAAAGCAAGAGAGGAGTTAAAAGGGGTAACATGAGGGAACCTCTTGGGATGGAAATGTCTTGTGTCTTGACGGTCTCTATGTCAATATCACACCTGTAAAATCCCAGCACTTTGGGAGGTCAAGGCAGAAGGACCAGTGGAGACCAGGAGTTTGAGACCAGCCTGGGCAACGCAGCAACACCCCATCTCTAAAAAAAAAAAAAAAAAAAATACAAAAATTTGTCAGGTGTGGTGGTGCACACCTGTGGTCCCAGCTACACATGAGGCTGAGGTGGGAGGATTGCTTGGGCCCAGGAGGCTGAAGTTGAGGCTGTAGTCAGCCATGATCATGCCACTGCACTCCAGCCTAGATGACAGAATGAGACTCTATCCAAAAACCAAAAAAAGGCAATATCCTGGTTGAAACACTGTTACCATCATATTACAAAGAAGGTATTGTCGTCACGTGGGGAACCTGAGTACAGGACCCATGGCATCTCTCTGTATTGCCACATGAAGCTATAATTAGCTCAAAATAAAATAAAAAGTGGAGGCCAGGCATGGTGGCTCACACCTATAATCCCAATACTTTGGGAGGCCAAGGCAGGAGGATTGCTTGACACCATGAGTTCAAGACCAGCCTGGGGCCAGGTGCGGTGGCTCACGCCTGTAATTCCAGCATTTTGGGAGGCTGAGGCGGATAGATCACGAGGTCAGGAGATTGAGACCATCCTGGCTAATATGGTGAAACCCCGTCTCTACTAAAAATACAAAAAATTAGCCAGGCGTGGTGGCGGGCACCTGTAGTCCCAGCTACTCGGGTGGCTGAGGCAGGAGAATGGCGTGAACCCGGGAGGCAGAGCTTGCAGTGAGCCGAGATCGCACCACTGCACTCCAGCCTGGGTGACAGAGCAAGACTTCGTCTAAAAAGAAAAAAAAAAAAAGGCCAGCCTGGGCCATATAGCAAGACCCGATCTCTACAAAAACTAAAAACGTTAGCCAGGCTTAGTGTAGTGTGCCTGCAGTCCCAGCTACACAGAAGTCTGAGGTGGGAGGACCACTTGAGCCCAGGAGGTGGAGGCTGCAGTGAGCTGTGTTTCTGCCACTGCACTCCAGTCTGGGTGACACAGTGAGACTCTGTCTCTAAAAAAAGAGAGAGGAAGAGATGAAACTGACAAAGAGGGGGTCGTAAGGTCACCCTGGTCTACCAGGGGCTGGAAACAAAGGGATCTAGTTGACTTCCGGAAGGCTGTGGTAAGAGGCAGGGGCCCTCCTGTTAAGACTTATCAATACCAGGGTACAGGTTTTTCTGTTTGTTTTCTCTTGTTTTTTTTGACACAGGGTCTTGTCTGCTAGCCTAGGCTGGAGTGCAGTGGCACGATCTCGGCTCACTGCAGTCTTGACCTCCTGGGCTCAAGTGATCCTCCCACCTCAGCCTCCTAAGTAGCTGGGACTACAGCTGTGTCCCACCGTACCTGGCTAATTTTCGTATTTTTTGTAGAGATGAGATCTTGCTATGTTGCCCAGGGTGGTCATGAACTCCCCAAGCTCAAGTGATCCACCCACCCTGGCCTCCCAAAGTGCTGGGATTACAGGCATGTGCCACCACACCTGGCTTAGGTCATTTTCATAAGGACATGGGGTGCCACAGAGAAGGGGCATATGAGCCAGGAAGCCAAACAACAATGCTGGCCCACTGTACAACTGTGAGGAGAGGGCGAACTCTCGCGGAGCAACCAGGGAGCAGGCCGCTAGCTCACTTTGTAACCTGAAGCGACTTTTTGGAAAGATTAGAGAAGTGACCATACCAAAGCTGCAGTGATGTGGCCTGTCAACCAACCAACCAATTAATCAATAAAAGAAAATGACAGCCAACCAATCAATAAAAGAAAATGACAGCTAGTAGCAGAAAGGCAGGCATGCAAGAAGGTCAGCAAGTGGGCGCCTCCGCTGGCTGGGCTTCGGTCTACACAATGAGCAGCGCCCCCGGGTGCCACAGATGGGAATGATCCCACAGAGCTACCACGCAGCCCAGCCTGGCCCCAAGATGCCCACCAGGTATGAGAGAGACAATACACACACGAGGTTCAGGGTGCTCACCTCAAGACTGTCAGTCTCCACTCAGGCGCAGCAGTGTTCTCCCCTTCAGTTCTCCCCAGCGTGATAGCAGGAAACAACTGTCCCCAATCCTCCCCACCAAAACAGTGTCTGAGAGGCACCTGCTCTGCTTCAACCTGTTTTTAAAAACTGTACAGTAACATGCACTCTCTTAAATACAATCTAGTCTGTCCATTCCTTGTTAAATTGCATGCAACTACTCTGATGCCTTTTAAACTCAAGAAAGAGTATCCTATCTTGTCTGCCAGTGTTATCTTCATTGTACCTACAAGCTAGGGAAGAGATTGGCAAAGTTCTCTGAAATTACCTGGAGCTAATGTGATGAGGCTTCTTCCCACGAGTGCTTCCTTCTACCCCAGAGTGAGATATCTGGACAGGGCATGTGTGGTGGTGGGGGGTACTCAGCCCCACATTGATGGTAAAAGGTTCTTGATCCAGGAGCAAATAAAGACATGCTCTAAGGCGATGTGTAAAGCTGCCTGCCATCACCCCAGAGGGATGGACCCCAGGAGCACTCGGCAGAGAGGAAACTTCGGTGACTGCTCAAACTCCCAGCCTTGCCCGCCCAGCTTAGCAAGTGCCACAAGGCCACCAGCACCCCCACAGGGAAGCTGCAGCACTGGTCCCACATGGGCAGCCTCTGAAATGAATTCCATGGAAAGGTGTGTTTCAAGGCGAACCGTGGGGAGGACTCTGGGGAAGGAGGGCAGAACGTGCTGCAGAGGGAGGCGAGATCAACAGGAGGTGAAGCGGAGGTGGGAGTACACAGAAGCTCCCACAGGGACCGCTCCTGCCAGCCGGCGCCTGCTGTCTCTCCTCCCAGCCTCTGTGCCCAGGCACAGAGATCCATGCTCTCATCTTCCTGGGTCCTTGGGTGCATCCAGGAGGGCTTGCAGCACTCCTGCACCACCTGCCAAAGGAGGCCAGCCTGGGACGCTCCAGACTATAGATTCTCAGATAGGCCACACCAAGGGAAGCAGGAGAGACGCTGCCCAGCGCTCCCATGCTCCGTTTCTGACACAATGCCTTCCAGGAGACTCACGGTGAGTCCAGCTGTACTGTTAAGTCCTGGAGGATGCAAACGGTCACTCTGGGATGGGAACGTTTACCTGAGTGGACGGTTGTTTGCTCTGGCCCTTCAGGTGAACAAAGTGGATGAATGGAAGGGAATCCAGGCATCCCAGGAGTTAATAACACAATGTCCTTCATGGAGTGCTGCACTCACGCAGGGCACCAGCTGGTTCTCAGCATACATTACTATTCAAAGCTTCCCCTAACCCTGGCAGATACACCTGAATGTCCCCATCTTGTCGATAAACTGATTGAGGAAGCTAAAAAACTGGCCAAATGAGTGAGGTAACCTGCTTAGGGTTGCACGGCTCATTACTGGCACAGCATAAATCAGCACATGATAAAGTCTCCTCCTAGTTCCTCTCCTCACATCCCTGTATAAAGAGAGTTTTATCTCCTAGACACGTACCACTTAAATACTTAGATACTTAGAACATGCTTTTCAATAGATACCTGACTTGACTTCAGCAACATATCAATAGCCACAAGGGATACACAAATTCAGGCTCCTCTATGGCCTCGCTATACAGCGGGGAATCTGTCAATGTGGATCTGCAAATCTATGCAACATGTTTCGCCTATTAATCCACACAACATTCGCCCTCAGACATGGGGGGTATTGACCCGCTGAGAATATAAGCCTTTCAGGTTGCTGGTAAACAGGCCCTGGAGTGCCATATCCATAATGTATTTCTCCATCTTCCCCTCCCCTGGGCATAGCAAGGGAGCAGCCACAGATGCAAAGGACGAAAGCAAAGAGAAACAATCAAAAAATGATAACTTCGTTAGGACACGAGTAAATTAAATGGAAAAAATCACGAGAAAAGGACTGGCCAACACTGTAAGTGTCCAAGAGACTAGGGAATGTTGTGTAGAGCTGTTTCTACATGTAACTTAGCACAAGCATTTAGGCATTACCAGAATGCAGACTCCAAAACTGCTAGTAAGGATAACAGAAATACATAAAATAAGTCCTAGATATCATTCATATATTAGGACTCGCTGAGGCTTACACTAGAACTTCTTAGGACAGAACACTACGCAACTGGCCGTTTTGCAAGCTGTTCTCCCAATAAAAGTGTTTCCCTCATTCATTATTCCTCCAACCCCCTTTTCCCTCTGATTGGAGTTCAACTTATCCAGACATCCCCCTAACACTATGTCTCTTACATTTGTCAGAGCTGATTCTCTGGAGAGTATGTTGACATTTTCTAGCCACATTTGGATTCACACAGCTATTGCGACAACCACGAAAAGTCCTATCTTCCTTTGGTGTGCACTGCATTCCGACCCAGCAAGGTTAGTCATTGCAAAAGACTGTTGATGACACAGCATTCTCATCTGTCAGGCCCGGCCTGGTGCTGGAAAGGGCCTAAAGTGAATGCCCCGCCAACACTGCAGCAGTCACCCCTCTTGTAATAAAAACAAAACCCCCACCAATAAAAGGCTAATAGAGTTTGCGGTACAACAATTTTGAGGTTTAGTTCCTCTTCACTGGGGTTGAACATTATGAGACTGGTTTGCCAGCCTCATTCTAGAAAGAGGTTTGTCAGGTTTCATGGATACTGAGCTGACACCAAGATAAGCACAGAACAATAACAATGGTTAAAGGCTTTTGGACACCAAAATGAGAAAAACCAACAGATCGAAGATAACATTCTGGTGGCTGAACTGTCCTTTCAAAACGTGGGCTGTCTTAGAGCCCAGATTTCACCTATGAGACTCATCTCAAACCTTCATAGCCATCAGAGCTGGTGGCAGCAGCCAGCGTGCATCCCCGCGCTCCATGAAACAGCTGCAAAGGGACTGTGGGAAAACAAGGAATTCTCTGGAAGGCAGACGCCAACCACAGATCAGCCAAGCATGGGCTCAGAGGCAGCACAGATGCCAAATCCATGTTCAAAATGGCTCATCTCTGGGGAAAGATGAAAGGGACTACAGGAAGGTCTTAACCTTCCTTAGCCACTAAGAATTATTTAGATAAACACACAGACTGGAGGCAGTGGCTCATGCCTGAGGTCAGGAGTTCGAGAGCAGCCTGGGCAACATATCAAGACCCCGTGTCCATAAAAAATAAAAGAAATGGCCGGGCGCGGTGGCTCACGTCTGTAATCCCGGCAGTTTGGGACGCTGAGGCAGATGGATCACGAGGGCAGGAGATCTAGATCATCCTGGCTAACACGGTGAAACACCGTCTCTACTAAAATACAAAAAAATTAGCCAGGTGTGGTGGCACGTGCCTGTAGTCCTAGCTACTCAGGAGGCTGAGGCAGCAGAATCACTTGAACCCGGGTGGCGGAGGTTGCAGTGAGCTGAGATCACACCACTGCACTCCAGCCTGGGTGACAGAACGAGACTCCATCTCAAAAATAATAATAATAATAAATAAAAGAATTAGCTGTGCATTGTGGCATGCACCTGTGGTCCCAGCTACTCAGGAGGCTGAGGCAGGAGGATGGCTTGAGCCCAGGAGTTTGAGGCTATAGTGAGCCCTGACAGCGCCACTGTACTTCAGCCTGGGCAACAGAGTGAGATCCTGTCTCAAAAACAAAAACGAAAACCAAACAAACAGGTTCACTGCAATAAAAATGAATAAACTACAACTGCCACCAGAAACAATATGAGTGAATCTCACAAAAGTCATGTTGACTGAAAAAGCTAGACACAAAAGAATCCATACTGGATGATGCCATTTACATAAAGGCCAAATAGAGGCTACCCTCATCTATAGTGTGGACATCCAAGACAGCCCTATATTTGGGGGGTTGGGGGAGGCTCAAGGGCACCCCTGGGGAGCTAGAACATTCCTAAAACATAAATAGGAATGTTCCATCTCTTGATCTGGGTAGCAAGTTACATAGTTGTGTTCATTCCACAAAATGTAGAGGAAGGGGTTGCGACACAGCAGCTGCCAGGAATTCTGCTTCTCAACTCATGAAGAGGGACTGTCTGCAGCAGACGAGGTAAGACCAGAGAGGAGCAGAGATGGACAGAAAGGAGGGTGACGGGAGCCAGCGTGGGCTGGTGTGTGCAGAGGTGAGGGCCAGGTCCTGGCTCTGAATCCTTGGACTCTGGAACTACCACCCCCAGTCCTTCCCAAGTAGATACAATAAAAGCCTTTATTTGTTTTCCAGAAAAAACAAAAAGGCGGGTGGGAATGGGTGACAAGGTGGGATGAGGGATGCTAGCTTGGAATGACTCCCCTGCCATTTCAAAAGTGAGCTGTTCCAGCAGGAAGCAGGGGGAGAAGTTATGGAGAACTGTGGCCCTGGCTAACTGCTCAGGCTGGCTTCTTGTTCAGGTTTACTAGGTAGGTCTAAATCTCTCCAAAACATTCCGTAGCAACAGAGCACTTAGTAAGCTGCCTTCCAACAGAGTAAGTGCCCCATAAACATGGGCCAAATGAGCCAGACTCCCTAACAAGGCAAAACAAAAACAAGAAAAACGTCCTGGCAGTATACACTTCTGCAATAAAGTAAGGATCAGCCAACTACCTTTGGGCCAAACCTGGCCTGCCACCTGCTTGGTGAATAAAGGTTTAGTGGAACACAGCCACAACCTTCACGTACACACCGGCTGTGGCTGCTTCCTGCTACTGCAACAACCCTGAGGAGTCCCACAGAGAACAAGCGGCCCAAACAGAAAACATTTACTGGCTTCTAACAGAAGACACTTGCCAACTCCCACATTAGAGAAATACTTTAACTTGCAAATCCAACATCAGGAGATTGGAGGTGATGGTAGACAACTGAGCAAGAGTGGGAGTTGAGAGGAATGCAGGAGCACACCAATTCACCAAGAACTTTCAAACACTATTTTGAAATCTACAATTTTTAAATTAATTCATTAATTAATTTTGAGATGGAGTTTCGCTCTTGTCGCCCATGCTGGAGTGCAATGGCACGATCTCAGCTTGCTACAACCTCTGCATCCCGGGTTCAAGCCATTCTCGTTCCTCAGCCTCCCAAGTAGCTGGGATTACAGGTGCCCGCCATCACGCCCAGCTAATTTTTTTGTATTTTTAGTAGAGACAGGGTTTCACCATGTTGGCCAGGCTGGTCTCGAACTCCTGACCTCAGGTGATCCGCCCACCTTGGCCTCCCAAAGTGCTGGGATTATAGGCATGAGTCACTGCACCTGGCCTTAATTTTTTTTATTTTTTTGAGACAGGGTCTTGCTCTGTGGGCCAGGCTGGAGTGCAGTGGTGTGATCATGGCTCACTGCAGCCCCAACCTCCCAAGCTCTCAAGTGATCCTCCTGCCTCAGCCTCCCAAGTAGTTGGGATCACAGATGCACACCACCATGACCGGCTAATTTTTAAATTTCTTGGAGAGATGCCGACTCACTATGTTGCCTGGGCTGGTCTTGAATTCCAGGGCTCAAGAGATCCTCCAGCTTTGGCCTCTCAATGTGTTGGGATTACAGGCATGAGCCACCATGCCCAGCCTAAAATATTTATTTTTAGGGTGCACAACAGCACAGAATAAGATAAAGAACATATCCACAGGACATACTTAGCAGACCCTCCTGTCTGGGACAATTACCTCTACAAATTTGCTATAACTCAGTAGCTCTGATCACTAATATTTCAGTAACAACGTTTCTCTGCCAAAACACTTTCAGAAGAAAAATGTTTTTCCCTAAAGAAATTTCATCATCAAAGGAAATTTTCCAAAGCATAGGAATTGGGGAAAATCTTAATTAATTCCTACAGTTAAGAAAAGTTAGAAAATCAAAACTAAAAAACAAAACATATCATGTGTAATGAGAATGGTCTGTGGTCTTCTTTGCAAAAAACGATAACCTCATTCTACCATGAGAAAATCATCAGATGAATCCCAAGAGGGATACAGTCTACAAAATTCCTGATCAGTACTCCTCAAAAAGGTCAGAGTCATCAATAACAAGGAAGGTCTGAAAAACTGTCACAGCCAAGAAGAACCTAAGGTGACAGGAAGACTAAATGTCATGTGTGCCGGGCACAGTGGCTGACGCCTGTAATTCCAGCACTTTGGGAGGCTGAGGCAGGTGGATCACTTGAGGTCAGGATTTTGAGACCAGCCTGGTCAACAAGGTAAAACCCCAACTCCACTAAAAACACAAAACAATTAGCCAGGGGTAGTGGCTGGAGGATCCCTTAAACCCGGGAGGCAGAGGCCACAGTGAGCTGTGATCATGCCACTGCACTCCAGCCTGGGAAATAGAGAGAGGCCTTGTCTCAGTTTAAAAAAAAAAAAAAAAAGCATGTGGTTAATCCTAGGACAGAAAAGGACATTAATGGGAAACTAAGGAAATAGGAACAAAGTTTGGGCTTTAGTTAACAATAAATAATGTAGCAATATTGGTTCATTGCTTGGACAAATATACCATGGTGATGTGAGATGTTAACAATAGGGGATGGTAGGGATATACGGCCATTGAAGAAAAAAAACCAATAGGGGGAAGCCCAGTGTGGGGGAGGTGAGAGTTCTTCCTATCTCTGCACTCCTCTGTAGAACTCAAACTCCTCTAAAAACGGTATTTAAAAAACAACAACTTTGTACTGTTTGCGTAGGACAAATGCAAACATCTTGGTTGGCCCCAAGAGCGACCAGCACTCTCCCCTAAGCCAGTGTTTTTAACGAGGTGGCCCTGCCACGCAGGAGCCACCCAGCCTTTCTAAGGAGCCAGACCTGTACGAACAGGGCTCCTGGGAAGCTGCAGACAGCTCTGGGGTCAAATTCCAGCTCTCTCCCTCCCTGCCCTTCTTCTTTCCCCAAGACAGACCCCGCCCAATCCCAAGCAAGAGGGGAGGGAAGGGCAGACAGCCAGGGACAGACAGACACAGGCAGATCCAGAACTCCTGCCCTCCTGCCTCGCCCCAAGCCAGGACAGCTAGGTTGGCTTTCTTGTGGAATTTAAACAACCAAACGACGCAGCGTGCAAGCTACCGGCTCCCCACAGCAGCCTTTCTTATGCTGGGAGAGGAAGAGGGGGGATTCCTTTGAAAACCCTAAACCACAGACATTTGTGCCATCAAAGAAGGTGCTGGCTTCAGACTCAAGGACAGAAGGGAGGGAGGCACCCGCAGAGCCCACCACGCTTATGATTTACCAGGACAAGTCAGCCGCTGTGTGCCCTACTATGGTGGGCTTCCTCCCAAGGACCTCAGGGCAGGTGGAGACCTGCAGTGGTGAAAAGGAAACAACAGGAGAATGTCTCAGAGAGATCTCTCAGAATCCCACATGGATCTTCAGGGATTTAAGTGAAATGAATCTGGCCAGACACAGTGGCTCACACCTGTAATATCAACACCTTCGGATTATCTATTTTTTTAAACAAAATTTTAGAAGTTTTCTAAATGCAGCAATCATGAAGTAAAACAATAGGTTAAGAGGGAAATGATCCAAACTCTCTAAATTTATGTTGCCTTAATGAATATTAAAAGAAATGAATCTCAGGAGGTTATAAATGAAAAATTTACAACCCAGAATCTTAATTAGGTTACCAAATGACTATAGCATGCAGACACTATACGACACAGCATCACCACACATCATTAGGATGTTTTATTTTATTTTATTTTATTTTATTTTATTTTATTTTATTTTATTTTATTTTAGAAACAAAGTCTTACTCTGTCACCCAGGCTAGAGTGTGGTGGTGCCATCACAGTTCACTACAGCCTGGAACTCCCAGGCTCAAGTGATCCTCCCACCTCAGCCTCCCAGTAGCTGGGACTACAAGTATGTACTACCACACCCAGCTAATTATTTTTTTGTTTGCTTCTTTTTAAATTTTTTGGTAGAGACAGTTTCCCTGTGTTGCCCAGGCTGGTCTTGAACTCCTGGATTCAAGCGATCCTCCCACCTCGGCCTCCCAAGGTGCTGGGATTCCAGGCATGAGCCACCACATCTAGCCTCATTAGAAAGTTTGAACATCAGATGTGATTCTGTGGCCCACTGCATTAAGCATTCTGTGCTTATTTTTGCACATAACTCATTCCGAATTGGTCTGCTAAGGAACACCCTGCAATGAGGGAAGGACTCCAACTGTAACTGCCTGTCTATGCTGTGAGGTCTGACCTGCAGGTCTTATCAGCCTGGATAATGTGAGTGCGTATTTTGTGTCTGGCATGCAGGAAAAACAAAAGCTACTATGATTCCACCACCTCTTCCAGTGTCTCCCCTCTTGTCTCCTCCTTCCCTTCCTAGGAATGTTAGACGGCCCAAGACAGAAACTACAGTTTTCATTATTTATTATGTAAGTCAAATGGAGAAGGCAAATGAAATGATTCAAAAGCATGTACAAGAACTCATCTTCTATAATATCTTATGCATTATAAAAATCCTCACACACATATTATTTTACCATATTTACTGCCATGGAAGATATGAAGGATTTTTAAAATAGAAAAAAAATGGCCAGCTGCAGTGGCTCATGCCTATAATCCCAGCACTTTGGGAGGCCGAGGCGGGAGGATCACCTGAGGTCAGGAGTTCGAGACTAGCCTGGCCAAAATAGTGAAACCCCATCTCTACCAAAAATACAAAAATTAACCAGGTGTGGTGGTGGATGCCTGTAATCCCAGTTACTTGGGAGGCTGAGGCAGGAGAATTGCTTGAACCCAGGAGGCGGAGGTTGCAGTGAGCCAAGATCGCGCCATTGCACTCCCAGCCTGGGTGACAAGAGCAAGACTCCCTCTCAAAAAAAAAAAAAATCTTTCAGTCTTCAAGTAATCGTAATGGGAAGTTTTCCAAAGCAAGTTATGTGCAACATTTATCTGCTTTCTTAAAAATAAATATTCACTACAGAAGAACCAAGAGTTCTATATTATATAAAAGTATAAAGAAGTGAGGGGGGAACTCACCCATATTCCAAAACCAAAAGACAAACATTTAACATCTTGGTGTACTCTCAATTCTTCTTCCCTTTCTATGCTACAGCTGCAATTCTACATTAGATTAGAAGCATCTACCCTACTATGAACAGACTGCCTCATAAACAGCAGCTTGAATTGCTAAAGAATATTTTATAGTCTGAATGATTTCATAGAATTCTGAATGTTCTCATTTAGCATCTGTGAAAAATAGCAGGCCAGGCAAGGTAGCTCATGCCTGTAATCCCAGCACTTTGGGAGGCTGAGGAACATAGATTGCTTGATTCCAAGAGTTCAAGACCAGCCTGGGCAACATGGTGAAACTCCGTCTCGACAAAAAAATACAAAAAATTAGCCAGTGTGGTGGCGCACACCTGTAGTCCCAGCTACTTGGGGAGCTGAGGTGGGATAACTGCTTGATCCCAGGAGGTGAGCCATGATCATGCCACTGTACTCCAGGCTGGTGACAGAGACCCTGTCTCCAAAAAGAAAAAGAAAAGAAAACAGCAACAGATTTTAACTCCAAGGTTAAAATTTTTGTTTTCCAACATATTCCCAAGAATTGAAAATGGGAACCAACTGTATGTGAGTTGAATTTAGAGTATTTTCTGTGTAACAGGACTTCCTCTAATACATATGCAGACATTCTCTTAATTTTTAAAACATATTAAAATATCAAGAGGGCCTAGAAATGGTACTCTGAAAGGAAGTGTCCAGTCCAGCATCCTCTTTCCAAATCAACAGCACAGCCCTTCATCACCTGAAAACTTTTCCCATCCATAATAAAGTGATGGTCTCCGATGACCTCAAATATAGTAGGAAACAAGTCTTATCCAAACTCAGAAAGCAGAGTCCAGGTTGAAGTTAGAGCTCGATGGCACTGGAAACAGACATTGGCACTGGCATGAGCGCCCTTCTCTCTGTTGGTGTCAAGAGATATCTTTCACAGGACACTCTCTTTGTTCTCCCTGTGGGCTCTCCTTGCAACTGTTTTCTTTTTTTTTTTTTTTTTTTTTTTTTTTTTTTGAGACAGAGTCTCGATCCGCCGCCCAGGCTGGAGTGCAGTGGCGCAATCTCGGTTCACTGCAAGCTCCGCCTCCCAGGTTCACGCCATTCTCCTGCCTCAGTCTCCCGAGTAGCTGGGACTACAGGCGCCCGCCACTACGCCCGGCTAATTTTTTTGTATTTTTTAGTAGAGACGGGGTTTCACTGTGTTAGCCAGGATGGTCTCGATCTCCTGACCTTGTGATCCGCCCGCCTCGGCCTCACAAAGTGCTGGGATCACAGGCGTGAGCCACCGCGCCCGGCCGCAACCATTTTCTAAAAGCTAGCCTCTAATATTAACACAAAATGCCACCAGCATGTAACTTACCACCCAACACTGCACTACTACTCAGCAAGCAAAGAAATGAGCTCTTGATCCATCCGACAACATGGGCACATCTCAGAATGGTTATTCCAAGAGACAGGAGCCAGGTGGAAGGGCGCACCAGCTGCACGACTCCATCTACATACAAGTCCAGAAAGTGTACAGTGACCTACAGGGACAGAAAGCAGCTCCATGCTTAGGCTGGGGACACAGGCAGGAGGGAGAAGATGGCAAGGGGGCACATGCGTGATGTTTTGGGAGTGTGGTTTGCTCATCACCTGCCCCACAGTGATGGTTTCATGGGGGCGGGAGCTCTCTGACCTTAGGGCCTGTCAGATGAGCAAATGCGGCTTCCTTTCTGGTCATATTCCAGACCCGGGGAGATGTGGGTGACAAGAGAAGATGACCAATGGCTCAGACATAATGCACCCAAACCACAGAGGGTGATGGTAAAAAAACGCATCCCTGCCCCGCAGCCTCATTGCTATGGAAACCCAACAATACCCACTTGGGTTTGCCCACATAACACATACAAAATAGCTGTTGGGGCCAAGCACACCAATTCGGAGGTGACAGAAACAATACTCCTGTATTGTGTGACCTGATATTGCTCAGTGATATGTATCTCAACACCCAGTGCCACCTGGTGAAATTTCAGTCAAGAAAATGACACAGTTCTTTTCATACACCCAGCTCTCTTGTTTGGTTTCTGATTTCCTTCCCTGTGTGACAGGGAAGGAAAGGGTCCAATTTTAGACCCTTTCCATCACCCCCAAAAAATCCTTTGTATTCCTTAAGCCATCCCTTCCGGTTCCCACCACAGCCCCAGGCAACCACGAATCTCCTTCTCGTCTCTGGATTTGCCTCTTTTGGACATTCCCTGTACATGGAATCCTGGAGTATGTGGCGTAAAAGCTGCATCCCAGTGGATGGTTTCTCTCACACAGAAGTGAAACCTCTGAAGGTGGCCCAGAGAATGTGCCACCTTCTCCCATGCCAATGTTTTCCTAGCCAAATTCAGGCACGAAGGGGCACTGTCTTCCACTTCTGTTATTTAAAGCTTTTTGTTTTTTGCTTGCTTGCTTAGCTCAGATGTCTGGATGAAGCCATCCTGAACTTGCTGTAAAATTTTTGAGAAGAAACAAAGGCTACACCACATACTATGATGAATTCGTCACTACTGAGCTACTTTCCTGCAGATGACCATAGCCCCTCCTTCCTTAGTAGTCAAGGCTTGATCTACTATATGGTGGGGATTGTGAATTCCCAGGCTCCCTGCAAGTCCCACACGCAGGCACTTCTTAAGCAGTTTTCAGCTGTCGTGGGTGTTGGCAACAACCCAATCCCAGCCAGCTCGTGACCTTAAAACTCCTGATTTAAGTCTTGAGCTTACTCAGTGCTCTTGTTCGCCAAGAAAGTGTCCAGGACCACCCAATTCCAGCTGTTCTGCTAATGGTGACCCCGATGCCCCAGTGGCCTGATCCATACATGGGGGCAGGTGTCACCACCATCTGAGGCTGCAGTGCCCTAGAGAAGGCACCCCGCCTGGCCCAAGAAGGATGTGGGGAACCTGCCACACATTATACTGGCCAGGCACACAGACACTGAGCCAGTAAGGACAGGAGGTTGAAGGAGACCCACCCAGCCACAAGGAGCTGGGCAGAGGGGTACGAGGCGACATCCCCAATACAGCAGATCAAGCACATGACCAGGCCCAACACAGTCTGGCCACCTGGTGCCGTCTCCACTTGGCCAAAGAAAACGCCAAGCAAGAGAAGGAACGGTCTCAGAGCGCAGCCCAGTGCCCTATCTCCTGTGAGCCTCCCCACTACTGAAACAGGGCTGGTCCCCTACGTTCCTTCCACATGCCGCCCTGTCGGGAGGGCAGGATGGGACATGTGCATACCACACGTTTCATCTTCAGAAGAACCACATGGAGAACATGCTTCTAGAAGCCTGTCCCTTGAGCTGTCAGTTGAAGGAAGTTGGAGATTTTTGCCCACCCAACAAGAATTGACAGTGACTTCCTGAGGTCAGAGAGAGGCAACGTGAAACACGTTTTTAAACTATTTGGCTTATTAGATTTTTTGAACAATCCTATGCTAACAATCCCTGCTCACAAGTGACAGTTGATGTTCTAAGGACTTATGAGACCAGCCTCCCCACAAACCACAGAGCTGGTCACTCCCAGAGCCGGGACCTCCTCCCGTGTGCCCACAAAGGTGGGAACCATTCTTGTCAGGGTGGCATGGGAAAGCAATGAGACCGTGCATCAGCTGACACACTGGTCAGCACCATGTAGTCAATCCACACCAAGGACCAGCACTTGGCACCAGAAGGGAATGGAGTACCGATACCACCTGCAATGTGGATCAATTCCGAAAATATGATGCAGAGTCAAAAAGCCAGTCACAGAACACCACATACTGCAGGATTCCACGTACAGGGAGTGTCCAAATGAGGCAAATCCAGAGACAGAAAGGAGATTCATGGTTGCCTGGGGCTGTGGTGGAAACCAGAAGGGATGGCTTAAGGAATAAAAAGGATCTTTTGGGGGTGATGGAAAGGGTCTAAAATTGGATCATAATGAAGAATGCACACCTTTGAACTCAGTATAAATCCCTGAATTGTATACTTAAAATGGGTCAATTTTATAGTGTAGAAATTGGCCAGCAACAGTGGCTCACGCCTGTAATCCCAGCACTTTGGGAGGCTGAGATAGGAGGATTGCTTCAGGCCAGGAGTTCAAGACCAGTGTGGTCAATATAGTGAGACCCTGTCTCTTAACAAAAAAAAAAAGAAAGAAAATCTCATACCTCGATAAAGCTGTAAAAGAAAAACAGTGGGAGGAAAAGGGAGAGAGAGAAGGGAGAAGGGGGGGAGAAAAGAGAGAGAGAGAAGCTGAGGGGTAGACTGAGGCTGAGACTGAAAGACAGCTAGAGAGGGAGAGAAGCGAGGGCACACAGACATTGCAAAGATGCTAAACCAGGCCCAGAAATGTTCTTAGAGACCTCCAGTTCCAATCTGCTGAGCGCTGTCTATGTATCCAGCAATCTCTGAGGTCCTGCAGACTCCAGACACAATGCTGCCAGGGGTTCCCCTCCTTTTAGAGAGGAGAAAACTGAGGCTGAGCACGGTCCACTTTTACCCAAGGTCAGCTGTCCACTATAAAGAGGAGCTGGGAGAGGGGACATGGGCCTTTCCACTCCCCACTGCACCATGCAAAGCCGGCTGCCTTGGGCCTGGGCCTGCTGCCCCTCTCCTCCCCAATCTCTAGGTGTGCAGATGCCTTCAGGTGGGCTGTACGTGGCTCAGGAAAGGTGCTC
The DNA here is from genome assembly GCF_047675955.1 of Chlorocebus sabaeus. Lineage (NCBI taxonomy): Eukaryota > Metazoa > Chordata > Mammalia > Primates > Cercopithecidae > Chlorocebus > Chlorocebus sabaeus. The sequence continues at coordinate 143,121,484 of NC_132933.1, forward strand.
AGGGGTGCGAAGAAGCTTCCAGGCTCAGCTGCCCAGCAGGGTTCTTTACTTGACAGTGAGAGGTTCTAGAACAACTCTAACTCCAACCAACTTTCTTCAGGGAACCTCTGTGTTCAGCCTCCAAACAAAAACAAGAGAAAACTGAGCTCGGTGTGGTGGCACACAACTACTCCAGAGATGAGAGGATCACTTGAGCCCAGCAGTTGGAGGCTGCAGTGACCTATGATGGTTCCACTGGACTCCATCCGGCCTGGGCAATAGAGCGAGAGCCTGACTCAAAACAACCAAAAAAACAAAAAACAAAACAAAACAAAACAAAAACATGAAGAGAGCCAGTAAGGATGGGCAAAAGCAGTGCTGGGCTTCTGCACCCAGTACCCCCCTAGGGCAGGGCGGGTGCTCTCCCAAAGCTTAGAAGTTTGGTTTTCTAAAATCAGAATCCTCCTGGCCCACGCTGGTGCCGAAAGCACAACCCTTCTTTGGGGTATACAATGGTGTATGCTAAGGCTGCTTTTCTTCTTTTTGTTTTTTGCAGCCAAGACCTGTAAGATGGCAGAAGAATTAACGTTGTCCTAAACCCTAGTGCAGCTGAACGGTTTCTCTCCATTGCCCTGCATTCTAATGTGCTTCCAAGGGGATGATGCTGCTGCTGCTCTTGCCTCCTTCCTTGGAACAGCAAGGCTTGAAACATTAAAACTGCTGGACAGGGAGTGGGGGGCGGGAAGAGAGGGAGACAGAGCCCCAGGAATTATTTGCCCCACACACATCTGTCCGTGCATATATTCAACTGGCCCTTTCTTCCTGTGGACTTCTGGTCCTCCAGGCAACCGCAAAGCATAGGTTCTCTGCCCTGCAGGTCCAGTTTCCTGACTCCCAGTTTGAAATGAAAATATGAGGTCACTCTATTTGCAGTCAACACTGTCAGTGTGTTTTTTCCCATCAGTGAGTTGTTTTCAAGGTTAACACAATAAAACCTACTTTATATAAAGAAAAAAATTCTCTGTAAGATTCTGGACATCAGAATCAATGAGGATGAACAGAGACTTCCCTGACTGGCACCTTGGGTAGGGCATGACAGCACCACCTCCTGATGAGGCGCCACCTGTTTCTGCAGAGTGGCAGATGCTAGGTGAAGTTTTAGAACAAAGCCAGTGCAAAGCTAAACCATGGGCTCTGCACCAGTAATCAGACCCTGCAGGCACGGGCAGTGCACCTTGCAAACACCCCTCTCCACCTGGCTCAGCTCCCTGACAAGGAAAACCCAAGGGGGGAGACTCTCTTGAACCTGGGAGATCAAGGTGAAAGGTGAACTGTGATTGTGCTACTGCACTCCAGCCTGGGCGACACTGAGATGCTCTTTTTATTTCTTTTTTTATTATTATTATTTTTTACTTTTTGTGAGATGCTGTCTCAAAGAAAATAAATAAATAAATAAATAAATAAATAAATAAATAAATAAATAAATAAAGTGGAGAAAGCGGGCCAGGGAGGAAGGGACTGTTTGCTGTGAGGGGGGCATCGTGCGCACTGGCAGATGTTAAGCAGCATCCCTACTCTCCACCCACAAAGGCTAGTAGCATCCCCCCATCTTAAGACAACCAAAAACACCTCTGGACATTGCCAAATGTCTGGGGAGCAAAGTCACTCCCAACTGTGAATCACTAGTGTAGATGGGAACCTCGGCGAGGCTTGTCAGGGAGGAACGTTGTCCTTCCTTTGAGGCTGCAGGTCTGTAGAACACAAGTCCAGGGACATGTGTGGTCACTGTGGGAAATCTGCTGGCGAACTAGGCCAGCAGGAAGGAGGCCGTCGGATCTCAGTGGGGTGGGACAGGGAGACACAGTGGGTCCTCCAGCACGCCTGAAGCCCCTTGAGACTTTCTAGCTGGGGAGTTAATGCAGTCCCTCTCCCACGGAAGCTAATGGTCTAGGCTGTATTTCTGTCACTTGCAAACAAAGTAGTTCTGGCTGTCTGGAGTTGTCTGGAATTCTGTTGTCATGTGTGCACGTGTGCACGCATGCACACACACACACACACACACACAGAATCTACTTGTGTGTCTCTTCATTGTCAATGGAGTCCTTCAGTGCTCAAAGTCCTAGTAACTAAGTGCTTAGTTATGAGGTCCCTAATTAGGAGGTCCGATGCAGGGGTGGGGTAGCTGAAAATGTATACAGTGATTCACAATATAGTTTTAAACAAAAGTAACCTGCAGAGCAAACAAACATCACCCAGTATTTTGATTCATTTTCTTCATGATGACCTAGGAGAAGGGAATTTCCAAAACTTTGGGAAAATGTGGACGTCTGCCTTAGAGAGGAGAGGCTGCAGGTCACTACGCTAACACAAGAGCCAGAGAAAACTGGAAAGAAGTGTATTCAATTCAACATGGGGCGGTCACAGGTAACACAATGTCCGCTCTGCAACATGGCAGATTCCGGTTACGGAATGAGGACCAATGTGTTCCCACCCGCAGACAGTGAAGGGACTCAGGGATGCTTGCTCTGAGGCTGTGGTTTTGTTCCATGTGTCATTTCCTAGTCAACAGAGTCTCAGGGCCACCTGCAGTTTTCCTTCTCCACAAGGATGTGAGAAGACATTTGTTAACTAGAAGTAAAGCACTTTCCATTGTGCCGGCAACTCCTCCTCCCATCTCATCTCCCCTCTGTGACTGCCCGGCCACAGGAAAACCTTTGCATGTGGCCACTTCCTGCTTCAGAAACCAACACAAATAAGTCCTCCCCCTTCCTCTGACCCATTTCAAAGTAGATTTCTACTACTCCCTATACACAAAACAAGAAATATCAAATATCTGGAGTTTTGACCTTGGCCAGAGGAACACCTGGTAGACAAGCAAGCCAGGGGCCATCAGAGAAGCTGGCTCAGAGTGAGGTGCACCCGCCCCCCACCCTTACCCCTGCAAGCTGCACACACGTTAGTACTCAACAAGCAAGCCCCAGGACACGCTGACCTGCAAGTGAGCTCAACGGTCAGCTGGGGAGCTCAGCCAGTTCATACGCAGGCTCCTGCTGGTTCTTCTAGTGTGCTGGGGCACTCCCAGCTCTAGCTGTGCCCACTCCCTATCCCATATGCCTACTGGGTAAACGGTTTCCTAACTACTAAACCTGCCTGCGCCACATGGTCACATGCATCCTACTTTGAGGGAGTCAGCACACGATTCCAAAAGACTCAGCCAAGAGATGGCCACGGGACAGCATCCCAAATCTCTCAGGATTGGAGATTTCCCTTCCACTCCCCACCAACCTGGTCATGCTCCCTGACAAACACAAAGTGTAAGACAAGCAAGGAGGGGTGTGTTGCAGAGGGAGGGGCTCGGCAGGGCTAGGGAGACACAGGCATTGGGTGTTACCTCCCACACCAGAACCAAGTCCTGAGGATGGATCCCTGGCCAAGCCCCACTGTGCGGGCCTAAGGAGCTCCCTGCCTCTGGACAGGCACCCTGGCTCCTCCAGGTCTTGCCAAGGTCATCCTGCCTCTTCAAGGACCAGACTCTGTTAAACACCTGAAGCAAACTTCAGCGCAAAGAGAACACAGGAAAGAAGAAGGTGTGAAGACCTTAACTACGGTTCCCTAGGGCTCCCAGCCCTAAGGCCAAGGGAAGAATGACATATTAGGGAGAATCTGACAGCGGATAGAAGTGGCTCCTAACTGGTATGTGCTGCAGACTGAATGTGTGTCCCCCAACCCACAAAATCCATATGTTGAACTCCTGATCCTCATGGTGATGGTGTTAGGAGGTGGGGCCTTTGGGAAGTGATTACATCATGAGGGTGGAGCCTCACGAATGGGATTAGTACCCTTATTAAAGGGACCCCAGAGAGCTCTGTTGCCCCTTCCACCATGCATGGATACAGCAAGAAGGCACTGTGTGAACCAGGAAGCCCTCACCAGACACTGAATCTGCCACGCCTCTATCTTAGATTTCCAGCCCCCAGAACTATGAGCAACAAATGTCCATTGTTTTTGTTTGCTTGTTTGTTTTTGAGATGGAGTTCTGTTCTTGTTGCCCAGGCTGGAGTGCAATGGCGTGATCTCAGCTCACCATAACCTCCGCCTCCCAGGTTCAAGCGATTCTCCTGTCTCAGCCTCCCAAGTAGTTGGGATTACAGGCATGTGCCACTACACCCAGCTAATTTTGTATTTTTAGTAGAGACAGGGTTTCTCCATGTTGGTCAGGCTAGTCTTGAACTCCTGACCTCAGGTGATCAGCCCACCTTAGCTTCCCAAAGTGCTGGGATTACAGGCATGAGCCACCATCAACTGGTCTATGGTCTTTTGTTACAGAAACCTGAACAGACTAAGACACAGTGACTGTGGTCCCCATCCCCTAGACACTTGGCAATGTCTAGAAACAGTTTTGGTTGTCCTCATCTGGAGACAGATGCCAAGATGTTGCTAAATATCCTACAATCCACAGAAAAGCCCCCACAGCAAAGAATCATGAAGCCCCAAATGTCAATAGTGTCATGTTGACAAACCACATCTACGGCACTAACCAGCTATTTCGGTTTCCCCTCTGTAACAGTCTTTTCTGACAAAGGTCAGTGTTTTCCTCAGTTTCCCTCCCCTCCCCCTCTCCTGTGTGTGGTTCTGTGGGTTCAACCTTAAGCTTTCCTCTAACACACAACAGAACCTGACTTCTCTCGCCTTCTGCCTAAACTCAGAACTCATAGACGCCTCTCGTGAGACCCATGCATTCAACACATGGTGTTAATGTCTGGCCTTTGCCAATAGGCTGGATAGTTATCTAAGAAACTAGGGGTTGTAATCCCAGCACTTTGGGAGGCCGAGACAGGCGGATCACCTGAGGTCAGGAGTTTGTGACCAGCCTGACCAACATGGAGAAATCCTGTCTCTACTAAAAATACAAAAATATTAGCCTGGCATGGTGGCACATGCCTGTAATCCCAGCTACTCGGGAGGCTGAGGCAGGAGAATCGCTTGAACCCAAGAGGTAGAGGCTGTGGTGAGCCAAGATCGCGCCATTGCACTCCAGCCTGGGCAACAAGAGCGAAACTCTGTCTCAAAAAAAAAAAGAAACCAGGGGTTCACTTGAGACCCTGTAACAGCTAAACCGATCAATTTTCTTAGCTACAACATGCTTTCTTCCAGGTTAATCTTTGGGTGAAGGACAAGAATTATCATGCTCTATGTTGGAAATTCATCAGGTTGCCACTTCCAATTCAGTTGACCCCACTTTCCAGACAGATGGCTGTGGCAGATCAGTGACTCTAGGCAGCAAGAAAATTCGGGCAATCATCCAGGAGCCAGCACTCCCCCTGCTCCGTGTACATGGCAAAAAGAGATTCAAGCAGTTAAACTCATAGAACCAGAAAGTAGAATGGAGGCTACCAGGGGCAGAGGGGAGCAGGGAATAGCAACAATACGTATTTCTCCCGGGTGCGGTGGTTCACGCCTGTAATCCCAGCACACACACAAAAAGAAAGAAATGTATTTCTCACAGCCTGGAGCTGGGAAGTCCATGATATGGCAACATAATTAGGTTCTGGTGAGGGGTCTCTTCCTGGACTGCAGAAGGCCACCTTCTTACTGTGTGTGAGAGAGAGAGACTTGCAGAGCCCAAGACATGCCACTGTGAATCTGAAATAATCTCATGTATTTTCTGAAACCATTAGCTAGTGATTCTTAAAAAAAAATTATAATAAAAAAAACCTGGGCCAAAATGCTCTCCTAAAAGCATCAACTGAACCTGAAACCTGAATAATAATGTATTATATCTGAGCCCTTGGTTTTCTCATTCAGAAAGCATGCATGATGAATAATCTTTGTACCTACCCCTACTAGACTGTCGTAAAGAGCACGTTCAGATCACTCTGCCGCAACCAGCAGGTGTGTGTTCTGTTTCCAATCTGAATCATATTTTCCTCTGGCTTAGAAATACCTTCGCTTGTGAGTCACCTTCAGCCAACTGCAATTTATTAACTTCCAGATTCACCATCCTTGTTTTCATATATTTAAAAAAATGCCTTGTACTAGGACTGGCTCCCAGTCTCTTGGCCCTAGAATCTCAATGTGTCCCTGCCACCCTAAGGGCTGAAAAGGAATCAAAGAGTGTACAGATCAACAGCGGCCCCCATCATGATTGGGCATCACTGGAACTCCACCTCCAAAGGATGGCTCTGGTCCTTGTCACCACAAACCTCTGGGGTCAGTTCTTAACCAACAAAGCAATCACACCTACTGCAAGGGCACTGGAAAAGTGGAGTCTCTGACCAGTGCTGCTATTAACAGCTAGCATGTGTAGACTGTGGCGACAGCTGCTCAGCCCCAGGGGCCAGGCGCAGTGGCTCATGCCTGTAATCTCAGCACTTTGTGAGGCTGAGGTGGGTAGATCACCTGAGGTCAGGAGTTTGAGACCAGCCTGGCTAACATGGTGAAACCCCACCTCTACTAAAAATACAAAAGTTAGCCAGGTGTGGTGGCACATGCCTGTAGTCCCAGCTACTCAGGAGGCTGTGGCAGGAGAGTCACTTGAACCTGGGAGGTGAAGGTTGCAGTGAGCCAAGATTGAGCCACTACAGTCCAGCCTGGGCGAGAGAGAGAGAATCTGTTTAAAACACAAAAACAAAAAACAACCCCAGGAAGCATCACCTTCCCAACTTTAGATATGTGAAAACTGTGCACAAAGGTTTTAAATTCAAAGTCAATCAACACAAAGGATTAGTGTCTGGTTTACTAACTCATAGATAGTGCTATGGTCCTTATGCTATACCCTGCTGAGGTGTCATTTGCCTGTTCAAAATAGAAATAACCGTTGCTTTGCCATTTGTAAAACTACGTGTGGATGAAGAGACAGATAGACAGATATAGACATAGACAGGCAAGCTGGGCATAGTGGCTCACATCTGTGATCCCAGCACTTCGGGAGGCAAGGCTGGAGGATTACTTGAGCCCAGGAGTTCGAGACCAGCCTGGGCAACATAGCGAGACCCCATCTCTACAAAAAAAATAAATAACATTAACTGGGCATGGTAGCATGCACCTATAGTCCCAGCTACCCAGGAGGCTCAGATGGGAGAGTTGGAGGTTGCAGTGAGTTAACATCATGCCACTGCTCTCCAGCCTGGGTGAGGCTTACTCTGACAGAGCAATACTCTGTCACTAAAGCAACAATAATAATAATAAGAACAACAACAACTTCTTCCCTGGAACACATATGAGAAATGGATAAGAGAAAGTCTATCAGCCTGAGGTTCCCAAGCACCAGCCTATAATCAGAAACCGCCAGATGGCCCTTGATATGGTTTGGTTCTGTGTCCCTGCCCAGATCTCATCTTGAATCGTAATTCTCATAATCCCCATGTGTCAAGGGAGGGACCAGGTAGAAGGTGATTGGATAATGGGGGCATTCCCCTCCATGCGGTTCTTGTGATAGTGAGTTCTCACAAGATCTGATGGTTTTATAAAGCAGTTTTCCCTGCTCTTGCCTACTCTCTCTCGCCTGCTGCCATGTAAGATGTGCCTCTTCCTCTTCCACCATGATCATAAGTTTCCTGATGCCTTCCCAGCCATGTGAAACTGTGAGTCAATTAAGCCTCTTTATAAATTACCCAGTCTTAGGTAATTCTTTATAGCAGTGTGAAATTGGACTAATACAGCCCTTAAAGGGCAGGACTTGGGGCAGGGCCTGAGCCTCTGCATTTTGGACAAGCTCGCAGAGGAAGATGATGCTGTTGATGGGAAGAACACTCTTAGAGAAGCCCTGCCGGAAAGCATTTAGCCTGGCACCTGCTAGGTCCTTAGCTAGTATCCCACACAATGCAGCTCAACCACCCCGACCTGGAAGGACCCTATTCTCTCAGTGGAGGAAGGCCTCCTCCCTCCTCCTTGCTCCACCTCCCCACACAGCAGCACCACTTACTTTCCCAGAACTGCTTGGGTCTATTGGTCTCCCTGCTCCCCAAGGCAGAAGAGTGCATTCCATACTCCATGGAGTTCCTTCTGCTTGAAAATCCCTCGGCCCCAGCCTCAACACAGACTACACCTTTTCCCTTCCTGTGACACCTTGACCACCAGAGCCTGACCAAAGGTTGACTTGCTCCCTTGCCCCAAACCAAAGAGAACCAATGTGGCCCCCTCCAGCTCAGAAAACACACCCATTCATGAAACTCAGGCAGGCTCCGGGCCAGGGGGACTCAACGTTCACCGTGAACTTCGCAGAGAATGCTTGGTGCCTGTCTGTTAACCTGCCAACAAGACTCAAGGCTAGCTGGGCGTGGTGGCTCATGCCTGTAATCCCAGCACTCCGGGAGGCTGAGATGGGAAGATCACTTGAACTTGGGTGGTTGAGGCTGCAGTGAGCCCAGATCACGTCACTGCACTCCAGCCTCAGTGAGACAATAAGAAAAACAAAACAAAACAAAAAACAAAAAAGAAAAGAAAAAGAAAAATGTCAAGGCTAACATGTAAGACCATAACCCTCCATCTGGGCTACACTGGACTCTCCTGGTGTTCTTTAGAATCACCGATACCTGCCCCTGCCCTCAGTCTCCTGACTAACTGGCCTGGGGTGCAGCCTGGCCATCAACAGTGCTTCGCGGCTCCCCCAGGTGATCTGAATGCACAGTCAAGGTTTCACCACTGCATTGGAGGAATGGCGTCATCCCCCTTCTTTTATTTAACTGAACACACAGTAACATTTCCAGGGGTCTGCTTTCACCCTGGTCTTAAAAGCTGACCAGAGGCCCAAAGACTCAACATTCTCTACCACTGTCCACCTTTCAAAAGCATTTGAGCCTCGGTGCATTTTCCCAAATCTTGTTCATTCTTTGAAAGATGAGAATGTACATAGTAATATTTTCTTTTGCTGTTTTTTTCTTTTTTATTTAGACAGGGTATCTCTCTGTCGCCCTGGATGGAGTGCAGAGGCACAATCACGGCTCACTGCAGCCTTGACTTCCCCAGGCTCAAGTGATCCTCCCACCTCAGCTTCCTGAGTACCTAGGACTACAGGCATGCACCACCACACCCAGCTACATCTTCTGTATTTTTTGTAGAGATAGGGTCTCGCCATATTGCCCAGACTGCTCTTGAACCCCTGAGCTCAAGCAATCCTCTCACCTCAGCCTCCCAAAACGCTGGGATTACAGGCGTGAGCCACCACACCCAGCCTCTTTTGTTATTGTTTTTAAATGATGGATAAGAGCTGAAGATAAAGTTATTCTTAGAAATAGAGATAAAAAAAAAAAAAAAAAAAAGGAAAATGATACCTGTCCAAAAAAACAAAACAAAAAAAATGTTATTTAGAATACAATTTAGATGTCCCAATAAACTTCTAATATTCAGAAGTCTCCCACCTGTGTCATCCGAGCCCAGCAGTGAGGCATGGAGGTGGGGTTATGCATGAAGAGCACAACTTCGGATGACCACAGACTGGCTTGCAAATTCCAATGTGCAAAAACAAGGCAAGGGGAAGAAAGGTACCCGGTGAATTTGACAAAGGTCATGATGGCCTATCACAGTCACTGAGAACCAGAACTAGGCAGGGAGGTGAGACATTAGCCCCTGAAGAACCTGGCCCACCTCAGGCAAGCCATGGAGTTGCTACCGTGAGAGGCACATGCACCCACCCTGGGTGGGGGCTATCACAGTTGCAGGAGGCTGAGGCCCAGGCAGGCTTGCTCCCAACTGTGGCCACAGGTGGAGTCACCCAGAGGGCTTCAGACACACCCAGAGGTTCCGTTGGAACACACACAGTTGTGTGTCGTGTTGAGTGTCCAGAAGCACAGCAGGCTACAGATCCACTGGCTTGCATTCCAATACCCAGGACACCCCTCTAGCTTTCCACCCTCATTCTTCCCAGGGAGCTCCAGAAACTGGCTAAGAAAGGGTCATACAGCCTCAAACAGGCAACTCAAATGTGCAGCTAGGGTCCACAAGGCTGTGGGAGGGAAGCAGCTACTATCTTCCTCACTGAAACACAAACACACACCCACGTATGGAACCATAAATGCAGCTCGAGCACTCAGAGTCCAAGTAACAACTCAATGTCAGGGAATGCCCATTTCCCAAGGGCGGTGCAGACTGTCCTTGACACTCAAGTTCCTGGAGAATGAGCTACAGACAAGGTTGCATCTTTATCAGTGTGGATGTAAACATGGGAAGAGGAGGGGAAGTTACAATGTCACTTTCTCTAAAATGCCAGTTCATTAATTTTGTCAGCCCCAACTGAATTTATAGGAACACAATACCAAAACAGACTCCCACCACGTTGTGAGAACCCAAAAAGTCTTACAAGTTAAAATGTCATGCTGTCACGGGATTACCGGTTCAAATATTGCTTTCTTGACTAAGGACTAAGCAACACAGTAAACAGGGTCTCTACTATGGAGACACAGTCCTGGGCCAATAACCCCAGTGCGGGAAGCTGGCTGGAAACACATTCTTCGTGATCCCTTTCATTTTTGTACAAGAACAGTCTATTATTTTTCCTTTAATATTGAGCTGCAAAGAGAATTTTTTAACCACTTAAGCTATTCCAAGCACATATTATTCCATAACCTTTGTGTTTTGATATTTAGGGAGATTTTTCCAAAGCTTCCAATGTAAGAAGAGTGACCTTTCATCTGGAGAAATATTTCCTGGCTTACTCCACTACATCTGAAAACAAGATAAGTAGAAGGGAAACTGCTTCTCTCATGAAAGCAAACCCAGCACCCCTGCCACCCCCCTCCACAATCCTGAGACCATCTCAAGATGGGGGTCCCAAGTGTCCAGCAGTAGATGGCTGGGAACATTGCTCTCTCCCTACCCTTGTCAGGCACTCAACCATAAGTGAACATCCCGATGGGGAAAACAGCCGTGTGAAACTGCCCAGCCCAGCTAAGACCCTGCACAGTTCAAAAACGCACAACGGTTGTGTGCTGGTTGTGTGTCAGGCTCCCAGAAGCACAGCGGGCTACAGATCCACTGGCTTGCATTCCAATACCCAGAGCGCCCCTCCAGCTTTCCACCCTCATTCTTCCCAGGGAGCTCCGGAAACCAGCTAAGAAAGGTTTATGCAATTGCTTTGGTCCAAATGACTTATTTCTTTGTGGGGAGGGGAGGAAGAGAGGGGCAAAATCTATGGAATGGGAGATTTCTAGGTTTATGCATTCCAACTTACATACTCTCTTCTCTTACTAGAAATCCATGACCTTTTATTTTATTTATTTATTTTTGAGACGGAGTTTCAGCTCGTTTCCCAGGCTGGAGTGCAATGGTGCGATCTTGGCTCACTGCAACCTCCGCCTCCCAGGTTCAAGAGTTTCTCCTGCCTCAGCCTCCTGAGCAGCTGGGATTATAGGCAAGTGCCACCACGCCCAGCTTTTTTTTTTTTTTTTTTTTTTTTTTAAGTAGAGACTGGGTTTCTGCATGTTGGCCAGGCTGATCTCGAACTCCTGACCTCAGGTGATCCACCTGCCTTGGCCTCCCAAAGTGCTAGGATTACAGGCATGAGCCACAGCACCCGGCCGACCTTAATTTTTAAGCCGTTGTTTAAATTAAAAAGATTTGAGGAAAAACCTGGAATGTAAACGAGCCTCATTCACTTAATACCCAAATGTTATTTCTTGGGCTGCTGCAGTGGCTCACGCCTGTAATCCCAGCACTTTGGAAGGCCAAGGCAGGAGGATACTTTGAGCCGAGGAGACCAGCCTGGGCAATATGGCAAAACCTCATCTCTACCAAAAATTTTAAAATTAGCCAGGTGTGGTAGTACATGCCTGTAGTCCCAGCTACTCAGCAAGCTGAGGTGGGAGGATCACTTGAGTTTGGGAGGTGGAGGTTGCAGTGAGCTGTGATTGCGCCACTGCATTCCAGCCTAGGCAAACGAGCAAGACCCTATCTCAAAAAAAAAAAAAAAAAAAAAAAAAAGAAAAGAAAAAAATGTTGTTTCTCCATGTAAATCTGGAGCATAATTCCATGATTATTACCAAAAACAAAACAAAACAAAAAACAAAAATGACTTTGTATAGATCCTGCCACTTCCTAGGAGAATTAACTACTACCTGATTCTCTTTTCCTAGCACGCTATGCAATTTTACATGCAGTGAAGACATAACTACAAAAATAAGATCTTATTATTTATGGTGACAATTCAAATACAATCTTATGTTTAAGAATAACATGAAATTGGCAGAGACAAGAAGATCACTTGAGGCCAGGAGTTCCACACCAGCCTGGGCAACATAGCAAGACCTTGTCTCTACTAAAAATCAGAAAAATTAGCCAGGCGTGGTGGCACAAGCCTGTAGTCCCAGCTACTTGAGAGGCTGAGGCAGGAGGATAGCTTAAGCCTGGGAGTTTAAGGCTGCAGTGAGCAATGATCATGCCACTGCACTCCAGTCTGGGCAACAGAGAGATCCTGTCTCTAAAAATATAAAGAAGAAGAAGAAGAAGAATTCTTATTCTCAAAATTGAGTTTTTCCAACAAATTGCTTCATTTCCTGCACAAGCAGTTAGGACAGGGCATTGAAGACCCCCACTGCCAGTGTTTGCTGGGAGTCCTCAGAGAAGGGACAGAGCCCCAGGGAGGCCCACTCCTGCCCGGAGGCAGTGAGCACACCTCCTCCTCCTCCTGGCCCTGAGCAAGCATGTTGAAGCAGCCTCAGCCACACCTGGGCAGAAAGGAGCCAGTCTGCACCAGATTTGGCCATTCCCTCCACAGAGCTTTCTGAAGCTGCCACCTGCCTGGCACTGAGCACGGATCCAGGAGCCAGGACTCTGGGGACCGATCCCTGCTCAGCCTTGGCCTCCCCCAGGCAGATGGGATGGAGGTAGGGAGAGGCAAGCAGTCATGCACACATGCACACATGCGTTCAGGCACCAGGATCCTCCATCCCTGCACCAGATGCGCATACTGTGCCTTGGTGGTACCACTCTCATCCCTTGACTTTTCTCTATCACTGCTGGCAGCACAAGGCTTCCTAATTCCTCCTTGTAACTCCTGTACCCATTTGCCCTTCTACTACAAGTGGTCTCTGCCACCACACCATGCTTAAAAGTCTTCCATGGCTCCCACTGCCCTGGAGCAAGGCCCTGGCTCCTGCCCACCTCACCCACTGCAGCCTCCTCCCCCTTCCCCTAACCTGCAGGCTGCCACCAGCTCCCCAGCCCAGGGGGCCTTCCAGCTACATGCCCTGGAGGAACACCGTGTGAGTTTCTCCCTCAATCGGGGATCACCCACTCAGGGGTGAGGCTCCATAAACAACACACACTCTTTCCCAGGCCTGTCTGCTCCTGGGTCAGATCCAGGAAAAATCACAGCTTAGTGATGATCCCTATGACACGAATTCAGGGCCACTGAAGAACTGCCCCAGGATGGGCTCTAACAGGGGCCTTCAGGGTCAGCCTCCTCTCAATGATGTCTCTACAATTCAAGAATAAGGCTGAACACACACCTTGACCCATTTCCTTTTTTTAAATAACTGCTTTCTTGAGTATAACTTACATACAATAAAATTCACCTTTTTAAAATATACAATCAAGGGGTTTTTGGTATATTCGCAGAGTTGTGCAACCACCACTCTCTAAGTCCAGAACATTTTCATCACCCCAACAGAAACCCCATGCCCGCTGCCAGACCCTCCCCTCTGCACTCCGTCCCTGGTAACCACCATTCTGCTGTCTTTGTATATTCAAGCATTTGAAGCTTTTGCATATTCAAGATATTTGATACCAATGGATCATACAGTATTTCTCCACCCGTTTTCACTTCAAATACTAAATACAAGTTAGCAAATGTGATGGGGTGCAATATTTATTACAACCAACAGGCTTTAAAATTTCAGAAATTCCTGGGTTTCAAAACACACATTACATGTAGGAGAAAAGAAATAAATCCACCTTCCCAGACCAGTTATCATGGGCAGAGTTCACAATAAGCTAATGAAAAGCCACACCCACTCCCATTTTCCACATTTACCCCCTCCTTCTTGCAAAGCACCCCACGCAAGCCCAGGCTGTAGTTTGAAAAACTTCCCTGATGCCTCCCCCATGTCCTCTACTGGTTCAGAGAAGTGCTGCTTTAGAAACTGGTTCTGATTTCAGTGTGTATAAAACCATCTGAGCCAGTTGTTAAAATTCAGGTCCCTGGGTCCCAGCAACTGTGATTCGGAGGTTTTGCACATGCTAATTAGAATGCAAATGGCAGACAGGCCACATCTCTGTAGAGCAGTTGTACAGAGAACTGCTCTGCTGTGTGGAGCCAGCATCAGCATCACCCAGATGATTCCTGACTAACTTCTGGTTTGGGGTGCAGTAGGTCTAGAGTGGGGTCCAAGAATTTTCATCCCTGCCAAGTTCCCAGGGGATACTGATGCTGCTGGTCTGGGAACCACACTTTGAAAACCACTGCTTACTAAGGGCAGCAAGCCCCAGCCAGTATACCAATTACTGCCTATTGCCTGCTTTTGTAAATAAAGATTTATTGGCACACAATCCTTTCATTTACACACTGTCTACAGCAGCGATCACGCTACACAGTACAGAGGAGTAATTTGGCCCACAGAGCCAAAAATATTTACTCTCTGGCCCTTTACAGAAGTCTGTGGGCCTCTAGTTTGCAGAGGATCATCCAAACATTAGAAATATCCTGACCATGTCTATTGTCAAATTGAGACTTCTGGTACTTCATATAGATTTCAGGAATGGAGGACACGGAATTTTATTAAAACCTAAGGATTTTTTCAAAAGAAAAAGAAAGGCCGGGTGCAGTGGCACACACCAGTAAATCCTAGCAATTTGGGAGACCAAGGCAGGAGGATCACTTGAGCCCAGGAGTTTGAGACCAGCCTGGGCAACATGGTGAGAACTCATCTCTAAAAAAACTTTAGAATCAGCAGGGCACGGTGGTGCATCTGTAGTCCCAGCTACTTGGGAGGGCTGAGGTGGGACGATTGCTTAAGCCCAGGAATTCAAGACTGCAGTGAGCTATGATTGCACCACTGCACTCTAGCCTGGGTGACAAAGCAAGACTCTGTCTATTTTAAAAAGGGTGGGGGAGGAATGCAGGCTGCTTCTAGAAGCTGGAAGCTGGGTGTGGCTGGAGCAAAGAGGGTGGGAAAGGATGGAGGGAAGGCCACGTGTTGAAGACCCAGTTACAGAAGACTCTGTGGGCCATAGGATGGTGTCAGCTTCAGTCCATGTGTGATGAGACGCTACTGGATAACTCTTCATATTTTCAAAAAAAATACTGCAATAAAATAAATCTTGAAGCTTGAAAAACATAATCTGAAAAAAAAAAAAAAATTAAAAAGGTGGAGGGAGCCAGGTGCGGTGGCTCATGCCTGTAATCCCAGCACTTCGGGAGGCCTAGGCAGGCAGATCACTTTAGGTCAGGAGTTCAAGACCAGCCTGGACAACATAGTGAAACTCCGTCTCTACTAAAAAAAAAAAAATTAGCTGGGTGTGGTGGCAGGTGCCTGTAGTCCCAGCTACTCGGGAGGCTGAGGCAGGAGAATCACTTGAACCCAGGAGACAGAGGTTTCAGTGAGCTGAGATCGCACCACTGCACTCCAGCCTGGGCAACAGAGCGAGACTCCATCTCAAAAAAGAAAAAAAAAAGATAAACTGGCAGGGTGGACTTGATGTGATGCCTGCTAGGAGCAAGGTGACAGGGAAGCATGAAGGACAGCGCTTTTCAAGCCTGGGAGAGCAGGGAGGCCTTCACCAGAAAAGCTGTTGTGCAGCCATTGGTACCTGTATCGGGGAAACATAGCATACAAGCAAGACAGCTTACAGCCTTGGTAGCGAAAATGTTTTCACATCAGAGACCGAGAACTTTTGCAGTCATTTATGTCATCCCTTCTTCTCCAGACAGAAGATACCAAAAAGCTGCAATCAAAGATATCTTCATCTTATTGATAAAGCCACTAATAAAGCCAAAATGTCTGTCAATGTCAACCACAGCGTGTCAGACCAGTTCTATCACAAGATGCCCTGTATGATTGCCAAGGTTGAGGGCAAAGAAAATGGAATCAAGACAGTTATAGTCAACATGATTGACACCGCAAAGGCGATTAATCAGCCTCCAAGGTATCCTACCAAATATTTTGGTGGGATACATTGCGAATGGATCTCATGAGGCCAATAAGGTGCAAGACATGTTGGATGGATTCATTACAAAATTGTTGTCTGTCCTGAATGTGAGAGTCCTGAAACAGATATGCATGTCAAGCCAAAGCAGCAAACAATAGGTAATTCTTATAAAGCCTGTGGCTATCAAGGCATGCTTGACACACACCATAAACTCTGCACATTCATTCTCAAAAACCCACCTGAGAATAGTGACAGTGGTACAGGAAAGAAAGAAAAGGAAAAGAAAAACAGAAAGGGCAAAGACAAGGAAAATGGCTCCATATCCAGCAGTGAGACAACACTACCACTACCACCAAAGAAATTAGCCCTCCTCCACATACAGTGGAAGAAGAGGAGGATGATTGGGGGGAAGATACAAGTGAGGAAGCTCAAAGTCGCAGAATGGATGAAATCAGTGATCATGCAAAAGTTCTGATACTCCGTGATGATTTGGAAAGAACAGTTGAGGACTGGGCCAACATCCTGTTTGATTTTGTGAAGAAAAAGAAAGAAGAGGGTATCATTGATTTATGTGACAAAGAAATTGTTGCTGAAGCAGAAGGACTGGATGTAAAAGCCATGGGCCCTCTTGTTCTGACTGGAGTTCTTTTTAAAGAGGAGATTAGAGAACACATAAGAAATACAGGCACCATGTCACAACAACAAAAAAGCTCAATGGTACCTTCTTCGTGGTTTGACGTGTGGGGTAGCAATGCACCAAGCTCACCTCATCTCCAAGATTCCACATATCTTGAAGGAGATGTATGATGTAGATTTTTTTAGAAGAAGAGGTCATCATCAGCTGGTTGGAAAAAGGCCTTTAAGAAATATGTCTCAAAAGAACTAGCCAAAGAGATTTATGTCAAAGCAGAACCATTTATAAAATGAAGGAGGCAGAGGAAGAATCTTCTGGTGGTAAAGAAGATGAAGATGAGAACATTGAGGTGGTATATTAGAAGACTGCCAGTGTACCTAAAGTTGAAACTGTAAAGTCCAAAAACAAGGATGATGACATTGATATTGATGCCATTTAATGGGATGGATGCAACCTAGCTTAACAGTGTAATGCTGCAAATTCTTCTCCATTATCAGCCAGAAGCACAACATGTATGTGCAAAAGCTAAAATGGCTTAACATCAAGCTACACTATGCACTAAAAATCTATTACTGTGAGTGCTCTGTAATTAAGCCCAATGAGACATCTAGGGAGTCCATATACACATTAGTGAGCAGATGTAGTTTGCTTATTTATAGCATGTTTCTTTTTGAAAAACTGGTGGTGAACACATTTGGATCACATTTATACAGTTATAAAAATAAAGATTTGATTTTGGCCATTCTTCAGATATTTGGTTCTGAATGACTTAACCTGAAGTAACTGGCTCCATTTTCAAATGTTACATCATCATTTCGCCTGACGAGCATTCTTGGAGCCTGCTAGATATTGTTAGGTGCTGAGGCTGTAAAGAGGTCTTCAACAGGATGTAAAGCAAACTTATTTGTAATTACCTTATTCAGCCCATTAAGAAATAATACTACTTAAGTTTTATCTCTAGTCCCTCCAATTGGCATCTGGTAATGTACACTGTGAGGTAGACTGATAATCACATGACAGTGCAACATCCTATTGAGAAGTAAATATGACCTGAGTGTCCTAGAAATAATTTAACAGCAGGTTTTGAAACTTGGAGAGTTGCTTTCTCATTTCATGTACACTTGCCCTAAATTGTAGTCTTTGAAGTCGTGTGCATTACACGTTGGATGAGCCAGGGAAGTTATTACATTAACAACCATTTTGTGTGTATGTAGTAGTTGCTTCGTACTGAGAGAACTCGCTTTGGGGTGCAATTAAACAATAAACTGATTTTATTTGGGGGAAACAGGGAAGGGTGCACTTACTAGCAAACCTAAGCATTAATTTTCAGCTTTTGCCCTTATGGTTTAAACTACAATTCCAAAATATTTAGACATACTGAAAGAAAAAAAAAAAAGGTAGAGGGAGGTCGGGTGTGGTGGCTCACACCTGTAATTCCAGCACTTTGGGAGGCCAAGGTGGGTGGATCACTTGAGGTCAGGGGTTTGAGACCAGCCTAGCCAACATGGTGAAATCCCATCTCTACAAAAAATACAGAAATTAGCTGGGCATGGTGACGGGTGCCTGTAGTCCCACCTACTCAGGAGGGAGGCGGAGGCAGGAGGATCACTTGAGCCCAGGAATTGAAGGCTGCAGGGAGGCAAGGTCATACCACTGCACTCTAGCTTGGGTAACAGAGCAGGGCAATGTCTCTTAAATAAATAAATAAATAAAAATATTCAACACAAAACTTTATAAATCCTACAATGCTATGATGAAGATACTGCCAATGTCCCCCAAATCTGGAAAATTTAAGTTTATTGAGGGATCCCCCTATAACAGGGGTTTCTGAGATATAACCAGAAATGATGAAGAGGTGAAGGTTTTGATTTTGGTCTGAAGCTATGTTGTTGCTGGGAAGTGAAAGAGTGGAAAATGACAAGAGAGCAGCTCATGTCTAAAGGGGGGACACCTTCCCAAGCGCTATCACCCTTGGGTTACAGGGACTCCGCTCAGTGCCTGAACCCCAGAATCAACCCTGTGTCCACTTCACAGGGAGGCTGAAAGACTCCCATGCTCCTGCTCAGAAAGCAGCAGCAGCAGCAGGGGATGAGGCTGAGCTAATCACAAACTGCCACCAGAAGGACCACCAGGATGCCGGCGACCATGCATGTCTTCCTGAAGGCTCAGCAGACATGCTGGCCACCTCTGTTGGAGCCCTTCAGGGCCCCACACCCACCAGGGTCAGGACAAAAATCCTATGACCTTTGAAAATTGTGAGTTTTAATTTTGCTTCAACAGCTGTGAAGCCAAAATGACCAATCCTATTCTTTTGATTCATAAGAGATGTGCCACCCCTGTGCTCAGGAAATCACAAATGCTATGCCTGGGGCAGTGAGGTTAAAAAGCTCGAAACACAAGGAAAATACTCAGGAGACTCGAAAACTTGTCCACACAGCAGCATTATTCACAAGAGTCACAAAGGAGAACCACCCACATGTCCATCAAAGGATATGAACAAAACGAGGTCCATTCCCATAGGACAATAGCATTCAGCCATGAAAAGGAATGACTGATACACACTACAACATGGATTAATCTCCAAACATTATAATGAGATAAGCCAGACACAAATGACCACATATTCTATGATCCCAGTGACATGAAATGTCCAGAACAGACTAATCCATACATAGTAACTGTGATGGTTAATACTGAGTGTCAGCTTGATTGGATTGAAGGATACAAAGTACTGATCCTGGGTGTGTCTGTGAGGGTGTTGCTAAAAGAGATTAAATTTGAGTCAGTGGGCTGGGGAAGGCAGATCCACCCTTAATCTGGTGGGCACCATCTAATCAGCTGAAACGGATATTAAGCAGACAGAAAGATGTGAAAAGGAGAGACTGGCCTGGCCTCCCAGCCTACATCTTTCTCCCGTGCTGGATGCTTCCTGCCCTCGAACATCAGACTCCAAGTTCTTCAGTTTTGGGACTCGGACTGGCTCTCCTTGCTCCTCAGCTTGCAGACAGTCTGTTGTGGGACCTTGTGATCGTGGGAGTTAATACTTAATAACATCCCCTTTATATGTATATACATATATATATGATGTAGACATATATAAATTATATATAGATATATATATAGGATATATATAGAGAACGGATCTTTCTATATAGAGGATATATATCTGAGCTATATGTAGGAGAGAGATATATATAAAAAAATATGTATATCTAGCCTATTAGTTCTGTCCCTCTAAGAGAACCCTAATGCAGATTTTGGTACCAGGACTGGTTCTAGAGGAACAGAATATTAAGGATGGAGTTCTTTTGTCGGTTTTGGGGTTTCTGGAGTTAGCTGCTTAATATGATTAGACTCCAAAATGCTAAGGACTCTACTTTACATAGTATGGAGAACACTGATAGTCCTTGGCATAAACTGTTTAGAGAGTTATGCAAAATAAATGCATTTGACACTCCTGATTCACTGCTCATGAGAGGCAAGGAGTTTAGTGACTCTATACATAATACCTTTGACCATATGTGGAGAACCAAGGAACATAATGAAGCTGGTTGGTTGTTCCTAAGTTCAGCGGGCAAAGTGACAAAAGAAAATGATGAACTCAGGGATTCTGTCTCTCAGCTTCAGAAGCAGATACTGAGCCTCAAATCTGCTAAGATTGCCCCAAGTGAAATTCTTACCTCCTGTAGAGAAAGAGCTGAAATGGTGGAAAAACAGACACAAGTTCTTATCATGTGAGTGGCTGACCTGCAATGAAAGACACGTGCACAGCCTCGCCAGGTGTCTACTGTTAAAGTGAGGGCATTGATTGGAAGAGAATGGGACCCTGCAGCTTGGAATGGGGACGTGTGGGAGGACCCTGATGAAGCTGGGGACACTGAGTTTGTAAACTCTGATGAACCTTTTTTGCCAGAAGGAACAGCTTCCCCATCCCCTGTGGCGGCAACATCCCTTCCCATGCTGCCATCAGCCTTTCCACCTTTGTCTGAGGAGATAAACCTGTGCTGCCGGAGGCAACAGTGATGGCCTCCCACAAGGCAGTTGCCAGGCAAGATAATGTTGATTCTTCTCAGGAGCCACCCCCAAAACCCCTGTTTACTTCTAGACCTATAACTAAAGTCCCGGCGGGTCCCTAGAGGTGAGGTTGAGAATGTGACCCATGAGGAGGTGCGCTACACTCGAAAAGAACCATTTGAGTTCTCTAATTCATATAAACAGAAATCTGGAGAACAGGCATGGGAATGGATATTAAGGGTATGGGATAATGATGGAAGGAACACAGAGTTGGATCAGGCTGAATTTATTGATTTGGGCCCACTAAGTAGGGGCTCTGCTTTTAATGTTGCAGCTGGGGAGTTTAAAAATGTTCTAATAGTTTATTTGCTTGGTTAGCTGAAATATGGATTAAAAGATGGCCCACATGAATGAGCTGGAAATGCCTGACCTCCCTTGGTTTAATGTAGAGGAAGGGATCCAAAGGCTTAGGGAGATCGGGATGGTGGAGTGGATTAGTCACCTTAGACCTACTCATCCCAGCTGAGAGGGTCCAGAAGATATACCCTTGACCAATGCCTTGCAAAACAGATTCGTGAGGGCAGCACCTGCATCTCTGAAGAGCCCTGTGATTGTTCTTCCCTGTATGTCAGATCTAATGGTGGGAACTGCAGTCACGCAACTACAAAGTTTAAATATGATAGGAATAATTGGATCCTGAGGTGGCAGAAGCCAAGTGATGACACTCAACTGTCAAAGGCAAGGTGTGTGTAGCTACCGTAATGGACAGCAGAGGCAAAGTGGCAATCAGAATAGTCTGACTCGTGTGAGCTCTGGCATTGGCTAATTAATTAATCACGGTGCTCCTAGAAGTGAAGTTGATAGGAAGCCTATTGCCTTCCTACTGAATTTATACAAGCAGAAAACTTCTGGGTTGAATGGACAAAAGACTAATTTGAATTATAAAAACAGAATCACAGCCCCTCAATCAATTTCCAGACTTGAGCCAGTTTACAGACCCAGAACCCCTTGAATGAAGAGGAGGCCAGGTTCCCTTGAGGAAGGACCCCACTACATTACCAACAATTAATGTGGTGAATCTTTCTCCCATCCTTCCCCAATGAGACCTCTGGACTTTAACCAGGGTAACTGTGCATTGGGGAAAGGGAAATGATCAGACATTTTGGGGACTACTGGACACTGGCTCTGAGCTGATGTTGACTTCAAGGGAGCAAAAACGTCATTGTGGTCCTCCAGTTAAAGTACGGGCTTATGGAGGTATGGTAATTAATGGAGTTTTAGCTCAGGTCCGACTTACAGTGGGTCCCCAGACTCATCCTGTGGTCATTTCCCCAGTGCCAGAATGCATGATTGGCATAGACATACTTAGCAGCTGGCAGAACCCCCACATTGGTTCCCTGACTGGTAGGGTGAGGGCTATTATAGTGGGAAAGGCTCAATGGAAGCCATTAGAGTTGCCTCTACCTAGAAAAACAGTAAATCAAAAACAATGTCACATCCCTGCAGGGATTGCAGAGATTAGTGCCGCCATCAAGGACTTGAAAGACACATGGGTGGTGATTCCCATCACATCCCTGTTCAACTCTCCCATTTGGCCTGTGCAGAAGACAGATGGATCTTGGAGAATGACAGTGGATTATCATCAGCTTAACTAAGTGGTGACTCCAATTGCAGCTGCTGTACCAGATGTGGTTTCATTGCTTGAGCAAACTAACACATCTCCTGGTACCTGGTATGCAGCCATTGACCTGGCAAATGCCTTTTTCTCCATTACTGTCCACAAGGCCTACCAGAAGCAATTTGCCTTCAGCAGCAATATACCTTTACTGTCCTACCTCAGGGGTGTATCAACTCTCCAGCTTTGTGTCATAATCTTATTCGGAGAGACCTTGATTGCTTTTCGCTTCCCCAAGACATCACACTGGTCCACCGCACTGATGATATTATGCTGACTGGATCCAGTGAACAAGAAGTAGCAAACACACTGGACTTACTGGTGAGACATTTGTGTGCCAGAGGATGGGAAATAAATCCGACTAAAATTCAGGGACCTTCTACATCAGTAAAATTTCTAGGGGTCCAATGGTATGGGGCCTGTCGAGATATTCCAAGGTGAAGAATAAGTTGCTGCATTTGGCCTCTCCTACAAGCAAGAAAGAGGCACAACGCCTAGTGGGCCTATCTGGATTTTGAAGGCAACACATTCCTCATTTGGGTGTGTTACTCTGACCCATTTATCAAGTGACCCGAAAGGCTGCCAGTTTTGAGTGGGGTCCAGAACAGGACAAGGCTCTGCAACAGGTCCAGGCTGCTGTGCAAGCTGCCCTGCCACTTGGGCCATATGATCCAATGGTGCCTGAGGTGTCAGTGGCAGATAGGGATGCTGTTTGGAGCCTCTGGCAGGCCCCCATAGGTGAATCACAGCGGAGGCCTCTAGGATTTTGGAGCAAGACCCTGCCATCTTCTGCAGACAACTACTCTCCTTTTGAGATACAGCTCTTGGCCCGTTACTGGGCTTTGGTAGAAACTGAATATTTGACTATGGCTCATCAAGCCACCATGCAATCTGAACTACCTATCATGAACTGGGTGCTTTCTGGCCCATCTATCCATAAAGCTGGGTGTGCACAGCAGCACTCTATCATCAAATGGAAGTGGTATATACGTGATCGGGCTCAAGCAGGTCCTGAAGGCATAAGTAAGTTACATGACAAAGTGACTCAAATGCCAATGGTCTCCACTCCTGCCACCCTGCCTTCTCTCCCCGAGCCTGCACTAATAGTCTCATGGAGAGTTCCCTATGATCAGTTGACAGAGGAAGAGAAGACTAGGGTCTGGTTCACAGACGGTTCTGTATGATATGCAGACACCACCCCAAAATAGAGAGTGGCACCACTACAGCCCCTTTCTACAACACCCCTGAAGGACAGCGGTGAAGGGAAACCTTCCCAGTGGGGAGAACTTGGAGCAGTACACCTGGTTGTGTACTTTGTATGGACGGAAAAATGGCCAGATGTGTGATTATATACTGATTCATGGGCTGAATTCATGGGAAGAAGTATGATTGGAAAATTGGTGACAAAGAAATTCGGGGATGAGGTTTGTGGATGGACCTCTCTGAGTGGTCAAAAACTGTGAAGATACTTGCATCCCATGTGAGTGCTCACCAACAGGTGACCTCAGTAGAGGAGGATTTTAAGAATCAACTGGATAGGATGACCCTTTCTGTGGACACCACTCAGCCTCTTTTCCCAGCTACCCATCATCACCCAATGGGCCCATGAACAAAGTGGCCATGGTGGCAGGGATGGAGGTTATGGATGGACTCAGCAACATGGACTTCCACTCACCAAGGCTGACCTGGCTATGGCCACCGCTGGATACCCAATTTGCCAGCAGCAGAGACCATCACTGAGCCCTCGATATGTTACCATTCCTCGGGGTGATCAGCCAGCTACCTGGTGGCAGGTTGATTATATTGTACCTCTTCCCTCATGGCAAGGCCAAAGGTTTGTCCTCACTGCAATAGACACTTACTCCAGATATGGGTTTGCCTATCCTGCACGCAATGCTTCTGCCAAGACTACCATCCGTGGACTCATGGAATGCCTTATCCACCATCATGGTATTCCACACAGCATTGCCTCTGACTAAGGCACTCACTTTATAGCTAAAGAAGTGTGGCAGTGGGCTCATGCTCATGGAATTCACTGGTCTTACCATGTTCCCCTTCATTCTGAAGCAGCTGGATTAATGGAATGGTGGAATGGCCTTTTGAAGTCAACTATAACGCCAACTAGGTGACAATACTTTGCAGGGCTGGGGCAAAGTTCTTCAGAAGGCCATGTATGCTCTGAATCAGCATCCAATGTATGCTGCTGTTTCTCCCATAGCCAGAATTCATGGGTCCAGGAATCAAGGGGTGGAAGTAGACATGGCACGACTTACCATCACCCCTAGTGATCCACTAGCAAAATTTTTGCTTCCTGTTCCTGCAACATTACATTCTGCTGGCCTAGGGGTCTTAGTTCCAGAGGGAGGAACGCTGCCGCCAGGAGACACAACAATGATTCCATTAAACTGGAAGTTCAGATTGCCACCTGGCTGCTTTGGGCTCCTCCTACCTTTAAGTCAACAGGATAAGAAGGGAGTTACAGTGTTGGCTGGGGTGACTGACCCAGACTATCAAGATAAAATCAGTCTACTACTCCACAACGGAGCTAGGGAAGAGTATGCATGGAATACAGGAGACCCATTAGGGCATCTCTTAGTATTACCATGCCCTGTGATTAAGGTTAAGGGAACACTACAACAGCCCAATCCAGGCCAGACTACCAATAACCCAGACCCTTCAGGAATGAAGGTTTGAGTCACTCCACCAGGCAAAAAAACACAATCAGCTAAGGAGCCTGCTGAAGGCAAAGGGAATACAGAATGGGTAGTAGAAGAAGGTAGTCATCAGTACCAGCTACGACCATGTGACCAGCTGCAGAAATGGGGACTGTAACTGTCATGAGTATTTCCTCCTCCTTTTGCTAAAAGCATGTTTGTGCATCACCTGTACTAGGAAAATATCTTTATTTTAATTTCTTTTCCTTTATCACGTGACATAAGATTTATTGACTTCAGGCTAGGCACAGTGGCTCACGCCTGTAATCCCAGCACTTTGGGAGGCCGAGGCAGGTGGATCACTTGAGGTCAGGAGCTCGAGACCAGCCTGGCAAACATGGTGAAACTCCGTCTCTACTAAAAATACAAAAAAAAATTGGCCAGCGTTGTGGCACACGCCTGTAGTCCCAGTTACTCGGGAGGCTGAGGCAGGAGAATTGCGTGAACCCAGGAGGCAGAGGTTGCAGTGAGCTGAGATCGTGCCACTGCACTTCAGCCTGGGCAACAGAGCGAGACTCTGTCTCAAAAAAAAGATTTATTGACTTCATATCAGCATTTAAGTATTATCAGCTTTATGTAATAGTATTTGGGTTAGGGATTGGTGCATTTTTGGTTGTATGAAGGATAGCTGTATTATGTTAGGCGTAATTATGACCTTATTATTGTCTTTACTTGAAGATTATGTATGATCTCACATTGACAAGGGGTGGATTTGTGATGGTTAATACTGAGTGTCAACTTGATTGGATTGAAGAACACAAAATATTGATCCTGGGTCCTGGGTGTGTCTGTGAGGGTGTTGCCAAAAGAGATTAACATGTGAGTCAGTGGGCTGCGGAAGGCAGATCTGCCCTTAATCTGGTGGGCACAGTCTCATCTAAATCAGACAGAAAGGCGTGAAAAGGAGAGACTGGCCTGGCCTCCCAGCCTACATCTTTCTCCCATGCTGGATGCTTCCTGGCCTCGAACATCAGACTCCAAGTTCTTCAGTTTTGGGACTCAGACTGGCATCCTTGCTCCTCAGTTTGCAGATAGCCTGTTGTGGGACCCTGTGATCATGTGAGTTAATACTTAATAAACTCCTCTTCATAGGTATTTCCTATTAGTTCTGTCTCTCTAGAGAACCCTGACTAATAAGAGAAAGCAGATCAGTGCAGGGGTGGGATTTGGGGGAAGGGAGGAAATGGGGAGGGAGTATTAATGGATGTAGGGATTCTTTTTTGGGGTGATAAAAATGTTCTGGAATTATGGCCAGGCGCGGTCGCTCAAGCTTGTAATCCCAGCACTTTGGGAGGCCGAGATGGGTGGATCACGAGGTCAGGAGATCGAGACCATCCTGGCTAACACGGTGAAACCCCGTCTCTACTAAAAAAAAAAAAAAAATACAAAAAAACTAGCCGGGCGAGGTGGTGGGCGCCTGTAGTCCCAGCTACTCGGGAGGCTAAGGCAGGAGAATGGCGTAAATCCAGGAGGCGGAGCTTGCAGTGAGCCGAGATCCGGCCACTGCACTCCAGCCTGGGCGACAGAGCAAGACTCCGTCTCAAAAAAAAAAAAAAAAAAAAAAATTGTTCTGGAATTAAAGTGACAATTACACAAGTCAGTGAATATACAGAAAAAATACCACTAAACTGTACCCTTTAACACGGTGAATTTTGTGACATGTGAATTATATCCATTTATTATTATTTTGTTTTTTTTGAGACGAAGTTCACTCTTGTCCCCCAGGCTGGAGTGCAATGGTGCAAACTCGGCTTACTGCAACCTCCGCTTCCCAGGTTCAAGCGATTCTCCTGCCTCAGCTTCCCGAGTAGCTGGGATTATAGGCGCCTGCCACCATGCCTGGCTAATTTTTGTATTTTTAGTAGAGACGGAGTTTCACCATGTTGGCCAGGCTGGTCTTGAACTCCTGACCTCAGGTGATCCTCCTGCTTTGGCCTCCCAAAGTGCGGGGATTACAGGTGTGAGCCACTGCGCCTGGCCATTATATCCATTTATTTAAAAAAATTTTTTTGGGACAGGGTCTCACTCTGTCACCTAGGCTGGAGTACAGTAGCATAATGACAGCTCACTGCAGCCTCCAACTCTCTGGCTCAAGCAAAATCCTCCAGCCTCAGGCTCCCAAGTAGGTGGGACTACAGGCATGCACCGCCACACCTGGCTAATTTTGTTTTTTTTTTGTTTTTTTTTTTTTGTAAAGACATGGTCTCACTATATTGCCCAGTCTGGTCTTGAACCCCTGGGCTCCAGTGACCCTCCCAAAGCACTGGAATTACAGGTGTGAGCCACAGCGCACAGCCTCCATTTTTAATAATGAAAAAAACCTCTTTTTTCAAGAAAAAAGAAGTGCAGGCAGGCTTCCTCCAGCCTCTCCTACCACCTCCAAGTAAAGGAACTCCCAGGCTGCACAGCACACCTTTAGTCTGAGAGGGTGCAGCACTACTGCACTTACTGGATGAAACCCTCAAACACCGGAGATCGGAATGCTCCAAGCAGGGCAAAGTCTGGGAGGAAATCAGGCTGTGGAGACTGAATCCACAGACCAGTTCTCCCTGTGGTGCCAGGCCTGGGCTTGTCCAGGCTAACAGCTCGGGGCTGCATGTGCTCAGGTGTGCCTGGCACCCAGGATAGTCACGAGTCAGGCTCTCTTCCTCTTTTCCTGCTGAACCACGCCCCTCTCCGACCTCCCCATGACACTGAACCTTAAAAAGAGACTTCAGAAGAGTCAAGTTAGCAGCAGGAGCCTGGCAGCCCAGAGGGGGTGGGAAAGGACACTCAGAAGGGTTGCTCTCAGCTGGGGGTCACAGAAGGGCTCCCTTTAGACAGTGAGAAATGCCTTTTCACAGAAAAGCATCACCTTGCTACAAGCAATGTAGAAGACAAGAAAGAAAGGCAAATTGCTTTAATCTCAGGAGTCTAATTTCTCTGCTTTACTTTTTTGTTGGGGCACGGACAGTTTTTTACAGTCTAGACCAGCAGGCAGCATGCAGTCCTGAACTCGGGTTTTATTTCCATGGCACAGCACATGCTATGTGACACACCTGTTGCTATGAGGCCTCTGGAAGCCTGATTTTGTGATGTCTTTACAATACACCAAGGTCTAGATCCTTAGAAACACCTGAGGCCTGCTCCTGTCTCCCAGGGCTGCCGGCCTCCCGACAGGTCCCCTTAGCCCAGGCTCATGGAAACAGCCCCCTGTGCAACCTGCTTGGTCCTGGAGACACTCTGACATATGGAAGCAAAGCAGCAGAATGACTCCAGCTCTGACACCAGGCTTGACGCCTGAATGCAGGAAGGATGAGCGCCCTTTCACAGGCTGGCTTTCCTGCACCTACCAAACATCTACTGAGTGTCTGTTATGTGCTAGGCATGGCGACGGGGCTGGCTGTGACCCTGCTCGGGGATCATCCAGGCTCAGACATACTCGAGGCAGGGACCTTTATGAGGCTCCTGAATCCAGACAGAATGGGTGGGAACCCAGTCCCTTCACTTGCCAGCTGTGACCCAGGGCCCCGCAGGCCTTCCCTAGACCCCATCTCCATAAAAAAGGATTAAAGTTGGGCCCTGCGTGGTGGCTCACGCCTGTAATCCCAGCACTTTGGGAGGCCAACACAGGAGGATGCCTTGCGCCCAGGAGTTGGAGAATAGCCTGGCTAACATGGTGAAAGCCTCTCTACTAAAAATACAAAAATTAGTCAGGTGTGGTGGTGCAGGCTTATAATCCCAGCTACTCGGGAGGCTGAGGCAGGAGAATGGCGTGAACCCGGGAGGCGGAGCTTGCAGTGAGCAGAGATCGAGCCACTGTACTCTAGCCTGGGCAACGGAGTGAGACTCTGTCTCAAAAAAAAAAAAAAAAAACAAAAAGGATTAAAGTTGTATGTGATGACTGTGCTGGCATAAGGATGACTACATTAATGTGATATACCAAATTAAAGTTATATACTTCATCTAGATCATTAATGTATTTCAATTAATCTATTTAACTTGATGTTATATATTCAATTATTTTATATAAATTAATATTATACAGTAAATAAATATGGAAATAATTTATCTCTAAACATTTTTGGGGACCTAAAAGTTCATTTTCTTCTGAAAACTAGAACGCGTTCATGGGCCCCAGCAATGTGCCTGTGGTGCGAGTGAAGAGACTGGCCCTGCCGTAACCACGGGCAGGTTTCTCAACCTCTCTAAGCCTAACGCTCCTCACTAACTGTCTAGTTCAAGACGCTGTAACAAAACACCACAGACTGGGAGGCTCATAAACAGCAGAAATGTATTGTTCATAGCTCTGGAGGCTGGGTGTCCAAGGTCAAGACATGGCAGATTCAGTGTCTGCTGTGGACCCACTTCCTGGTTTGCAGGAGGCGCCTTCGCACTGTGTCCTCACAGGACAGAAGGGACGAGGAACTACCTGGGTCTCTTTTATAAGGGCACGGATCCCATTCCTAATCACCTCCCAAAAGATCCCACCTCTTTTTTTTTTTTTTTTTTTTTTTGAGACACAGTCTCACTCTGTCACCCAGGCTAGAGTGCAATGGCGCGATCTCAGCTCACTGCAATCTCCGCCTCTCAGGTTCAAGCGATTCTCCTGCCTCAGCCTCCCAAGCAGCTGGGATTACAGGTGCCTGCCACCAAGCCCGGCTAATTTTTGAATCTTTAGTAGAGACAGGGTTTCACCATGTTGGCCAGGCTGGTCTCGAACTCCTGACCTCAAGTGGTCTGCCCACCTCAGCCCCACAAAGTGCTGGGATTACAGGCGTGAGCCGCCACACCCAGTCCCCACCTCCTAATACCATCACCTTGTGGGTTTTCAACATCGGAATTTTGGGGGGACAGAAACATTCAGATCATAGCACCAATACCAACTGTATAAACCTACCCCGCAGAACCACTGTGAAGTTCACATAAAGTTGAACAGTGCCTGGACCACGGTGGAGATTTGGCAGATGCTACTTGGATTCCTTTATTTTTTTATTTTTTATTTTTTGAACTCCTGACCTCAAATAATCCACCCACCTCAGCCTCCCAAAGTGCTGGGATTACAGGCGTGAGCCACTGTGCCCGGCCGCCAGGTGGATTCTGACTGCACCACTCCGATGCGATGTGACCTGGTGATACGGAATAACAGCAGTTCCCAGAGCCCAGGAAGTCACAGCAAAATGCACAGCTGCTGGCATACAGTAGGTGCTCTACAGAGCCCAGGAGTCATTCCTACAATGTTCCACCCTCCAGGGCTCCAGATTGGACAGTGCCGGTGAGGGTAAACTAAAAGGAAACCCTGGTTCCTCCCAAATTTCAGAGGTCTGGGGACAGCCACCCAGGGAAGAAGGTCAGTGTGCAGGAGACAGCTGCACCCACCAGCTCACCACAGCCAGTCTCAGGATGCCACTCCTCAGACCTTCTGAAGCAGAGACTCTTCCTTGCAGTGCGTCGGACGGCACGTTTGCAGAGGGCCACAAACGACAAAGTGGTAAGGCCCCACTGATCTCAGGTCTGCAGGCTTCCTACTAGGCTGTTTCAGGCCATGGTTTTCTTGGTTGCGAGCAATGGAAATGAATTCCTATTTGTAAGTGAAAGGGTGATTTACTAAGATGCTACCAGGAACATAAGGATTGTTGGAAGTCTTAGGTAAAGGGTCAGAAATGAGCCAGAGACAAGGAGCCTGGGGACGCTGGTCTTGCAGACTGTTGCATCCAAGCTGTTTTCTCTGGGCCCCAGCCCATCACCCACAGCAGGCCACAGAGCTGACTGCACCCAGCCCTTGTCCCGCTCGAGACTCAGAGTCCTGGGAAGGAGTGTTAAGTGACACACCACCTCCTGCTGGACCATAAGCACATGCTCCTTTAGCCTCCACCTCCCCAAAGACCTTGTCCACTGGGGAGTTGTCAAAGGAAGACAGGGAGCTAACAGAAAGAGACATCAGATACCACAGAATTTAACGTGCCATCCTCCCAACCCGGGCACGATCTAGTTAATTCAGGGGGCCTTCTTCAACCCACCCAGCCCATCTTCCCAAGGCCAGACACCGTGAGTGACCATAGGTTAGGACTGTTAAAATGTCTGTGGATGTTTAAACGGCTAGATTTGTTATCGAGATTGGTTGGCGGTTCTTATATCCACCACACACACATAAAACAACACCTGTCGAGAACCCGTGCTGTCCAAACAGCGCTGGCAGATTCTCACTGGCACTGCTTTTCCCTTGTGTGCCCACAGAGTATACTGCATGCATAGGAGAAAAGCCTAAAACCCCGACCTCTGTGTCCGGAGGTGGTCTGTGAGGGCGGCCCCTCCTAAGAGTTGGCTGTGTGCAATGGAACAACTGATGGCTATGCTCATTTTGTAAAAACCAGGCCCAAGTTCATCAGTACCTCATCAAAACCACCTTCCCAGGAAGGCAGGAGAGGCTCCTGAATCTGGTAGTGGGCGGCAGTCAGTTCTGCTTTCTTCCTGATGGGAGGCACAAAGCACCGTCGGGTGGGAAAAACACCGGGCACCCTTCACTGGAGTCCTGGGGGCAAGCACCAAAGAGACAGCATGGAGGCCTGCCTCTCCAACCAGCCTCTGGCACCTGAGCCAGTCCCATCCCCACGGAACCAAGGGTTACTGTAAAGCAAGACTGCTGTGTGCATTTCTGTTTTAGAAAAAAATATCTAAAATCTTTTGAGGCTACACATTTTTAAAAAATTATCTTTAAGAAATCTTTGTATGGCTCATGTGGCTTACACAGTAAGACAGACTTAAGTGTCTTGTTTAGCAAGGAGGTAAAGAGGGAGAAAGAGCTGGGATGCTACCGGGGTGGTGGCTCCCAAATGTAATCCCAGCACTTTGGGAGGCTGATTCAGGAGGACCACTTGAGCCCAGGAGTTCAAGACCAACCTGGGCAACATAGTAAGACCCCATCTCTACAAAAAAAAAACAAAAACAAAAAACAAAAAACAACTAAAAAAATAACCAAGCCAGGAGTTGAGGTGGTGTGTGCCTGTGGTTCCAGCTACTCAGGGGTTGAGGCAGGAGGACTGCTTGAGCCCAGGAGGTCAAGGCTGCAGGGAACTGTGATCACGCCACTGCACTCCAGCCTGGGTGACACAGCAGGATACTGTCTCATAAAAAAAGAAAAAGAAAAAGAAATCTGCAGCTGTGATGTCACCCAGATGGAGACTTCAGATCCTGACTCCATGTACAACCTGCATGACCCAGGCAGATCACTCTCAGCCCATTACCTTGTCTTAGATGGTCCTCATAAAAAGGAAGGGGACAAAGGATCTAACAGTGCTCAGAACAGTGTAACAATGTGCAGTCATTCATCCCATCTCAAGGCTACGTGTAAGCTGTGTTTAAAGGACTTTAATATTTAAGGACCTATTACATGCCAGGCAATATGCCTGTGATACCAGCAATGAAACAGAGCCAGTCCCCACTGTCAGGGATCTCCCAGGTCAAATAGGCTTAAGGATGCTGCAAAACCAATGATTACAGAAGGCCACCGAGGGCATTCCACATGACTGGGGACGGAGAGTTAGGGCCACTTCGCCTGGGTGATGTAATCTGAGCAAAGCCTTCCACAAAACTGTGAATGTCTCAGAAACTCTGCAAGGCCTCAAATAACAGAGGATGCTGGGAGACCAGCAAATCATTCTCTAAAGCAGCACTCAGCAAACTTTTTACCATGTGACTGAATCACGTTGTTAAAATATGGGTTCTGATTCAGCAGGTATGGCGCAGGGTCTGAGATTCTGCAGTTGTAACAAGCTCCCAGGTGATGCGGACGTGCTAACCTAAAAACCACACTCCGCCTAACAAGAGTCTGAAGCAAGCTGGGCATGGTGAGGCACGACTGTAGTGCCAGCCACATCAGGAGGCTGAGGTGGGAAGATCACTTGAGCCCAGTAGCTAAGTCCAGCCTGGGCAACATAGCTTAACACCCCATCTCTCTTTAAAAAAAAAAAAAGGGCTAAAGCAGAGCTGTCCAACAGAAATAAGAACACTACGTATCTACCTTCAAATTGGTTAGGAGCCACATTTCAAAGAGTAAAAAGGAACATGTCAAATTAATTTTATTTTTATTTTTAATTTTTATTTTTTGAGACAGGGTCTTTCTTACTCTGTCACCCAGGCTGGAGTGCAATGGCACAATCACAGCTCACCACAGCCTCAACCTCCTGGGCTCAGGTGATCCTTCTACCTCAGCCTCTCAAGCAGCTTGGACTACAGGTGCCAGTCACCACGCCTGGCTAATTTTTTGTATTTTTTTGTAGAGACAGGGTTTCACCATGTTGCCCAGCCTGGTCTTGAATTCCTGGGCTCAAGCGATCAGCCCACCTTGGCCTCCCAAAGTGCTAGGATTACACGCACGAGCCACCGTGCCTGGCCAGGTTAATTTTAATAATATATTTTAGTTACTTGACCCAATGTAGTCAAAATATTATAATTCCAACATAATAAAAAATTATTAAAATATTTTACATCTTTTGTGTTTCAGACTAAGTCTAAAATCCAGTGTATATTTTAATTTACAGTATATCTCAATTTGAACCAGCCACATTTCAACTGTTCAACAGTCACATATGACAAGTGGCCACCATATTATACAATGTAGGACTGGAGGATCAAGGCAGGTAACAGCAGAAGACAAGGCTAGGGAAAAGGAAGATGCTAAAGCATGTAGAACTTTTCATACTCAGCTAAGGTGTTGGGTATGGTTTGGCCGTGTCCCCACCCAAATCTCATCTTCAATTATAGCTCCCATAATTCCCATATGTTATGCGAGGGACCTGGTGGGAGATAATTGAATCATGGGGGCAGTTTCCCCCATACTGTTCTCATGGTAGTGAATAAGTCTCACGAGATCTGATTGTAAGTTTTCCTTTTCACATGGCTCTCATTCTCTCTTGCCTGCCTCCATGTAAGACACCCTTCTGCTCTTCCTTGTTCTTCTGCCATGATTGTGAGGCCTCCCCAGTCACATGGAACTGTGAGTCCATTAAACCTCTTTCCTTTATAAATTACCCAGTCTTGGGTATGTCTGGCAGCGTGAGAACAGACTAATACAGTGTTACACGAAGAGTTACCGGCAAATGAGGGTGGAAAATAGGCAGGGGATAAAACAGAAAAAGCCTTCTAAGATGGGAGGACTGCTTGAAGCCAGAGTTCAAGACCAGCCTGGGCAACACAGTGAGACTCTGTATCTACAAAAAATAAAAATAATTAGCTGAGCATGGTATCGCATGCCTGTAGTCCCAGCTATTTGGGAGGCTGAGGCAGGGGTTGGGGGCAGAATCATTTGAGCTCAGGAGCTTGAGGTTACAGTGATTTATCATTACACCACTGCATACCACCCACTACAGTGGGTGACAGAGATGAGAACCCCATCTCTATAAAATAAAAATAAAGTGGCCAGGCGCAGTGACTCACGCCTGTAATCTCAGCACTTTGAGAGGCTGAGGCGGGTGGATCACTTGAGGTCTGGAGTTCAAGACCAGCCTGGCCAGCATGGTGAAACCCCACCTCTACTAAAAATACAAAAATTTGCCAGGCATGGTGGTGGCAGGCGCCTATAATCCCAGCTATTTGGGAGGCTGAGGCAAGAGAATCACTTGAACCCAGGAAGCAGAGGTTGCAGTGAGCCAAGATCACACCACTGCACGCCAGCCTGGGTGACAGAGCATGACTCCATCTCAAAAAAATAATAATAATAATACAAAAAATAAATAAGCCTTCTATACCTAGCTAAGGTGGCCCATGAGGAATTACTGAGGCTTTTCCAGCAAGAGCATGAGAAGTTTTGGCACTGTTTTGGCACACCCACACTGGAGGTCTCAAGAGTCTGCCATGTGAAGAGGTGAGCAGCAGTATGCAAGTTACAGACTCCTGTGATTGCCTGGGCAGTCACTGGAGCAAACCACTGGAGGCAATGACGCTGGGCATGAGAAGAAAGCAACACACACCCCATATTTAGGCTCCAAAGGATTGGTAATCAATTGGCTGTGGGAGGTTAAGGGGAGGAAGGCATCAGGGATGACTTCTAGATTTGGGGATAAACTGATGATCAAGATTAGAAATCCAGAATTAGAGAAGTTAAAGGAAGAGGAATGATTCCCATTTGGATCATGCTGAGTTTAAAGGGCCTCAGCAACACACAAGGGCCATTTCAGAGTTCAGACGAAAAGCTGATTTGGTAAAACGGTCATTGAAAATTAAAAAAAAAAGAGAAGTTGAGGCTGCACATACAGATATGAGCATTGTCTATAGGCACGTTATTTCGAGGAAGCACGAGACCACCTAGATGAGAGAGAGAGGACAGATAAAAGGATCTTCAAGAAATCCAACCTTCTAGTAGATAGCAAAGGAAAAGAACCAGTGGAGGCCACTGTAAAAACAGAAAGAAGGGGAAATAGTTTTCATATACATTGAACATTTTTTTCAGCGAAGCAATTACAACATGGGTAATTTAAAAATTAAAACTTAAACTCTCAGGCCAGGCATTGTGGCTTACACCTGTAATCCCAGAACTTTGGGAGGCTGAGGCAGGCAGATCACCTGAGGTTAGGAGTTCGAGACCAGCCTGGCCAACATGACGAAACCCTATCTCCACTAAAAATACAAAAATTAGCCGGGCGCGGTGGCGCACCTGTAATCCCAGCTATTCAGGAGGTTAAGACACGAAAATTGCTTGAACCCAGGAGGCAAAGGTTGCAGTGAGCCAAGATCATGCCACAGCACTCCAGCCTGAGCGACAGAGCCAGACTCCATCTCAAAAAAAAAAAAAAGAATTAAACTCTCGGTAAAAGCAAAGCAAGTTCCTGCCTCAGGGTACAAGGAGGTGCATCCTCAGGAACCAGCCGAGAATGTGAACTTTACCTTTGTGTTGAGATTTCACAACCATGCATAGTGGTACAAGTTTTAATTACTTGTCCCCAAAACACCAGCCACTAAAAATGAGGAGGGGGAGTGGAAATGGCTCCGTCCCAAACCCTAATGGCATCAGCGTGTGAGAGCTCTGTCGTTAAATCAACACAAAATAAATATGATGGAAGCAGCAGCAGGCCTACCTTTTCAAGTCCAGATGTTTTCTTTCCAAACTTTAATTCAAGATTCAAGGCATCTAAACATAATGAAAATGTTAAGAAAAGCTGCACATACAAAAAAGCACATAGTTGTTTGAAAGACTGACATATTTGACCAATATAAAGTACACTCCGTTTTCTAGAAATTAGGGTTTTTAAAAATATGCCTGCCTAGAAAAAGCTAAATTATAAAACTCATAATATTCCACAACAAAACATACCATTTCTTAAAACGTCAAGTGGCATACACAAAATTAAACTTCCTTTCATCTGATTCCAAAGATTGTTGACAATGTAATTCTTAAGGGTTTTCAAGCAATTAAAAATTAGATCTACGAGGTTCAAAGCAAAGAATTCCATAGAGACGGGGAAAAATCAATACAGCTGTACTTTCAGAAATAAGATTATTACATGTTTTGGGCTATGGATCAATCTTTTCCTTTATTTTCAATTTTTTTCATTTTAATTATGCAACAAGAAAAAAAGACACTATACAAAGCATTATATAATTAGCAGAGATAAATATCACCATGTTTACAAATTTGCAAACAGATGCACGATTAACAACAAAAGACATGGAATTTCGTCAGCTTCAGAATCTGCAAGCCATAGGTAAAGAATCTCTTTCACCTCTTTTGCAAGTCCAGGGAGGGCTTTCAGCTGGACTTAGGTCCCTGCTCTCCCTACCGCCTTCCTCCACAGGCTGTCCTAACTCCTCTTTGGAGAGCCAGTACCTGAACAGACAAGGTCTTTCCTCGGCACTCCCACTCTGCCAGCTCCACCTTCCTCCCGAGGCCAGTTTTACTTGGCTTTCATCTGGCTTTCAACTTTCTCTCTCCTCTCTTTGCTGGTCTAATTCATGTGTCTGGGTGTTATTACCAGGGGGAAAAAAGTCTGCCATACAAGACTATAATTAATTAATCTGATGAAGGCAGTTCTGTTAATGATGACAATGTGTAGCCCTCCGGAGCAACATGTGCATTTTAACCAAGGCAGTTAAAGAAAGGACACTGCCACCAGGAGGAAGGTCCAATCCCTGAAATCATCCCAACAGCAGCTGGCCACCCACCCCAACCCCGTGCCTCCAGTCAGCCCTACCTAGGACTAATTATCTCGACTGGGCATTCTCCCAACCTCCCGCCCTAATGCTCCAGGGCTCCCAGAAAATCATCCCTGGGGAGGAGAAGCAAGAGCAAGGCGGCGGGGACAGGGTGGGTGGTGGGGAGGGCTGGGAGGGGCAGTATTAAATTAACAGCTGAGAGAAAAGGCTAAGGTGGAAAGAAGCCAATGGGTGTGGAGGTCTCATTTTATATAATACGTGTGCAGGGAATAGGCTTCATGCTAATTGGACACCCACAGTGATGCTTTCCTCACTCCTTCCAGCATGGGTGTAAAAGAAGCACTGTACATTCCGCCTCTTAAAGCTGGGTATATTTGCTAAAGGGAAAACTTCTGATTTCTTCCGGCATTTCATTTGTGAGAATAGTCTAACTGTTATAGCAAATAATCCAAAAAACATATAATGAATGGCCCAAACACAGCAGAGGCTTATTTCTTGCTCATGTAATGGTACTGGCTTGGATGGTGACCATAGCATAGGCAGCCACCTCTGCAGTCATTCAGGGACCCAAGCTGATGAACTCTGCCCTGTGGCCATCTTCACTCCAGGCAGCCAGAAGGGGAAAAGTAAAATGGCAGGCATGGCGGCAGCTGCACTCCCCAGGGTAGAAGTGTCATGTGGCCACAGCTAACTGCAAGGGAGGCTGGGAAATGTGGCCCAACAGTGTGAGAGAGGAGGAGGCAACAAGGACTCTGGCAGGCGGCATTTCTGCCACACTTGTGGGTCCCACTCTAAACCTTAACAGATTTTCTACTCCAAAGATTGAAAGAGTGAAGAAATAGAGTCTTGTCACAGGGATACTGAACCTTCATCTTTCCCACTATTTCCACTTCCCAAAACTACTTTTTAAAAACCCTACTCTGGCCCAGGAACAGTGGCTCACATCAGTAATCTCAACACTTTGGGTCACCATGGTGGGTAGATCACTTGAGCCCAGGAGTTCGAGACCACCCTGGGCAATATGGTGAAACCCTATCTCTAGAGAAAATACTAGAAATTAGCCAGGTGTGACGGCATGTGCCTCTAGTCCTAACTACCTGGGGGCTGAGGTGGGAAGATGCTTGAGCCCAGGTGGCTGAGGTTGCAGTGAACCATGATCACACCACCGCACTCCCGCATGAATGACAGAGTGAGACCCCATATCAAAACAAGCAAGCAAACAAACAAACAAACAAAAACCCTACTCTGAATACCACATTGATCTGAAAGAGCTACTCCATTTATTAATATTATAAAAATAAGAAACACTATTATTCTAGAAAAAAAATTTTTGGTAGAGAGGAAAGAATCACTTCTGGTGGGCTACAAATAACATAGGAAATGTACCGATGCCGGGCATTAGATGTATCTTTTATTTTATTTTTATTTTTTATTTATTTTTTGTTTTTGAGACAGAGTCTCACTCTGTCGCCCAGGCTGGAGTGCAGTGGCATGATCTTGGCTCACTGCACCCTCAACCTCCTGGGCTCAAAGCGATCCTCCCACCTCAGCCTCCCAAGTAGCTGGGACTGCAGGTACATACCAACTTGCCTGGCTAATTTTTGTATTTGTTATAGAGATGGGGTCTCATTTTGTTGCCCATGCTTGTTTTGACTTCCTGGGCTCAAGCAATCCTCCCACCTCGGCCTCCCAAAGTTCCAAATTCTCAATGAATCAGGATTGAGCAGGGAAAGTAAGGAGGAGAAGTGAGGGGGAATTTAAATTTACTAGAGATAGCTTTATGTGTTGCCTCATGTAATCCCCATGATACCACAATAAAGTAGGAATGATTCTAGTTGGACAGACAAAGGATTACCAATTAGAAACGGTTAGGAACTGAGAGCAAGTTCCAGCTCCGGATGCAAGCAAGCACTGCCTCCTCTGCCTAGTGGTGACCTTCCCTCCAAACTGGAACCACTACAGCCAGAGTTGGGGGCAGAGA
This sequence comes from Chlorocebus sabaeus, assembly GCF_047675955.1. Classification (NCBI taxonomy): domain Eukaryota; kingdom Metazoa; phylum Chordata; class Mammalia; order Primates; family Cercopithecidae; genus Chlorocebus; species Chlorocebus sabaeus. Next base: position 143,160,687 of record NC_132933.1, read on the forward strand.
CGACCACCCTCGCCCAGCTGAGCAAAGCAGAGATCCCCTCAACTGGCAGACTTCCCATTACTTTTCAACCTGCACTACACCAGAAGTTTATTAAGTAGAAAAAAGTATCTGACAAAAACATGGCTGCCCCCCTGCCCCTCCAAAAAAAAAAAAAAAACAATAGAAAGATACAGCCTTGGAGGAATACCCAGGGAAATAGCTTCACCTGATCACTCACCCCCACGTACAGAGCGTCCAGACAGCATTTTGGGGAACTCAACCTTCAATACCAGCAGACGGCCAAGGAGCACTAGACATTTGAAGACAATCTCTAACAGGTAAGAAAGCAGCCAAAACAAACAACAAAAGCAGAGCTCAGAAACAATCTATGCAAAAAGAGGACATTTTTAGAGACCAGCTTAATACTGTCACAGATATGTAAGAATCATGAAACAAGATCAGTATGGTATGAAAAAGGAACATTTGAGAAACAAATTTTAAAAGTTTAGAATCTGGGGAAAAAATGAGGACATACATTTAAAACTTAATGGAAAGATTAGAAGATGATGTTGAACAAAATCTTCAAGGAAGAACAAAAATACAAAGAAATGCAAAATAAGAGAGCTGGGCATAGTGGTACACACCTGTAAACCCAACTACTTGGGAGGCTGAGGTAGGAGGATCAGTTAAGCACAGGAGTTCAAGGCTGTAGTGTGGCTATAATCGTGCCTGTGAATAGCCACTGCACTCCAGCCAGAGCAACACAGCAAGACCCTGCCTTTTAAAAAAAAAAAAAAGAAAAAGAAAAAAAAAAAAAAAAAAAGAAGAGAAAAAGAAAATGAGAGGGAAAAAGCAGACCTAGTACAAAAGATCCAGAAACAAAAACGTCTGATCTCCCTCCAGCAATACTGCACACCAGCAGAGTGGACACCACCTTCAGAGTGCTGTGGGAGAACTGTCTCCATTCAGGACTGCACCCAAACAATTTACTGTCAAGATAAAAATCATGCTGTTTTCAGACAGAGAAGATCTCAAAAGATGACCCCCGGTGTGCCTGAATATATTAAGAGGTATTTCATCACTGGGGAGGATTTGAGGGATGAATCAAGGATAAGTGCACTGAAAATTAAGCAAAGAAAACTATCCTGAACCCTAGTGACTGCAGAAACTAGTGTTGTGGGTACACTGGCCGGGGCCAGAGTCACGGGCAGTAAAAGAACTTACCAAGACAGTGGTGAGTTAAAGAAAACTAGTTTATGGCTGGGCTTGGTGGCTCATGCCTGTAATCCCCAGCATTTTGGGAGGCCAAGGCGGGCGGATCACCCAAGGTCGGGAGTTCGAGACCAGCCTGACCAACACGGAGAAACCCCATCTCTACTAAAAATACAAAATTAGCCAGGCATGGTGGTGGGCACCTGTAATCCCAGCTACTCAGGAGGCTGAGGCAGGAGAATCACTTGAACCTGGGAGGCGGAGGTTGTGGTGAGCCGAGATCATGCCGTTGCACTCCAGCCTGGGCAACAAGAGCGAAACTACATCTCAGAAAAAAAGAAAGAAAAGAAGAGAAGAAAAGAGAAGAGAAGACTAGTTTATTAGAGAAAAAGTACGTTGCAAGGCAGCAGCGGGCAACACAGCAGAGAAGAGGCTGTCTGCAAAGAGGCAGGGGCTGGAGGGAAGTTTTATAGGGTCATGCTGGAGAAGCTCCATGCAAATAGAGTTGTTTGTGATTAGCAGTTTCTCAGAACAATTGTTCTCCCCCACCCTGGGATCCCTTCTTCATTGATGCTAACTTATCAGGACTCCACAGTATGTACCCCCAGACTCAGCAGTGATAGCAACAGCAACCAAAATAAACACTGAATATTGTTAACCCCGTGCTCCTCAGAGTAGGGAAGAGTGTGACCAGCATCAAGAGGGGGAAGAGGCCAGACTTAGTCGCTCACGCCTGTAATTTCAACATTTTGGGAGGCCAAGGTGGGAGGATCACTTGAGGTCATGAGTTCAGGATCAACCCAAGCAACACGGTGAAACCCCATGTCTACAAAAAATACAAAAATTAGCTGGGCATAGTGGCATGCACCTGTAGTCACAGCTACTCAGGAGGCTGAGGTGGGAGGATCACTTGAGCCCAGAAGGTGGAGGCTGCAGTGAGCTGTGATCATGACACTGCACTCCAGCTTGAGCAAGAGAGCAAGACCCTGTCTCCAAAAAAAAAGGAAGAGACTAGGTATGCTGCTCAACATTCTATAATTCACAGGATGGTCCCACAACAAAAAATTATGATGTAATTACACTGGGGTATGAGGGGCCAAGAATTATGCCTGAGTAGTTGGAGGAGGGTAGGTGAGCATTGGAAAAGAGTAGAAATAAGGGCCAGGCACAGTGGCTCATGCCTGTAATCTCAGCACTTTGGGAGGCTGAGGCGGACAGATCACTTGAGGCCAAGAGTTTCAGACCAGCCTGGCCATCATGGTGAAACCCTATCTCTACTAAAAATATAAAAATTAGCTGGGCATGGTGGCTTGAGCCTGTGATCCCAGCTACTCGGGAGACTGAGGTGGGAGGATCGCTTGAACCCCAGAGGTAGAGGTTGCAGTGAGCCGAGATCATGCCATTACACTCTGGCCTGAATGGCAGGACGAGACTTTCAAAAAAAAAAAAAAAAAAAAAAAGAGTGGAAAAAAGGCTACATCCTAATATCCTACATTGGGAAGAACAAGCTAATAAACACAAGTTGCAGCAATATACAGTATAAGTCATCATTTAGGGATATCGATGGAAATACCAAAAGAAATCAGCTAAGACGTTTCGATAGTTGTCTCTAGGGAGGGGGAAATGATCAGTAGTCAGGCCAAATGACCAGTAGCATATAAGCACCTTTGAAGAACTACTTGATAATTTATACTGTGCAAGAGCCACTTTGATAAAATAAAACCTCATAAAAGATACACTAACATTCTTGGCCAGGCGCGGTGGCTTATGCCTGTAATCCCAGCACTTTGGGAGGCCAAGGCGGGTGGTTCACTTGAGGTCAGGAGTTACAGACCAGCCTGGCCACCATGGTAAAACCCCATCTCTACTAAAAATACAAAAATTAGCCGGGCGTGGTGGTGCGTGCCTGTAACCCCAGGCTGAGGTGGGAGGATTGCTTGAAGCCCAGAGGCGGAGGTTGCAGTGAGCCAAGATCATGCCACTGTCCTCCAGTGTGGGAGACAGAACAAGACTCTGTCTCAAAAAAATAAAATAAAATAAAAAATACACTATCATGTTTGCCCCTTCCCTTCTATGAGTAAGTAAGTGTTACCTTTCAAGGACACAGCGTCTACCCTGCCTGGGTTCTTGTTGACCTTGACAATTTGCCTTTGATCTGAAAGTCACCTTTTGCCAAAAGAAAGATAATCCCAGCCCTTCCTAGCCAAGTCAAAATGCTGTTTTTCCTGCCTTTCCATCCAAGAGAAGCAGCCCTCATTGCCTGCAACTTAATATGCTGGGGATTTAAAAAAAAAAAAAAAAAAAACGGCCCAGGGGCTCCTTATCTGGGAAAAAAAAGTTAGTTACCTTTGCTTTGCAATTCAGAACATCCTAGTTCTGAGGTTCAACCAAATGAGATTTGTCCAATTTTTTCTTTTTAATGATATAGTATTATCCTTCTAAGGCATGTTCCCCTAAAGAGAAGCTGGAATATTCACACCCATAATGGGAACAGGCTGGCTCTACTATAGGACAGCCCAAATACTGCATCACACAAGGTAAAGGACAACAATTTCTCCAGAACACACTCTCCCTGTATCAGATACTGGTTCTGTTCTATTCTATTCTATTCTATTCTATTCTATTCTATTCTCTTCTATTCTATTCTATTCGAGATGGAGTCTTGCTCCTGTTGCCCAGGCTGGAGTGCAATGGCATGATCTCGGCTCACCACAACCTTCGCCTCCTGGGTTCAAGTGATTATCCTGCCTCAGCTTCCCGAGTAGCTGGAATTACAGGCATGCACCACCACACCGGGCTAATTTTTTGTATTTTTAGTAGAGACAGGGTTTCTCCATGTTGGTCAGGCTGGTCTCGAACTCCCGACCTCAGGTGATTCGCCCACCTTGGCCTCCCAAAGTGCTGGGATTACAGCCGTGAGCCACCGTGCCTGGCACTGGTGATATTTTTTAAAAGGCCTAAAAGAGCAACAGGCAACCCAGAACTCTTTCAAAATCCTTCATGTGGGTTAAAGTTTTCAGCTCGCATGTGTAGGAAGACGGCTTGCAGAAACCTGCAGAATTTATCCTTCAAGAATTACCCTACTCCTGACTACAGTGCTTGAAAGTAAAAGACCTGAATAAAAAGTCCGTTCAGCCTTCATACTCTAACATTATCGTGTAGAATGTTCCCGCTGCACCCGGTATGCAAGAAGAAGAGTTCCACAGAGTCCCAGCTTTCCTCCGCTGCCCCTAAGAACTTGGCCACAAATCCAGGTTTATTTGCATGCTGATACAAAACAACTCTGGCAAGGGGACAGACAACTCCAAAATGCTTTCCAAAGAGAAAAACCAGCCCTTCCCAAGTGGCAAGCCAGCTTCTTTGACCACGAATTACAAAGGTAGATTAAGAAACCCCAGCTCATTAAGACAAGGTGAAAACTACTATTTGTTCTGAGCCTTTCCTTATCATACTATTGTACCTTTAGCTCTTGGGCAAACTAGTGTTCTTTTCTTTCTTTTTTTTTTTTCCAAAAGATAAATGTTAGGACATGTTAAGAAATACTCATAACTGAGCCATGAAGACCGAACGCATCCTGGGACAGAAGTGAGATGCACAGCTTATGTTTATAGCTTCTCATAATCGCAGAAGGCTCTGGATTCGTAGGTGTGAGTCAAGCTGAGTTAATGTCTAAGAGAGGAAGAATCCTCCCAGAGCTGACCCTGAAAGCCTCCAGCTCCCAGACCCTGGAATAGGACTTGAGGCCCACTGCCTGACTCCATACTCTCGCCCAAAACATCACTGGAGAACAAGGATGAGAATTCAGCAGGGTCACATTAATTCACAGTCTGGGAAAAGGTAATAAAGATAGATTTGAAAGCCAGTTGGCAAGGCGGGCCTACCAACTGAAAGGGTCTTTCAGCACAGGAAAGAAAGCTCACCTCTTGGTTTTTAACCTTACTATTAATTCTTACATACAAATCTTTATAATGACACTCATCCTAATACCTGAAGAAAACACAGTAACTGGCATCAAAAAGTGAGTGAGACTTTACAACTCGGACATCACCCAGAGATGGCAGAGGCAGGGGAGATCCAAGCCCTCACCCGCTGGTTCCCAGACAGCTGGAGAAGCAGCAGCACTCCCTTGTACAGATGTTGACCTCACACTGCGTCTGGGCACAGAAATCCACCAGCAGCCACAAAGTTGAGAGTCACCAGCTCCTGACCCACTGCTGAATTCAGCAGATTCCTCTCTTTCAAAACCTTTACTGATATTTCACAAAGAGCTTGGTTGCCTCGTGGGAGCCAATATAAAGGCATACAAGACAAGAACTGATCCCGACCAGGGTGGTCACTCTGATCTCCCCGGTCCTCGGGTCATGAAGTGACTTGGCATGGCCCATAAAGTGGAGCCCCCTTTCCAAACCAATAAGGAAGGTACCTCACAGGCGCGGGGCCTCCATTCCTGCCCATCGCCAGCCACCAGTCTCAACCCTGTGCCCTCTGCAATCAAGGACTCGGCTAACACTTTACACAAGACACTTGCCACCTGGGTGCACAGCCCCCAAAATATGCCCTGATTCAGTCTTTGGCATTCACACTGGAAAGGACATTTCAAAGCTCTGTCTCCTATCCAGAGAAATGTTCTCAGAGTCTGAAGCCCTGGGGTGGGTGAGTCAGGTGGGGGGACCTCCAAGCATCCCAGACCACAGCAGTCTTGTCGCACACAACAGCTCTGGTGCCCAATGGCAACCCGAAAATCAATGGGTTCCCAAAGGAGCTGCCCTTGGGGCTAGGCCAGGCCCAAGTTACTGTCTTCTTTGGCGCTTCGGGCTAAGGCTTCTGGCATTCTTTTGGGGGGAGGGAGCGGACTCTAAGAAATAGTGAACAGGAGAGGCTGGGGCTTCATTCCTTCCCTCCCTTAACAAACATTCCTGAGGCCACAGGGGGTTGCTGACACCCAGCTGGTGTATTTAACGCTTCCTAATGAGTCCCCCAAACAGCTTTGTGGAATTCAAGCCACTCTAGTGACATTTTAGACATCAGTCCCCTCCCCTCCCCCCACTGAAGACTTCCACTGGTTGAACGGATGGGAACAGAAACATGCAAAAAATCCGCCAGGATCACATATATCCACCATCTCTACTTCCGTTACGTAGATTCCTACAGCATGGATGTTATTCCTGTCCCCTCTCTAACAACCGCATGGAAAAATGGGTTTGAGTGCATTTTTTTCACCAACTGTAGCAAAATTTCAAGGCAGAAATCAGCAGAAACATACTGAGGAGTGATGAATCCTGTCGCCATCTGTCAGTGGAGGTTCTGCTGGGCTTCATGCATGCACCCCGAATTCCAAGAATGCTACTCCTCTGAAGTTAGTATCCCTTTAGCTTCAAACTAGACCCAGAGAATAGTCAGTCCTGATCCTGAACAGCCACTGTGGATGCCCATAAAACACAGCACTTGGGAGTTCCTGCTTCAATTTCCTTTCTCCAGCTACAAAAATGCAGATGAAGCAAGTATTTGTTTGCGTTTGACTATGTAAATAAAGCCTATTCTCAGGGCCAACGCGTGGGAGGAAAACAGCCCTCCATGCAAACACTGGCAATGCCAGGGGCCTCTAAACACACCACCCTAAAGGCCAGTGTCTTCAAAAAGAAACAAGTTTAAAGGCAAAAATCCTTTAAGAGCAAAGGTGATACATGGTTAATCTAACAAAAGTGATTCAAAACCAGGCTAATTTTGCCCCCAGAGGACATTTGGCAATGTCTGGAGACGTTTTTGTTGTTACACCTGGAGAGAGGTGACAGTGGCATCAAGCAGGTAGAGGCCGGGGAGGCTGCTGAGCATCCTCCAAAACACAGGGCAGCCCCACAGCACAGCAAACACAGACTCAGCTCACAAAGTCCACAATGCCAAGGCTGGCAAACCCTCACCTAACCGATGTGATGAATGTATTCAATATGGTATTGCAGGAGATCCCAGACCCAAGCACATGGCACTGACTGGAGGGGAGCAGCAGGCATGAACACTGGGGCCAGAGTCTGATTCTTAGGGCCCTTCCCAGAACTCAACAGTTTGTGACCTCAGGATACACCATTTGCCCTGCCTGGGCCACAGCTGTTTCATCTATAAAATGGGCTGATAAAATTCCATCTGAAGACCAGGACCAAACCAGCCCTGTTCTTGACACCCCTCCCAATTCTACTACACGCACTCCCATGAGGCTTTCAAATGATACCCTCATTATCATAAAGAGAAGGTGTCCTCTTACCTTAACCCAAGCTACCCCCAAATCAGTCTGCTAAATAGCAAGTGAGTTGCACAATATTCCAGGTCTCTAATATGTAACTATTTAATTACAAGGTTTTTTAAGCGGAAAAAAAAAAACAAAAAAAAAGCAACTATTAGAAGATCTATTTTTTAATGAGCCCCAGTGACTTTTCAGTAGCTTTTGGGAAAGGAAGATTCAAAGCTTGGATTAATCCATATTCTGAGCCAGGCGCGGTGGCTCACGCCTGTAATGCCAGGACTTTGGGAGGCAGAGGAGTTCGAGACCAGCCTGGGCAAAACAGTGAAACCCCCGTTTCCACAAAAAATAAAAAATTAACCAGGCATGGTGGCGCACATCTGTGGTCCCAGCTACTCAGGAGGCTGACAGAACAAGACCCTGTCTCAAAAAAAAAAAAAAGAAAAAAAAGAAAAAGAGTGTTCTGGCTGGGCAGAGTGTACACATTTTATGACTGTCCACCATGTTTCCAAAGAAGCCAATGTGATAAAAGATTACACATTGGTCCAATTTTAAACAATGGCAACCTCTTTCCTGAGTTCAACAAAAATTTAGTGCAAAGCTAAACAAGGCTTCCCCAAATCCCTCCACAAAGTTCTGTAATCATAAAAGCGACAGAAAATATAGAATGGAAGACGTTGGTGTCTCATTTGCTATTTGAACAACAAAGCCATCCCACTTCCCAAACTGATTACCAGTGGGGCGGGTTAGGAATCACTTAATTTCTTCCTGCTGTGGAGAGGCAGGAAAGCCGAGAAAACCAGTAAATCATCTTCAAACGCTTCTAGTCGCCAAGAATCTTTACATTGGAAAAGGAACTTCGTCCATAGGAAAGGTCCGACTCAACCCTTCCCAGAGAAACTGATCACTACACACTGTTAACCAGAACACAGGGTGACTAGACTGTTGTTTATGTGTTTGCTTTTACAAGTTCATACAGGTTCAACTGGTAAGTTTCCAGATGGATTTTGTTTTGAGACAAGAAAATTCAATGTTCTAAAGCAAACCACACACACAACATTCCTGATGAGATACAGCTGGAATTTCTTTCTTATTATTAGAACTAGGGTCCTGCTCTTAAGAAGCAGGCTTTCAGGTTTCTCTAAGTTTGCGCAGGTATCCAGTGCGCAGGGGATCTGGGACTGGAAGCCGAAAGTCAGTAAACATTGATGGGCTGAAGGGAATAGAGAAGTTGCGCTGGCGACAGCTGCTACTCTGGGTTTCGTAGTGATCACAGGCACGGGTCCAAGGTGCGCCGAACCAGGGACCCCAGAGAGGCAAACACAGGTGGGGACGGCTAGGGGACACGTTCCTCCCCTGGCCTCCGGGCAGCCCCGCAGGTGCAGGCCGCCGCTGGCGGGCCCGGGAGTGCCAGAGGACCCGGCCAGGCCCCTGCCCGGAGGAGGGAGGGGGAGGGGAAGAGGACTCGGAACAGGAGCCATTTAAACTCTGCTAGGCGCGGGGAACCGCCAGGACCACACGCCCACGCTGGTCCAGGCGCCCAGTCCCCGCAGGTGACCCCAGCAGACGCGCGCGCCAGAGCCGGGGGCGCGAGCCTACCACCCCTCCCGCGCCCCTACCCCGACGCGCCCCGCAGCGCAGCCAGCTCCGGGCTGTCACCACCCGCGCCCGGCGGCCGCCTTACCTTGGTGATGACCAGCGGCTCGCCGTGCTCGCGGCCGCCCTTCAGGGTGAAGCCCCACGGGGCGCCGCCGCTCAGCTGCACCTCCACCAGGCGCCCGCCGTCGGCCGCCCGCGTCTCGGCCTCGGCCAGGCGCTCGGGCCGCGCGCGGGGCTCGGCGCCCTCCATGGCGCGTCCGCTCAGCGTCCCTGGCCCGCGCCCATGCACTCCGGGCAGTCCCGGCCGTGGGATCGTGAGGGAGGCTCCGGGCACAGCAGAACTTGCGCCGTAACTTGGAAAGAAAGTGCCGGCCCGGCAGCGGAGGGAGCCCGGAGGGCTAGCGGGGAGGGGGCGGGGCCGGGGCCCCGGCTGGGGCCAGGGCCGGCGGGGAGGGGGCGGGAGGGGGCGGGGCCGACGAGGGGCGGGGCAGGCGCGCTCGGGAGCTCGCGCCGCGGGGCCGGGCCCGGGGAGCGCGTCAAGGGGTCCAGCCCCGGGCCCGCAGGGTGAGGGGCGGGGTTCAGGTGCGCGCTCGGGGTCCCACGCGGCCGCTCGTACCGGGGAGAGTTGGGGAGGGGCGCGCCCCAGTTCTCTCGTCCGGAGGAGGGGAGCGGGCCGGGAGGGGCGCTCAGGCGCGCGCGCCGTTCGGCGGGGTCGGGGTCGAGGAGCGCGCGCCCCGGGGCTGGCGGAGCCTGCGCGGGCGGGGACGGGGGCAGAGGCCCCGGCGCCAGGTCGGGCCCTTCCTCCCGCGCCAGAGCTCAGCAGTGCTTCGAAGCTCTGGGCGTCCCCGTCCGCCGGCTGGAGGCCGGAACCGGGCAGGTGAGGCGGCGGGCGCGGTGTGGCGTGTCCGGAGCCCCGGCCTCCTCCGTCTCGGGGCGCGCGGCCCGCCGGCGCCCCCACTTTGTTCTCGCGCACCGCGGGATGCGGGTTGCCGCGCAGGTGAGAGCGGAAGTGCCCGCGGTGTGCCCGCTGCTCCGGGGCAGGGAGACCGCTCGTCCCGCGCGGCCTTGCGCGCACTCACACTCCGGACTTGGAGAGCGGGGAAGGGCGCCCCCCAGCAGCCTGGGCGGGGCGCGGGTCTGGCCTCTGGAGAGGCTCGGAAGGCGGGCGCAGAAGGACCGTGCCCCGTTTCAGCGAGGGCCTTCCCACCTTCCCGCAGAGGCCTCCCGCAGCGCCTGCCCACGGCTCCTCCCACAGCCACCGCGCGGAAAGCCTTTCTGTCTAGACGCTGGCCCCACTCGCCTAGGATTGGGCCACAAGGTCTTCAAGTCTCCCACGTTTAAATCCCCGAAAAGGGGAGGTGGTGGTCTGGGATTGGTGAAAGTTTGCGGACAAAATGTGTGCCGCCTCTTCCTGTTCGGTTTCAGTTTCCATGAAACTCTGGTCTAAAATACCTGCATGGATAGGTATTTACATGCTTTGCAAAAAAGCTGTTTTCCTTGCCTTTTGTATACGTAGCTGAACGCTGGTGAACACCTCTTTTCTTTCTTCTAAGCAGCTCCATCCAAGCCCTTTCCGGAGGTGACGATTCTGGAGTACCCATCCAGGACAGGCTCGGAGAGCACTGGACGGAGAGTCAGGGGTCCCGGGGTCTGGGTTCTGCCAGTGTCAAACTGGGACAAGAAATCTCAGCTCTGGTCTGTTTCTTCAGAGGTCAAGTGAGAGGGGTGCATTCTGTGGGGGTGTCTCATGCAGCCAATTGAATTCGGAGTCCCAGCTCCAGTGGGCACCTGTCATGGCGCTGGGCACGTGGACTGCCCCATAATTAACTTCCAACTACAGTCTCTGAATGCTTTGAGTTAGAAGAATGAGACGATTTTTTCTTTTTCAAAGATTAAACGAAGGCTTAAGGAATGTGCCTCTCAGAATCCAGTCGAGTGTATCTTGACTGTGGTGATGGTCACAGGAGTCTGCCAAATTAATTTGCACAGAACTGAATTGCACAGAACTAAATGCACGTGAAATGGGAAATCTGAAAAGGCTTGGTGGATTGTATCAATGTCCATATCCAGGTTGTGACATTGTGCTGTAGTTTTGTAACGTGTTGCCATTGGAACAGGCAGGTGAAGAGTGAAGGGTGCACAGGACTTCCCTGTATTATTCCTTACTGAGAGGTGACGCCAACTGGAATTCTGTGTTGGGTGGGAACTCAGAGAACTTTTCTGTCTTACAAGAGGATTGTAAAATGCACCAATCAGCACTCTGTGGTTAGCTAGAGGTTTGTAAAATGCACAAATCAGTGCTCTGTAAAAATGCACCAATCAGCATTCTGTGGTTAGCTAGAGGTTTTAAAATGGACCAATCAGCAGGATGTGGGTGGGGACAAATAAGGGAATAAAAGCTGGCTACCCCAGCCAGCAGTGGCAACCCGCTCCCCTCCCCTTCCATGCTGTAGAAGCTTTGTTCTTTCACTTTTCACAATAATCTTGCTGCTGCTCACTCTTGGAGTCTGTGCCACCTTTAAGAGCTGTAACACTCACAGCAAAGGTCTGCGGCTTCATTCTTGAAGTCAGAGAGACCAAGAACCCACCAGAAGGAACCAAATCTGGACACATTACAATTACATGTAAATCCAGTTATCTCACAAAGTTTCAGAAATGGATAGATATGATAAATCAAAAGATAAAGAGCCATCTAAATATACCCAGTGTGCTTATTAAAGTTTTCAGACATGTCTTACTCCCAAAATAGGCCACTCCCTACCTCCCCACCCCAAGCTCGTATAGACTTCAGTTTAAGCTCTTACCTGAGGCTAAAATTCAGACCACTAGACTCACTATAAAGCAGAGACAGTGATTTCATTGTCTCCATAAATCCAGCATTATTCTATACAGCCCCAAAGTCATCTTTAACATTTTATGTTCACTGTATATAATCATTGTCAGATTACCCATCTGCCACTTGAAAGGTTTATACTTTTTGTTTAAAAGGACTCCCTTGTTCTTAAACTTAGCTGGAAATTTACATCCATCCTTACTAAACTGTGTTTAGCTGAGGTTTTTTGGTTTTTTAATCTTCACATTAAGCATCCATCTTAGGACGGTTGGAATATTTATGAGGCTGCTATCTATAATGATGTTATGCTGTAAAGGACTGAACCAAGACTTGTGTGGCCTGCTATGAGACAGGTGCCTGCTCAGAGTCATAAATCCTTTTATGATATTCTTGGGGTTACTATGGTCTAGGTCCGATGACAGCACTTCTATATTGTGTTTGTTTTGTCAAGACACTGACAATCATCTTGTGAAAATATATCTCATGGCTGAAAGGCATCACCCCAGCTGATCAGCGTTGCACCCCCATTGCGAGAGTTTAGTATGACATTGAACCGGTGTGTGGACCCCTAGTAGATGGCTTTCTTTTCTGAGAACTCATAACTCTGGTGGAATTTTCAGAGGCAGAATCCATTTGTCCACGTTAGTCTTTCATCCTTTTGGAAAGCTGAGGGGCATGTTTGTTCTGTGTAATTTCTCACTGTGGTTGTTCATTGCTCAGAGAATAGGGTGAGCATATACTCTCTTCTGGACCTGCAAGGAGTACGACCCTGTGAGCGCCTGCCCTGAGGATTCAGTAGCCTTAGGTGTTTGTTTCGCTTTTTCTTTTCTTTCTTTCTTTTTTTTTTTTTTTTTTTTTCTCTTTTTTTTTTGAGACAGAGTCTCACTGTGTCACCCAGGCTGGAGTGCAGTGGCACGATCACAGCTCACTGAAGCTTGATAGCCCCAGGCTCAGGTGATCCTCCCACCTCAGCCTCCTAAGTAGCTGGGACTATAGGCATATGCCACCACCACGCCTGGCTAATTTTTTATTTTTTGTAGAAATGGGATCTCACTGTGTTGTCCAGGCTGGTGTCAAACTCCTGGGCTCAAGTGATCCACCCACCTCAGCCACCCAAAGTACTGGGATTACAGGCATGAGCCACTGCACCTGGCCACTTTTTCTTTTTCTTTTCTTTTTTTTTTTTTTTTTGAGATGGAGTTTTGCTCTTGTCACCCAGGCTGAAGTGCAATGGTAAGATCTTGGCTCACTGCAATTTCTGCCTCCCAGGTTCAAGTGATTCTCCTGCCTCAGTCTCCCAAGTAGCTGGGATTACAGGCATGCGCCACCTTGTCTGGCTAATTTTTGTATTTTTAGTAGAGATGGGATTTCGCCATGTTGGTCAGGCTGGTCTCAAACTGTTGACTTCAGGTGATCCAGCCGCCTCGGCCTCCCAAAATGCTGGGATCAGGTGTGAGCCACCGCAGCCGATCACCGGCCACTTTTTCTAATCTGAGGTTTATTTCCTATGAGAGAGAAGAGATAGATGAAACTGAGGATAGTTCTGCTTTCACTTTGTCAACAGTGAATGAATTAATGAATGAAAGGCAAATTAACCAACTTCCAGCAACTTCACTAATAGCTAATCCTCTTTATGAAATAGAGCTCAAATTATTTTAGCTTTTTGTTCTAAAAAGAAAAGAGATTTATACTCATTATAAAATGTGGTAGAAGATGGAGTTCCAAAATTTTACTTTCACATTTCAAATAGTGGCTCCGTAGGGTCAAGCCTTGCAGAAAACCTTTTTTAAAAGGCAATATTAGCCATTTCCTACTAAACCCACTGTGTTTCTATTAATTCAGACTGGCACAGGATCAATCAAGATCAGAGAACACAAGAGTGACGCAGTTGAAGGAAATCTATGGGCAGGATACGCTGACTCACACTGGTAACCCCAGCACTTTGGGAGGCCCAGGTGGGAGGATCGCGTGAGCCCAGGAGTTCAAGACCAGCTTGGCAACATAAGGAGACCCCGTCTCTAAAGAAAAGTTTTTAAATTAGTCCGACGTGGTAGTGTATGTCTGTAGTACCAGCTACTCCGGAGGCTGAGGTGAGAGGCTCGCTTGAGCCTGGGAGGCGGAGGCTGCAGTGAACTGGGATTATGCCCCTGTACTTCATCCTGGGTGACAGAGCAAAACTCTGTCACAAAGAAACATTAAAAAATTGCTTTAGAAAGCCATTGACTATGTTTTGCTTTATTTTGTTTTGTATTTTGTAGAAAGGGTCTCACTTTGTTGCCCATGCTGGAGTGCAGTGGTGTAATCATGACTCACTGCAGCCTCAACTGCCTGGACTCAAGCGATTCCCCCACCTCAGCCTCTTGAATAGCTGAGACCACAGACCTGTACCACCACGCCTAACTCATTTTTTTATTATTTGTAGAGATGAGGTCTTGCTATATTACCCAGGCTGGTCTTGAACTCCTGGCCTCAAGTGATCCTCCTGCCTCGACCTCCCCAAGTGCTGGGATTCCAGGCATGAGCCATTGCACCCAGCCTGTTTTTTGTATTTTAATAAAATTGCCAATAAGCATACATTTCTTGAGCACTTTTTACTTGCCCAATACTTGGGGTGGGGGCGGGGACGGGGTGGAGGAATGTAATGGTGCAGGAAATATGAAACATTAACTGTAGCAGTGAGGAAAAGGAAATGACATCTCGTGAAAAATCAGTACAATTAAGTGCTAAACCACTTTTAACTATAAAAGTTTTAACAGGAGAGAAATTAGAATGTTAAAAATGATAAGAAAGCCATAAGGGCCGGGTGTGGTGGCCTCTGCATCTGTCATCTCAACACTTTGGGAGTCTAAAGTGGGAGGATCGCTGGAGCCCCAGAGGTCAAGGCTGCAGTGAGTCAAGATTGCACCACTGCACTCCAGCCTGGGCCACAGAGGGAGACCCTCTCTCCAAAGTAAATAAATAAATAAAGCCATAAGTAAAATATTTTAGTTTTCATCTTTCATTGTAGAAATTTCAAATGGACACAAAAGTAGAGCTCTTGTTTCATCCTTCACCCACTCTTTATGCTGAAATATTTCAAAGCTCATCCAAGTCTTAAAGACAAAGCTGCATCCTGGTGGCTGAGAGGAAGTGGGGGTGAGGGTTCCTCTGGTGGCGCCTCCACCCCCCAACACAGGCTGCAGGCTGATAGGAAGCTCCTTCATGGAAAGTTGATCCGCTTAAAGACAGGAAGGCAGAAATATCTTAGTGAATCCAGTTCTTACGCAACTTCTCAGGAGAATAATGTCAAAATCAGTTTCAAAAAGGCTGTCTCGATGCACAAAGCGACTCTCCAATAGTGCCTTCTCTTGGTGACCACAGAGCTCATTCTTTCAACAAGTCTGCCGTCACCCAGCACAACCCATTCCCACATGGAGCTGAGTGTCCTGGAGGGGGCCTGGAGAGGGTGGAGAGACTCAGCTACCACCGGTAGGTAACAAAGACCACGGTGTGACCTCAGCGTGGTGGCTCTGTGCAAGGAGAACAAGATCTCCAGTGGAGGAGCCACGAGGCTGCAGAACTGTGAGACTCATCAACAAAAACATTGGAACCACCATGATTTATCACTGGAGAATGGTGGAAAAGGGTGACAGTAGGCTAGGCGTGGTGGCTCATGCCTGTAATCCCAGAACTTTGGGAGGCTAAAGCAGGCGGATCACCTGAGGTCAGGAGTTCGAGACCAGCCTGGCCAACATGGTGAGACCCCGTCTGTACTAAAAATACAAAAATTAGCTGGGTATCGTGGTGGGCGCCTGTCATCCCAGCTACTCTGGAGGCTGAGGCAGGAGAATTGCTGGAACCCGGGAGGCGGAGGCTGCAGTGAGCCAAAATCACATCACTGTACTCCAGCCTGGGCAACAGAGCGAGACTCCATCTCAAAAATAAAAATAAAATAAAATAGAATAAAAGGGTGATAGTGAGCCAGGGAATGAAGGAGAGTGACTCCAGAGTCAGCAAAGGACTTCACCTGCACAGAGAACAGGGCGGTATGAACCCAGGACACCAGCAGCCTCAAGGCAGGGGATTTAAGTGGGGAGAAAGCTGGTGGAAAAAGGTGAGTGGGGCCAGAAAGCCACCTTCACCACCCCCTGCCCGAGCAAGGTGGTCAGGAGGGGTGTGGGGAGGAAAGCAGCCCGTGCTCCGTGGCTGGAGGAGGCACAGTCAGGGAGGGCAAGGTGTCCCTCCATGCCTCCTCCAGAAGGGGCCACTGAGAGAGGAGGCTGAGGATGGGAGTTCCTGGTGATTGCGGGTTTCCAGTGGAGGAGGGGAGCACCTGGAGGCTTGGCTGCCTGGCTTGGCTAGCATGAGCAGAAAACAAGGGTATGATAAAGGGCAGATGCTCCCAGGAAGACAGTGGACAGTGGAGGCTGGCGGCGTGGGTATAGAGGGTTCAAAGACCTCGAAATGAAGTGCGGGAGGGTGGGGGGTGTGTTAAAACAAACTCCTGGGTTTCTGAGCTAAGTAACTGAGTTGAGAGACAGATAAATGGAAGATTGGAAGTGGAAGAAGTACAAGAGCCAGGGAGGGGAGGCAATGATTTCCACTTCAACAGGTGGAGTTTGACATGCCTTTGGGATACTGTATGAGTTTCCCAGGGCTGTGTGTACAAATTACCATTATGGCTTAGAACAAGAAAAATGTATCTTTTTTTCTTTCTCTCTCTCTCTCTTTTTTTTTTTTTTTTTGTAGTTGTTGTTGTTGAGACAGGGTCTCACTCTGTTGCCCAGTCAGGAAAGTGGCACAATCACAGCTCACTGCAGCCTCAGTCTCCCAGGCTCAAGGTGGATGCATTTAGGGCCAGATATCGGCTGGGGAAAGGACCACACTACCTTAATCTGGAGTTACTCAGTGCCAATGTACACCTGTCTCTCTCTTTTTCCTCCTTCCTGCCACTTCATCCCACCCTTCTGACCATGCAGTTAGGGGGACCCCAACTGAGCATGAGTGAGGGGATCAGCAGATGGAAGGTGCTTGGTGTCAGCACTGCAGCTCTGTCAGAAAGACGTGGGAGCGAGTGTTCTTGGCCATAGGTGTGGCTTGCTGTTAGCCTGCTGGGCAGCCATGGTGTGAGTTGTGTCTCCCAGGGAGAGGACATGGGTGGCCAGAATGGACATCACCAATGCTAACCAATGTAAGACCTCAGGAATATTTGGGGCCTTGTTGATTCTTCCGTCCCTCTCTATCTATCTATGGCTCACATACTCTCTACTTAATGTATGCATCCAACATTTCTCGTAAGTCACTTGCTTCATTACATATTGTCTCCTGTTTTTCCTCTTTTTATTTTTATTTTTTTTAAGAGATGGAGTCTCACTATGTTACTCAGACTGGAATGAATTACAAAACGGCCATGTACATAATTTTAGGTGGTACACATTCCAGATGCTTCAGGTACAATGATAAGGCAGAGATGATGATAATTAATTTGAAGTGACTTCTTTCTTTTTCTTTCTTTTCTTTTTTTAGACACAGGGTCTCTAAAAGGAATAGATATGGAATTGTGTCAATAAAACTTCATTTAGAGAAGCAGATGGAGATAATTTACCAATCCCTGCTCTATTGTAGCAAACTAAGTAAAACAAAATAACAATAAAATATGATACGTATGGGATTTTGAAATGTGTCACATTCTCTCCCTGAGAGATGCAGTTCACACCATGGCTGCCCAGCAAGCTCACAGCAGGGTCTCACTGTGTTGCCCAGGCTGGAGTGCAGTGGTGCAATCATAGCTCACTGTAGGCTCAATCTCCCAGGCTGAAGCCATCCTACCACCTCAGTCTCCTGAGTAGCTGGGACTACAGGTGTGTGCCACCACGCCTGGCTGAGTTTCTTTTATTTTGTAAAGCGGAATAAAATACTCTTAAAAATCCAGCAAATACACATTTCAAAAGCCCATGCATATTTCTTATTTTATTGTTGTTATGTTTTACTTAGTTTGCTACAATACAGTGGGGGTTGGTAAATTATGTCCATCTGTTCCTCCAAATCAAGTTTTATTGACACAATGCCATGCCCATTCCTTTACCTCCTGTCTGTGGACACTTCATGGTTCTTATGGCAGAGATGGGTAATTGCAACAAAGACCAGGTGGCCTGCAAAATGTGAAGGATTTACCATCTGGCTCATCTTTTAGAGTTTTCTGACTCCTGTAATAAAGAAACGTCCAGTGTGGGCAACATGGTGAAACCCCATCTCTACAAAAAATAGAAAACAATTAGCCGATCATGGTAGTGTACCTGTAGTCCCAGCCACTGGGGAGGTTGAAGTGGGAGGATTGCTTGAGCCTGAGAGTTGGAGGCTGCAGTGAGCCATAACTACTCCACTGCACTCCAGCCTGGGCAATAGAGTGAGACCCTGTCTCAAAAATAAAATTAAGTACTGTTACAAGTTTGGGCCAGGTACAGTGGCTCACACCTGTAATCCCAGCATTTTGGTAGGACAAGGCAGGAGGATCAGTCGAGGCCAGGAGTTCAAGACCAGCCTTGGCAACATGGCCAGTCCCCATCTCTACCAAAAAAAAAAAAAAAAAAGCTAGGCATGGTGTCGTGTGCCTATAGTTGCAGCTACTGGGGAGGCTGGGGCAGGAGGATGGCTTGAATCCAGGAGCTGCAGTGAGCTGTGATGGTGCCACTGTACTCCAGCCTGGGCAACAGAGCAAGACTCTGTCTCTAAAAAGAAGAAATGTCACAAATTTAAGAACCTCAGGTTATACACACGTTACGTTTACTCTAGGTCACTAGATGTTCAAACCAGGACAAAGCAATCACCCCGAGGACTTAGGGGTAAAGGGCCACTGCTCTTAGACCATCAGGCTCTGCTCTGAGGAGTAACTGACCACATTGTGTATGTTAGTGCCTTTGCATGCTCCTGATCCTGACGTGTGTTCTAGTGAGCATCACGGACAATGTCTCCGTAGGGCGCAGTGCAGTGTTAAGGGAAGCCGTGCTGTCTGCCTGCAGGTCAGCTTTAACCACAGGCCATGCCCCTGAGGTTAATGTGTGTTTCCTATTCTCTACTCAAGACCACTTAAGTGCCTGGGAAGCAGTCATTGCAAAATTAGCCAAAGTCTATGGTTAAGGAGGAATTGAGTCCTTTTTGTTAGATACATGAGATTTCACAGTCTTGTATGAAGGTGGACTCCAAAGCACATAGTCATCCCAGAGTCATCTCATTTTAATGTGTTAGTATAATGTCTTAAGTATGTAATATGTGTATAGGCATGTCTGTTCTCATCACCCCAGCCCACCCTGCCACACACACACACACACACACACACACACACACACACACACACACACACTTCCTTGAAACCACAGTTGCACTTAGCATCAAATTTGGCCACCTGCAACCTGCCTCAGCCTTCTGAAAAGTGGACTTCAAGAAAAGTGCAGCTTCGGCCGGGCATGGTGGCTCACGCCTGTAATCCCAGCACTTTGGGAGGCCAAGGTGGGTGGATCACGAGGTCAGGAGTTCAAGACCAGCCTGGCCAACATGGTGAAACCCTGTCTCTACTAAAAATACAAAAATTACCCAGGCATGGTGGTGGGCGCCTGTAATCCCAGCTACTGGGGAGGCTGAGGCAGGAGAATTGCTTGAACCCGGGAGGTGGAGGTTGCAGTGAGCTGAGATCGTGCCACTGTACTCCAGCCTGGGTGACAGAGCAAGACTCCATCTCAAAAAAAAAAAAAGAAAAGAAAAGTGCAGCTTCAAGAGGGTGGGGTGAGAAGATGCATTTTCTTGTCTGACTAGTTTGCAGACACTCTTGGTGATTGCAAGGGGCATCCCCAGTCCCAGTCTTGTGGCAGTACTCATGGCATCATCTGCCTGGGTTTGATTCTCAACTCCACCAGATGTGTGACCTTAGACGAGTTCCTTCCCCTCTTCTGGTGCCTCATGCATTAAGAAGGGATAAAACAGAGGAGCCACAGGGGTGGAGGTGAGAATTACAAAAGACAATGCATATCTGATGTTCCTGGTCCATGGAAGGCAATCATATAATATCACTGAACTTTCCTCTTCTCAGGACACAACCCACCTCTCTTCCCATGCTGAGACTACCTGGCTCACAGAATCATCTGCCTGTTGTACAGCTGAAGTTCTACCCTTAGGCACCATTTCTCCATTCATGAATTTCTGCTGTTTTCCAGAGGATGGACACAGTCCAAGACTCTCATGTTTCATTCAGCCAGATCAATACCAAACAACCAGCACGGATCAGGCTGTCTGAGTTCTAAGTCTGTGTTCAAAACCCGTTCCTTTCACACCTATAATCCCAGCACTTTGGGAGGCCAAAGTGGGAGGATTGGTTGAGGCCTGGAGTTCCAGACTAGCCTGGGCAACATAGTAAGACCCTGTCTTTACATTTTTTTAAAGTTAGCTGGGCATGGTGGCACATGCCTGTCATCTCTGCTACTTAGGAGGCTAAGATGGGAGAATCACTTGAGCCCGGGAAGTCAAGGCTGCAGTGAGCCCTGATCACACCACTGCACTCCAACTTGGGCAACAGAGTGAGACCTTGTCTCAAAAAAAACACAAAACAAACAATTAAAAAAATTCCTTATGTGGAATATTTGCAGAGCTGCCAAATTCCCCCAGGAGGAGAAGAAGGGGTTCAATTCCAAACTCTAAGCCACTGCAACAAGTTTTACTTTCTCAAAGTTTTGTAATCAACCCTAAGCATTTTTGGCCATTCCACAAGGTCAAACTAAGCACATTTAATTCTGGATGGGGAGGGCAGCAGACGCTACCTGGAGTCACCCCGGGATGGACTCCTCCTTCCATCCATTAAAAATTTTCTTCACTCTCAGCTGCCAGCCCTTGCCCCTCTTTGTAGGAAGATGTGCTTAGGTGGCAGGAACTCACTCAGGGATCCTGAGGAGCCAGCCAACCCTGGGAGTTGAAGTGTCCACCCCCAGGGGCAGCCTGGACTGGCTGACTGGCAGAAGTGGGACAGGAACACTGCAGCCCCCTGGCCCCACCAGGCGGCCCTGAGAGCAGCTGTGGTGGACTCTCTTGCTGACTGTGAGGAACCAACCAGCCTTGTTGTGAGCTGCCCTGCAGGGAGGCCCATGTGACAAGGAACTACACGGCCTTGGAGACAGCCCACAAGGAACTGAATCCTGCCTGGAAACACAGAAGCCGGCATCCTAGTGGGATTTCTGTCTTTTGACTTTAGTAGGAGATAGGATATTCAAGAACATCTATACATTTGGGACATCATTTCAAATTGGAATGGATTTACTGACTTTTTTTCTCTATAAGAGATGCAAATGGGAGGTGTGGGAAGGGGTCTTGCCATGTTGCCCAGGCTGGTCTTGAACTCCTGGCCTCAAGTGATCATTCCACCTCAGCCTCCCAAGTCACTGAGATTAGAGGTGTGAGCCATTGCATCTGGCTGGGTCTGCTGGCTTTTGATTGAACAAACCATTTTCATCATTCATGATCTTAAAAGCACAAATTTTTTTTCTAAGTTCAATTTGGCTGTCAATGAAGTGTGTGTAATTTTTCTAAAATTCTTTATTATTATTATGAGACTGGGTCTCATTCTGTCGCCCCAGGCTGGAGTGAAGTGGCGCGACCTCGGCTCACTGCATCTTCAACTTCCCTGGCTACAGCGATCCTCCCACCTTAGCCTCCCAAGTATTTGGAACCACAGGCGCGCACCACCATGCTTTTGTATTTTTGGTAGAGACGGGGTTTTGCCATGTTTCCCAGGCTGGTCTTGAACTCCGGAGCTCAAGTGACCCACCCGCCTCAGCCTCCCAAAGTGCTGAGATTATAGGTGTGAACCACCGTGCCAGGGCAATTTTTCTAAAATTCAATGAAGAGTCAATTTTGTTTGTAGATCTGACAAAAAGTATATGTGTGTGCGTGTGTGTGCACACGTGTGTGTGTATACTTTCAAAGCCACTCC
Source organism: Chlorocebus sabaeus (assembly GCF_047675955.1). Taxonomy (NCBI): domain Eukaryota; kingdom Metazoa; phylum Chordata; class Mammalia; order Primates; family Cercopithecidae; genus Chlorocebus; species Chlorocebus sabaeus. The sequence goes on from NC_132933.1 coordinate 143,182,494, forward strand.
AAAGAGAGCAGATTTATATAAAAGTGTTTGCTTTCAATGGGCCTTGGGTGTTTGTCAACTGAACTCAAGTACATAGCTAAGCATCAGGTCTCAGAATCATTACATTCCTTTTTTGGAAAAACTTTTTCTCCTTTTGAGATGAAAAGTCCAAATGTCACCATATAGGATAAGGTGAACTGAACTGAAACTCTGACATTCTCATGAAGAAATGTAGACACATGTCTTTGTAGAATTATGTATGCTTTCTTGCACATCAGAAAAAGCATGAAATGTGAATTTACATGTAAAATACTGCACTTGATGTTAATTTAAATAAACATTGAACTATCTTTAATAGTCTGTACTTGTTCATTTTTTGGGGCTCTGTTGTGGTAGTCATTAAACATTTAAAATAATAGTATCAACTACTCATACCACAATCAGCTTTTCATATCTGTCTTGTTTCCTTTTCTTTCTACTTGCTGTTTATTCTATCACAAATGCCAGTTTCAACTCTGAGCTATATGAAAATGGTTACTTTTGGCATATTTACTCCATCAGACTGTTATCAATATCATTTTTTTTGATACAGGATCTTGCTGTTTTACCCAGGCTGGAGTGCAGTGACACTATCAGGGCTCACTGCAGCCTCAACTCTCAAGGCTCAAGCAATCCTCCTACCTCAGCCCCCAACAGCAGCTGGGACCATAGGTGCATACCACCACACCTGGCTAATTTTTTTGAATTTTAGTAGAGATGAGGTTTCACTATGTTGCCCAAGGCTGGTCTTGAACTCCTGAGCTCAAGCAATCCTCCCACCTCAGCCTCCCAAAGGCGTAAGCCACTGAGCCCAGTTCAATAGTTCTTTTCTAAATAGACGTGTTCCGCCAGATTTAATTGTGAATTGGTAATCGAATCACTGTGAAGCAAACCATTTTACCTTCCGTTTTCACTTGTTCTCACAGTTAACAACCGACTAGTTGACTTTTATGGAGAAAGCATTTAAAATGGAGTGTGATGAGTTAGGAGCTTAGCCATGGATAGGTCCATGGGAGGGCAATGTGCTACCCACTTGAGCAAGAGCTTCTCCTGGGAGTTTATCACAATACTGGCTTCCTATTTTATCAGACCAGGATGGAAACGCTCCTTTAAGTTTCAACAGGAGAAAATTGTCAGGACATTCTATTTTTCAACACAAATCTGTGTTTGCCTCTCTCAGTCCTTATCTGTTGTCTTCCTGTTCCCTTTACTCTCTTTTCCTCCCTGCATCCTGACTTCTGTCCCAGGTTAGTCCCAAAAACATCAGAATCCAAGAGGAAGGACGTTGCTCACCATTCTCCAACTAATGATTCCCTCCTTGACTCATCCACTGTATTGAGAATGCTCCAGCTGGGCGCGATGGCTCATGCCTGTAATCCTAGCACTTTGGGAGGCCGAGGTGGGTGGATCACCTGAGATCAGGAGTTCAAGACCAGCCTGGCTAACATGGTGAAACTCCATCTCTACTAAAAATACCAAAGTTAGCCGGGGGTGGTGGCACGCATCTGTAATCCCAGCTGAGGCAGGAGAATCGCTTGAACCCAGGAGGCGGAGGTTGCAGTGAGCCAAGATCACACCACTACACTCTAGCCTGAGCAACAGAGCGAGACTCCATCAAAAAAAAAAAAAAAAAAAAAAGAGAGAGAGAGGAGAGAGAATGCTCCATGGCTTATTTGGATGCTAATCAATTTTACTGCATCTATTTTGAACCAAGTCCTCCACAAATTCAAATACGGCCTGGGAGTTTTCTTTGCTTTTCAGGATAAGATACAAGCTCTAGGGTCTTGGCACTCAAAGTAGGAGCCATAGGCCAGCAGCAGCCACGTCTCCTTGGAGACTGTAAGAAATGCAGAGTCTTGGGCCCCACCCCAGAAACCCTGAATCAGGATCTGCCTTTCCGCAAGATCTGCAGGCGAATGCACAGTAAAGTGGAACTCATACCATGCTCAGGCCTGCTGCCACTTCACGTCTCCCTATTTTACAAAATGTACAATTTGGGCTGGGTAAGATGACTCAGGCCTGTAATCTCAGCACTCTGGGAGGCCAAGGTGAAAGGATGGCTTGAGACCAGGAATTCGAGACCAGCCTGGGCAACATAGCAAGACCTCATTTCTATAAATTTTTTTCTTAAATTAGCAAGACATGATGGTGTATGCCTGTGGTCCCAGCTACTCAGGAGGCTGAGGCGGGAGGACCGCACTACCACACCCAGCTAGTTTTTGTATTTTCAGTAGAGACGGGATTTCTTTATGTTGGCCAAGCTGGTCTCGAACCCCTGACCTCAGGCAATCTGCCCGCTTTGGCCTCCCCAAGTGCTGGGATCACAGGCATGAGCCACCGCACCTGGCCTGTTTTCTTCATTAAGGTTTGGTGACACTACCTTATTTATTGGACACAGAATCTATACCATTGTTCAATCAACTTGTGTATGTTACTCATAAACTCCCATTGAATTGCACTTAAATGAAAGGCAGAGATGCTGTTGGTCATCTGGTGGACCCAAAAGAGGGCTGTGGCTGGAGCAGCTGAAATCCCTTCTCAGGAAAAGCAGCTGAGCACAGAGTTTAAGGCACATTGTGTACCTACAAGGACTCTAGGAGTGAGCACAAAAGCAGGGTGAGGCAAGGAAGGAAGAAAGCAAATTAAGAGCAGTGTCATTTATGAACTGGCCACAAGATTCCCAAGAAACCCAGCTGGTTACACAGGAACATATGAAACCACTCCTCAGAAACCTCCCTAGGAAGGAAAGGTGAGCAATACATCTGCCAGTGACTTCCTGCTTCCTTTCTCTCATTGGAATAAGTTTGTCTGCCCCATTAAGTGTTAATCCTCCTCCATTTCTGGGTTCTTGCCCAGCCTTTCGAGCAGCTGCTAGATAAGCCAGAGCCTCAGGTGGTAGACTTACAGGAACTGCAGCCTATGGCCCTTTGCCTGTTTTGTAAATAAAGTTTTATTGGCACCCAGCCATACCCGTGGACTTATGTATTGTCTGGTCTGTTTTCTTTCTTTCTCACTGTCTCTCTCTCTTTCTTTCTTTCTTTCATTTTCCTGTTCTTGCTCCGTCACCCGGGCTGGAGTGTAGTGGCGCGATCACAGCTCACTGTAGTCTTAACCTCCCGGGCTCAGGTTTAAGTCATCCTCTCACCTCAGCCTTCCGAGTAGCTGGGATGACAAGCGGGCCCCACCAAGCGAGCTTTTTTTTTTTTTTTTTTTTTTTTTTTAAGAAGGAATCTCCCTTTGTCACCCAGGCTGGAGAGCAGTGGTGTGATCTCAGCTCACTGCAACCTCTGCCTCCTGGGTTCAAGTGATTCTCCTTTCTCAGCCTCCTGAGTAGCAGGAACTGCAGGCGCCCACCGCCACACCTAGCTAATTTTTGTATTTTCAGTAGAGATGGGGTTTTGCCATGTTGGCCAGGCTGGTCTTGAACTCCTGACTTCAGGTGATCTGCCCGCCTTAGCCTCCCAAAGTGCTAGGATTACAGGTGTGAGCCACTGCACCCGGCTTTTTTTGGGGGGGTGGGGGAGGGTGGGGACAGGGTCTCCCTATGTTGCCCCAGGCTGGTCTTGAACTCCTGGGCTCAAACAATGCTCCCACCTTGGCCTCCCAAAGTACTGGGATTACAGACATAAGCCACTGCACCTGGCCATGTATTAGCTATGTCAATTTAAGTATCAGTAAAACCCACTTGGAAGGCTCATTCTGAATATTAAATGAGACAATGAATGTAATATTAAAAGCACAGTGCCTGCCTACACTCCATAAATTATTATATTATTTAAAAATTATTTATTAGGCTGGGCGCAGTGACTCATGCCTGCAATCCCCACACTTTGGGAAGCTGAGGCGGGCAGATCACCTGAGGTCAGGAGTTCGAGACCAGCCTGGACAACTTGGTGAAACCCCGTCTGTACTCTAAATACAAAAATTAGCCAGGTGTGGTGGCAGGTGCCTGTAATCCCAGCTACTTGGGAGGCTGTGGCAGGAGAATCGCTTGAACCCGGGAAGCAGAGGTTGCAGTGAGCTGAGATCGCACCACTGCACTCTAGCCTGAATGATATAGTGAGACTCCATTTCAATAAATAAATAAATAAATCTTATTTATTATTTAAATTCAAATTATTGTGAATGGCAGTCTCCTTACTTAGGCCGTTTCTGCCATCCATCTGCCCCCAGTCACCTCCTCTACTGGATTCTAAGGGATATCTGAGTCTCACCATAAACCCCATCCTTTTGGTTGAGACATCTCGATGCCAGGGGACTCACCATGAAAAATAAACTGCCTGGGAGAGAAACCCAGGAACCGTCTTCCAGCAGTTGATCAGGTACATCTGATCAAGTGGGAATGGCGCATAAATGGTGGATTGTGGAATGAGAGAAAGCCAAGATGATGGAGCATTTCCAGGGAACAGATGCCCCAGGCAGCCCAGACTGTGAAAATGGAGAGCGAATTCAGGTGTTAAACTAGGAAGGAGGGAAAAAAGGAGGAAGGGTTCATGCAAAAACAGATGTACCTTCATGTACTCAAAGACCGATTGTTTCTGCACACATACCTCAAAGTTTATATTCAGCACTGCCATCCCTGGATCTCCCATATCTACAAAACTTCCAGATGTTTCTGCCTCCCAAGTGCATGCGTGTGTATTTGCTTCACTTTTCTCAGATTTGTAGTTGTACTGTTTCATGAAAAGGTTTGTCAGCCCGGGCGTGGTGGCTCATGCCTGTAATCCCGGCACTTTGAGAGGCCAAAGCGGGTGGATCACTGGAGGCCAGAAGTTCGAGACCAGCCTGACTAACATGACGAAACCCCATTTCTACTAAAAGGACAAAAAATTAGCCGGGTGTGATGGCATGTACCTGTGGTCCCAGCTACTCAGGAGGCTGAGGCATGAGAATCACTTGAACCCAGGAGGCAGAGGTTGCAGTGAGCTGAGATCATGCCACTGCACTCCAGCCTGGGCAATGAAGCAAGACTCTGTCTCAAAGAAAAAAAAAAAAAAAGTTTGTCATCTCAGTTCACCCCAGCTGGAGTGCAGTGGTGTGATCACAGCTCACTGCAACCTCAAACTCCTGGGCTCAAGTGATCCTCCCACCTCATCCTCCCCAGTAGCTGCAACTACAGGTGCACAGCAGCATGCTATGTTAATTTGGATTTTTGTAGAGATGGGATCTCACTATGTTGCCAAGGATGGTCTCAAACTCCTGGGCTCAAGTGATCCTCCTGCCTCAGCCTCCCTAAGTGCTGAGATTACAGGTGTGAGCCACTGGGCCCAGCCTCTCATACCAATTTCTAGTTTCCTCTCACGTTGATGGCAGGGTTTTAAATTTAGTCTTACACGCATGCTTCTACACCTTTACTCTGAGGCTCATCTTTACCATTGTCATCTGTGCCATGGGCCTAGGAATCTGCATTCATATCCATTTTCTCACTGATGAGATTCTGACTACTGACCTTGAGTAGTGGGCACCAGAGTCAGCCAGAGCCCCCTGGAGAGTGCTCCCAGGTTATCACGTAGGAAGCAGAGAGGCGGAGTGTGTTTTCTGGGGCATGAAATAGAGATTCAAATGCAGGGACCCCTTTGCCTGGCCCACTGGCCATCAGCCTTCAGGCAAATGTGCAGACACTCTTAATTTTTATCTTTTAAAGCACTTTCCATTACACCAACTTCCAGAAGCAACTCTGCTTACCAAGGCAGAAGGAAAGAGAGCCATTGTCCAAATTAGATATTAGAATTCAAGCTTTTAAACATTAATGCTTGGGCAGTAGTTCTATGGTGCTTCCGACTGTTTTTACAATGGAGTGTGTAATCCAGCAGAGCTGTTAAGCTTTCTGAAGATGTCAGTCTGTTCTGACTTCTAGGAAGGCGGCTGTGGAGTGAACAGGCTGCGTTTATAGACATGCCAGATCTGGACTCTTTTGAAGTGGTGGAGTTTGCAGCCCATTGTTGTTAAATAAGGCTCCACTTCCTGTCTGGCAGTAGAGCCTCCCGCCTGCCTTCTGTGGGGTCCCAAGGGAAGCCAGTCCTGCTGTCCCTAGAGGAAGACGACACAGATCATGCCTTCCTTAAAACCGCAAAGCTGGTGGGGAAATTCAGCTGGGCTGCTGGGGTGGGAGGCCAAGTGAGGAGAGTCCATGAACACAATGGGGACACCTGCGCTTTGGTTGCTTGAAAAAAACTCAGAGAGGGGCCCATTTTACCAGGAGAGAGGAGGAAGGGCGTCTCTTGTGTGGTCACAAAGAGCCAATGAGGTTTGTTGAAGATGATACATATGATGAAGCTGGATTTTTTTTCTTTCTTTTTTTTAAAATAAAGGCCATAATCTAGAAAGAGCACTTCTATTTTCAACCTTGAAGAACTTAAAAAAAAAATCTCACAGTATGCTTATTGTAATAATTAACACTGATATTATTTTGAAACTTACATGTGTAGAATAAAGCAAGAGTTTTCAATGTATGAGAAAACATATAGAAAAATTAACGCAATTAAGAAAAATCCAAATAAATAGAACTGAAAGTTAAGGTGCAAAATGTGTCTGTGTATACTTATGCTGAGTACTTTTCCCTTTTTTTAAAATGTTTTCAAATTTTAAATTTAATTGTTTGTGTGTGTGTGTGTGTGTGTGTGTGTGTGAGAGAGAGAGAGAGAGATAGGGTTTCACTCCATTGCTCAGGGTGGAGTGCAGTGGTGTAATCTCTGCTCACTGCAACCTCCACTTCTCGGGTTCAAGTGATCCTCCCACCTCAACCTCCCCAGAAGCTAGGGCTACAAGCACGCCCCACCACGCCCAGCTAAGTTATGTTTTGTTTTGTTTTGTTTTTTGAGACAAGGTCTGGCTCTATCGCTCAGGTTGGAGTGCAGTTGGCACTATCTTGGCTCACAGTAACCTCCACCTCCTGGGCTCAAGTGATCCTTCCGCCTTAGGCTGCCGAGTAGCTTGGATCACAGGCCTGGGCCACCACGCTGGGCTAATTTTTGTGTTTTTAGTAGAGGCAGGGTTTTGCCATGTTGCCCACTCTGGTCTCCAACTCTTGAGCTCAAGCGATCTGCCCACCTCAGCCTCCCAAAGTGCTGGGATTACAGGAGTGAGCTACTGCTCTTTCTTTAACATTGATCTGGTTGTTTCATTCATTAATTGTAAATGAAAATCCTGCCTCTGTGGGGTTATTTCCATGAATGAGAGAGGCCATAAAAAAAGCACTATTTGGACAACCATCTCTACTTAGGAGAAATGCAGTTATAGGGATCAGTCACAGTTTATGAACATGTTCTAGCGCCTTAAAGGCATCAAAATCAGGATGTCAGAGTCCCAAATAGGAAAGATCGAGTCCACGAGGCCTGTTTCTCTAGAAGACCAGTAAAGATGGCAGGTTTGGCGCTCTAGGTGCCAGAGAAACCACCAGGAAGGCTTGGTAAATGGGGAGAAAGGTAACCTTCCCAACTTTTCGGCTTCTCCTTCCACTTCCCTCCTCCTCCTCCCTCTTCCTCTCCTCTCAGCCCTCCCTCTCTCTGTCCTCCTCCTCTGCCCGCCCAAGCATCACCTCGTGAGGCCTCGTGGCGTTAGCCCAGTGCGCTCGGCCCCCACCGAGCCTGGCTCTACTGCAGGCGCTGGGGGTTGGGGTGGGGGAGAGGCCCAGGGCACATGATGCCGCCCCCAGCCCGCCCAGCACATGACCCAGGCAGGCCGGCGGGGTCCTGGCACACCCGAGCCGCGTCCGTGAGCACAGCCCATGGCCTCCCCGCGCCTAGGGACCTTCTGCTGCCCCACACGGGATGCGGCCACGCAACTCGTGCTGAGCTTCCAGCCGCGGGCCTTCCACGCGCTCTGCCTGGGCAGCGGCGCGCTCCGCTTGGCGCTGGGCCTTCTGCAGCTGCTGCCCGGCCGCCGGCCCGCGGGCCCCGGGTCCCCCGCGACGTCCCCACCGGCCTCGGTCCGCATCCTGCGCGCTGCCACTGCCTGCGACCTTCTAGGCTGCCTGGGTAAGGGCGCGCGCGGCCCGCGGGTTGGAACCCGATCTGTGCCTGGGTGAGGGCGCGTGGCCCGCAGGTTGAGACCCGACTGGTACCTGGATAAGGGCGCACGGCCTGTGGATTTGGACCTGTTCCGTGGTGGAGTGAGGACGAGAGGCCCGCGGGTTGGAACCTGCCCGGTGCAGGGCTGAGGGCGCATAGCCGGCTGGTTGGGACCTGCTGGGTCCCTGGCTGAGGGCTTGAGGCCCGCGGATTGGGACCTGATTGGTGTCCGGGTGAGGGCGCACGGCCCGCGGGTTGAGACCTGCTCAGTGCTGGGGTGAGGGCGTGAGGCCCTGGGGTTGGACCTGCTCAGTCCCCGGGTGAGGGTGCGTGGCCTGCAGGTTGAGACCGGATCGATGCCCGGGTGAGGGCGCATGGCCCGCAGGTTGGAACTTGATCCATGCCCGGGTGAGGACCCACAGCCCGCGGGTTGGAACTTGATCGGTGCCCGGGTGATGGCACACGGCTCGCGGGTTGGGCCGGGCGTCTGAACACTTGAACCACAGAGAAAAGAGAAAGCGGAGGCAGTTCCCCAGGGACTGGACGGGACGACTAGGTTTTTTTTTTTTTTTTTTTTTTTTTTGAGACGGAGTCTTGCTTTTTCACCCAGACTGAAGTGCTGAAGTGCTGAAGTGCAGTGGCACAATCTCTGCTCACTGCAACCCCCGCCTCCCGGGTTCAAGCGATTCTCCTGCCTTAGCCTTCCGAGTAGTTGGGATTACAGGCACGCGCCACCACGCCCGACTAATTTTTGTATTTTTAGTAGAGACGGAGTTTCACCATGTTGGCCAAGCTGCTCTCGAACTCTTGACCTCAGGTAATCCGCCCGCCTCGGCCTCCCAAAGTGCTGGGATTACAGGCATAAGCCACTGCGCCCGGCCGACTAGTTAGTTTTGCAAACAGATGGTCGGTAAAATTCCCATCCAAGGGACGATGAGTTTTAAAAATCCGTTTATTGTGTTTGTTACAGGGAAACTTCAGATGGCGCAGTTAAGCAAAACCCAGACCAGAAAAGATTTCCTCGGTTTTGCCCAACTGCACCAGGGAGAGACTAACAATTAACACACTCTCGCTGTGTGTGTGTGCGTGCATGTGCGTGTGTGAATTCTTTTCTATTGTGCACTATATATTCTCTCAAGTATTTTGTAAGCTGAAATCCCTTCCCTATCCAGGCTTTTTGGGTATGATTTTTACACCACAGGTGCACAAACTGCAGCCCTCAGACCAAATCCTGCCTGTTTTCTAGGGCCCACGAGCTAAGAATGGTTTTACATCCTACTTTTCTTTAAATTAATGATTTTTTTGAGACAGGGTCTCACCCTCTTGCCCAGGCTGAGTGCAGTGTCACGATCACAACTCACTGCAGCCTCGACCTCCTGGGTTCAAGCGTTCCTCCCACCTCAGCTACCCGAGTAGCTGGGACTACAGCCACAGGCCACCATGGTAGGGTAAATATATATATACATATATTTATATATATATATATTTAGAGATGGGGTCTCACTATGTTGCCCAGGCTGGTCTCCAACTCCTGGGCTTAATTAAGAGATCACCACCCTTGGCATCATAAAGTGTTAGGATTACAGGTGTGAGCCACCTCACCCAGCCCTAAAATGTTTTTAAAAATCAAAATTAGAAAATATGTCCTGGCATGTGACTATTACTGACATTTAAATGTTAATGTCTACAAATGAAGTTTGATGGGAATGCAGCTATGCTGTTCATGTGCATTTGGGAATTATCCATGGCTGCCTTTACCCTACAAGGGCAGTGTGAATATTGGACAGAGAAAGTATGGCTCCCAAAGCCAAAAATATTACAGGATGAGTTTGCCAACATCTGCTTTAAACTATTATGTGACACTTTATACAGACCTCTAAGCTAGATTTGGCCATTCTGTTTAGCTTTTTTATTTTGGAACATTTCCACCATGCATAAATGCAGTCTATAACAGAAACACTTACAGTGAATCCCTATATGTGGGATTCGTGGGGTACAGGTACCTGGCTCATCTGCTCCCCTCTTCACCCTCCTCACTAGATTAATGTGAAGCAAATCTCAGGTGCCATCATCCTGCCCATTCAGATCTCAGAGAGAGCTCTAAAACATAATAATTTTAAACATTTGCAACCCCAATATCATTATCACTTTATTTTTATTTGAGACAGGGTCTCACTCTGTTGCCCAGGTTGGAGTGTGGTGGCATGATCATAGCTCACTGCAGCCTTGAACTTCCGGGCTCAAGGGATCCTCCTACCTCAGCCTCCCAGGTAGCTGGGTCTACAGGCACGCATCACCACACTGGCTAATTTTTGTATTGTTTTTTCAGAGCTGGAATCTCACCATCTTGCCCAGGCTGGTCAAACTTCTAGGCTCAAGCGATCCTCCTACTTCGGCTTCCTAAAGGTGTGGTGGCTCACGCCTGTAATCCTAACTATCCTAACTACTCAGGAGGCTGTGGCTGTGGTGGACGGATTGCTTGAACCTAGGAGTTCAAGACTAGCCTGGGCAACATAACATAACAAGACCCAGGCTCTACAAAAAAAAAAAAAAAAAAAAAAAGCCTGTCATGGTGGCATGCACATGTGGTTCCAGCTACTCAGCAGGCTAAGGCAGGAGGACCACTTGAAACCATGAATTCCAGGCTGCAGTGAGCCGTGATCCAGCCTGGGTGACAGAGCCAAGACCCTGTCTCTAAAAAAGTAAGGTGTACCCAAACATCTTTTGAGGGTTCGTGAATAACACTTGCATGTCTGTTAGCCTTTAGAAGGGAAGTGGATGAGGTTGTGAGCAAATAAGTAGAAGTCAGGAAAAGGCTGGGTGATCGGGACCCCTTACTGAAAAATAAGAAATTTGAATGCCTGTGGGATAGGGCTTTTATTAAGCTCAAAGGAGTGATAAATGCTGAAAATTCTAAGGCACTGTAGAGAAGAAAGGCATTGTTTTTGTTGGCAGTGGCTTGATAATGAGAAGATGTCTTGAGCTTTTTAGTGTTCACAGTTGTCCTTTAGTAGTGTATTGCATAGTGTGTGTTTAGTGGTGTATTACATGGTATGTGTTTAGTAGTATATTACATAGTGTTTGTTTAGTAGTGTATCACATAGTGTGTGTTGTGTATATGATGAGATTTTAGTAGTGTATTGCATAGTGTGTGTTTAGTGGTGTATAGCATGTATACCAGTGAGCACTACTACATAGCATGTAGCTTGGTGTTGTTTACAGTTCTCCCCTTTATATTACTATATTACCTAGTGTCCTTTTTTTTTTTTTTTTTTAGACGGAGTCTCACTCTGTCGTCCAGGCTGGAGTACAGTGGTACAATCTTGGCTCACTGCAACCTCCACCTCACAAGTTCAAGCAATTCTTGTGCCTCAGACTCCTGAGCAGCTGGAATTATAGGCACCCACCACGATGCCCGGCTAATTTTTGTATTTTTAGTAGAGACGTGGTTTCACCATGTTGGCCAGGCTGGTCTCAAACTCCTGACCTCAGGTGATCCACCCACCTCAGCCTCCCAAAGTGCTGTGATTACAGGCGTGAGCCACTGCGCCAGGTTCTTTTTTTTTTTCTTTATTTTTTGTTTTTTGTTTTGTTTTGTTTTGTTTGGACACAGGTTCTCACTCTATTGCCCAGGCTGGAGTACAGTGGTGCAATCTCGACTCACTGCAACCTCCGCCTTCTGGGCTCAAGCGATTCTCCCGTCTCAGCCTCCTGAGTAGCTGGGACCACAGGCTCATGCCACCACCCCCAGCTAATTATTGTATTTTTGTAGAGACGGGGTTTCACCAGGCTGGTCTCATCTCCTGGGCTCAAGTGATCCGCCGGCCTTGGCCTCCCAAAGTGCTGGGATTACAGGCGTGAGCCACCGTGCCCAGACCCTAGTGTGCTTTTAAACAAAGGATATTGCATTACCTAACAAAGAACCATCATATGTACCATGAGCGTGCATACCGTTTTGAGGATGTTAGACATTTGGGTCTAATAGCAAGAGAAACTCACGAAGAATAAATGTTAAAGGCAAATTATTGAGAACTAATTTGTGAAAATTTTAAATGTAGTGTTTAAAAAAAGAATGAAGGAAGTATATATTTGAACTTCTAAATTGAGCTTTTTGAAAATTCTTTTTTATGTGAGGAATAACTAATATAGACACTGAAAATGCAGCTGAGAAATACAGATTGCTAGTCACATATTGCAAGAAAACAGCCAGACAAAATAGGGATGAGACTGTGGCCAGCTATGGTTTACGTTAAAGTGCCTGCGTTTGTTTTGCTACCATGAGAGTTATTTTCTGAGTTTCAGGCCAAGCGTGGTGGCTCATGCCTGTAATCCCAACACTTTGGGAGACCAAGGCAGACGGATCACTTGAGGTCAGGAGTTTGAGACCAGCCTGGCCAACATGGTGAAACCCCGTCTACTAAAAATACAAAAATTAGCTGGGCGTGGTTGCGGGTGCCTGTAATCCCAGCTACTCGGGAGGCTGAGGCAGGAGAATTACTTAAACCTGGGAGGCGGAAGTTGCAGTGAGCAGAGATTGTACCACTGCACTCCAGCCTGGGTGACAGAGTCAGACTCCGTCTCAAAAAAAAAAAAAAAAAGATAAATAAAAAAATAAAAGTAAAAAACGTTATTTTATGAGTTTCAATCTTCTTTTTCTCTCTGCACACACCAATATGTATGTTTTTTTCTTCCTTTTTTCCTTTTCCCTCCTTCTTGTCTTTTTCCCTTCCTCTCTCCCTCCTTCCTTCCTTCCTTCCTTTCCTTCCTTCTTCCTTCCTCTCTTCCTATCTCTATTATGTATCTATCGTTTTTCCAAAGCAAGAAATCAGCTTTAGATTTGATTAGGATCAGATACAAAGCATTATCCAATTCTCTCTTAGGTGTTGTGATCCGGTCCACCGTGTGGTTAGGATTCCCAAATTTTGTTGACAGCATCTCAGATGTGAACCGCACGGAAATTTGGCCTGCTGCTTTCTGCGTGGGGAGTGCGGTGAGTCCAGTCCCTCGGCGTGCCCTCTCCTCCCTACCTATGCTCCTCAAATCGCAGCAGCAGCAAACCCTGGGAGTCTGTTAGAAATGCAGGTTCTCAGGTCCCGCCCCATCCTGCTGATCAGGAACCCAGCCCTCTCTGTGTTTTAACAAAACCCTCCAGGGGATGCTGCCGCAGACACTCCAGTGTTGTTTCTCCCTCCCCTTCACAAATGCATCCTCTGCTTAAATGCGACCACAAGCAAAACCAGCTGCCACAGAAAAAGTTATCAATCCATTGGATGCATTTTGTTTAAATATATACTTAAATATATTAAATAAAACATAAGCTGGGCACGGTAGCCCACACTTGTAATCCCAGCACTTTGGGAGGCCGAAGCAGGTGGATCACTTGAGGCCAGGAATTCGAGACCAGCCCGGCCAACAGGGTGAAGCCCTATCTCTGCTAAAAATACAAAAATTAGCTGGGTGTGGTGGCGTGTGCCTGTGGTCCTAGCTACTCAAGAGGCTAAGGCAGGAGAATTGCTTGAACCCAGGAGGCGGAGGTTGCAGTGAGCCAAGATCACGCCACTGCACTCCAGCCTGGGTGACAGAGTGAAACTCCGTCTTCAAAGACAAAAAGTAAAACCACATAATTATATATAAAGAAATTATTGAATAAGTAAATAGATATCATATATACACAGACACACATACACATGTATGTTATGCTCCATCCATCACGGTGGTGCTCAGGTGAGTGATTTGAAGCGCATTCCCTGATGCTGTGTTGACTGCCCTGTGCTGGAGCAGAATTGCCAGTTTCCTCGCTTCCCTGTCCTCAGTGGCTTCCTAACTGCATCTATGAGCCTCTGTCTCAGCCCGCGGTGGCGAGACATCTTGACCTTGTGTGGTTTCTAACACTGGAGTCCCCTTCCTCCATCTTGTCTTTGGAAGGACTGCCTGAGTCCCTCCTCCCCGTACTCATTCTTCCTCAGAACAAGAGCTTCTATCGAGTTCAAAGCCGCCTTGAGCCTGCACCCCAGTTTAAATGACGTATCTTGGCACTTCATCCTCCCTGCATACAAGTGGGGCAGAAGGCAGAGTTCCTTAGTCAAATCCAAATGCCTACACCCATCCCAGGCCACACCCTCCTTGGTCTCAGGGGCTGTGCCCACTTGTGTCCCGAGAGCTGTCACATGCGGCTTCCTGACGTCAGAGGAAGCCGGTGTCTGCCCTGCTGTCTCAAGGATGGGCTGGGCTTCTTGTACCTGTTTCCAGACATTTTGATGCAGGGCTCTTCCCAATTGCAGATGTGGATCCAGCTGTTGTACAGTGCCTGCTTCTGGTGGCTGTTTTGCTATGCGGTGGATGCTTATCTGGTGATCCGGAGATCGGCGGGACTGAGGTATTCACGGAGGAAATGGGATATCTGCCCTAGTTCTATTTTAGAGGGAAGATTAGAGATGGCACTGAGCATTTAAAAGTATTTTGTAGTGTTGCAGACACCGTCATTCAAAATCTGTCAGCTGGCCCCTCCGCCTAGAAACGTCCATGGCAGCTCATTTTCATAAGAGGCCAAAGGCACATTTAAAATATGAGCCAGGCACAGTGGCCTGTGCCTGTAATCCCAGCTACTTGGAGGGACTGCATGAGGCCAGGAGTTTGAGACCAGCCTGTGAAACTTAGTGAGAGTCCATCTCCAAAATAACAAAATAAAATCTTGAGGATTTTAAAAACCTTGAAAGCAAGTAATTCAATAAATGAAATATTTGGAACTGGACAAATGCTAAAACAGAATTGGCATGTATATAGACAATTTTATTGTTTATTTTTTATGTTTTAGAGACAGGGTCTCACTTGGACACCCAGGCTGGAGTGCAGTGGTTCACTGCAGCCTCAACCTCTCAGGCCCAAGTGATTCTTCCACCTCAGCCTCTCAAGTTGCTGGGACTATAGACATGTGCCACCAAACCTGGCTAATTTTATTATTTTTGTAGAGATAGGGTCTTGCTATGCAGCCCAGGCTGGTCTCAAACTCCTGGCTTCAAGTGATCCTCCTGCCTCGGCCTCCCAAAGTGCTGGGATTACAGGCATGAGCCACTGCATAAACAATTTTTTATTATATGTAAAGGTTCAAGGGATGTATATATTGACACTTCATGCTAAATCTGGAACCTGAGAATGCTGGGGTTGGAGGTGGCTGTAGGGAGTTATTCAGTGGTTAGTACCTGGAGCACTGGTGTGTTTGAACTGATGCCCAGTCACTTGTGAGCTGTGTAGCTGTTGGCAAGTTGTTTAACTTCTCTGGACTTCTGTTTTCTCAGCTGTGAAATGGTACCTACCACACAAGGTCACTGCGAAGAGTAAATGTGATAATCCGTGTATGTGGTTAAGAACAGTCCTGGCATGTTGCAGGCTCTTGATACCTATCAGCTGTTATAGTAGGTGGGATACACACATGTTGAGGAAACATCCACACATAGAGCTGAACTGACACAGAGAAGCTGGACATGGCATGGCAGGGCTCCAAATCCAGGAAGCATTTGCCCCCACCAAGTTCACGGTCCACTTGATTCAGGTCCCTTTTGGAGGGAGCCCTTCCTTGCCAGTTTTTTTGTTCTTGTTTTTGTTTAAATACAGCTTTATAGGCCAGGCACAGTGGCTCACACCTGTAATCCCAGCACTTTGGGAGGTTGAAGCAGGAGGATTGCTTGAGCCCAGGAGTTTTGAGACCAGCCTGGGCAACATAGTGAGACCCCATCTCTACAAAAAATATAAAAAAGATAGCCAGGCATAGTGGGGTACAACGGTGGTCCCAGCTACTCGGGAGGTTGAGGTGGGAGGATGGCTTGAGCCCAGGAAGTCAAAGCACAGTGAGCCATGATCGTGTCACCGTACTCCAGCCTGGGCGACAGAGTGTGACCCTATCTCAAAAAACAATGCAAACAAAAAAAACCCCCAGCTTTATAAAGGTCACCTGTTTAAAGCCTAAAATCCAGTGGTTTTTAGTGTATTCACAGAATTGCATAACCATCACCGTCATCGATTTTATACCATTTTAATCATCCCCTCTACATCTCTGTGCTGGTTATTAGTCACTCCTCACTACCCCCTCCCCACAGCCCCCAGCAACCACTTATCTACTGTGTCTCTGTGGAGCTGCATGTTCTGGACGTTTCATAGCAATGGAATCATACACTACATGACCTTTCGTGTTTGGGTTTTTAACTCAGTGTAACATCTTCACGGTTTATCTGTGTTGTCACGTATCTGTGCTTCATTCCTGTTATGGTCTGAATGTTTCTGTTCCTCCAAAAATTCCTATATTGAAATTCTAACCCCCAAGGTGATAGTATTAGGAGGCGGGGCCTTTGGGAGGTTATTAAGTCATAAGTGGGATCAGTGCCCTTGTAAAAGGGGCCCCAGAGAGCTCCCTCACCCCTTCTACCATGTGGGGACACAGCAAGAAGGTGCTATCTATGAACCAGGAAGCAGGGCCTCACCAGACACCACATCTGCCATACCTTGATCTTGGACTCCCAGCTTCCAGAGCTATGAGCAATAATTGTTGTTTATAAGCCACCTCGTGTGTGATATTTTGTTATAGCAGCCTGAATGAACTCAAACAATCCCTTTTCATTGCTAAATAATATTCCAGTGTAAGGCTATACTACATTTTGTTTATCCACTTATTGGTTGATGGACATTTTGTGTGCTTCCATTGTTTTGACTACTTCCATTGTTTGGCTACTAGGAATAATGCTGCAATTGACATTTGTATGCAAGTGTTTGTGTGGACATATGTTTTCATCACATATTCCTGAGTATATATCTAGGTATGTAATTGCTGAGATATGTGGTAACCTTGTAAGAGTAAGAAACTGTTAAACTGCTTTCCAAGGTGGGTGCACCATTTTACATTCTAGCAGTAATGTGAGGGTTGCAGTTTATCCACATCCTTGTCAACACTTGTTATTATCTGTCTGTTTTAATTTTAGCCATCCTAGCACATGTGAATTGGTAACTCTTCATGGTTTTGATTTCACTGATGACTAATGATGCTAAACA
Source organism: Chlorocebus sabaeus (assembly GCF_047675955.1). Taxonomy (NCBI): domain Eukaryota; kingdom Metazoa; phylum Chordata; class Mammalia; order Primates; family Cercopithecidae; genus Chlorocebus; species Chlorocebus sabaeus. The sequence continues at coordinate 143,199,560 of NC_132933.1, forward strand.
TCTTTTCATGTGCTTATTGGTCATGTATATATCTTCTTAGAGAAATGTCTATTCACCTCTTTTGCCCATTATTTCATTGGGCTATTTGGTTTTTTATTATTGAGTTGTAGTTCTTTATTCTAGATACAAGTAGCATATTACATACATGATTCACAAATAGTTGCTCCCATTCTGTGGTTTGTCTTTAAACCTATTTGATGGTATCTTTCAAAGCACAAAAGTTTTTCATTCTGATGAAGTCCAATTTTTCTATTTCTTTCTTTGATTTCTTATGCTTTTGTCATATCTAAGAAATCATTGCCTAACCCAAGGTCACAAAGATTTAGACCTATGTTTTCTTATGGTTTGAATGCTTAAATTTAGGTCCACTTAGAGTTAATTTTTGTGCACAGGTGACTAATGGGTCCATCTTCATTATTTTGCATGTGGATATCCAGTTGTCCCAGTACCACTTATTGAATAAATTTACTTTTAAAGCCAATATGAGTAAATAGAGATCATATGTAGGCTATAGAATATGTTGGGTAATCCCAGTAGATCCCTGCTCTAAAATCATTGACATTCCTTATATAGATCACATCATCAACTTTGGTCTCTCTGGCCTGAAGTTTAGTGCTTACTTCATTTTTATGCTTGTTCCTTCCATCTTTTTACCTTAGCGCCCAAACTCTTACACAGCTGAACCAAACTGAGATATGCCTGGTTGTGAAAATTCTCCAGGGACGATAGCTAAGGTCAGAGCCAGCTAATTAGGTATATCACTGAAGATTCATTTTGGCTACAGAAAATATATATAATAATAATGACTTAAACCTGGTAGAGATTTCTTTCATGCTAAAAATGTCCAGAGGTAGGCAATCCAGGATGCTTGCGATAGACATCAGGGACCCAGGTTCCTTGGATTTTCCTGCATCACTATTATATTATGTGACTTCCATCCTCAAAGTGTCATGGCCCAATATAGCTGCTGGTGCTCCAGTCATCACACCTACATTCTGGGCATCAGGAAGCTGGAAGAGAACAATGCAATAGAGGCCTGTGTTCCCCTGAGCCAGCTTTAAGTAATGTCCTGGGAGTTTCATACAATGCCAGTTACATATTATTGGCCAGAAGTTAGTTTTTTTTTTGTTTTTTTTTTTTTTTTTTGAGATGGAGTTTCACTCTTAGTTTCTTTTTTTTCTTTTCTTGAGATGGAGTTTCACTCTTAGGTTCCACCCCACCCCCCGCACTCCCCGATAGAGTTTCACTCTTTTTGCCCAAGCTGGAGTGCAATGGCATGATCTTGGCTCACTGCAACCTCCACCGCCTGGGTTCAAGTGATTCTCCTGCTTCAGCCTCCCAAGTAGCTAGGATTACAGGTGCCTGCCACCACAACCAGCTAATTTTTGTATTTTTAGTAGAGATGGAGTTTCACCATGTTGGTCAAGCTGGTCTCGAACTCCTGACCTCAGGTGATCCACCTGCCTCGGCCTCCCAAAGTGTTGGGATTACAGGCGTGAGCCACCGTGCCTGACCAGAACTTAGTTTCATGCCACACTTAGCTGCTAAAGGAGGTAGGAAATAGACTCTGTGAGCTGAGCATGCAGCTGCCCTCATGACATCCAGATTATGTTACTGAGGTTTTGAAAAAGGAAATATGGCTTTGAGTAGGTAATTAGCAGTGTGATAAAACCGTGGCCCTGAAGCTCTCGTGACTGGCATGTCTCTGTCTGAGCATCCCTCAGTGTTGGAGAGGCTGGAGGTCTGACACAACTGTAGATCTTATAGATGCTAGTTATGGGTAGAAGGGTCTCGGGGTGCTGGAAGGAAGCTGGGAGAAGAGTAATACCCCCTGCTGCCATAGGAGGATGCATTACTTCACCTCCACCCATGGTGGGGATGTAGGGGAAAAGGGATGGGGTCCCACGGGGCAGTCTGAGAACTGTCTGGACCCAGTGGACAGACAGGGCCCTGAGAAACTGGGACAGGCAATCATGAAGCCCTCCTCACTTCAAGGACAGTGTTTGGGAGTTCATTTGGAGCTCAGAGATCAGAGGGCAGGATGTTGGGGGTGTTAGAGTCTAAAGTCTAAAGGGTGTTGGGCAGAATGTGGCTTCCGGGGACCTGCCATCACCCAGAAAGTGAGTGTCCAAGGATGTGGAACATCTAGATGCCTCCCAAAGGCCAGAGCAAGGGCAGGTTTCCAGGATTGGGACAAGCATCTGTCCAGAGTGAAGTTGGTGCTCCCATCGAAGAGGAACGGGCCGATGTCAGAGAAATAAGACAGTGCTATAGCCCAGGAGACCAAGCCCCCACCTACCACCTGGCGGACGTCCTGCCCCCTGGAGCCTGCCTGCTTGTGAGGCCTCGGAGGGGACACGCTGGGTAGTTTGAGCCAGGGCTGAGAGCGTGGCTTCAAAAGATTCTGTACCTCTCCTTTTAAGAGAGAGCTTGTTTCCAGAGCTGTGGGTGGGGTTGATTCTGCTAGTGGCCTTTAAGAGACTGCAGCTGGTAGATCCGGGGGTCTCCTGAAAATTCCAGGACAGAGGGCCCAGCTTCACAGGGATGGCTGGATTAAACTTCACATTCCCGTCTAGATCCTTTCAGGACTTAGCTATTTTCTTTGGCACGGGAATATTTTTTCTTTTAATCCTAAGAAATGCCATTAAGACAGATTAAAAGTTAAAACTTAAACCACTGCTCTGGTTCGAGGTGTGGGATGTACAGGTTTTAAACAATAACAGAGGGCACTTGGGATCCTGGAGCAGGTCTTGAATGGAAGTCACTTCTTTGCTGTAAGAAAATGGAAGTGTGAAAGGAAACGGGGTCCGGGGAGACCTTTGCACACCTGGGCATGGAAACTGCCTAGAGTGTGGGTAAAGGACCAAGGGTCTTCAGCCCGTGGGGGGCGCAGACTTCTCCTGATCTGCTGTGGATTGGGGTTCAGACTTCTGCCCCGGTGTGGGTTTCAGAGGCCCAGGCTGATGTCAGGGCCTGGAATGCAGAGATTCTGCACTCTCCAACACCCAGCCCTTTGCGGAAAGCCTCTCCGTTAGTTATCTGAGTCTCACACATGCTTCTAGTTCCTGGCCCACGTTGCTAAGACATACCCCCAACCCTAACCCGCTCCCAGCCCAGCCAGGCCATGGGAGGGCCACACTGGGAACCAGTCACAGTGTGGGAGGCAGAGCATGCTGGAAGCGTTTCTTTTCCTCCTGAAGCTCTTTGGACTTGTTTCTTTCGTCTCATTGTAGAAGGATGTCCTTTCTCACTCAGATCCCTTTGTCTACACAGCTGATCTTCCAAGTTAAAGTCCCGATGGGGTGGGGGTTATGATATTTGCTGGGAATCTGGTAGAGTTTTGAGCGACAGCCACTCATCCCATGGAGCCCCAGCCCCCCACCCCACCTTGTCCCATCAGACAGGAGAGGCAAACCCAAGACTGGACAGCACCAGTCAGCTCTGCAGAGCCTCCATCTTCAGTCTTCCTGAGGCATCTGGAAGGCTGCAGCCTCAGCTCCTGGGGGAAATGGGGCGGGGTATATGGAAGTACAAAGATGAAAGCTAGAGACTGCAAGAATGCCAGCTGTGCAGGGAACGGGCAGCTGGGAGGCAGAAGGCAAGCCCCCGCTCTCCTTTCGGGAAGCACGTAGTAGTAGCTGCTGGTTCTGCCGAGACAGCCTTCCCAGGTGGGACTGAGCATTCAGACTTGGCTATTAGGTGTGGAGGTGACTCCGGGAGGGCTTGGGGATAGGAGCTCCTTGCTTATCGGGTGAGCTGAGTGTTCAGGAGGCATAAGGCCTCTCTCGCTGAGGGGCTGTGAGGGCTCACACGGCTGAGAAGGAGCCCCAGGTTCGTGTCCTTCTGTTAGGAAACCTCAGGTTCAGGTCAAGGTTTGCTGCAGATCCACCTGGATTCACTTCCATGCCAGAGGAGGAGGTAGGAAAGAGCAAACCAGACAAGCCCAAGCACAGCTCCTCCTCCCCTTCTGACATCTCCATAAAAAACTTTGCAGTCACAGACATTGGCTGATTTCTTCTCTAAGCTATCCCCTCTTTTATAACTTTCTTTTTTTTCAGATTCTGTTTTTTTCTATTTTATTTTTATTTATTTATTTATTTTTTGAGATGGAGTCTTGCTCTGTCGCCCAGGCTGGAGTGCAGTGGCGTGATCTTGGCTCACTGCAACCTCCGCCTCCCAGGTTCAAGGGATTCTCCTGCCTCAGTCTCCTGAGTAGCTGGGACTACAGGTGCCTGCCACCACACCCAGCTAATTTTTGTAGTTTTAGTAGAGATGGGGTTTCACCATGTTGGCCAGGCTGGTCCTGATCCACCCACCTTGGCCTCCCAAAGTGCTGGGATTACAGGCATGAGACACTGCGCCCAGTCTTTTTCAAGTTTTAAGGTTTATCTTATTGGAAAATTTTTTTGAATAAATGAAAAGAGCTCTCCAGTAGATCAGAGTTACACTTAAACCGACACGGTCCTGTGTGGCCCACAGAGGCTTCTGTGACCCAGTCCCCAACACACGGCCCTCCCTCTGTCCTCTCTCACCCTCTCTGCTCCAGCCACACCCAGCTCCCAGCCTCTAGAAGGAGCCTGTATTCCTTTTTTTTTTTTTTAAGAGACATGTCTCACTCTGTCATCCAGGCTGGAGGGCAGTGGCATGATCACAGCTCACTGCAGCCTTCAACTCCCGGGCTCAATAAATCCTCCCGCCTCAGCCTCCTGAGTAGCTGGGGCTACAGGTATGTACCTCCAGGCCAGGCTGCCACTCACATTCTTTGACTTGTGGCCTTTTCCTCCGTCTTCAAAGCCAGCAATGGTGGGTTATGTCCTTCTCAAATTCCCTCCTCTCGGGTTCTCTGCAGCTAATAGTCTCTGCTTTTCTGGATTCTGGCAATTACACTGGCCCAACCCACATAACCCAGGATGACCTCCTTATCTCAAATATCCTTAACTTCATCACACCTGCAAAGTCTCTTTTGCCATATAAGGGAACATTTTCACAGGTTCCAGAGATTAGGACAGGGACATCTTCAGGGAAATGTATTTGGGTTATCACAAGTGTTTATCCACTTTAACTTATAAACATAGTCTCTGCCAGGCGTGTTGGCTCATGCCTGTAATCCTAGCACTTTGGGAGGCTGAGATGGGAGGATTGCTTGAGCCCAGGAGTTTGAGACCAGCCTGGCAACATAGCAAGACTCCATCTCTACTAAAAATAAAAAAGTTAGCTGGGTGTGGTGGTGAGTGCTTGTAGTCCTAGCTACTTGGGAGGCTGAGGCAGGCTTCAGCTCAGGAGTTTGAAGTTGCTGTGAGCTATCACTGTGCCATTGCATGCCAGTATGGGTGACAGGGGGAAACCCTGTCTCTTAAAACCACCACCACCACAAACATAGTCTCATCTCTTAGATTAATCACGGTTACGAGCCTGACTTCATGTAAAATCTTCTCCATCCAGCTATGGCCTGTGGAGCTGGCCCCCAGCAGGGGCACAGGCTGGGACATTACACTGATTCTTCTATGTTATCCTCTCAAGATGGTCACCCCCATGCAGGCAGGGACTGTTTCCTGTGCCTAGAAAAGGCATGATCTTTGCTCAATAAACATTCAGCCAGTGCACACTGAGTGAGACATACTACGCTGATACAACTCTGATTCTTTTCATTGAGATGTAACTTAAATACTGTAATATTCGCCTTTTAAAGGTGTGAAGTTCAGTGGCTTTTAGTGCCATCTGCAAGGTTATATATCAGTTAGCCCCACTACTACTAGTTCCAGAACATTTCTACTATCCCAAAAAGAAACCCTGCACCCATTAGCAGCCCCCACCATGTCTGCAGAATCACACAATGTGTGCGCCCTTTGTGTCTGGCTTTTCACTCAGCATTGCTTCTGAGGTTCACCCACGGAGTAGCACACATCAGTACATTCATTTCAACTCGATGTCACCTTTGCACGTGCTGACAGCCATCTTGTAGGTTAAGGGTGTGGGAAGTGTTTTCTATCACCGGCCCCTCTTCTGTGGAGAATGTGCACCGGAAGGGAAATCCCAGAGTAACAGCGCTGATGGTCCAGTACATGTCTCCACCTCCCTGAGCACAGGATGCTGGTAAATCCCACTGCTGGGGCCTCCTGACTGTTCTCAAAGTGAAGACAGCTGGGCATCCAGGGCAGGCGCAGCCTTGTGGGAAAGTGGAAGCGGGCGGGGACGGCCAGCCTGCCCTGGAGGGCAGCGTAAGTAGCAGAAAGCAGCCGGGCCTGACATCCACCTGGCCCTTAGTGTACTGTCACAGGAAGGCCGCAGGGGGTTTCCATGTTCACCCAGCTGAAAGGAGCAACTCATGGCTCTGAGAAGTGGGTCTGGCGGAGGTGATGCAGCTAGTTAATGTGCCCGGTGTTTGCATTCGGTTCCGACCTATTAAGCCTCAGAGCATCTTCCTGGGATGAGGCTGTAAGAGGAGTAAGTGGGGAGGCTGGGAGGAGCACCTGGCGAGTGCTGTGCCCGTGAGGTGCAGTCTTAGTTTGTCTAGGTTGCTATAACAAACACCACAGACTGGCGACAGCTTATAAACAGCAGAAATGTATGGCCGGTGCGGCAGCTCACACCTGCAATCCCAGTACTTTGGGAAGCCAAGGCAGGTGAAACACTTGAGGTCAGGAGTTTAAGACCAGCCTGGCCAACATGGTGAAACCCTGTCTCTACTAAAAATACAAAAATTAGCAGGGTTAGTGGTGGGTGCCTGTAATCCCAACTACTCGGAAGGCTAAGGCAGGAGAACTGCTTGAACCCGGGAGGTGGAGGTTGCAGTGAGCCGAGATTGCAACAACTGCACTCCAGCCTGGGTGACAGAGCAAGACTCCATCTTGGAAAAAAAAAAAATCTGACCCAGCAATTCCACTCCTACGTATACACCCCAAAGAACTGAAAACAGGAACCCAGTCAGGTGCAGTGGCTCATGCCTGTAATCCCAGCACTTTGGGAGGCCAAGGTGGCAGGATCACTTGAGGCCAGGAGTTTGAGACCAGCCTGGGCAACACAAAAAAATCTCTAATCGCTACCAAAAAAAAAATCTCTACAAAAAAATCAAAAATAAACTGGGCATGGTGGTGCATGCCTGTGGTTCCAGCTACTTGGGAGGCTGAGGTGGGAGGATTGCTTATGCCTAGGAATTGGAGGCTGCAGTGAACTATGATTGCACCACTGCACTCCAGCCTGGGCCACAGAGTGAGACTATCTCAAAACAAAACAGAAACTCAAACAAATACTGTTACATAACACGTGTTCATAGCAGTACTACTCACAGTGGAAACAACCTAAATGTCCATTGATGGGTGAATCTTGGCCCATGTATACAATGGAATGGTATTCAGTCAGAAAAAGGGAAGAAAAGGCTGCCACAGTGGCTGACGCCTGTAATCCCAGCACTTTGGGAGGCTGAGGCGGGGGGATCACTTGAGCTGAGGAGTTCAAGAGCAGCCTGGCAACATGGCGTAACCTAATCCCCACAAAAAATACAAAGAAATAGCTGGGCATGATGGTGTGTGCCTGTGGTCCCAGCTACTCAGGAGGCTGAGGTGGGAGGATTGCTTGAGCTTAGGGGACAGTTGCAGTGAGCCGAGATTGCACCACTGCACTCCAGTCTGGATGACAGAGCAAGACCCTGACCCCCGCCCCAACCCCAACAAAAGGAGGAAAGAAAGGAGCACAGTGGCTCATGCCTATAATCCCAGCAATTTGGGAGGCTAAGGTGGGAGGATTGCTTGAGGTCAGGAGTTCAAGACCAGCTCGGGCAACTTAGTGAGATACTGCCTCAACAAAATATTAAAAGAAACAAAGGATGAAGAACTGATCCATGCTACATCAGTGAACCTGGAAAGCATTATGCTGAGTGAAGGAAGCCAAGTGCAAAAGGCCACATAGCATATATTTCCATTTACATGAAATACCCAGAACATGCAAATCCACAGAGACAGAAACTAGATTAGTGGTTGCTAGGGGCTGGGGGATGGGCAAAGGGGAGTGATCACTTGTATTAGTCTGTTCTCACACTGCTATGAAGAACTGCCTGAGACTGAGTAATTTATAAAGGAAAGAGGTTTAACTCACAGTTCAGCATGGCTGGGGAGGTCTCAGGAAACTTACAATCGTGGCAGAAGGCCAAGGGGAAGCAGGACACCTTCTTCACAAGGCAGCCGAGCGATTGGGTGGAGGGGAGGGAAATCCCCTTATAAAACCATCAGATCTCGTGAGAACTCACTCACTATCACGAGAACAGCATGGGGGAAACCACCCCCATGATTCAATTACCTCCACCTGGTCATTTCCAGCCTCCAATCAACTAACCAATTGACTTCCATCCAACAATGATTAGTTCAACTTGTTCTATCCCTTGGGATTATGGAGATTACAATTCAAGATGAGATTCGGGTGGGGACACAAAGCCTAACCATATCACCAATTAATGGATATGGAGTCTCCTTTTGGAATGATGAAAACATTTTGGAAGGAGACAGTGGTGATGGCTGCAGAGCACTGTGAATGTACTAAATGCCACTTAATTGTTCACTTTAAAATAGTTAATTTTATGTGATGTGAATTTCACCTCAATGGAAAACAACCAACCAACCTCAGCAGCACGAGGAAACTCTCTGCCGAGGGGCTTTCCTTTGTGTACATTTTCCTGACCTTTCCAGAGCGCAGGAGCTGGCCTGGCAGTTCCAGGCAGGCCTCTGTGCCCCACTGAGCTGTGGCTGCTGTTGTGCTTGTCCCCTAGCACCATCCTGCTGTATCACATCATGGCGTGGGGCCTGGCTACCTTGCTCTGTGTGGAGGGAGCCGCCATGCTCTACTACCCTTCCGTGTCCAGGTAAGTTGGGACTCCAGTGCCCCAGACAGCCCCATCTTTGGCTCATTGTGTGTTCTCTGGCAGGGAATACATGAGCCCTGACCAACAGAGTTGGTGCCTTGGAGGTTAGGCCGTTGTCTCAGGGCCACATGAGGCCATGCTCACGGCCCAGCCCCAGAGGGCTGACTACAATAGCTTGGAGAATGACCCTGGAGTCATTCTCCCTGGCTCTGCCTTTCTCGTTTGTGTGCATAGGCGCCCATGCACACAAGCATGCACGCAAAGCTTTCCGCATATTCCCCTCCACGTAAGGTGTATCCCCAGCTCCTGTATTGGTACAGTTTTCTCATGCCCACTTTTAAGTATTTGTTCTTCAAGCTTCCTCTGGATGAGCAGGTGAGCTTAACATTCTAGGAATGAGTGTGGGACAATGTGGAAGAGGCCAAAAGGATGCCTGGGCAGAGCTTATTCTCTAGTTTTGCTTCCTACCCTTTCTCACTTCTCTTCCATCCTCCACACAGAGCGAGATGTGGCCGCTGAAACTGTCTCAGGCATTTCCTCAAGTTTACATTCCTGTCCATGCAACCCTCAGTTGCAAAGTCAAGGTCTTTCCAAGAATATATACTCTAACTTCCAATGGAAAACTGGAAAACAGAAGTGGACAGTGTCTTTGTCTGTGATTTTTATACCAGGGATCAACACGGTGTAGCCCCCAGGACAAATCCGGCCTTCTTCCGTTTTTGTAAATAAAGTTTTATTGGAATATAGTCACACTCATTGCTTTATGTACTGTCTGACTGCTTTTGCACGACAACATCAGAGTTGAGTAGTTGCCTCAGAGACCACAGTGTGACCCATGAAGCTGAAAATATTTACTATCTGTTCCTTTACAGAAAACAAATCTACAGAAAAAAAAATTGGTATAGATAATTTATCTCCCTCTTTTCTGGCTTCTTGCAGCTACTCAGTGAGGATGTCTCCAAATTGGTGTTGCCTTGTCAACCATGAATACAAGCAGGGAGCTCTGTGTAGATCCATCCACACAGTCTGCTTTTCTGAGGAACTTTAAAAGAACAGATGCAGTGTCAGCAGCTGTTATAACGGAATGCACTTAGTTGGAAAGGGAGTTTCTGTGGCTCTCCCTGGCCTGTGGGACCCCAGAGACTCCTGGCAAAGTTGCATCTGAGCTTTAGGGCGCCATTGCTGCCGGGTGCACAGGGAACCCTGAGGTGCTCCCGGGGTCTTTAGGAGCTGCTCCTTTTAAGCATCATATCCTTTTTTTTTTTTTTTTTTTTTTTTTTTTTGAGACGGAGTCTTGCTCTGTAGCCCGGGCTGGAGTGCAGTGGCCGGATCTCAGCTCACTGCAAGCTCCGACTCCCGGGTTCACGCCATTTTCCTGCCTCAGCCTCCGGAGTAGCTGGGACTACAGGCGCCCGCCACCTCGCCCGGCTAGTTTTTTGTATTTTTAGTAGAGACGGGGTTTCACCGTGTTAGCCAGGATGGTCTCGATCTCCTGACCTCGTGATCCGCCCGTCTCGGCCTCCCTAAGTGCTGGGATTACAGGCTTGAGCCACCGCGCCCGGCCAAGCATCATATCCTTAATCATCTCTTCATTTTCACAACGCCTGACCCAGGGCACTCGGCATTCTTCATGCTCACAGTCTCACTCTCTTATTTGTCATTTCATTTCTGTCTTTGCATCAGAGTCACTTCTCTTTCTCCTCTTGTTTCTCTTTCTCCTTTCAAGCCTTTCCAGATTGAATTTTCGCCTCTAGCTAAAGATAAAACCACCTGCTAAAAGAAGGTGGCAGTGTTGAGAGGTGGTATAGTAATTCTTCCTATGGCAAGACGAGACGGGTATTGCATTTTTCCTACCTGATTTTTTTTTCCCACATTTTCTGCCACTTTCCCCTCTGGTTTGACAACTCTGTCAATATTAAGGGTGTTTAATTTATTTTTTTGTCATTCCCCCTTTCGTGGCCATGAGGCTGTTTGGTTAGTCCCTTTTCCGCCTCCCTCTTTGGTTGAGCTGGAGCAGACCTCCCTCCTCTTTGCCTTCGGTTTCCTCTTCCTCTGTGCCATTTTGCTTCTCTCCTACATTAAGCATTTCACAGCTGCGAGTTGTTACCTTGGTAACATATGTTTGTGAGGCCCTCCAGCACATTCCATGGTGACCAGTGACTCCTATGACGCCTCAGTAGAAATCTTTGTCCTTTTCTCTGACAAGAACCTCTGAAACTATTGTTATCCATAACCATGAGAACATATTTCCTCTGAAATATGGAGCTGGCATATTTTGAGTTGTTCAAGGCCAGGGACTGGATTTTGTTCATGTTATTGCCCAAAACCAGGTAGTAAGTACTCAAAACCTAACTATTTAATGGAGTGCCTTTGTCTCTACTTGAATTGCGTTTTTTCCTTGAGACCCAATGCAGGGAATCCCCCATCCCAGGGTGTTTTTCTTTCTGATCTTTTCCCAGCAGGAACCTTTAAAAGCTTCCTCCAGTGGAATGCCTTAAGGGTCCTACCATTTCTGAGACAGAAACATGGTTGATCTCCCTTACTCTCCTGCAATTTACGGCTTGTTCCAGACATGAGAAATGACTCACATTTCCTTTGGGCAGTCAGAAGCAGATTTATGCATTTCCCTTTTCATTCTCATCCTCTTATCTTGACTTCCAGATAAGTAGATGTCTTTTAGCCAAAGCTTTGCTTTTGAGAAGAATGACGTTGGTTTTCCTCTCTCAGGTGTGAGCGGGGTCTGGACCATGCCATCCCCCACTATGTCACCATGTACCTGCCCCTGCTGCTGGTTCTCATGGCCAACCCCATCCTGTTCCAAAAGACAGTGACTGCAGGTAAATACTAGGGAAGCTCTCTGGGTACACGGCCACTGTGAGCGGCCCCATGCCTCGGGCTCAGACAGTGACACATGCCCTGGAATTCTCCAGGACAGTTGACCTCATTTGTCATCCTCTGGAGACATCAGCAGATCACAGCTTCAGAAAGTAAGCAGGTTCAATAAATGAAAATGTGCAGGCCTCTGCCCGCACAAGTTCTGTGCCATCGTTTGTTAGCTCAGTGCCAGGACTAGTTGACCTTTCACTTCTGTATTGGGGTTCTCCTGGGTTGGCTGCAGGAGTGCCCTTGGACGACTGTGGAGGTGCGAGAGGAACAGAAGGAGAAGAGAGGGGAGGGGGAAGGGGCTGAGTATGTACTGAGGCGGCTCCAGTCCCATAATGCACTTGGCTGATATTTTTTCTCAGATGGGCAGGAAACAGGAAGTGGAGCACAGGAAATGAGTCAAGGTCAATGGTTAGAAAAGGATAAGAGGAATGAAGTCATTGACAACATGTCTGGGAAAGACTTCTAGGCTGGGGCTGGAGACCTGCAGTCCAGCCCCTACTTTCCCCTCAAGGAAGTGTGACCTGGAGTGAGCCTCCCACCTCCTCAGGCTGCCAGAGATCTCTCAAGGACAGAATGGGAATAAGGAAATTTGCCTTAACTGAGAGGTCCTTTGAAGATCACCTGTTGATTGTTGAACTTTTTAAAAACATTGTTGAGAGTACTCTATCATTGGTAATATAAAATTATTGTGATTCTTTGGACTATTCTCTTCATATCTACACTTTTTTTTTTCTTTTTATTGAGACAGAGTCTTGCTCTGTCACCCCAGGCTGGAGTGCAGTGGCGTGATCTCGGCTCACTGCAACCTCTGCCACCCATGTTCAAGTGATTCTCATGCCTCAGCCTCCCGAGTAGCTGGGACTATGGGCACGTGCCACCACGCCCAGCTAATTTTTTTTGTATTTTTAGTAGAGATGGGGTTTTGCCATGTTGGCCAGGCTGGTCTTGAACTCCTGGCCTTGGGTGATCCACCCACCTTGGCCTCCCAAAGTGCTGGGATTACAGGCATGAGCCACCACACCCGGTGCATATCTACATTTAAATATAGTGTGTTAAATATAGTATTTTTAAACAAAATCTCATCAAAAATAGTGATTTTAGCTGATAAATAGAAATGACTTATAGAAAAAAGACTGACAAGAAATATACTAAGATGTTAACAGTGGTTATCTCTGGGTGGAGGGACCATGGGTCATTCATACTTCTCTAAACTTTTAAATATTTTCTAACTTGTCTATAAGAAGGAATCAAATTTTTTTTCAATATTTTAACAAGTATGCACTATTTTTATTTTTATTTTTTTGAGATGGAGTTTCACTCTTTTGCCCAGGCTGGAATGAAGTGGCGTGATCTCGGCTCACTGAAACCTCTGCCTCCCAGGTTCAAGCAATTCTCCTGCCTCAGCCTCCGAGTAGCTGGGATTATAGGCACCTGCCACTACACCCAGCTAATTTTTGTACTTTTAGTAGAGATGGGGTTTCAGCATGTTGGCCAGGCTGGCCTCAAACTCCTGACCTCAGGTGATTCACCTGCCTCAGCCTCCCAAAATTCTAGGATTACAGGTGTGAGCCACTGCACCTCTATTTTTATAACAGAGAAAATGAGCCTTTAAAAATAGAGTTTCTGAACTAGGAACATTCAAATAAAATTGGGAATTTATTTATTTATTTATGTTGAGACGGAGTCTTGCTCTGTCACCCAGGCTGGAGTGCAGTGGCATGATCTTGGCTCACTGCAATCTCTGTCTCCCGAGTCCAAGGGATTCTCGTGCACCAGCCTCCCGAATAGCTGGGATTACAGACGTACACCACCATGCCGGGCGAATTTTTGTATTTTTAGTAAAGATAGAGTTTCACCATGTTGGCCAGGCTGGTCTCAAACTCCTGACCTCAAATGATCTACCCACCTTGGCCTCCCAAGTGCTGAGATTACAGGTGTGAGCCACTGCACCCAGCCAAAATTGGGAGTTTAGTTCATAGTAATGTATCTGTGTTAATTTCATAGTTGTGAAGAACATCCCCATGGTTGCATAAGACGCTTACATTGAGGGGAATCTGGGTAAAGGGTATACAGGGACTCTCTGTGCCATCTTTGCAACTTTTATGTAAATCTAAAATTATTTCAAAGCAGAAGTTTAAAAATATGTATATTCCTTAGGGTCTATGAGGACTCCAATCTGGAAGTTGTGAGTAATGAATGTCAGTGACTTGCTTTGCTTCCTGCCCCTCTGGCCTTGCTTGTGGGCTCACACCTGCTTCCATTGCCTTCTCTGTCACTCCATAAACATGAATAATGAACACCACACATAGTTCCTTCTGTTCTTCACAGTGGCCTCTTTACTTAAAGGAAGACAAGGCATTTACACGGAGAACGAGAGAAGGATGGGAGCCGTGATCAAGATCCGATTTTTCAAGATAATGCTGGTTTTAATTATTTGGTAACTTTTCTTCTATATATGTATATTTTTACTGCCAGTGGGAAGGGCTGTGGAAACAACTTGCCATGTTGCATGTGTGACTGGAAGTTCCAAAGGGAAGAGCCTTTGGGAAGGAAATCTTTGAGACTGTGCTAGGTGCCCTTTAAGGAAAGGCACAGAGGACAGGGGAGCAAGTCCAAAATTCATGAATTTCTGGAAAAACATTGAAATCTACTCAAATTATTTATAAAGCCCTTAGAAAACAAACACCCAAGTTTAGTTTTGAAATGTCCCAACCATGTGCATTGCTGAGGTTAACCAAAACAAAGGGGTTGTTTATGCTTTTTTTTTTTTTTTGAGACAAGGTCTTTCTCTGTCACCCAGGCTGGAGTGCAGTGGCGCAATCACAACTCACTGCAACCTTGATCTTTAGGGCTCAAGTGATCTTCTCACCTCAGCCTCCCAAGTAGTCTCACTCTGTCACCCAGGCTGGAGTACAATGGCACAATCTCAGCTCACTGCAACCTCTACCTCTCAGGTTCAAGTGATTCTCCTGCCTCAGCCTCCCGAGTAGCTGGGATTACAGGTGTATGCCACCACACCCAGCTAATTGTTGTATTTTTAGTAGAGTTGAGGTTTCCCCACGTTGGCTAGGCTGGTCTCAAACTCCTGACCTCAAGTGATCCACTTGCCTCGGCCTCCCAAAGTGTTGGGATTACAGGCGTGAGCCACCACACTCAGCTGGTCATGCTTTATAAACTCACCCATTTGCCTCACTCCTGACACCAGAATTCCTGTACCTGACAGAGGGGCAAGGACACGTCTTTGGTCAAGAAGGTTGGAGAACGGCCTGAGCAGTTTGTCTCTCCTCATTTTTCCTCACCACTGGTATCCTATGCAAACCTTTCAGGTGGATACTTTGAAAATAGACCTGTAACCAATGCAAAAAAAACCCAACCAACCAAACAAACAAACAAAAAAAAACTGGAATCAGAACATGCTGCCCTGTGGTGAATCAGTACCTTGCAGGACAGGGCAAGTACTTGTGATGTTAAAAATTCACCTGTGCTGGTCGTGGTAGCTCACGCTTTAGTAGTTGGAGGCAGGAGTATTCCTTGAGGTCAGGAGTTCAAAACCATCGTGGGCAATTTAGTGAGACCTCCCACTCAACAACAACAACAATTAGCCAGGAATGGTGGCACATGCCTATAGTCCCAGCTACTTGGGAGGCTGAGGCAAGAGGATCACTTGAGCCTAGAAGTTCGAGGTTACAGTGAGCTATGATCATGCCACTGCTCTCCAGCCTGTGTGACAGAGCAAGACCTTGTCTCTAAAAAATAATAGTAATAATAATTCATCTCATATGAGCTTTGTTTGGACACCTTTCTTGGAGATATATAAATCATCTCCTACTAAAAATACAC
Source organism: Chlorocebus sabaeus (assembly GCF_047675955.1). NCBI lineage: Eukaryota > Metazoa > Chordata > Mammalia > Primates > Cercopithecidae > Chlorocebus > Chlorocebus sabaeus. Next base: position 143,215,137 of record NC_132933.1, read on the forward strand.
TCAGTTCAACATTTCATATTTCACTGAGCCACCTAAAATAACATTGAAAAATGCTAAAATAAGTCAAGAAAAAATTGTTTTGATCTCCATCAAAACTGTAAGTTGCTCTTCAAACAAAGGATGAATTCTGGGTTATTTGACACAGTGCTAGAACCTTACACCATGATGTGGTATTGAGTGTTACCCTTGGAAGGATTTGCTGATCTGTGCTTTAGACTGAGAAAACAAATTTATTTTTTTAAATTAAATTCTTAGTGTGCCGGTTCCTCTTAGTTTCATTTCTTTCTTTTTCTTTTTGAGACAGGGTCTCACTTTGTCCCCCAGGCTGGAGTGCAGTGGCACATTCATAACTCACCACAGGCTTGATTTCCTGAGCTCAAGTGATCTTCCCGGGGCTCAAGTGATCCTCCCACCCCAGCCTCCCAAGTAGCTGGGACTACAGGTGTGCACCACTACACCTGGTTAATTTTACTTTTTATTTTTTGTAGGGACGAGTTTCACTATGTTGCCTAGGCTGGTGTCAGACTCCTGGGCTCAAGCAATCCTCCTGCTTCAGCCTCCCAACGTGCTGGGATTACAGGAGGGGGCCATTGCACCTGGCCCTCTTGGTTTCTTACTGCAGAAGTGGCCATGTCTGTACCGAGAGTTAGTACTTTTAGGTCTTGGTAGAAATTCTTCTCTGACTCCCCAGCATTTAAAAACGAGTTTCATTGCATGTTCTCTTTACTTGTTGCCATTTTCTTTCTAATAGTTGGTTGTCGAATATCATCAATGAAAGCCTTTTATTCTATCTTGAGATGCAAACAGATATCAATGGAGGTTCTTTGAAACCTGTCAGAACTGCAGCCAAGACCACATGGTTTATTATGGTAGGTCAATCTGGATTGTATTTTAATTAGTTAATTATTTAATTAATGTATTTGTTTTAGAGACAAGGTCTCACTCTGTCACCCAGACTGGAAAGCAGTGGCACGACCATAGCTCACTACAGCCTCAAACTCCTGGGCTCAAACAATCCTCCGTCTCAGCCTCCTGAGTAACTGGGACTACAGGTGTATGCCACCACCCTGGGCAACGTAGGGAGACCTCATCTCTTTTTTTAATTATCTAGATTTAACATTTTCTGTTTGAAAAAAAAATCAGAAGAAAAAGAAGCAGTCAGAAGTACAATATATTATATTTAAATACAGAATGAGTTAAATAGGCTCCTGGCCTTAGTATGCTAGCTGGCTGTTCTGTTTGTTGTTGGGATCCTTATTAAATGCTTCAACTCTGGTCAATCAGTTTGGCGCAGTGTATCAAAGCTCCTGGCAGTCTCTCAATATCAGAGCGTGGATCTTGAAGGAATGTTTCAGACCATGAAAAAGCCATACCGATGGATATATTCCTGGTAGCATTATCCTTCATAATTGTAAAGCATTATAGGCAACCCAGATTTCAAAAAAAGAAAGACAGACAGACAGACAGAAAGAAAGAAAGAAAGAAAGAGAAAGAAGGAAATGGTTAAGTAAATTACATCTTGATGGAATATTACTCAGATGTTAAAAATGATGATTATGAAATCTCTGGTATTAACTGGGAAATCAAATATATACAATTATACCAATTACAACTACAGAAAAACGTGTTTATCTTTTTTTCAATGGGGAAACAATGAAAAAAAAAAGAAATAGAAAAAAATACACGTATTGGATGGACATACATGAAGAGAATGATGGGGTAGAAGTCCCATGGGCAGGCTGCCCCAGTGCTGTCATTCTCTCACCTTTATAAGAAGAAATGCACACGTGTTGTTGGCAGGGAGGTGCATATTGTGCTACACAGAATCCATATTTATATTGTTTTTGAAATGGGGAAAGGCTCATTCACAAAGACTTTCAAATGGAACCAGCACTGGCCCTTCCATCCCTGCATGTGGTTTGGAGCTTGGCTGGGTTCCTCTGGTGAACTTTATGTGTCCTCAGCACACACGAGTGGAGGGATGTTTCCCAGACTCCGTCTGAGCCTCAGGAACCTTTATTATATCAAGTGCTCTGTTGGCAGCACAGGGTGGCAAACTGGGGAGAACAGAGGCCCCCAGGCTGCGGGAGGAGCTGGCTGTTCAGTCACTGTGCTACAGCGCTCCCTCTCCCCTTCTCCCACTGCCGCCCTCTTCTCCTCCCCCACCCTCCCCTCCCACTTTCTCCTTCTCCTGCCTTCCCTCCTCTCTCTCATCCTCTGTCCCCTCTCTTCCCTTCTCTACTCCAGCTCCTCCCCGCCCTCTCCTCTCCCCACCCCCCTCTACTTTCAGGCACCCTTGAAGGTACAGCACCTACTGTGGCCAATCTTCATCTTGCCCCAAACCAACCCACCAACCAGTCAACCAGCCACCAGCCAACCCATGGTCACTTCCAAGCGAGCCCAGCCCTGTGGGCATCCTGAGGGGAGTGTGTCACTCTGTGACAGCCCAGGGCTCTGACTCCTGCCACACTGCACTGACTGCCATGTGTCTTTCTGTCCTCTCTCCAGGGAATCCTGAATCCAGCCCAGGGATTTCTCTTGTCTTTGGCCTTCTATGGCTGGACAGGATGTAGCCTGGGTTTTCAGTCTCCCAGGAAGGAGATCCAGTGGGAATCACTGACCACCTCGGCTGCTGATGGGGCTCACCCATCCCCGCTGGACTCCCGGGTGCCCCAGGAAAACCCTGCTTCCAAGAAGGTGTCTCGAGTGGGTGGGCAGACTTCTGATGAAGCCCTGAGCATGCTGTCTGAAGGTAATGCCCTGTTTGCCACAGCAGGTAGACTTTGGGGTCCCAGGGCTCCCCTTGGAAAGCCTTAGAGGATTCTTTGTCCCAGGCGCTGTCCTGTGCATGGTGCGGTGTTTAGCAGCACCCCTCATGTGGACTCAGTAGCTGCCAGTTGCATTCCCCCAATTGTGACAACCAAAACTCTTTCCAGACATTGACAAATGTCTCTTGGGGGACCACAGTGGCTCCCAGTTCACAACCAGTGTCTCAGAATAATTAGGCTTGGATTTAAAAATGTGATTTTTTTCCAGATGTTGTCTGAGCTAAATGCACACAAACACAAAACCAAAGACAAATACCACACAATCCCGTCATGGGGTGTACCAAAATAATGTTGAAATTTGGAGTAAGAAAAATAATATGTAGAAAGATGTTTGGAAATGGCTTAAGGAGTTCCATTTTCTTTTCCATTCCTACTATTCAAATACATTGAAGGGAGGCCAAGGCGGGTGGATCACTTGAGGTCAGGAGTTAGAGACAAGCTTGACCAACATGGTGAAACCCCATCTCTACTAAAAATACAAAAATAGCCTGGTGTGGTGGCTCATACCTGTAATCCCAGCACTTTGAGAGGCCAAGGTGGGCAGATCACCTCAGGTCAGAAATTCGAGACCAGCCTGACCAACATGGTGAAACCCAATCTCCACTAAAAATACAAAATTAGCCGGTGTGGTGGCACACGCTGTAATCACAGCTACTTGGGAGGCTGAGGCAGGAGAATCACTTGAACCTGGGAGGAGGAGGTTGCAGTGAGCTGAGATCGTGCCATTGCACTCAAGCTGGGGCAACAAGAGTGAAACCCCGTCTAAAAAAACAAAACAAAACCAAAACCAAACAAATACACTGAAGGAAGGTTCACTTTCAGGTGACAAACTTGGTTTACTTTGAAGGCCAAAAAAGATGGTGATGAACTGATGAATTGATTCCATGATACAATATTGTCTGGTTGAAATTGGGAGTCACAAAGAGAAAGAGATGGTTCTGGCTGAAGCTAAAAGGCACACAGAGAGGATGTATTTACAGACTTTCCATCTGGTACAAATAGTTCACGAAGCATGAGGAACCCACCAGCTGGATCTGCTGTTAGTCTGTAGAGTTACTGATACCATCTGGGGAATGAAGCCAAAAATGTTATCTTGAATTATTTGGCTTTGTATTCCCATCCTGGTATTTTAAAGTGGCCGAGCAGATATTTGACAGTCAAATAAAACACTAGAAATAACAGTAAAAGTCCCCTGCACCCCACCCCAATCACCACCACCAAACAAAATCCATCAGCATTTCCTTACCTCTGCTCCCTCCAGCAAGCTGTTGCCTAGATCCGCCGCTCAAAGGTTGGATGTTTTCACATAGAGGTTTTAGACAAAACAAATAAAGATCCAATAGAAAAATAAGCAGGGCAGTCATTCCTGGAGGCTGCTGTCTGTGAGGGCTCCCTGCTTTTGTTTTTGTTTTTTGAGACAGGGTCTCCCTCTGTTACCCAGGCTAGAGCACGGTGGAAGGAACACGGCTTACTGCAGCCTCCACCTCCTGAGCTTAAGCAATCCTCCCACCCGAGCCTCCTGAGTAGCTGGGACTACAGGTGCACACCACCATGCCTAGTTTATTTTATTTTGTAGTTTTTGGAGACATGAGGTCCCATTATGTTGCCCAGGCTAGTCTCAAGTGGTCCTCCTGCATCAGCCTCCCAAAGTGCTGGGATAATAGGCTTGAGCCACTGCACCCAGCCCCTTGGCTTTTTAAAACATTTGAGATATAATTCACATACCACAAAGCTCACCCCTTTAAATGGCACATTTCAGTGGTTGTGCACACGTCACCACTATCTAAGACAGAACATGTTCATCATTGCAGAAAGAAACCCTGTGTCCCCAAGGGGTCATTTCCCATGTCTTCTCCCCAGCCCCTGGCAACCATGAATCTCCTTTCTGTCTCTATGGTTTTGCTGTTCTGGATCTTACATAGAAAGGGCGTTGTGTAATATTTGTCCTGTTGTGTCTGGTTTCTTTTACTTCAGATACTGTTTTCTAGATTCACCCATGTTGTAGCAGGTGTCAGAACTTCATTCTTTTTATGGATTGATAGTATTTCATTGTATGGATACACCTATTCTTTGATTGATTGATTGATTGATTGATTGATTTACTTATTTATGAGACAGGGTCTCACTCTGTGGTCCAGGCTGAAGTGCACTGGAACGAACATGGCTCACTGCAGCCTTGATCTCCTGGGCTCAAGCAATCTTTCCACCTCAGCCTCCTGAGTAGTTAGGACCACAGGCGGGTGCCACCATATCCTGCTAATTTTCTTTGGCTTTATGTGCGTGTTTTTTAAAAATTTATTTTGTAGAGTTGGGGTCTCCCTATGTTGCCCAGGTTGGTCTTAAACTCCTGTAAATGATCCTCCCACCTCGGCCTCCCAAAGTGCTACGATTACAGGCCTGAGCCACTGCACCTGGCCCATTCTAATTCTGTTAATAACTACTTATGACTGCCCAAAACTCTACCAGGCTGTGTACTAGGAGCTGAGTGGGGTGGAGATACTGGAGATGTGTAAACCTGGCCCTCAAGGATCTTACAGTCTACTGGAGAAAATTAAAATATTTTAAAAAATCATTCTATTCTAATAATAGAACAATCAATGAAAATAGCAATTGGAGAAAACATTGGAGGAAAAGGAAAGAACAAAAGGAAAGCCTTTTGAGAAAAACGAGAAATACAATCAGTATTTTTTTATTGTGGGAAGAATTCCTGTAAAAATGGCCGATTTAGAACTCCAAGTGACATATTATTAGGTAACATCTGTCAGGCTTTTTGAGGACAGAGCTTGAAGCACAGACTGAGTTTTCAAAATTAACAACAAACGTCTGCAAAAGCATAAAGTGGCCTGATCTGGTAGTATGAACCTGTATTCCCAGCTACTCAGGAGGCTGAGGAAGGAGTATCATTTCAGGCCAGGAGTTGGAGTCCAGACTAGGCAACATAGTGAGACCCCATCTCTTGAAAAATAAAGTATAAAGTGGTGGTGGTACTGAGGTGGTGGTTAGGGTCATAAGTTTGCATCTAGTCACCCTTCGAATATCTTAAAATTGCCCATAACATGCAGTCATCACCATTTTGTATGGTAACTCTATGCATGAATTTGCATACATTAATCTAAAAAGAATTAAAAAGGCTTTTATTCAGAAATTAAAATTAATTTGCTGCCTAAGACACCTCACATTTTTAAATATTTCCACATCTGACTTTTGGCTCTCATCACCATTGTATTGTTTGGGGACAGTTTTAGGATCCCTTCTAAATCTTTCCTGGTGGGTATGTCTCTGAGGCCACTTACCTAGATGTGCAGGCACCCAGCTCCTGGACCTGCGCTGGCTCTCAGGAGACCCAGCCCCTTGGTACCTCCTGGTTTCCCTCCAGGGAGCGAGCCAGGGGGCCATGGCCTGGCAGGAGGGGTGGGGCCTGGGTGGAGCTTATAGGGCCTGGCTGGGACTGTGTTTTGGGGTGGGGCCTGGTGAGAGGGAAGGGGCAGAGTCTGGCAGGAGGGATGTGGCTACTAAGAGCAGGGCATTTCTGGTGGGAGCAAGAGTATAGATCTTTCCTGGAAGACGAGTGTGCTAGTATACAAACTTGCAAGATTTAGGGATCATCCTGGGGAGAAGCCCAGGCCGGTGAGGCTGAGGCTTAGGGCTTGTTGGGAGTGGAGGGGTCATGGTTAGGATAGAACACAGGTGCTATGTTCCCACACAGGTGGGGCAAGGCCCATTCAGAGCCCAGGAACATGGCCAGAAAGGAGCATAGCTGTCTCTCCCACAATGCCTTTTATCTCCCCAATTCCATACCACACCCACCCCGCCATTCTTGGTTCGACCCTCAATCCTCCCTACTCTCCCACAATTCTGTTTCTCCCATAATTCCCTATCTCTCCCACAATTCCGTGTATCTCCCTGTATTTTCCCCAATTCTGTATTTCTCCCAGAGTTCCATGGCTCTCCCATAATTTGGCATTCTTTCCCACAGTCACCTGTCTGTCTCACAATTCTTTTTTCTCTCATAATTCCCTATTTCTCTCACAACAACATTCCCCTAACAATTGTTTTCTCCCACAATTCTCCATTCTATTTTTTCTTGAAAATCTGTTTTCTTCTATAACCTATTTTCTTTTTCTTTCTTTCTTTTTCTTTTTTTTTTTTTTTTTTTTTGACGGAGTTTTGCTCTTGTTGCCCAGACTGGAGTGCAATGGTGTGATCTCAGCTCACCACAACCTCCACCTCCTGGGTTCAAATGATTCTCCTGCCTCAGCCTCCTGAGTAGCAGGGATTACAGGCACCTACCATCACGCCCAGCTAATTTTTGTATTTTTAGTAGAGATGGGGTTTCACCATGTTGGCCAGGCTGGTCTGGAACTCCTGACTTTGTGATCTGCCCACCTCGGCCTCCCAAAGTTTTGGGATTACAGGCGTAAGCCACCACATCAGGCCTCTTCTATAATCTATTTTCTACCACAATCTGTCTCTCCTACAGTTCTCCATTCTCCGCTCTAATTTGTTCTCTCCCACAAGTATCCATTCTCTACCACAATTCCGGCCTGTCCCTCAATTCCTCCTCTTTCCCATAATTCTCCATTCTTCCCAATAATCTTTTTTTTCCCACAGTTCTCTTTCTCACAATACCTTGAGTCCCCCACAGTCCTAATCTTTCCCACAATTCCTCGTTTCTCCCACAATCCCTTTTTACAATTTTTCATAATGCCGTGAATCTCCCATAATACCTGGAATCTCCCACAAGCCTTGTCTTTCCCACAATTCTGTGTTTCTCCCATGGTACCTTGAGTCTCCCACAACCCCCATCTTTCCCATGATTGCTTTTTTCTCCCACAATATGGCTTCACAATTTTCCATAATGCCTTGTGTTTCCCACAATACCTTGTGTCTCCCACAATCCTTGTCTTTCTCCAGCAATTTCCTGTTTCTCCCACTGTACCATATTTCTCTAACAATTTCTTCTTTCCCACATGTCTCTTCTTTCTCTCAGAATTTGCCATTCTTTTTTTTTTTTTTTTTTTTTTTTGAGATGGTGTCTCATTCACTCTGTTGCCCAGGGTGAGTACAGTGGCACGACCTCAGCTTACTGCAACCTCCACCTCTTGGGCTCAAGTGATTCTTGTGCCTCAGCCTCCAGAGTAGCTGGGACTACAGGAGCACGCCACCATGCCTGGCTAATTTTGTATTTTTAGTAGAGATGGGGTTTCACCATGTTGGCCAGGCTAGTTTCAAACTCCTGACCTCAAGTGATCTGCCCACTTCGGTCCCCCAAAGTGCTGGGATTATAGATGTGAGTCACCACGCCTGACCAATTCTCCATTCTTCTATTTCAGAAATCTTTCTTTTATAATTGTATTCTCTCTATACCACATTCTCTCTGCCCTGTAATTCCATTTCTCCTACAACTAATTCTGCACCATAATTCCTTTTCTCCCAAGATTCAGTATTCTCTCCCGCCATTTCCTGCTTTTCCCACAATTGCAGCTCTTTCCCACAATTCTGTATTCCCACCCATAGTCCTGTATGTTTCCTACAAGTCTGTCTTTCTTACAATGCCTTGTTTTCCCATACTTCTTTGTTTCTCCCACAACTCTCTGTTCTCCACAATTCCTGTCCTTCACACAATTCCCTGCTCTCCCATAATTCCTTATTTCTCCCACAATCTTGGTCGTTCCTACAATCCTCTGTTTCCTCCCATAATTCCCTATTCATCTCACAATCCCTGTCTTTCTCATGGTTCTCTGGTCTCTCCCACAGTTCCCTGTTTCTCTCATTCAGTCCCCATTTATCCAACAATCTTTGTCTTTGCCACAGATTCTCTATTTCTCCTACAATTTTTTATTCTTATCTTTCATAAATCTCTTTTTCTATAATTCTGCTGTCTATTGTCTCACATGCAGTTCTTTTATAATTTTTCATTTTCTGCCATAATTTCTCTCCCCAAATTCAACATTCTCCTTCACAATTCCTGACCTTTCCTCACAATTTCATCACCTTCCCATAACTTTCTAGTCTTTCCCATTAATCCTTTGTGCCTGGCGCAGTTCTCTTTTCTACAATATCTTGCCTTCCACAATTCCTTTCGTCCACAATTCCTTATATTGCCCACAATTACCTATTCCCTCCCACAATTCTCTGTTCTCTGCTCTCTCTCACAAATTTCTATTCTCTCCTACAATTCCATTTTCTCCCATGATTTTTTTTATTCCTCACACTTCCCTGGCTCTCTCCAAATTCCCTTTCTGTCTCACAGTGCCTCATTCTCACTAAAATTCTTATTTTTTCTACATTTTTCTTTTCTCTTCCAAAATACCCTGTCTTTCCCATAATCCTTTTTCTCTTGTAAGTCTCGGTTTTCAACCATTTTCCCCCCATGATTCTGTCCTTTCCCATAATTCTTTCCTCTCCCTCCAAATTCTGTTCCCTTCCACACTTTCCCATTATCCTCCATATTTCTCCATCATTCTTGTACATCTCCATGGTTTCTCTTCTAAGATTCTCCTTCCTTTTTGTTTTGTTTTGTTTTGTTTTGTTTTTGAGACAGAATCTTGCTCTGTTGCCCAGGCTGGAGTGCAGTTGCATGATTTCAGCTCACTGCATCCTCTGCCTCTCGGGCTCAAGCAATTCTCCTGCCTCAGGCTCCCTAGTAGTTCCAGCTACTTTTTTTGTATTTTTCGTAGAGATGCGGTTTCACCATTTTGGCTAGGCTAGTCTTGAACTCCTGACCTCAAGTGATCTGCCCACCTTGGCCTCCCAAAGTGCTGGGATTACAGGCATGAGCCACGGCGCCCAGCCTAAGATTCTCCTTTCTCTATCGCATTTTGTCTCTCCTACAAATTCTCTTTACCCAAATTTCCTTTGTGTCTCACAAAGGAAATTATTCTCCCCAGAATTCCAATTTCCCCACTCCTTTCTGTTCTGTCCCACAATTCTCTATCTCTCCCACAATTCCTTCTTTTCCACAGTTCTCGCTCAATTCCCCCACTATTTCCTGTTTATGATTTTCCATAATTCCTTGCGTCTCCCACAATACGTTAAGTCTCACACAATTCCTTGTGTCTCCTAATTCCTTGTGATTGTCAAAATTCCTCTTATTGCTAACAGTTCCCCATTCTCTTCCACAGTTCTCCATTCTCCCCCATAGCTCCCATCTCTTCCCGAATTCACTTCCCCAAATTCGCTTTGTCTCCTGTAATTCCTCATTTTCCCCAGAATTCTCATTATTTCCCATAATCATCCTCCCTCATAATCTTTTATCTCTCTCACAGTCCCTTGTTTTTCTCACAATTTCTGTCTCCCTGTTGTCCTTTGGATGTTATTTAGCCTTTTCTGTGTGTATACCTGGATTTTAATAACCCACTGAAACAGAAGTCTGTTGGGATATGGAATTTAAAAAATAAAAAAGCTTTTGAAATATAAATAAGTGTTCTTTCAAAGCACTTCTTTCAAGACAGCAAACACCCAAAGCCCCAGCCCTTCCCCTTCCCGTGCCTGTTACCTTCTCATAGTTTCAACGGAGCCCTGTTGATTCATTCAAATACCGACAGCAACAAGTGAGTGGGAGAGAGTGGGGTGCTTTGGACCAGTTGGAGCTTGTTTCCACAAGTAAGCTGTAGAGATAAATGTGGGCACATGGAGGAAGGTAGGAAAGGCAGAAGTACCTGTGAGGGACAGACCCTTTTCTGGAACAGGAGGAGTCATACTTCAAACAGGAGCCTTTGGGGCACTCAGTGGGCTGCCTTTCAAGGCTGCTGCTTTTCACTGCCTCTGAAAAGCCATCATGTTAGCATGGACTTCTCTTCCCCTCCATAATTTGCAAAATTTCTAGTAAGCTGTTAGACCAGCCCCCCCCCAATGGTAAGGCCCCTTATCTAGCACCATGCATACACAGAATTTTTTCAGCAGCCTATTCTCCAAGTAGCACCCTGAGACACTGCCCAAGAATTGGACATTATTCCACTCCTCTGCAAAACCCACCCAGCTCACGTGAAGTCTCAGCTTGGGCTCTAGGAGATCAGCTTTCCCGTCAGTGGTCTGCTGTTACTTCCCCTCTCCCTAAAAGTAACACCTGGTGTCTCCATCAACTGTAGTTGCTATGAGGGTGTGGAAGAGAACATACCCTAGGGCCTTGGACTTTGTTGAGCTGGCCAGATCAAATTTAACACCTTGAAGTGGAGTTGGGCCAGGTGTCATGTTTTCTATGGTTCATGCTCAGTGCCCGCTGGTTGGGGTTTCAGTTCTAGGACTTCAGTTTTCAGGGGATCTGAGAAAGGCAGTTGAGGGTACAATGTACATCCAATATACAGTCATGCATCCCTTAATGATGAAGATACATTCTGAGAAATGCATGTTAGGCAATTTCATTGCTGTGTGAACACCACAGAGTTCACTTAAACAAACCTAGAGGGTATACCCAACTACATACCTGGGCTAGATGGTATAGCCTCTTGCTCCTAAGCTACAAACCTGTAAAGCATGTTACTGCACTGAATACTGTAGGCAATTGTAGCACAGTAATACTTGTATATATAAACATGGCTAAATATAGACAAGGTACAGTACAAATGCAGTATTATAATCTTATGGGAACACTGGAATGTTGTTGACCAAAAGGTTATTATGTGGTGCATGGCTGTATGTCCAAATCTCAGAACTGCATGGGGCCGAGAAAATACAAACAACCTGCCTGGACTTGCAAGGCTCATTAAAGGGGCCATGAGGAAGGGGGTTGGCCCTTGGGTACCATGAGGTCACTGGGATGTGCATTTCCTGCAGGGATGTTAGATCTTCACAGATTTTGTAACAATTGGGAATTAGTCAACATCTTCCAACAGCCTGGTTGAATTATCTTCTCAGAGACTTGCTCAGCCAGCATGTTCCCTGCTCACAGAGACCTGTAAGACCAGCAGAGAAAACCCCTTGGAAATTCAAGGCTGCTGGAAAGCACTCATTGAACTGAGCACAGGCAGACTGAACTGGGGCAGCTCCCTCCCAGCAGAATTTGCTTCAAGAAAGTTGTCATGCGTAAATATTCTCTTCTGTGCAGCCCTAGGGAGAGGATGAAAGCACTAGAAATTCTTCAAAGCCACAGGACCCAGAACATGTCCCACAGTGTGAGGTCACGGGGGAGTGTCCTCAGTCCAGGCCTTGATCACAAGCCACCATGTGACACCCCAGCCCAGAGTCTATTTGAAAAGAACCACAGAAATCACAAATGAGTTCCCATGAATCCAGATGTCCTCATAAACAGTGTGTGACCCTGTTAGAATCAAGTCTTTTTGAAGTGCCACCAGCCCCCTTCCAGCAAGAATGTTGCTCCGGAACTGGAAGGCTCCTTTAGAAGTTTTCCCAGCTGGTGTCTGGGCTCCAGGAAAAGCAGGTTCACCACACTAACAAAACCACCCTCTCCACCATCCTTGTCGGCTACCCAGACTCGCCTCAGGATCTGGCTGGGCGATCTACAGCCAGATCCATCCTCCCCACATCCTTGAATCCCTTTACCTGCTCTTCAAGCAGCTTATCACACTTGATCTGAGTTACTCAGACCAAGATTATCCAGGACTCATCTTAATCCAAACCTGAGAGGAAGATCTGAGTGCCATGTCCTCCCACAGCCCATAGTGCTTGTGTGTGTGTGGGCAGGTGCATGTGTATGTGTTGGGGGGACACATATTGCAATTGCCTTTTTTTTGAGGTGGGATCTCACTCTGTTGCCCAGGCTGGAGTGCAGTGGCATGATCACAGCTCACTGCAACTTCAAACTCCTGGGCTTAAGAGATCCTTCCACCTCAGCCTCCCAAGTAGCTGGGAGCACAGGCACATGCAATCATGCCTTTTTTTTTTTTTTTTTTTTTTTTAAAAAAGAGATAGGGTCTATGTTACCCAGACTGGTCTCACACTCAAGTGATCCTCCTGACTCGGCCTCCCAAAGTGCTAGGGTTATAGCTGGAGCCATTGCGCCCAGCCCACACTTGCCTTCTTGGTAATATTGTCATCTCTTGCTATAGCTCAGGCTTCCCTAATCCTTTCCAAGCACATCTCTCCTGATGTCTCAATTTCTCACTTCCTCTTTTCTATATAAGTCTAATGTTTCTTTTTTTTTTTTTTTTTTTTTTGTTCCTTAATATGTCCTCTCAAACTCTGCATGTATCTTTTAAAATTGTGCTTGTTCCTGCCCTTCTTTATACTCATGTCTTAGTGAGTGCTCCAAGGTACTAGTGCTGCATCCCGTTGCTGTCAAGGCACCTACATGACTGTACTGACCCATTCCCCGTGTTTAGTGGGCATCCTCTACATGCCAGGTGTTGTCTGGGGCATTAGGTACACTATGGTGACTAAGACACATTCCCTGTCCACTGAGACTCTCTGCTCTAGTGGTAGAGACAGGATGGAAAACACAAATAATGACATTGTATTCCAGCCAGGTAGTGGGACATGCCATGAAGAAAAACCAGGGAGGATGTAGGGGCATGGTTTTAGAGAGGGTGTCATGAGAGTCTCCCTGAGCATGACGTAATATTAGAATTGAGACCTTAATGAACTGTAGGAGCCATGAGAAAATTAGAAGAGCTTTACAGGCAGAAAAAGAGAGGTGCAAATGCCCTGTGGCAGGACCAAGCCTGGAGTGAGAGGGAGAGAGGCAGTGTGCTGAAGGGTGTGAGGGAACTGAGAGGGACACAGACTAAGCTGCGATTGTCAGCAAGGCCCATGGGTGGAGGGCTTTGGAGGCTTTTTGGAGTGCAGTCACTTGCCCCATCTGTTGTTAGGAAGGCCACCCTCTGCTGTGTCTTCTACCTTTGTATTCCCCACTTAAAGCCTATAACCTGTGTTGCAGCTGGAGCAAGTACTCTAGGATATTTGGGGATTGAAAGAATAATTCTGACATTGGTTCCAAAGGGTCTCACAGATTCTGAAGGAAGATGTGTTGCTGGAATTGATGCAGGATTTTATTCTCGGTCACTTTGCAAGCTGGGGACCTCTGGCTGGTGTGCCCCGCCCAGGCCTCGCTCGGCCATGCTACCTGTCGCAGCAGACAGCCTGCCCACCCGGCTCGCCTGGGCCAAGTCTGGCTTGCACACCAGTTCCCAAGTTCTTGTCCCATGCCCAAGAAGAATGAGGATGCACTGACTATAGAAGAGTGAGCAAGGCAGGGAGTTTTGAGTAATGAAACTGCTTTCAGCAGAGAGGGGACGCAAGAGTGGTCCCCCTACCAGAAGGCAGGAAAGTTTCCCTAATGTGGCTGAGTCCAGGGCTTTTATGGGCTCAGAACTGGGGAGAGGCAGGCCTTAGGTAGTATTGGAAAAGGGAATGTTCAATTGGTTAAAAGGCATTATTCAGAAAGAATCAATTGAGAAAGGGCAGGAACAGAAGTTCTCACTTTGGGTTGCAGGTTTCATCTGGGACCAGCAGTCCAGTCTTTCAGCCTTCAGGCTGTTTTTGGCTTGAAGGTGGGGTTGAAACCCCAAACCAGAGACCCGCCTCTATCTGCCTAGGCATTTGGCTGCCTCCTGTCACTATCAGAATGATGACTGACATCCAGGATTACTCTTTCAATGGGAGTGGTGTTAACTTTCATACTGCTGATTGCTGCCTACGTTTTTCTCCCTCTTTGTAGTGTGTCTGCTTTTTGTAAATCTTGTCACATTTTGTAAGGAGGACAGGAGAAAGGGGAAAATTGATTAATAGAGAAAGAAAACAGGACAAAAGGAAATAACAATGAAATCAAAAGAAAGCCAGGTAGAATTAGCCCCACATAGTTAAAATGGATTAGTAGTTTGGCTTTGGGCTTTCAAGATGGAGAGTAAAGAGAAAAATGTGACCAGTTACAAGATTCTTCATGATTTAAAAGAAAACATTGTGCATGGAAGCAAACTGCCCTGAAATCCAGGCCTGAGAAAAATGTCTCCAGCAATTTCTCATGAAGGGAATGCTAAGCATATTTGGACAAATACATTCTGGTATTTACAAAAATATCATTCATCACTTTATCATCTTATCTAGGGTCACAATCAGAACAAATGAGCCCAATTTGACAGAGTTACCAGGCATGTACTACTGTGTATTTAGTTGGGCATTGAGAGATGAGTTTTCCATGAGTAGAGTTAGATGCTGACAGGGAGGAGCTACTTGCTGAAACCATATGGCATCGTCCATGAAAAGACAATTGGGAGGTGGCGTAGTTTTACAGAGTGGTGGTCTCCCTTTGGGCACTTCCTGGAATTGAGTGTAGGTAGCCAGGCAACCATAGGGTCCCTGTTGTGTGAGTTACCGTCCTCAGTAGAAGCTGTACTAGTGGTCACAAGAGTGTGCTCTGCTCCTAAATCAAACAGCATGTGTCCCGGGGCTCCGAAACCTTCCTAAACCATCAGTTGTGTCACCTGCAGCATCTGTGCCGCAGTCACCTATCAACTAGCCTAGATGATTCTGTAGGGCTTGTTTCATCCGTTGTAATGATTTAGTAAAATGTAGATGGAAAGTTGATGTAGATTTCCACACCTCCTTTTCTTTTTCTTTTTTTCTTTTTTTTTTTTTTTTTTGCAGATGAGATGAATGCTAGGACTTTGACCAAAGTTGGTACATGAAAAACTCCATGCACTGAATACTGAGCATTTTCTGAAGCTGATGACAAACCTGTTAGGATGCAGACACTGTCACAGTCTTTTGTCTTTTCCTCTGCAGGTTCTGATGCCAGTACAATTGAAATTCACACTGCAAGTGAATCCTGCAACAAAAATGAGGCTGACCCTGCTCTCCCAACCCATGGAGACCTATGAAGGGGATGTGCTGGGGGTCCAGACCGCATATTCCTCAGACTCTGTAATTCTTGTTCTTTAGAACTGTGTTCTCACCTTCCCATCACTGCACTGCCAAAGTGTAGCAGCCCCCAAACCTTGCTCTCATCACCAGTTAGAGCTTCTTCCCGAAGAGCCTTTAGGATAGGAGAAATGATTCATGCATATGCGTGTGGGAATGGAAGAGCCCCCTCCAGACCACTCTACAGCTTCTCTACCCTCTTAGTTGCCACTAGGAAGTTTTCTGAGGCTGGCTATAAAGTAAGTGTAAGGTCCAAGTCCTTGGGAAAGTAGTTAAATAAAATAGTTATGACTAGGCTCCCAGCCTGACTTGGATTCTGTCTTAACACTTCTAGCAAAAGAAAATGTATGTGCAGTTATGCATTGCTTAATGATGGGGATGAGTTCTGAGAAATATATCGTTAGGTGATATCACTGTTGTGTGAATACCATAGAGCATACTTACACAAACCTAGACGGTACAGGCTACAGCACACTTATGCTATACGGTAGAGCCTATGGCTCCTACACTACAAACCTGAACATCATGTGACTGTACCAAATACTGTAGACAACTGTAACACAGTGGTATTTGTGTATCTAAACATACCTAAACATAGAAAAGTTGCAGTAAAGATGTGATTTCTAGAGGAAATGCTCTTGACTAAGCTTATTGATGATGCCAAACAGCAGCAAGGTAGAGATGCAGCAGAATGAATAGGGAACCAGGGCCCCGTGGAGCAGCAGCACAGCCTGGCCTCCTAACACACACTAGGAGGCAGAGAAGACAGGATGACTTATGCTCACAAATTTAGCCTCATGCTGTGCTGAGTAATGACATAGTCTAAGGAATACTTAGAACTTGACTAATGCCCATATTTCCATCATGGTCATTAAGATACATGAGGGAACTTCAAAAGTTTTCAATGAACTTCAAAAATTTCACTGAAAAATGAAATGAAAAGATGAAAATAAAAAACAGAAACGTTATTTCTCAACATAGGCTCCATCAAGGTCAAGATACTTTGTAAGTGATGACACCAGCCATGTAGTCCATCCCTAAAGAACTGAGGGTCCTGGGAATTTAAACATGTCAGTGCAGTCTTTTTTACACTATTAACTGAAGAAAAATGGGTGCCCTTTAAAGATTAGGAAAGAAAAATAAGTCAGAAGGAGGCAAATCAGGAATGTAAGGTGGATGTCTAGTGATTTCTCATCGAAACTCTTGCAGAATTGGCCTTATTTGATGAGAGGAATGAGCGGAAGCATTGCTGTGGTGGAGGACTCCCTGGCAAAGCTTTCCAGGACATTTTTCTGCTAAAGCTGTGGCTAATTTTCTCAAAACATTCTCATAACAAGCAGATGTTACTGTTCTTTGGCCATCCAGAAAGTCAACAAGTAAAATGCCTTGCCTGTTGCCCTGACCTCTGCTCTTGGCCAGTCTGCTTTGCTTTGACTGAACCACTTTTGCCTCCTGGTAGTCATTGCTTTGATTGTGCTTTGTCTTCAGGATGGTAATGGGAAATCCATGCTTCATCTCTTGTTACAATTCTTCAAAGAAATGCTACAGAATCTTGATCCCATTTGGTTAAAATTTCCATCAAAAGCTCAGCTTTTGTCTGCAGCTGACCTGGGTGCAACAGTTTTGGCACCCATAGAGTGCAAAGTTTGCTCAATTTTAATGTCTCAGTCAGAATTGTGTAAGATGAACCAGTTGAGATGTCTATGGTGTTGGTTATTGTCTGTACTGTTAATTGCTTGTCCTCTTCTATTAGGGCATGAACAAGATAAATTTTTTCATCACACCTTGATGTGGATGGTTTGCCACGGTGGGCTTCATCTTAAACATCATCTCATCTATTCTTAAAATGAGTTATCCACCATTTGTAAACTGATTTCTTTAGGGCACTGTTTCCATAAACTATTCATAAAGCATCAATGATTTCACCATTTGTCCACTCAAACTTCATAAATTTGATGCTTGCTCTCATTTCAATTTTAACAATTTTTGTTGCTCTGATAGAGGCTCTTTTCAGGCTGATGTCTTATCCTTTTTAGTGCCTCAAACTAGATCCTGTTAAGACAGGTTATAACAAATTAGTATGAGTTTATGTTGATGCAAAACATTTTTGAAATCCATGTATAGTTTTTTCATAATATGTATGTCCATGAACTTCTTGAAGCTATTTTTTTTTCCTCCCCAAAATGTTGCAGCATGCAGTGGGATTATAATCCACCAGTATGTATATAGAAAAGCAAGACAAAACTATCTTCTCAGGACACTGCAGACAGCTCTGCCATGTGACACCTCCCTTCATATCAAGATTAGGACTCCTTTTCTTCTAGAAGAGTCCAGCAAGTTTCTGCATTTGCACTTCTGGAGTCACAAGGCTGCAGATGAATTATGAACACAACATGAGGTAGTGCCTGCCCAGGGCTGTCCCAGCTCTCTAGATAACCATTGCTTCACCTTCCCAGGGTGAGCCTGGGCTAGGCCATGCTGACCTTGATCAAAGGTATCAAGGAGATGTGAAGTTTTAGATTTTCTAGGGGAATCTGCATCCTTCATCTAAGTAGTGACATTCTGTCTGCCCTCTCCCCCAGGATCAGAAGCCCTTCCTCTGTTTCAGGATCCCCTCTTACCTGATGAGGCAGTCCCACCACCCCATTCAAAAAGCAAAGAGGCCAGCTGCTGGCTTTTCTAGCCTCCCTTGCAGCCAGAGCAAGGCATGTGACCTGGCAGAGCCAATCAGGCATGTCTTACATGTTAGAAGCTTGTGCCTCAGGGAATGGGCTACAGAGAAATATTTCTGAAGCCTTGGCAGCAGGCAGGCCCACTTTGGGAGGTAGCATTGGGTATGCCTCCAGGGCCAGTCCAGCATCCAGTATTGGGGTGTGGGCAGCACCCAGTTCCATCTCTCATCTTCATGAGCCTAGTCCTATAGACTGCTCTTGGCGGTTCCTATTTGGCCTCTGATCCCAGTTCTCTGGTTTCTTAAAGCTGCCCAATATCTGGCTCATTCATTCCTGTGGGCTTACGTTAGCTAGTCAGGTTCTGAAGCTCTCAAACAAGAACCCTGAGATCTGAGTATCCAGCCAAGATGAGGACTCCCAGATGGGGCACCAAGCATCACCAGCTGATATTCATGCGTATGTCATCTTTAACTTAGTGAGCTGAGTGAGAGGGTGAGGCACTGGGCCAGGCCTAGGTACTGGGGACAGAAAAATTATCAGGATGTGTATTAAGGCAACCTAGGGAATGAGGAGACAACGGAGCAAACAAATGATGAACTGAGATGATGGCCAGCCTTGGTTCTGAGTGACTTCCCTGTAAGGCTGGTTACTGCAGGCGATGTGCTTGTTCTGTTACTGTTTAAAGATGGCAGGTGCTCAAGTACCTTGGGGTGCTACAGGAATGATCCAGTGGAGAGAAAGCGATGATTATGATGGAAGGAAAGTTCTTGAAGAAGTGAGAAGGAACTGGGATCTACAGCCAGGAGTTTGGGTTGGCCTGTGACAAGAAGGCAACAACAGAGATGTAGCTGGGAGCATAGTTTGGGTGGAAAGGGGAGATTGTTCCCATCAGATAGCTTTCACTTGATTTTAATTTCCTGGCTAGTTTATCAATTCCACCATCAATTTTTTTTTTTTTTTTTTTTTTTTTTTTTTAAGAGACAGGGTTGGTGGGGCGTGGTGGCTCACACCTTTAATCTTAGTACTTTGAGGCTGAGGTGGATCACTTGAGGCCAGGAGTTCAAGACCAGCCTGGCCAACATGTGAAAAAACCATCTCTACTAAACATACAAAAATTAGCTGGGCGTGGTGGCACACACCTTTATCCCAGCTACTCAGGAGGCTGAGACATGAGAATTGCTTGAGCCTGGGAGGCAGATGCTACAGTGAACCAGGATAGCACCACTGCACTCCCCGCTTGGTGACAGAGCGAGACCCTGTCTCAAAAAAAAAACAAAAACAAAAAGAGAGAGAGTCTTGCTGTGTCACCCAGGCTGGAGTGCAGTGGCGCCATCGTGGTTCATTGCAGCCTCGATTTTCTGGGCTCAGGCGATCTTCAGCGTCCCAAGTAGCTGAGACCACAGGCACTCGCCACCACGCCCAGCTAATTTTTATGTAGAGATAGGGGTCTCACCATGTTGCTCAGGGTAAAAAACTTTTTAGTAGCCTACTAATTTGCCCCATTTCACAGTAAGATATCATCATGTGCAGGTGTGTTGTTACGAAAGAACGCATACACCCAGCTGTTTTGTTTCCCCCAGTGTCTCAAGATAAGTACCTTTTGCATAATAACTCTGTTCCTAACCAAAGCCTCCATTCTCCAGAGTATTTGTTTCACGTTCTAGCTGAAGGTTGGTCCTACAGATAACATCCTCCCTCCCCATACCCACCGTTCCTTCTCCACATTATCCTCCAGATGGAACTTCTTGCCTTGCTTCCCATGCTGTGGATGAGACACTTCAGAGACAAAGGACCCAGACTGGACAAAAACTGGCTCAGTCATCTTTTTTAAGGGCACAAATCTGTTCTCCACCCCCTCCTACCCTTTTCCTGTACTTCACAAGGGACTTCCAGGTTTCCACCAGACACCCATCGTCATCAGTCAGCTTCCAGAGAGAGTTTGTGCACAGAGAGCTTTCTGCGAACACAAAGAATGTTCTCTGATATCCTTTTGAAACAGCACCAAGATGGGGCAATTTAAAAAAAAAGCGAGATCTCTGTTTAGTGAGCTGAAACTTAGATTCCTAAAATAAAGGAGGAGCTTCAATGGACAGGGGAAACCTTTTGAGACTCACTGCAGGGAAGGGTTCCATCCATCTGAAGATTTAAGTTATATAAATTCTGGCAATCGTGGTCCCAATCAAGTTTCCTTTATATCACGAAGAAACCCATTTAGAGCTAGTCATATGGCATTCTTAGGGGAGCCACCAAAGCCACCCGCCACACATGCATTTATCCTGGGAACTCTGCTGCACGCTTTGTGGTCTGCCCGTTTCCATGCGGTTCTTCCCGAGGTGTCCCAGGGTTCTGCAGTACCCCCCAGCGTGCCCCACATCCACCACCTGGCAATACACTTGCTCCACTTGGCAGGGCCTAAGAGAAAAATGAAAATGAGCAGGTGAACCCCAGAAAACACCGGGAGATGGGATAGGTTTTTCTCTAAAGGTGACAATTGCTCATATAATATTCAGCCTTCAGTTGCCAATTCAAGACCTGAATTTGGGATTTGGTCCCTGCAAAAATCTGGATCACCAGTGAAGGCCACAGGCATGCTTGGATCTTTCCCAGGGAATCACCACAGAGGCCTCTACACCCCCAGCCATCTGCTTTGTCCTAGTGCGGAACAAGCAGGATTCGAGGGAAATGACACTGTGACTTTGTCTGGCGCTCATCTGCAAAGTGAAACCTTAGACTAACAGTAAGGCCATCTCTTCGCCTCCTGGAATCTACAGCCTCCTTCAAAGAATGCAGATAGCAATATCCATTCACTAATTACATTATTTAACAGCCACCTCTTAATGAAAGCAGCATAAATGAAGACATGCACAGAACAAATGTCGATAAATGTTTGCCACATGTTGGTTTGCACCATGCAGACGTCCATGTCCAAAGTCGCCCCATCCTGATAGGTTCTGCAAATTACTCAGGGCTAATTCGGGAACTCAAACTCCCGGTCAATCAATCCGCTGAGAGAATATTTATTTGCTTTGACTTTTTCCAACAGCCAGCCTGAAAAGAGACACACTAAAAAGCACGCTCCCTGGACAGAACCACCCTTCAGAATAGCAGGTGGCTGCTGTGACCGCCATGTCACTGCATTCTGCCCCCAGCTCCCTATCTCACACAGCAATCCTAAACAGAGGCACTCAAGGTAATTCCTTCTGGAGAAAATACAGAGCTCTTCAGTCATTCAGTCAACGTGGGCCCGAGAGTTCCATGGCGAGAGGAAGAAAGCACATCCACCAAGTTCTCTAATATCAAAATAGAGCAATTTATTCAAGACACTGAATATGATCTGTTGATTCTCTCTTGAAACAAATGAGCTACAACACGCAAGGTGATTTTTTTTTTTCTTCAAAGAGCGTGAGGGTGAGTACAGGCGGCAGGGGGAATGAAACGGTGGTCGATGTCATCTGAACAGAATAGGAAAAATGCCGATAGAGAACACGTCTGGCTGTACGTCTGACACAGACAATAAAAACTGCACAAGCCAGAATGCAAAACTTCAGTGAGTGGCGGAAGGAACATTTCTGCATTTGACAAGAAACATAAGCTTTTTTTTTTTTTTTTTTAAATGGCAGAACAAAAGGTTACAAAAGAGAAAAGCAACAAGAACAAAGCAGACCCTTACATTTGACAAAGTGCACTTCACTTGGCTCTATGATCTATTTCTTAGAAAGACTAAACAAAAGTCAAGTCCTACGGTGTCGCGAGGGGTCAGAGGGTTTCACCCTGTAACGTCCGGCCCTTTTGGTCCCCCTTGGGGCAGCATCCCTTTCCCAGGTGTGTGCTGGACCTGACTCTTGGTCACTTTGAACCCAACCAAAGACTCCAGGAAGGTCTGTCATGCTATGTCTGCTTTCAAGGTCAAGTTTGGTCACTAAGACTTAGGCATTCCTCACCATGTTTTAAGAGCTGTAAACAACATTGAACAATAACATTCCACAGGCCATTTCTTGATTACAGGGATGACTCTATCAACATTCCAGCAGCAGAGAGGCTAAGTAGTGGTGTGCAAACGCTGGAGGCTCCGGAAACGGCTGTCCATGGTGTCATCCTGCTGAGAACGGGGATGGATGTGACTGCTAGCTGCATCTCATGCTTGATTTTGCTTGCAGCTGCAGGCTGGGGAAGCCAGGGATGGAGCCTGGGGTCCGAGGCCTCCCAGCCCAGGTTTCTACCTAACAATTCCAACGTGGTTTACATTCATCAAGACTAAACCCATCCCTTGGGAGAGACCCTGGCTACCGACATTCATGTGAAGATTGTCTAGTGAATTGTTTGCAACACATCCCACCGTCACCATCCCACAGTTGTTTCTGGTTTGTCAAGCACAAGCCATGTCTAATGACAGGCTGGCCTGTGACAGCAGATGCTCTGCAGAGATGAGTGCGTTCGGACCCCAACAAACTGTACCCTAAACTTCACGGAGTCCTTGGGATGGGAAATCACCTCATCCGGGGACACCGGCTATCTTCAAAGATGGGGGCGGCAACTCCACATCACTGTGACCCTCTTTGCTAAGCGTTTCAGAAACAGCCCGAATAAGATACTCATCTCAGAACCAGGGCACTTTTTGGTCTTCTGGGGCATGAATAATTCACAAACCCAAGTGGAGGCCAATCAATGATCTGAGAATGATCGACGCACCCTGGCTTTTGCAGGTGGTCCTGGCACATTCCAAGTTCCACAGGAAGCCCTGACCCTTCCCTGACGGCTGGGTTTTGGCTCTGCAGATGGATGCCACCTTCACAGTAACACCATCTCGCTGCTGGAACACACACTAGATTGCACCCTACCCACTGCTGGTGACACAGCAGCCCCCACGGGCCGGGACAGCTTCCTCAGCCCTTCTGCCCACAGGAAAACCAATGGGAAAAGAGGCCCTTGTCCTTCGGCCTTTTCCCCCTTGCTCATGAAAAAAATAAGTCAGTGTCGGGTTATGACAGCAAGCAGATGAAGGTCACCAGATTCACTGAAATGAAGCTCTTCTAGGAACACAAAGCCTTGTTTAATTTTTTAAAAACAGCAAAAAGATCGATTATTTAAAAAAAAGATCTTTCTCCTAGTCTTCTGTGAGAGAAAGAAATTATAAAGATGGCAGAAATTATTAGCGACGTTCTACCTCTATAATTCATGTTCGGAACTGAAAATCTTCCTTCTGCCTTCGTTTCTGTCAGCGTTAGACGAAGTGACATGCGGGGGCCTCTATGTCAGCTCTGCAAGGACTTGCCAAGCCTGCTCTTCGAGAAATGATCATCGGTCGTTATACGGCTGTGGGAAAGACGTAGCCAACACGCCTAATCCAGCCGAGCTCTTCACGGCTTTCCTGCTGGCTGCCAAGGTGCGTACACACCAAAAGATGCAAGGTTCTTCTTCCAGGCGGCGTGGCTGGGACCTCCCTCACTGGCTGCAGTGCAACCTCGCTGCTGACCCCTAAGGCTGACCGTTGTCCAGCCAGAGTCCTCCTGACCACGTTTCCTGAGGCTGAGGGGAAAGCCAGGGGCTCCCTCAGGCCCTGCCTGTGGCTTCTTCAGTTCTTTTGAAAACATGAATCACACAAAGCTCTCTATGTCTGATGGCCATTTTAAGATTTTAAAACTGTTTTAACATAAAAATATTTTTTTTCCAAAAATACTCCAGGCTCTTTCTCTTATAAGTCATTTTTTTCCTCCTGTAAAAAGCCCCCTGCCCTGCCTTCTTACATAAAGCACTTACTACGCGCCAAAGTGCCCTTGAGACCTAAGATCTGAAGCAACTATGAGAAAGGTACGGGGTGGGTGGGGAGAGACAGCGAGCACGCCAGTGAGAAAGCGAGCGCGAGCGCGAGGGGAGGAGAGGGTGGGAGAAGGCGGAAGGGGGAAAGCTGTCCATGGGAGACTGTGTCTTCATGTGAATTGGGCTGCGTCTCTTGAGGCTGCACTGAAAAAGCAGAGCTGACCAGAGTGGAAAGGCAGGGGTAGGGGCAGGGAGCAACACAGGGAAGAAACAACAAGCCCAAGACAGCTTTCATCTCAGACGGAAGGCCCCCAGAAGATAGAATTCCAGCCGATAGAAAAACCACCCAATGAACAAAGAAGATTCTAGAAAATAGAAAGTGTTGGGATTACAAAGTTACACATGTCATCGGTACAAACTGGTCTTTGAACATCCTTTGTGAGAGCAACTGTAGTGTCCAAATTGTTAGGGAAAACAAAAAAAAAATCCCAAGGAGGAGGGTTTCCCCCTTCCCTGTTTGGTTTATCACAGCATTTTGCTTTTTTTTTTTGGCACAGCTTTTTACATTTCTTTCCATTCAGCCATCACAGAGCCTGTTCCGGGTGGAAACCAATCCACACGCCTCGAGCTGGTGACTTTCTGCTTCCCAGGCTGAATATCCTCAGTGGAAACCATTCTCTCCCCGTGTGATATGATTTGCTTCTGTTTTTGCTTGCCTTTAAAAAACTTCTTGATGAAGATTACGAAAACCTATAGACTCCTGCGGCCAGAGACGAGTTGGTTTCAGAGTATACTCTAACGCAAGTCAAGTTCGTACAGTTTTGGAGAACAGAGCTGCAACCCTACACATTCATGGCTGGTCATTAGAATTCTTTTCTGTTTTCGATGGTATTTTGTGATTACTTCCGCAGATCCAAAACGCAAACCTGGAAGGAAAACACATAGCACCTGTCATCTCGAGAGACAAAACAAAGATGCCCTTAGAGTGAGAAGTTGGCAAGCTACGGTCCCCATGCCCAACCTAGCCCTCCACCGATGTTTCTCAGTAAAGTTTATTGGAACATCGTCATGAAGGGTCAGAGAAGCTCTCATAGCAGACTGGCATCTGGACATTGGACCGAGCAAACTGAAGCAAACAGCACAGAGCAGAAAGGCCAGGTTAAGGGTAATGACAGGAATTAACAGAGTGGCAGAGACCATCGTGGGGCAGATGACAACACGAGCCCAAGTATACGGCCTCTGACAACATTTGGGGACTACACTGACACTTGGCCAGTCAGCCAGAAGGCCGCTTGCCCCAGAGGTCAGGGCAACCTCAAGTCCAGGGGAAAATAAGAAATCCAGATGCCCCATGGGAGGAGAGGAGAGCCCAGGAGACCTGCAGGATGGCCACCAGAGGCCCGGGCTCGTCAGCCGCAGCATGGGTGACAATTGTGGCCACCCTATGCACGGTAGGAGGTTTAGCAGCATTGCTAAGCTCCACCCACGAGATGCCAGTGGCATCCCCATCTAAGCACAGTCATGTGCCACATAATGACGTTTCCAGCAACAATGCACCGCACAGAAAGCAGTGGTCCTGTAAGACTGTAACTCTTATTCCTGCTGAACCTTTTCTATGTTTAGATAGATCTAGACGCACAAATGCTTACCATTGTGTTCTAGTTACCTACGGTATTCAGTATGGCCACCTGCCGTCCAGGTTTGTAGCCTGGGAGCAATAGGCTCTACCATACAGCCTAGGTGTGTGACAGGTATTGTCATCTAGGTTTGTGTCAGTCACTCTGTGATGTTCAGACCAAGATAAAAGTGCCTAATGACACATTTCCCAAAATATTCCCATCATTAAGCAACACATGACTGTAGTGACAACCTCAAATGGCTCCAGATATTGTCTAATGTCCTCAGAGGTGCAGAATCACCCTGGATGAGAACCAACAATTTGACTGAGAAAATGTTGACTAGAAGGACATTCTGGAAGGGACAAAGAGAAGGCCTTTCCCAGATGTGGTACCAACTCAGATGGGATCCAGCCCAGAAGCTTCCTCTGGCACTGGGCTAGGCCCTTCAGGACACGAACGCTGCACACGCCCTCGAAGCTCACTTCGGCATCAGCCGCCCCCAACACCCCACTCTCCAGCAAACCAGAGGTGTTGCTTACAGAGCCGTCGGATGCGCTGGCGCCCACTTTGTCTCCTCGGGCGTTCCAGCACACTTCGAAGATGCCGCCAGTGCCTCGGTAGCTGTGGACGAGATTTCCACTCTGCAAAGCAAAGCAGCTGTCACTTACAATGATGCAAGGGGCGCCTGCGACAGATGCAGTTGTAGAATGTGTGCTGCTCCTGCCCTGGTGTTTGGTCATGAACATTTTCAAGAATGGTAAAATTTAAGGGTTTTCAGTAAGGACTCTGGGGGCTGTGGAGATGTATCTCTAGGACTTCCCACCACAGGGAGTAAACCTGATTACTTATGCCTGTGGCATCTGCCACCACATGTGCGTGGATTCTGAGGTTGCGCCCAGCTGAGGACTGACGGAGGCAGGAGACCATGGCAGTCATCTGCTGAGACTCAGACTCATCTGGTGGGTAAGTGGCTCATGGACTCTCCATCAGCATGGCCAAAACTTTCTACCAACCTGTAGGGCCATCCCTGACTCTTCCTACCCTTCCCGTCTCCTTCCCAGGGTCAGACTGGCCTTATGGTCTGAATTCTCCCTTCCCCCTACCTCCCTCCCTGTTTCCATCACAGCTCCTCAATAAATCTCTTGCCTATCTAATCCTGTTTTGGTGTCTGTTCCTTGGAGGACCTCAATGAATACAACGTAATGAATACCCCCACCCCAGTAGCAATGAAATTGACTATAATTCACGATTACATGTATTAATACACCAAGATGTTAAAATGTACCTATTTTGGGACATTTGAAAGAACAAATGCATAATATACATGTAATGGAAAACACCACAGACCATTGGTTTCTGGTTTAAAACAGCATTAACTTAACAAATCTAAGAGGTAGGGGAAGTAGAGGCCTTTGAAAGAGTTGAATAAGGCCAGGCGAGGTAGCTGACCCTGTAATCCCAGCACTTTGGGAGGCCGAGGCAGGAGGACTGATTGAGCCCAAGAGTTCAAGACCAGCCTGGGCAACATAGAGAGACTTCGTCTCTACAAAAATTAATTTTAAAAAATAAAAAAGAGAGAGAGTCGAATAAGCCTTCACTCATGATTCACTAATGGTGACAGGCAGGAGAAATCTGAGGACTGAGACCAGGAGGGCTGTTGCAAATCCTCTGCTCAACTGGGCTCCTTAAAGGGTGGTGTTCCATGAACGGAGAAAGGTGTATGTCAGCAGTATTATAGATAAGTATTTTTATACTTGGAGAAAGATTAAAGTGGGCTTTAAGATTTCCCTTAAGAAAAATCCTAAGGATTTCTTGGCCGGGCACGGTGGCTCATGCCTGTAATCCCAGCACTTTAGGAGGCCGAGGTGGGTGGATCACCTGGGGTCAGGAGTTCAACACCAACATGGTGAGACCCCGTTTGTACTAAAAATACAAAAGTTAGCCGGGTGTGGTAGTGTGCGCCTGTAATCCCAGCTACTCGGGAGGCTGAGGCAGGAGAATTGCTCAAACCTGGGAGGCGGAGGTTGCAGTGAGCCAAGATGGCGCCACTGTACTAAAGCCTGGGTGACAAGAGTGAAACTCCGATCCAAAAAAAGAGAAAAATCCTAAGGATTTCTTTGATTTATAAAAAAGGGTTGAAACAATTCAGTGAGTTCTTGATAACAGGCTGTACCTACCTGATCATGTCATTTTTTTTTTGATAATTGATGTGTTGTTTTTACAAATCCATCCATTACTATTTCTAGCAAGGATTTCATGACCAGAGACTCTTGCACACTAGTCCTGAGATGTGCGCTTCCTGGAGGGCTATCTAGGGCTGTGGGGCTGGGCTTGGCATCGGGTTGGCTCTACGCAGGGTCCACCATTTCCTTTCCTTCCCTGAGAGGATGTGGTTCACATGAGGTCCCTGGGAAGCCTGTGATCTCAGTGGACCACTTGCCAGTGAACAGGGCTCATCACCCATGAGTCCACAGGGGGAATGAACTTGAGGATGTAAATCCACCTGAATGTCAACCAAGCCAAAAGGAATCAAGAAGGCAGTGCAGATGAAAGGGGACGGGGGCAGGCTGTGTGATTCCTCCCTCCTGAAGCGAAAGGGACCCCTTCATTGTTTTCAACAGCTCCTAGCGTATCATCACCTCTCTCTCTTCCCTTAGAATAGAATCAAGTGCTGATGGCCCTATATAATCTTTTACGCTATGCAGTGCTACTTCCCATCCATTTCTACACTTTACAGCTTGAATTCTTCCATCCTCAGGTGTGACCCAAGATACCCACAGCAGCCACCTTTATTTAAATCCTATGTCCTTTCAATCTCTGCTAAAAGGACAACCCAATATTGACATACCTTATGTCCTTAAACAGAACCTACTTTGATTTGAAAAATCGAGGTTGAGCGCAGTGGCTCACACCTGTAATCCCAGCGCTTTGGGAGGCCAAGGTGGGCGGATCACCTGAGGCCAGGAGTTCAAGACCATCCTGGCCAACATGTGAAACCCTGTCTCTACTAAAAATACACAATTTAGCCAGATATGATGGCGGGTGCCTGTAATTCCAGCTACTCGGGAGGCTGAGGTAGAAGAATCGCTTGAATCTGGGAGGCAGAGGTTGCAGTGAGCCAAGATCGCGCTACTGCACTCCAGCCTGGTTAACAGAGTGAGACTCCGTTTCAAAACAAAACAAAAAACAACAACAACAACAAGAAAACAAAACAGAAAAGAAAAATAGAAATGCCATGACAACAGCAAGCGCACATTCCTTCCCACTCCCTGGTCTGCTCCGTGGGGGAGCTGCAGGAGCTGGTGCGGGCAGAGGAGGTGGAGCTGGCCTCGACCCCATTAGCTGGTCCCCCACTCCCACCCTCCAGCCTCAGTATCTAGAGAGCAGCATTTCAGTGATAACTGCTAAGAAGAGGAAGAGGCAGGTGGAAGGTTTCATGCCATGGACTCAGAAAAGTGAACAGAAGACAGTGGCTCCTTCAAGGAAGAACATGTGCCAAGGTGAGGGTTTGGAATCAAATGGCCAAGAGCCCTGATTATGGCAGACATGATGCCCTGCCTCAGGGAGGGGAGCTGCTGGAGGTGTCTGGTGGGGGAAGAGCTCACAGCCCACGTGGGGTGCACGGTGGACAGCATCCACTGGGTCTGCCCGGGGAGCCTGGGCTTGCTCAACTCCCTCCGAGGCACTGCTCTGAAGCAAGGCACTGGAATTGTGGCTATTTGGGCATCCCTTACTGAAAGGATTTGGCATAGGGGTCAGGAGCTTACCTGAGTATTCCAGATATGGACGCATTTGTCAAAGGATCCGCTGGCCAAGTACTTCCCATCAGGGCTGAAAGCTACGCTGTAGACGGGCTCCTGATGCTTCGTGAGCGTGTGGGTGCAGACGCCTCGCTCTATGTCCCACAGTCGCACCGTAGAATCAAACGAAGCACTAGCAAGGCAGGAGAGAAAGCAAAATCACGTACACATGGTGGTTTCAAACAGTTCTCCATAACATGTATCACATCTCCGGGAGCTGTTTTTCCCAGCTTTTATGTTTCAAAAGACAATCAACTGAGGAGCTTTTTGTCTTCTAAAATATAACTTCCAAATATGAAAAACAAAGCCATAGTCATTAAACAGAAAAAAGCTTTAATGGTCGTATTAGGGAAACAATTTGATATCTACATTTGTTTCCGCCTTTTATTTTTTTGAAATGGGGTCTTACTGTGTTGCCCAGGCTGGAGTGCAGTGGCACGATCATGACTCACTCCAGCCTCGAACTCCTGGGCTCAAGTGATCCTCCCGCCTCAGCCTCAGCAGAGAAGCTGCAACCATGGGTCCACGCCCAACTAATTTTTATTTTTTTATTTTTTATAGAGACGGGGTTTCACTATGTTGCCCCGGCTGGTCTTGAACCTCTGGGCTCAAGAGGTCCTCCTGCCTCACCCTACCAAACTGTTGGGATTACAGGTGTATGCCACTGTGCCCAGCCCTGTTTCTATGTTTTCTATAGACATAAATGGTAAATATTTTTGTAGAATATTTACCAAGTTTCCTAAAATGCCCCTACAATGTAAAACATGACATCTGTTATTACTAACTAAATTAATACAGATAGCCATATTTGGAAAAACAGCAAATTCAGTGAATAAACATTTAAAAAACTTTTTAGGCCAGGTACAGTAGACCATGCCTGTAATCCTAGTGCTTTGGGAGGCCGAGGTGGGAGGATCACTTGAAGCCAGGAGTTCAAGACCAGCCTGGGTAACATAGGGAGACCCTGTCTCTAAAAAGAAAAACAAAGATTTAATCAAACAAGAATTAAAATATAATCACACCCACATATGTAATCACATGATTGAAAGCTGCAAATTTTAGTTATTTTCAAATTTAAAACAGTAATATCGATCACAAAGCTATTATCTGGCTTTCTTTCAACAGGGACCCACTAGGTACCGGCATGCCTCTTTTATACTTGCTGACTAAAAGGGTAATTTATGCTCCTAGTAGTACCACATGACACAAAAGCACCTTCTGAGTCATCACAAAATGACTCGCGTGTGTAGTACTACATTACAGTTATTTAAGTGGGTTTTATGACAATTACTTGAAATATGAGAATTATGGCCTATGTGTTGCTTTTTTGGTTCTATCTCTCAGTGGATGCAGGAATTCTATCCTGTCCTCTCTAAGAGATGACCTTAATTCGAGCACCGTCAATAAGAGTTGGTGCTGCCTGGCTTGCTGCCCCTCAACTGTGGCTCTGCAGTCATGTTTCATGTTGGGTGGGTTTTTCTCTTCTTCTTCTTTTTTTGTTTAGAGACATGGTCTTGCTCTGTCACCCAGGCTGGAGTGCAGCGGTGTGATCACTGCGCACTGCAGCCTCAATCTCCTGGGCTCAAAGTCATCTTCCTGCCTCAGCCTCCTGAGTAGCTGGGTGGCACACGCCACCACACCTGGCTAATTTTTTGTAGAGATGGGGTTTCACCACGTTGCCCAGGCTGATCTGGAACTCTTGGGCTCAAGCTATCCTCCTGCCTTGGCCTCCCAGAGTGCTGAGATTATTGGCATAAGCCACTGTTGCCTGACTCAAAACCATCCTTACCTCAAAGGCAGGTGTTACTTGATAATTCTATCCTGGCCCCTTCAAAGTGAGCTACCACTTCGCTTCCTCTGAAGGGCTTCAACACACGGGCATGGAAACGCTGTAGCAAAATTTCCCGTTGTCTTTGCGTAGCACAGAGCTGTGCCGGCTGTGCTGCCTGCCCTTACCTTGCCAACATGATGTTGGAGTTTGGGTTGCTGGTGGCGGGCCCGTTGGGGCTCCACTTGATGGTGTAGATCTCTTTATTGTGAGCCTGAAGATCGTGGATGCACACCTCCTGTTTCATGCTCCAGATCTACAGAATACAGCAGCCACAACATGAGCAAAAGCCTTCCCTGCATCCAGGAACGATGTGGAATCATTCCTCCCGGGGGCGCACATGGGGCCCATGGCAGGCTGCGGGGTGCACAGTGGCGAGAAAGGCTGTGGGGAGGCTGGGATTCTCAGTGGAACCACGACTGAGAAATCAAAGTTCACTGGATGACAGAGGAAGGGAGGGTGGTCAGTAATAAATAATCCTCATGGAAGAGTGACTGTGAGACCGGCGTCAAGTGCCCGGGGTTGTCTGGGATTAAACAGCCCACCCCCTGCCATGCCGACTCTACCTTCAATGTCATGTCATCCGAGCAGGAGGCCAGCAACATTCCAGAAGGATCCCATTTGATGGCGTTGACCTCGTTCTGAAAGAGAGCAGAGAGTCTGAAAAAGACATCAGGGCCTGTGAGCAGATGAGGCCGCCTTCCAGCAGGGGGCAGCAGTGCGTCACCGTCACTGCAGAAGGTCTTCGGCTTCACCCTGACATCAAAGAGCACAGCCCAACCAGCCATCTAGTTTCCTCTTTTTCTCACTTTGCCTTTTTTTATTTATATAAAACCACAGCCCTATACCACACATCACCAGCCACCCTCATCCATATTTCGTTAAGAAAACCTTCCCTGATAGGAAGGAAGGCAAGTGAAGAATTCACATACCATAAAACGCAGCAAATAAAACCAGTAAAACCAGTTACTTTTTAAATTGGCCTTTGAAAATCACTTTCCTATGCACTTTCGTTTTTCAGACAGGGTGTCACTCTGTCTCCCAGGCTGGAGTGCAGTGGCAGGATCACAGGTCCTTGCAGCACGAACCTCTTGAGCTCAAGCAATCCTCCTGCCTCAGCCCCCGAAGTAGCTGGGACTACAAGCAGGCACCACCATGCCATTTATGTATGTATGTATGTATTTATTGTATTTTTATAGAGACGGGGTTGCCCAAGCTGGTCTTGAACTCTTGGGCTCAAGCGATCCTCCCACCTCGACCTCCCAAAGTGCTGGGATTACAGGTGTGAGCCACCACGCCAGGCCTCTTACGCACTTTTAGTGCAACAGTTCCTTCCCGTGACCACACCCATTAGAAGATATTTCTCTCCTGCAGGGGAGTGGAGATGGAGGGAGGGGTAAATACGAGAAGTGAACCTTCAGCTATTGTGGAGTTCAAGCGGGGTTAGGGCTGATCCAGGTGGAAGATGGGCGACCCAAATGCACACACAGGCGGACACACATGTGCAAGGACAGTGAGAGGCAAGTGCTGAGTGGCACAAACACACACGGCACAGGCAAAATCCTGGCTTGGGGTTCATGATCGGCACAGCTAGGTAGCAAAAAGCGCAGACTTAGGACACCTGGGGACCATGAGACTAAACCCTGGAGAATAAAGGTGAATGAATGTACCCAGGAGCCAAGGGAGACAGGGACACTCCCGAGACAGGCATGTATAAAAGAACCACCTGTGGCAAAGGCTCAGCTGGGGAACAGCCTGCCCAGGAGAAACGAGGGGACATGGTGTACCAGCTTGGGGCTCTCTCGGGCCCCATATATCCAGTACAGTCCCACTATGTGACACCTGCTGTCCCAGCCTAACAATTAACTAATTTGACACTCATGCTGGAGAGGGGGCTGAGGGGTGTGAGTACACGCACACATAGGTGTCTGAGTGTGAAATGTGTATGCCAAGGCCAGCAAGGGTGGCTCTGACTGCAGCCATTCAGAGGAAAACCTACGGGCCCAGGAATGTGGAGTTGGTCACCATGGGCTGTCCCTAGCCAAACCAACGCAAAGGAACAAATAACTTCCTGGGAGTGGATCCCTCGCTCTGCAATGCAAGCCCAAGTTCCTGGGCCACCTCCAGAGCTGGCCCATGGGTCTCCACTCAACCCCACTGAGCTAGAGCTTTGTTCAGGGCCATCAGCTGCATTAAGACCCACTTAAAGGGCCAAGGCCTGTGCTGGTGGCAAGGTCCTGGGCAGGACACCTGGGAACCACAGATAGTGTGTACAGCTGTTAAAAATTTGCAGATAGTCCAGGGTTAGAGGAGAAATAAGTTTAGACTGGGACAAGAGAGTCAGTTTGGAGCCAAACAGATGTTAACAGGACGATAGGTGCCGGTGCTCTAAAAGCGCCTTCCTTTGGGACAGGGACCCCTGGGCCAGGGGCAGGGAGAGGCAGACACTAGGGGAATGAGGACAAGGGAATTTACATTAGTTAAGTTAGTGGCACGATGGCAAATCTCCAGGGACTGTGATCATCCTCCCCTGCTTTAACAGGGAACCCCCCGCCACCGCGGAGATATTCTGGGTGCTAGTGAGAGAAGGCAAGATGCCACGGTCCCAGTGTTGGCGCACTCTGCATTTTCTGGGAGAGGCAGACATGCAGGCCAGCAGCTACTGCCAGGGGTGTGGCATTCACGTGGTCAATGGGAGCTCAAGGGGTGCCATGAATCCTCCCCAGGGCGTGCAGAGGATACGTGAATGGGCCTGGAGAGTGGGGAGGATTCTGTTTGAGACCAAGAGCTGCTGTGGTTCCAGGCAAGGCTCAGCGTGGGGCAAGGTGCTTGGCTGTATGTGTCATTGGGAGGACAGAGGTACAGGGCATTTTTGGACACTAGCCCAAGGGCCCAGGAAAGGGAGGCCTTCTCCTCCTGCTAAGGTTGGAGGTCGAGGCTAGTGAATGGGTCTACCAGCAGACTGGAGGTTGCAGAAGGTTAGAGACCACAGAAATTGGCTCATCTGAGAGAGATTTGGTGAAAGACCGGGAAGCCTTTCACCTTTCAGAGGCCACACTAAGGAATTTGCTAAGTCAGCTGTTGTTCACACTGTCATTCCCTGGTATATCATGGGTTTTTTTGTCAGCCTCTGCTTGCCTTTAGGGTTTTCTCTGTCACTGATTCTGGTGTTTGATGACCATATGCCTAGGTGGACAGGTGTGGTTCTGTTTATATTTGTTCTGCTTGAAATTTGCTGAGCTTCTTGGATTAAATGTTGATGTTTTCCACCAAATTTAGGAAAACTTGGCCATTAGTGCCTCACATGATTTTTCTGTTCCATTCTTTCTTCTCTCCCCATCACACATATAGGTTTAGGGTCCCTGACATTGTCCCGTAAGTCATTAAGCTTTTATGCAATTTTTCGATCTTTTATCTGTTTTCAAATTGGCCAATTTCTATGCTTTCTAACCTTACTTCCACAATCTCCCATCTGCTGGTATACCCACTGATGTGCTTTAGATCTGTGTCTCCACCCAAATCTCAGGTGGAATTGTCATCCCCGATGCAGAGGTGGTGCCTGGTGTGAGGTGTCTGGATCATCTGCCACCCTCCCACCTCTTGCCCCTGCTCTGGTCATGTGTGATGCCTGCTCCTGCTTCACCAACCGCCACGGTTGGAAGCTTCCTGAAGCCTCCCCAGAAGCAGATGCTGCCATGCTTCCTGTATAGCCTGAAGAACTGTGAGCCAGTTAAACCTCCTGTCTTATAAATTACCCAGTCTCAGGTATTTCTTTAGGGCAATGAGAGAATTGAGAACTGCCTAATATACCCACCTATTAAAACTTTCATTTCAAACATTGTATTTCTCAGTTCTCAATTCCTTTTTTTTGTTTATGTTTTAAAGAAACAGGGTCTTGCTCTGTTGCCTAGGCTGGAGTGCAGCGGTGCTATCGTAACTCACTGCAGCCTTCATCTCCCGAGATGTGACTACAGGTGTGCGTCACCATATGCAGCTAGCTACTTTTTAAAATTTTTTGTAGAGACAAGAGTCTTGCTATGTTGCCCAGGCTGGCCTCAAACTCCTGGCCTCAAGCAATCCTCTGGCCTCAGACTCCCAAAGTGCTGGGATTATAGGCATAAGCCACCACACTTAGTCTCCATTTGTTTTTTAATGTCATATCTTTTTCCATTCACTGCAGATGTGCCCCGTCTATTCATTCATTGTGAGCACCGTTTCCTTGATGTCCTCTACATGTTTCTCATAGCTACCTTAAAGGCTTTGCTGCCAAATCCACCATCTAGGTCATTTCTGAGTGAACTTCTCACTGTTGACCCCAAACTGGGTCAATCCAACCACCTTGGCTCAAATAGCCAAGGGGCGCAGAAGAGCTGGTCGTCTGCTGCAGTATCTTTTAATTCCAGGCACACAAGAATCGGCTCCCACATCACATTCTCACGAACTCGAGACCAGTGACAAGAGCTCTCACTTACTGTGTGTCCCTGGAAGGTTTTGACTGGGCGGTCACAGCCGAGCCTGCACACGTGGATACACATGTCTGTGCTACAGGAGGCGAAGGTCGTGTTGTTCTGCCAGTCCACATCAAGGGCAGGGGCTGCAGCAGGGAGGGAGAACACCTGCAGTTATTCACTGTGTGCACAGCTCCATGGATTTACAACAGTGAACAGCACAGTCAAGAAGCCTCTTTAGTTTACTTATTTATTTATTCTAGAGACAGGGCCTGCTCTGTCACCCAGGCTGGAGTGTAGTGGTGTGATCATGGCTCACTGCAGCCTAGAATTCCTGGGCTCAAGGGATCCACCCACCTCAGCCTCTCGAACAGCGCACACCACCACGTGTGGCTAATTTTTTTTTTTTGTAGAGACGAATTCTTGCTATATTGCCCAGGATGGCCTTGAACTCCTGACTTCAAACTATCCACCCGCCTCGGCCTCCCAAAGTGTTAGGGTTATAGGTGTGAGCCATTGCACCCAGCCAAGAAGCCCCATTTAGTGACATGATAAAAACATCTCAAGTGTGAACAGTCTCTTTCTTTCTAAGACTTTAAAGACCCTCTCTTGCCACGTTGGCAGGGATGACAAGATGTCCTGGGAGAGAGGCTCCATGACACTTCCTGCACCCCACGGCCTGCAGAATCTCCCGCTCCCATGGCACAGTTAAGAAGGGCAGGTGAGAGGGCCGCCCTGCCTGCTCTGTACCTTGCTGCTTCCAGCGGCATCTCTACAGTGAGCTTATTTGATTTTAGACAGAGAGGAGAAAATAGGAGAGGAAAGATTTCCTGTCCTATGTTCATGATACCTCAATATGAAAAATACTCTCCCGTAACACATTAAGGCATCCCCTTAACTATGGGATAATTAGAGTCAATAAGAACCCCTTCGGGGACGAAATGGGACGTGTGCTTCAGGGCCTGTGACCAACACCCTCCCTCACTTTGGGTCTTTCCAAGTCCAGGTGGCTCAGGGTCACAAAGACAGAACAACGGGGAGCTGACCTCCCCTTGTCGTTTAGTTACAGCTATGGGTCTCATTCTCTACCTTCTGATTTCTTTTCTAGGATGGCAGCTGGGAATCCAACAACTTCCCAATGTACCAAAATGGCCAGGGCACTCGTTAAAAGCCAGGCCCTGGTTCTGTCCTCAGAGTGTCTGACTCCACAGGGCTGGACCATGCCCTGAGAGGCACTGCAAGCACAGGTGACAGCAAGGGCGCTGAAGTCCTAGCAACTGGCCCTCATTCCTCGTTCTGCCTCTTTACTGACGTGCAGCTGCAGGGTGACGGTTTCCTGGAGTCTCAGCTACACATGTGGATGTTGCCAGTAGCCCCAGACAAGGGGGAGCGAGACGAGGCATCTCAGGGGATCAGCAGTGCCCGGGACACGGAGTGCACTGGAGGTGTGGAAGGTCCCACGGTGGGGGCCACCGTGCACTCTCATCCTCTTCTGTTTCTGGGGAAGCGTGGCTTCAACTGCTCACTCCTGTTCTCTAGCAAAGAGTGGGTCTGCGGCTGGGAGCGAGCATCTCTTCCAACTTCTCTCAGGCGTCCACGGGCTGCAGGGGTCACCTGCATTCCTAGGGGCCAGCAAGGGCGCTGTGCTCAGGTCTCTGGTCTCTTTCCACTGTGGGGGCCACAGCAGCAGATCATGTTCCCCGGGCTTCTTCCCACCTCATGCCAGAGAACTGATGAGCAGCAGAAAAGGCCATGCAATGCTGAGACGGGAGGGCACGGGAAGAGGCGGCTTCTCTGGTGATCTCTTCCCTTCCCCTGAAGGTTCTGAGCAACCCCACCCTCTTATTACGGATCATCATGAGGCTTCTTGTGCGGAGAGGACATCCACAACCAGCCCTGTGTCTGGAACCCCGGCTATCAAAGGGAATGACTTAGGGATGTGAAAAGTACTGTGCTCCATTACATGTGAAATGGAGGGAAGGGCCCTCCCTTCCCAGAGTTCATGCTAATTTAAAGGGGTAAAGTCTTATGGGGCAGGGAGCTTGGGGTTTTTCGAGAGCTAGTCGTTTGCATCTGACCACCTCTCGTAACCCTGCGCTTCCCATGCAAGCCCATGGAAATTACTTTAAGCTACTGAGTGGGCTCCATGATGCCCCCAGGAGAGGAGGCAGGGTTAGGGCAACTCTACAAGTCTGCCCAGCCAAGAACTCTCATTGGTTTTCCTGGATACTATGGTCCATTCTGTTACTTGCCAAGTTATGCTCTCCAAGGTAGCTGCAAACACTGAATCAGCCAATAATGAAGCACTGCTTCCAGGGAAAAGAGACGGTTAGCTTCTGCCAGGCTCTGGCCACCATGTCCTTACTGATCGACCAATATAGAAACTCATATGTGTTTTTTGTATTTTTCTTAGAGATGAAGTCTTGCTGTTGCCCAGGCTGGAGTGCAGTGGCACAATCACAGCTCACTGCAGCCTCAAACTCCTGGGCTCAAGCAGTCCTCCTGCCTTAGCCTCTTGAGTAGCTGGGACTATACATGTGTGCCACCACACCCAGTTAATTTCTTTTTTTTTTTTTTTGAGACAGGATCTCGCTCTTGTCACCCAAGCTGGAGTGCAGTGGCACAGTCTTGGCTCATTGTACCCTCAATCTCCTGGGATCAGGTGATTCTCCCACCTCAGCCTCCCTAGTAGCTGGGATGACAGCTGCACGCCACCACTGAAAAATACCCGGCTCATTTTTCAAAGATGTTTTTGGCAGAGATGGGGTTTTGGTGTGTTGCCCTGGTTGGTCTCAAAATCCTGGGCTCAAGTGATTCTCCCACCTTGGCCTCCTAAAGTGCTGGGATTATAGGAATGAGCCAACACACCCAGCCACGTGTGTTTCTTACAGCCAGGCAGCACTGAACTGAGAAGAATCCAGCTTTCTCTGAATGCTAACCATCGATTGCCCCTGCCCTTCCTTGGTCTTTAAATAAGAGGTGCAACCTTCCATGTGTTTATCCTCCGTAAGCACAGGGACCCCACTCGCTTCCCCCTCCAGCTCCCCGCCAGGCGGAAGGTGTGGGTGGGAGGACGCGGGTGTCAGCAGTGGTCTTTTCTACATCTGAGATCATCTCTCTTTTGTTCCATCCCCAGCAGCGTGTTTCATGACAGCCCCACGGTTCTTGACGCATTTTCTTGGTTCTCGTTGACAACATCACCTGAGCTAAACAGCAAACTTCTGGTCCGGCCTCTGCATTTGGGCGTGTGATTAATATACCTGGAAATGTGACAATCTGGCGAGTGGTCCAGGAGACGGCAACCAGCATCTGATGACTCCTCCATCTAAAGCAAGCTGGTTCAACCCGCGGCCCACGATGGCTTTGAATGTGGCCCAGGACAAATTTGTAAACTCTCTTAAAACATTAAGAGGCTTTTTTTTTTTTTAAGCTCATCAGCTATTGTTAGTGTATTTTATGTGTGGCCCAAGACAATTCTTCTTTCCATGTGGCCCAGGGAAGCCAAAAGATTGGACATTCGTGATCTAAAGAGAGGCCCCCCCGCCCGCCACCATGCTCAGGTGGTTAGCCCCATTCTGAGTCAGCTCCTGCAGCTGCGATGCTTGGAACCACGTGGGTGAATGGCTGGTAACAGGGCTGAGCTACGCTGGGGGGCTCTGTGCCCTCCCTCCCATGCATAGGCCAGTTTGGTTTAATAGCCTTCATTCTTCTGGGTCCAGCCAGACGTTTTCCTTTTGAAATACGTAGAGATTTACAGGAAGCTGCAAAGGTAACACAGAGAGGTCCTGTGTCTCCTTCACCCAGGTTCTCCTGAGGGTTACATTTTGCATAGCTGTAGCGTGTATCAACCCTGGCAAGTTGACACTGGTGCAATCTGCCTGTAGAGTGCTGTCATTTTATCACGTGGGTAGATGTGTATCGCTGCAATTGAGACCAGAACTGTTCGGTCGCCACTAAGATCTCCCTCAGCTACTGTATCGGCACACGACCGCTCCTCACAGGCTTCCTAAACTCCCACACCGCTGGTGGGTCCCAGGTTTCTATCATTTCATCATCATGAGAATGTTACATAAATGAAAGCACAGAGCATGCAACCTTTTGAGACTGGCTTTTGTCACTCAGCAAAATGCCCTTGAGATCTCTCCTGGCTGTGGTGCCTCAATAGTTCATTCCTTTCCGCGGCTGAGTTTCACTTCACCATGAGGCTTTGAGCTAAGGCTTCCTGTTGACAGTGACTGAGGGCGCCCCCATGAGGTATCAGTGGGGAAAAGCTAGTGGGGCAAGGCAATGTCTCCTATCGCCCCATTAAACCCCAAACCTGCCAGAGCCACAGAAAGGCGCTCCTCACAGCTCTTCCCAGCTGCGTTTCACCTGGAAGAGCAAGCTTCTTTCTCTTATGTTGAACGTTCTCTAACACACTCGATGGACACGAAAAAGAGAGCAAGTAACGCCTAGATACGTGTGACCTGCCGACGGGAATTGGGTCTACCTCATGGCCAGCCAGATGACAGGTGAGAAGCTCACGCAATTCAGAATAACGCGGTTTGTGGTCTTCCTGGGTCAGCTGGGTAGAAAACCCTTCCATAGGGCCCTGGGGACACTTTGGGAAAGATTATTTTCTGCTGAAATACTTTACAGATGAATTCTTAAGATACAGTGTTAGAGGAGCCTTATTGATGTTTACCTCGGGCATATTTTTCTCTGAAAAACAAGCCAGAGACATCCCCGCCTCACCCCCCGGGTCTGCATGTCTGGTATTCTAGGGCTGTGACCCTGTCACCACATCCTTCCTGCCTACGAAGGTAGGGTTTGGCACGTAAGCCAAACGTGACGGAACTCCACTGGGAACGTCATTCTCACTAGCCACCTGCTTTGATTTGCAGCCTAGAGCACAGAGTAGCAAGTGTCTGGCATGGAGATGACACACAGATCACAGGCTGTACAGGTGGGGTTGCCAGGGGCCGGGGGAAAGATGGAATGGGCACAGGGTTTCCCTCTGGGGTGAAGAACACTTTCTGGAGAACCTAGTGCACATGCTACCTGCATTGGGAGCCTTTTGTCTCTAATATGCCCATCGCCTTCATCAACAGTGTTCAATGAAAGCAACACCAGTAACAAATTGCACTGGCAGCCCTGAGAGGTATGTTTGCTGTGGGTCCCAAGCTGTGCAGGAGTGGCTCTCCCTCTCCAGGGCAGCAGAGCAGAAACAGTGTCCTCCCTGAGTCTCCCTCACTCTCTGAGCTGCCTGTGTGAGGAGTCCCTGCTGAAGTGCTGCATGGAATATAACAGACGTGGGTGCCTATGCATCTGACACAATTGTGCCTCAACAGGACCTTTGGTTCATGCTCTTGTTTCTTGCAGGGCCCATGTCCCCTGCCTGGAGCCCTCCCCAGGCACCAATGAGCTGTTCTGTCTCGGACGGTCGTTGGGGTTAGCCCTCCCATTCACAACATCATTTAAGCACCCCAAGCTGCCTGAGAAGACAGACACTCAGATCTCCTCCCGAACAATGCCCCAGGGACAGCTGATAGAACAGTCAACTTTCGCCCCACATATTTAGGGATTCTTTCAAGATGGATCACACATTTGCCCTTAAGGGAAGTGGCACGTACCCACTTCTGTCCATTTTAAGCCAGTCTAAAGTCTTCCAATAGTCTATTAGCTCTGCGGGTGGCCATCTGTCTTTGTTTTAAGAGGCCATGTCTAACATCAGGACTGAGTTACACAGAGGAGGGAGTTGGGAAAGAAAATGAAGAATCATTTTGGGAGACCGAGGCGGGCAGATCACTTGAGGTCAAGAGTTTGAGACCAGCCTGGCCAACATGGCGAAACCCTGTCTCTACTAAAAATACAAAAATTAGCTGGGCGTGGTGGCACATGCCTATAATCCCAGCTACTCAGGAGGCTGAGGCAGGAGAATTGCTTCAGCATGGGAGGCAGAGGCTGCAATGAGCTGAGAGCGCACCACTGCATTTCAACCTGGGTGACAGGTAAAACTCTGTCTCAAAAAAAACCCAAAAAACAAAAAACAAAAACCCACGAAGAATCAGGTGGGAATTTGGAAAATCGGAATCTCTACAGACCCCTGGGCTGCCGCATGTGGCCTGGCCCGGCTCCAGCGCACAAAGGGATGTAGCTGTGTCCAGAGCAGCGGCCACATATGGGCGTAGGAAGGTGCTAACACCACAGGCCCGAGGCTGCTCTCCCTACAGAGGCTTGCTTGCAAGGCCGGCCCTTGGCTAGCAACTGAGACTTGAGATTTCTAGAGAGTTCCCATCCTTCCCTAACAGACGCAAGCAGCTCACTCTGCTAACACTTGTTTGTGCAAACGGTGTGTTTATGCTGCACACCTGCTTTCCTTCTGGGGGGTCTGCAGTTTTGGCTTGTAGTAGGCACTGGCTGCTTACACTGCCAACCCCCAATAAAAACTCTGGACACTGAGACTCTATGGGGCTTCCCTGGTATGCACCTCACAGGCATAGTTACAGCTTACTCCTGGAAGAATTCAGTGTGGCCTGCGACAGTCCACTGGGAGAGGAGCCTTCGAAGCTCTGGATTTGGCTATGTGCACCGTTTCCCTTTGCCAGTGTTGTACTAAATTCTTGTGCTGTTAGAAATCTTAGCTGTGAGTATGTTGAGTCCTGGGGGTCCTCGCAGCAAACCACCAATCCTGGCAGTGGTTTCGGGGAGCCCCCAAAACAGCATCCCTTTAGAACAGCAAGAGAAAGGAGCCTGCCCTGCTTCTGTGGCTGGCTCACTGCTGGGTTCCAGAGCTCTGAGCAGGTGGGTGTCGAGGTCATCTCTACCTTGCAAACCTTAAGAGCAATCAATGCTTGCCAGAAAATGGGTCTCCTTCGGACCAGTGAGGGCCCCGGGCTCCATACTCTGTGCATTCAGTTACTTTAAGGGGCATTTCAG
This sequence comes from Chlorocebus sabaeus, assembly GCF_047675955.1. Lineage (NCBI taxonomy): Eukaryota > Metazoa > Chordata > Mammalia > Primates > Cercopithecidae > Chlorocebus > Chlorocebus sabaeus. The sequence continues at coordinate 143,257,820 of NC_132933.1, forward strand.
GATCTCATTCTGTCACCCAGGCTGGAATGCAGTGGTGCAATCACAGCTCACTGTAACCTTGATTTCCTGGCTCGAGCAATCCTCCTGCCTCAGCCTCCTGGGCAGCTAAAACTAGAGGTGTGTACAACACCTGACTAATGTTTTATATTTTTTGTAGAAACGGGGTCTTGCTTTGTTGCCCAGGCTGGTCTAGAACTCCTGGGCTCAAGTGACCCTCCTGTCTCAGCCTCCCAAAGTGCTGGAATTACACGCATCAGCCATAGTGCCAAGCCTAACTTTGGATTATTATTAGTTTTTAAGACAGGGTCTGGCTCTGTTGCCCAGGATGGAGTGCAGTGGTGCAATCTTGGCTCACCGCAAACTCCATCTCCTGGGCTCAAGCCATCCTCCTAACTCAACCTCCTGAGTAGCTGGGACTATAGGTGTGGACCACCGTGCCTGGCTAATTATTGTATTTTTTGTAGTGATGGGTTTCGCCATGTTGCCCAGGCTGGTCTTGAACTCCTGAGCTCATAAAATCCACCTGCTTCGGATTCCCAAAGTGCTGGGATTACAGGCGTAAGCCACTGGGCTCAACCTGAATTATTATTTTTGAATTACAAAAAAAAAAAAAAACCAAAAAACAAAAAAACTCACCCGAATGAAAAGGAAACTGCTGTTTGGCTTCTCCTGTGTGGGCATCCCAAATTATTGTTGTCTGTGCTCCGCAAACAAAGGAAAAAGTTAGTAACTCTTCTCGCAGTTTTCTCTGGAAACATTTATCATACAAGAAAAGACAGTGAGCCCTTCTCCTTATAAACCCGCACTGTCCAACAGAGATAGAGAGTGAGCCTTACGGGCTAGTTTCAATTTTCTAGGATCCACATTAAGAAGAAAGAAACTGGTAAAATTCGTTAGCAATCTATTATGTTTAACTCCAGTATGCCCCTAAATATTACCATTTCAACATGTAATCAGTATCAAAACCTTGCTGGGATATTTGCCTTCTTTTTCTCGCACACCACATCATTAAAATACAGCATGTTTCAAACTTAGCAATCTGGATGGCCATGCTTGATGAAGCCATCAGCCACATATGCTGGCATCTCCCTTAACTCATTTATGCCTGAGGTTGCAATTTTTTGAATTCTTGCAATCAGACCTTGGCAATGACCCTGAGCAGTAGGATATAAATAACTCCCACATGCTTAGCATTCCGATAATGGAACACTAGGCATAAATGGGCTTAAGGACAGAGCATCCCTAACCAATACTTGCAAGAACTACCAAAATTGGTAGGAATTCCTCCTCATCCCCAAATGCCAAAAAATGTTGAAAACCCTGGAACAAAGCATCTCTAAAGATCTTTGTGGCATTTTTACAAGTGAAGGGCTGCAGAAACAAGCATTTCTAAAAATGCCTCTGCCCATCCCTCCATGAACCGGGGACACTAGACATGGCAGAGCCATTGGCTTGCACTGGGGCCAGGAACCAATGTATTGGTCTAACAGTAAGTAGAAAGGTGAGTTCTCCCTTGGAAAACAAAGGAAATCACGAATTTTTATTAATTTACTGATGCTAGGAAGATACTTAGAAAACCAGCTCAATGAATAGCATTGGAGTTACATCTTCATCAACTGGAATTTTCAACTTAATTGGAAATTTTACACCTCTCTGTTAGTGACACTCAGTCAAGATTTTGCTTTAAGAAGAAAGAGTTCTATTTTGTGTTGACTGTGGACATTTTCAGAGGAAAGCAAGCAGTGAGTGTCTCTGAAACTTGGTACTCCTGGGTTTTGGATCAGTCCTAGACCAATGAACATTTCTTTGTTGGGGTGTAACTCTTCTTAATTTAGCCACGCAAAAACAAATCTAACACTGCAGAGAATATATAAACTCTTTCACAGTTCTGATACCATTTCACATATTACATCAGTGACTGGGTCTCTTAGTTGATGTTAAATATACATTGGACAAAAGAAAACAGTTATGCAAACATTTGAAGAATGTGACATACATTTTAGTCACTCTGTGTTGGTCAATACCAGCATCCCCTAAGTTACATTTTCTCCCCGAGTGTTATGTACAAGGACATTATTTTCACTCCTGCTGTGGTTGACTAAGTAATGATAGTGGATCGCACCCAGCCCAGGAGACTAACATAATTCCACATACGCATTTTCACTGATCACATAGTCCATCACCTGGTGGAGTTAAGACTGATAATCAGTGAGAAAAACAATCACGAATGTTAACAGTCTCCAGGTAGGAAGGAGGCTGGCTATTTAACAAACAGAATTTTTTGTTAAATTTAGAATTCTACAGAAGTTAAAGGGCAGTAGTTACCAGTGACCAGGGCCTGAGTTCCCATCCCTCTGCACTCTGCACCAGCTGTGTGTCCCTAGGCAAATTAATAACCCTCTCTGGGCCTCCAGTTCATCCTCTATAGAATGGGAGTGATCCTACTTGTGCCTGCCTCCTATCTTGGCAGTACTGGATGGGTTAACACACGCAGTAGTGAAGTGCTTGATAAAGACAAATGCTGTCATTTTCATGAGTTATTTTAATAACTCAAGCAGCAATTACTGAGAGCCTACTGAATGCACAGCAAAGTGCCGCATATGCATGTTACTTGAATTAGAACATCTTGGCAAAAATCCGATAGTAGCTACATAAGAACGTTTATGTGTCAACCACAGCAACTCGGCTTTTAAAATATCATAAACCAGGCTACTAAGTCTGAAAGAAAGGTTTCTTGGCTTAAAAGAGAGAGAGCAATTATGAATGAATGATTTGTTGACCTAGTTATACCCTAGTGCAGGACTTCGCAAACTTTTTCTGTTAAGGGCCAGGTAGCAGGAATTTCAGGCTTTGAGGGCCATCCGGTCTCCCTTGCAACGCTCATCTCTGCCACTGTAGCATGAAAGCAACCATGGAGAAGTCTCAACAAAGGGGTGTGGTTGTGTCCCAACACCACTTTATTTAAATTAAAAAATCAGGTGAGGAGCCAGGCTTGGCCTGTGTGGGTCACAGTTTGCCAAATGCAATTATTTAATTTAGCAATTTCTCCAAAAGTGGGATGATGTTCAGAGGTCAAGTCTATCATTTTATTTATCTGTTTATTTATTTGAGACAAAGTTTTGCTCTTCTTGCCCAGGCTGGAGTGCAATGGCGCGATCTTGGCTCACCGCAACCTCCACATCCCGGGTTCAAATGATTCTCCTGCCTCAGCCTCCTGAGTAGCTGGGATTACAGGCATGCACCACCACACCTGATTAATTTTGTATTTTTAGTAGAGATGGGGTTTCTCCATGTTGCTCAGGCTAGTCACGAACTCCTGACCTCAGGTGATATGCCTGCCTTGGCCTCCCAAAGTGCTGGAATTACAGGTATGAGCCACCATGCCCAGCCAAGTCTATCATTTTATAATAACTTTCAGAACTAGAAAGAATAGAAAGCTCTGACTTCATAAAGTTTTTTGTTTTGTTTTTTTTGAGACAGAGTCTCACTCTTCTTCCAGATCCAGGCTGGAGTGCAGAGATGCAATCTCGGCTCACTGCAACCTCCTCTGCCTCCCTGGTTCAAGAGATTCTCGAGCCTCAGTCTCCAAGTGTCTGGGATTACAGGTGCCTGGCACCACGCCCGGCTAAGTTTTGCATTTTTAGTAGAGGCTGGGTTTCACCATGTTGGCCAGGCTGGTCTCGAACTTCAAGACTTAGTAAGTTTTCAAGTTATCCTGAAATCATCACAAAATGCAAAGCTTTGTGGAGGCCCGGGCATCCAGTATTCAGGCAATGTTTCCATTTGTTGTAGAAACACAAATTGATGTGAAAACACATCTTTTTTGTTTTTTTTTTCCCAATTCTAGATAATACGCTTCTTTTCCAAAGCCATGACTTAGAATTCCTGCTGAGTCTCAGGAACGCACAACTGTTCCACGAAGGCTGTCTGGGGTCATGACTCCAGCCAGCCCTGTCGCTGGACAAGTGAGGGAAGTGAAATGCAGAGAGGCTGAGGTTTCTGGCTGAATCAGACTCAGGCCCGGGATGAAGTCTGCATCTCCTTACTCTTTGCCCTTAGGTTCCCACCCCATTGATGGCTTTTAAATGCACCTGGAGTTAACGCCACTGTGTATGCCTGCAGCCCTGCCCAGGTGCAGAGCAAGCCAATTCTAGACTGACTCTGTGAGCCATCCGGAGAGTGTGCCCTTGTAGCCAGGTTGCTTGACTGCTGCTCAGAGAAATCTGCAGTCTATGGTGGGAAGCAGCAGTTTATCAAACGAGGAAAGCCGAAGCCTGAAGAACACACCCAGCCTGTGCCACTCGCCCCTCAGTGGGTGAAAGTTCACGCGGGGCACACCCCATACCACATGGCTCCTTCCAGCAACCAACAAATGCAATGTGGAGATTTTCCTCTCTACCACTGAACCATGTACCTCAAATAAAGGGAAGCTTTGCACAAGGGTCTGCAGGACAGAATACATTAAGAGATGATGTGTTACAAATTAACAGAAAGATCAAAACCACAAAAACAAAGCCTAAACAAATCTTTTTCGTTTCTTAAGGGGAAGCACAAAGCCTAAGAGTTCCAAGAAACCACGATGGTATTTTGAGATTAAAAATATATAACCACCTGTGGATCAAAGGGATGTATTTTAAGCTAATACTCACTTTGTCTACACCAGCACTCAAAATGTAATTCCCCTTTCTGTTCCATTTCAAGGCAAAGATGGGGCCTTTATGTTGGCCTAAGGTGCTGGCCAGGTTACCTGTTAGTAAAAACAAACATGTTGACTTCAATGTCACGGTCTGTTCACTCAACAAGTTCGGCAACTCCTCTTACCCGACCTCAGCACGAGGGACACAGAACTCACCATCTTCCGTCCATATTCTTGCAAAACCGTCATATGAACCTGTAGCCAAGAGTGTTCCATTGGTCTGAGGGCCAGAAAGAGACAAAAACAACTTAGGAGTGGCAGCACCAAACAGCTCCAAGAGCCTCTCCCAAGATCCCGCTACACTGGAACCATTTGCCACTGTGTGTTCTTTAATGACAGAATTAAAACTACCATGCTGAAAGTTATCGTGAAACCTTGCAGAAAATAAAAAGCAGCCAAACTGTGGACATCCCATGTGCCCATGCATAGAATACCTGGTGCTGAAATCCCAAGGTGGAGAGTCACCTTTCCTGGGCTGCACGTCGTCTCGAACTACCTTGGGGCTCCCGGCCCTACCTTCCCACCATGAAACCACAGGCTCATTTTGCTACGGCATGCTCACATGCAAAGATACGGCTACTGAACACACAGCTCGCTGCCTGCCAAATGCAGCCTTGTTAATACCTCTTAGAAGCCAAGACTGGCCGCGGGCAGTGGCTCACGCCTGTAATCCCAGCACTTTGGGAGGCCGAGGCAGGAGGATCACATTGGGTCAGGAGTACGAGAGCAGCCTGGCTGACATGGTGAAACCCCATCTCCACTAAAAATACAAAAATTAGCCAGGTGTGGTGGCGCGAGCCTGTTAACCCCAGCTATTTGGGAAGCTGAGGACAAGAGAATCGCTTGAACCCAGGTGGCAGAAGTTGCAGTGAGCTGAGATCACACCACTGTATTCCAGTCTGGGCAACAGAGCAAGACACTGTCTCAAAAAAAGAAAACCCACACAAAAAAAGAAGCCAAGAGCACCTCTCTGGCAGCCCATTAGAGTGGGGCTGAGCACACGGGACCACCTGCCTCCTATGTCTGCATGAGCTCCATGGCTGCAGTCCTCCCCTGGTGGCTGGCTGATTTTACCAATTTCAAAGTGCCCAGGGGGTGGAAGATGCTTACATTCCAGTCCAGTGAGGTGACATCTTTGTTACTTGGGACGTCGTGGCCCCCTTCTCGTATACAGTGCCTCAACACGAGCTGGGTGGAGCCCCCGCTGCTATTCTCATTCAGGTTCCATATCCTTGCAGTTGAGTCTCCGGATCTGCAGAATAAAAACACAGGAGCCTCTGGCGTTTGGTTCAAACGGGGTAAGAAGCTCTCCACAGCTTACTCTCTGGCCAGATGGCATTTTCGGCACGTGCTCTTCTGTCTTTTTCATACCTCTGGATCCCTGTTTCCCTCCTTGCCATCTTTGCATTTGGTAATTTTAAATGCTGTTGTGTTCCTCATCACCACATGAAGAAAATGACTTGGAACGGTGGCTTCTCCACAATATGAGACATGTAGAGAAATGGATCATAGAGCCACCCATTCCTCGGTCTGCCCACACTGGGGTAAGAAGGGGAGTGTGTGTTCCTTAAGGCAGAACTCCAGAGAAGGGCAAGAGCCCGCATCTCCCATCTCCCCAACTTTGGAGCGCCCCTATCCTGACATCCTTACCCGGAAGCTAGCAAATCACTGACAGGATTCCAGGCACAAATGAACACCTCAGACTCATGGCCCCGAAGGACTGTGGCTTTGCTGGATGGAATCTCAACCTCTCCATCTATTTCCATTGGCTTCGCGTGATTATCTGTTACAGGAAACACAAAGAGACAAATGGCTTACCAATACAAGAGAAACACACTTAAAGGGCGCTTTTGTTTCCAGAAATATTTCTTTTCATGTACTAAGTAATACTACCTCTGATGATCCCTTTTCTTTTCTTTCTTTTTTTTGAGATGGAATCTTGCTCTGTCGCCCAGGCTGGAGTGCAGTGGCGCAATCTCGGCTCACTGCAACCTCCACCTCCCAGGTTCAAGCAATTCTCATGCCTCAGCCTCTCAAGCAGCTGGGATTACAGGCACGTGCCACCACACCTGGCTAATTTTTGTATTTTTAGTAGAGGCGGGGTTTCACCATGTTGCCAGGGTTGGTCTCAAACTCCTAGCCTCAAGTGATCCACCTACCCCAGTCTCCCAAAATGCTGGATTACAGGCGTGAGCCACCGCGCCCGGCCTACCTCTGATGATTCTAACGAAATCGTGGTTTTAGTGCAATTTAGTAAATATTTTAGGTTTCTTTATAGTTTGACAGTCTCTAAATTTCATTGAGGAATAAAAACAATTTGCTAGGTGCAGTGGCTCACACCCAAAATCCCAGTGCCTAAGGAGGCTGGGGAGGGAGGATTGCTTGAGACCAGGAGTTCAACAGCAGCCTGGGCAACATAGCAAGACCCCATCTCTATTGAAAAAACAAAAACAAAAAAAATTAGCCAGGCATGGTGGTACACACCTGTAGTCCCAGCTACTCAGGAGGCTGAGGTGGGAGTATCCCTTGAGCCCATAAGGTTGAGGCTGTGTGAGCTATGATTGTGCCACTGCACACCAGCCTGGGTGATAGTTACTCTTTATAACTGGGGCCAGCTAACTACAGCCCATGATCCAAACCTAGTCCCTCCCTGGCTGCTTCTGCATAAATAAAGTGTGACTGGCACATAGCCGCTCCACATGTTTTCAAATTGCCTATGGCTACTGTTATGGGCCAAACTATGTCCCCCTAAAATTCATATCTTGAAGCCCCAATTTCCAGGACCTCAGAATGTGGCTGCATTTGGAAATAGGGCTTTCGAAAAGGTGAGCAGGGTAAAAGGAGGTCACGGGGTGGGCCCTAACCCAATGGGACTGGTGTCCTTATGAGAAGAGGAGATCAGGACACAGACACAACCAGGGGAACGAGCAGGTGAAGACATGGAGAGAAGATGGTCTGTACACGCCAAGAGAGGCCTTGCAAAGTAACCAGCCCTGCCCACACCTTGACCTCAGTCCTCCAGCCTCCAGAACTGTGAGAGCAAATTCTTAAGCTGCCTGGTGTGTGGCCTTTTGTTATGGCAGCCTGAGCGGACTCTCACAGCGGCTTTTGCACTATGACAGACTTCAGCAGCCGTGACACAGACTGCATGACCCTCAAAGCCTGGGACATTTACTGTCTGTCTCTGTAAAGAAAGTTCGCTAGCCCCTGGTTTATACTCCTGAGAAAGCAGCAATATAGCCTGATCATCAAACAATTAGCTATGGTTAACAGTTTCACAATACGGAGAAACAGTGAGGAATTGAGCATGCTTCGTCATAAGTCTTTCATAAAGGTGCTTTGGTAGAAAACCTGGGAAACAGAAGCAATGTGATCTGAGGTTACCTGTCACTAAGTAAGGAGTGCTGTTTATGTAAAAAATAAAATGCCTGGTGGTCCTGCTTGGCTCGAGAAGCCTGATACAAAAGATTCAAACAACAATGGGACTCTTCAATGTTGGTGTTTCTTCCATGCTCTTAAAGTGCCACCTGGCTGGAAGAGAGGAGAAACATCTTTCTGTGTGTGGCAGATCCACTGTCCCTGGCAATGGCAAGAGGGAAGCTGGCAGCTTAGCCAGCCACGCAGTGGCTGGGGGCCTGGTAACTCCAGGCAGGCGTGGCAGCCAGTATTTTCACTCTTATCAAAATGCGGCTTTCCAATGCTCCTGTCTCCACAGATTGGGCTGTGGGTCAGGCACGAGATGTGGGGTATGAGAACGGGGTTGGGGTGGCTGCTCCAAAATTTCAACCAGGGTGAACTGGTCACATGCACAGAGGAGGGGGGCCACACTCTTCTTTTCCTGCCCCACAATTGCGGGACCTTATCAATAAAAGGCTGGTGAGAGGTTTTTTTCCTTTTACCTGAGGCAGGTGGCCTTTCCGTCACCCTATTGCACTAGAAACGTTATTAACAATCTATGAACCTTCCATTAAATGCTGGATCTGATTCTCCAGGGAATTTGCTAGCTGGTGCCTGTGGATGGTAACTTGTCACAGGGCTTGGCTTGGCTTGGGCTGCAGCCTCATCAGAGGCATCCGGCTGGCTCTCTACACACCAGGAAGTTGTGGAGCCAAGACATACCAGGTTTAAGACACCAACATCATAGTCAGCTCGATTTCAAATAAGGAGGAACACACACACATACACTACACCATGCACGGGCACGTACGCATACACACACGCATGCACGCACACGCACATGCACATACACTACACCATGCACAGGTACAGGTGCGTGCACACACACGCATACACACAAACGCACGCACACACACGCACACGCACACATGCACACACACGCACACACGTGCACATGCATGTGCGCACACACGCACAGGCATACACACATGCAGATATACACATGTACAACATACATATGCACACACGCATACCCGCGCATGCGAGTACACGCACACACACGGTGCGCCATGCACGGTGCATATGCTCGCTCTGAACTTGCGCCCTGAAGTGGCGTCCCTACGGGTGTATAGAGCAGTAGGTCTAAGTGGAGCAAGTTTTCTGGGTAGAAATTTGGGTGCTCTGTCTGACTTGCCACATACTCATGGGCAATCACCTAACAGGGACTGATGTCCTGGGGTTTTGCAAAGACCAAATAAGCTAGCCAGGCGCGGTGGCTCAAGCCTGTAATCCCAGCACTTTGGGAGGCTGAGACGGGCGGATCACAAGGTCAGGAGATCGAGACCATCCTGGCTAACACGGTGAAACCCCGTCTCTACTAAAAAAACACAAAAAAACTAGCTGGGTGAGGTGGGCGGGCGCCTGTAGTCCCAGCTATTCGGGAGGCTGAGGCAGGAGAATGGCGTAAACCCAGGAGGCGGAGCTTGCAGTGCGCCAAGATCTGGCCACTCACTCCAGCCTGGGCAACAGAGCGAGACTCCATCTCAAAAAAAAAAAAAAAAAAAAAAGACCGAATCAGCCTATGTCTAGTGTCTGGGGCCCAGTGCCCTTAGCAGGAACTGCAAGCTCAATAATTATACCATAATTTGGCCAAAACCCCTCAGCATGGAAAGTTGGAGGCTGAGACTAAAGATATCCATGAATGAAACACTGTTGTTTATCATGGACAATAATCATGTGTTACACAAGAGTTCTCAGATCAGCAACGCAGCACCATTTCCTAAAGTTGAAGATGACGGTAAAGAAGGTCAGGTCCAAGGGCTGTGATGGAAAAAATGGAATGGGAAGTTCTTCTGGTCAGATCGTAAGCAAACACTAGAGAGCAGCTTCTGAGACATTTGTAGCAGGCAGGATTTTAAGAAGGCATTCGGATTTGCCCAAGAAGAAAACAATGAACCCAGAGAGGCCCACGGAACTCCCAGAGCCCCTGCACTCACTGACTGAATGTGCTCTGTTCTCTTCCCCATTCACCGTGGCCTCTCTGTTCTTCGATGGATTTTGCTGAGAAACGCTGGCTGAGGTCGTGGTGGCTGCGGTCGCTGCCGCCGCTGCCGCCGCGCTGGCTTGCTGCTGAGCGAGCTTCTCTCGGAATGCCTGCTGCCGCGTCTGCACCACATCAGGCATCACAGCATCTATCAGTGACAGGGACTCTATGGGGCGGCCGTCGAACACTGTGCCATCCTGGGGAAGCAAGCCAAGGTACAGCTGTCAGCTCACGTGGGTGAGGGCTCTGGGAAAGGACTCTGCTCTCTGGGCAGGAGAAGCGCAGGGAAGAGGGGCATAAACAGCTGGCTCCCAGCAACCAGGGGGCCACAGGGGAAGCAGCATGGACCTGGAGCCTGGAAGCCTGGGGTGAAGGGATCCCATGGTGGGCAGGGGGGCAGGGAAGGGGACATGACAAACTGTTGGTAAGAACTAAGTGTGACAGTTGTTCTGAGTGTCAAACCCAATTGGGACACTGAGGACAAAAAGGCCATTTATTCTTGACAAAAAGTGCTATCCCTGATGGCATGATTCTCAATGTGGGGGGAGGGAGTGGTGACTGTGACTCCTTGCGGGGCATTAGGCAACATCTGGAGACTTTTTTGGCTGTTACAACTAAGGGAGGAGAGGTGCTCCTGGCATCTGGTGGGTGGAACCCAGGGATGCTGCTCAACATCCAACAGTGCCCAGGATGGCCCCACCACAGAGAAACATGCAGCCCCAAATACTGAGTGTTGCGGTGGAGAAGCCCTGCCCAGGTGCTATCGCGAGTGTGCAAAATCTCTGCAGATGACCATCCATTATATGGGAGGGCAACGCTTCAGAAGCAGAGCGCAAATGAGATGCCCACAGCATTTAGGCCTAGATTCTGGGTCCACCTGTCCATGGGATTTAATAAAATAAGCACTTGCTGCAACCTGAAACGACTCCTTGGGTTCAGAGTTAGACTAACTAGAGCCGGGACACAATTGACATCATTTTGTTTTGATTCACGTTTTTTTGACCATCCTTTGATTCTCTGATTTCCATTTACCATGAAAAACTTTCCATACACGTTTAAAAATATAGCAGGAGGTTCTTTCCTTGTGAAGCATGCCAAATATTCAAATCAGGTGAACCTCAATACACCTTGGGGTTGTATCTGGATGTGCAAACACATGTTTATATGCTCTGAACCTGAATTACTTCAGAAATGAGGAAGAACTGAAAGGCTCAGGTTTCAGCTGAAGAATAACTAAATGAAACATCACTCCAGATGATTTCTCATTACAAGACAATATTCAAAATAAAAAAACCAATACAACCTATGTAAAGAACTAGCTGCATCACCACCTCAGGCACTCTTGGCCCTTGATTCTGGCCATGGGGTGGGCAATGGTGACCGATGGGTCCAGATGCTCCCACACCCCCTTCCTCCTTCGTATGTTCACACCCAAACGAACAAGCACATGACAAAACATAGTAACTGTCCAAGGTAGTAACAACATGTCCTCATTTAAACTCCATGGGCACACTGTCTCTTTTTTCCCTTGGAGACAGAGTCTCGCTCTGTCATTCAGGCTGGAGTGCAGGGGCACAGTCATGGCTCACTGCAGCCTCAAACTCCTGGATCAAACTGATCTTCCTGCCTTAGCCTCCTGAGTAGCTGGGATTACAAGCATGTGCCACTGCACCTGGCTAATTTTTTTTTTTTTTTGTAGAGAGAGGGTCTCATTATATTGGCCAGGCAGGTCTAGAACTTCTGGCCTCAGGCAACCCTCCCGCCTTGGCCTCCCAAAGTGCTGGGATTACAGATGTGAGCTACCGCCCCTGGCGTGTCTCACTTTTTAATGATTAGAAACCATTGTGATGAATGCGACGGTTTTTCATTAGCCCCTAGAGTGCTAGAATCTGGAGTACCAAGGAAAGGAAACGAAGGCTTCTCAACAGATGAGAGGTCGAAGGCAATGAGCACAGAAAAACAGAGTCACAGCCGCCTTGAGATCCAAGGGCTGGCTGGACCTTGGAGACAAGTCCTCTTAGACACACACGTGTGTGTGTGTTTTGCAGTGAAGACACTAGACAGGGCCAGAAGGAGTCAGCGGAAGATCCCGGGTACCCAGTGTGAAGGGGTTTGCCAGGGAAAAAGGAGCACAAGAGAGGAAGAAACACCGGAATTTCTAAAGCCACAGCTTTGCGAAAAATGGCAGGCAAAAGTGCAAGAAAGAAAACAGGGACTGTGTACAGTGGCTCCCGCCTGTACTCCCAGCACTTTGGGAGGCCAAGGCGGGAGGATCGCTTGAACCCAGGAGTTCAAGACCAGCAAGACCTCATCTCTACAAAAAATAAAATTATCTGGATGTGGTGGTGTGTGCCTATAAGTCCCAGCTGCTCAGGAGGCTAAGGCAGGAGGATCCTTTGAGCCAGGAGGTTGAGGCTGCAGTGAGCTATAACCGGACCACTGTACGGCCACCTGGGTGACAGAGAGAGACCCTGTCTCAAACAAAAAAAAAAAAAAAAAAAAGGAAAAGAAAAAGAAAACAGGATATATTACTTTGTGATTTTCTAAAAGAGTTATTTAAAAGGTAAAGAGAAACCAGTGTAACCTGCTGTGAAGGAGAAGGGTTTGTAAGGGCAAGACCAGTTCCCAGAAAGATGGGACAAAGGGAATCCTGGAAGAACGTGACTGCCAGGTGGGATGGATCACAGTACTTATGGAAAATTCAATAGAATCATGCGCCTGGGTCAGAGTAGGAGAAAGGGGGCAGAGGGAGGAAGCTGCAGGGGATTAAGAAATCAGGAACCGGGACTGTCTGTGGTCCCAGTGCTTTGGGAGGCTGAGGCAGGAGGATCACTTGAGCCCAGGAGGTTGAGGCTGCAGTAAGCCATGATTGTGCCACTGCACCCTAGCCTGGGCAACAGTGTGAGACTCGGTCTCTAAAAATAAAATAGGGACTCAGGTGAAGGTGGCAAGAAAGTTTGTGGATCCCATTATTCCCCAGAAGTCATGAGGATCTTCACTGTAGAATCATGAGACCAGAATAGGAGGGGACAAGAGAGGGTGAGGTGTGTGGTTTAAAACCAAAACTGGTATAAAAGTGGCACAACTGCTCACTGTGGACTAATCTAAAAAGTGGGAGGGGTTCCAAGCCAAGTGCACAATTTTAATGTGCGTTTATTTTTCCATCCTCCTACCCCATCTGCTCTACAACGAGCCCAGTAATGAAAGCATCCCTTGAGATCCTTGTTAACACAAGAGCCATCACCTCTCTGCCCTGACGCAGCCTCTGGTGATGCCCTCTGTTGGGTTCCACTGAAATACAGATTCCACCTGACCATGTGTGGGGCCCCTCTCTAACCAACCTGCTCCAGGAAATCAAGGAGAGCAAGTCTGTGTCAGTGCAAGGCAAACGTCCACTCTGAAGCCCAGAGCAGCTGAAGATCTGCGGCATCTTTTTTGGATGTGGCAGTGTAAGTGTTTACATCAGTTAACAGCCAGTGATTCTACATTTAAGTCAAAAACACGGAGCCATGTGGGAGGGGCACTGGAAGCTTGCTGCTGTGTATCCACACAACCGGTATGAACACAAGGTGGGAAAAAACCCAACTTCCTTTCTTCTTCTTCTTTATCTCTAAAATTAATTTTAGAGATAGAGTCTCACTGTGTTGCCCAGGCTGGAGTGTACTGGCGCAATTATGGCTCACTGCAGCCTCAACCTCTCAGGTTTGAGTGATCTGATCCTCTCACCTCAGCCTCCCGAGCTGGGGCTACAGGTGCATACAATCACACCAGGCTAATTTTTAAATTTTTTTTTGTAGAAATGCTGTTTCACCATGTTGTCCAGGCTGGTCTCAAACTCCTGGGATCAAGCAGACTTCCTGCCTCGGCCTCCCAAAGTCCTGGGATTACAGGAAAGAGCCACTGCACCCTGCCGCGGAATTAATCCCAAATGCCTGAGGGAAATGCATGTTAGCTTCCAATGTGTTCCAAGCTCTTGTAGCTTCCCAGGGCTCTGCTGTTTGGGGGCCGGGCCCAGCAGCTACGTACCTCGTTGATACTGATCTCGGCCTCTACATACTGCAGGCCCTTCTGGAGAATGGAGATGAGGGCGGCCGGTGGCACCAGCGTCCCATTGATGTTGGACTGGCTGATGTGGCTCTCAATCCCAAATGTGAAAGCCGAGTGGGAAAAACCTGCAGCAAGAGGGGAAAGCCGAGGTTGAGTGAGACCCGAATTGAAGGAGGGAGGTGCAGCCATTGAGATCTGAAGGTGGCCTGCGGACTTCAAACACACTTAATTTGCAGGGACAGACACGGCTGTAGAATGCCCAGGAATGCTTCTGATTCGGGTTCAGTAAGGTGGGAAAGGGCAGGGAGAGAGGGAGGGACTTCAGACCCAGGAAGACCAGGACTGGTATGTGATGAAACAAGGACCTTTAATGGTAAAACCGTTTCAGTGTTATTAAGAACAAAGCAGAACAGACAATAGTTTGCCCTGCATGCCCCAGTTGGACATTTCTGTTACTGAAATTTGGCTCCAGGCTCCCCCCAAACTCCGTGGTTCATAAGACTCTGCAGAAGTTCACACTGAAGCCTCTCTGTGTCACCCCCTGAAAGCACACAGGGTACCTTTCTTCAGCCCAAGATGAGGGAAGAGCAAACGCTGACCCTGAGTGCTCCCGGCACACGGGGCAAGTGTATCACAACCCAACAACTGAAGACGGAGAAGAGGCCGTTCTGGACCGACTGGTGTGGCACCGAGTCATTTTCTCAAAACACTGGGAATTTTCTCTTTGCTAATAGATGCTGGCTCTTTTCCTCTCCTCCCCCAGTGCATCTCTTTCATTGCCGCTCTAGGAAGCTGCTGATCAATGATGCTTGGCAATTTAAAGGTGTTTTCAGATCAGCTTTGGATGAAGGCTCTTGGATGAAGCTGTTGGGAAGAGGGTCAGGACTGAATACACAGAAAGCCACGTCTTGCTCTTGCGGATGACGCCTGCTTCAAGGAAAGAAGGCAATGATGCTGGGCGTCTATGTGAAGGTCTGGGGATGATGAGGAAGCTGCGACAGCCCTTCATCAAGGAGAGAGAGGGAGGTAGCATCCTACTGCCAGCAAGCCTAGGCTGCTGCAGGGAGCTTCCTAAAGCAGGCAACCCCGCCTGGCAGGGCTGGGTCACTTTGATTGGTGCAGAGGCGGCCTGGGGGTGCACAGCAGCTTGAAATCCTTGGGAGGTGGAGGTCATGGGGGGATCTTGTGTGAGGAACATGAACCCCCAGTGCTCGGCTCCCTGGCAACAGGTGGGGTGGACACCAAGGCATTCCCATGGTGTGGCTTTCAACTCCCACACTGTTTACCTCTTCCATGGATGAGGCAAATGAGCAGGAAGCAGGGAGTTCGGAACGCAGCCACTCTGCCTCGCTGGTTAGGCCACTCTGCAGGCTGAGAATCTGCTTAGCCCAGGAGGCAGGACTGTCGGCCTTGCTGGACAAGTGCTCCTCTTCCGCCGTTTTTCATTCAGCCAATGGGGGGCATTGGCAGCCGGCTTCCCTCTGCTTCCATATCAGTGCCCTTCTGCCTCTCCTTATCCAAATGCAAACTGACCTTGCAATAAACAAATCGCTCACCAGATGGGAATGTTCCTCCAGGAGAGGAACTCTGCGCTGTGCTCTCCTTGCTGCTTTCTGATACTTCACTTTTCTGTGTCTACTCTCCCTCCTCCTCAATCCACCCTCTGTTCTGTCCCCATCGCCAGGTTGTAAAGAATATATCAAATGTGTAGTTGAGATTTATCTAACAGGTAATAGGGTAGCTGCTATTCATTTTACAATCAATTGCACAGAGCCTTGCATATTTTTTTACAAAACTATAACCGCCTACATTAGGTTGCAAAGGAGCCCTTTCCAGTTTCCCCTATCCCCAGGGGTTCCTCCATCCCTGTATTTTTGGAGGATATAAGCCAAGGCTGTTTACAACAACCTTACCTTTTCCTTTCACTTGTTTTCTCTCTCTCTATCCACCTTCCTTTTCCCCGACACACTCCTACCAAAATGAAACAACCTACCCTTGGATTCACCAACGTCTCTATTCTCCGCCATGCTATACAGAGTTTTACCTGCAAGCTTTTATCACTGAGGTCTTTGGCAAAGTGTGGAAGGGAAAAACCCCAGTCAATGGATAAAGCAGGACCTCACTGCATTCTTGGCTTGACGATCCACTACATGGAATCTTCCTTATCTATTCTGGGCCACAGTGATTCCTCTCTCATAGACATCATGACTCTCATGGCTGATGGGGGCCACTCACGTGGCTCCTACTCAATGGCTTTAAGCCTCTCAGCATCATTCTGTCACTGCCCCTTTCCCCTTGATGAATCAGGTCTCTGAGATCTTTTGAGGGTAACTGACAGGCTCCTGTTGCTCAGTTTGTAGGGGTGGGGCTGAGATCTAAGCCTGGGCAGGCAGAAACCACTCTTAGCCACCATGAAACAGTGTCTAGAAACATCTACTGAATGCACCAGAATGCAGCATTAGGTGCTGACGGCTCCTGACAAGCAAACCTCATGGCTGATGGAGCAATTGTGGAAGGAAAGTCTCACGCTCCTGGGATATTTCACTCATCCACTCTAACTCATTCATTCCTGCAAGCAGCACTGGGCCACAGAACTGATACCTGCAGTCACATGCTCTGTGAAACAGCCGATTCTCACCACATTACCATCTTCAACCAAACCTGGGCGCTCTGTCCACTACCTCAGTCTTTGTAGCAGCTCTTTGGAGTTGGTACTGTTTTTCTTTCACACACAAGGACAAACACTGGAGACATCAGGTAACCCGCCCAAGGATCATGTGATATGACGCCGAACTAAACTGTGAACTGTAGACTATGTGACTCCGAGATTCTGCTTTTTACTTTACACTCCAAGACCCACCCACAGCCACAGAAACCAAAATTATTGAATTCCCTGCATGGACACAGACTCCATTTCCACCTGGCTGCTCAGCTAGACCACTGGCAGCTCTGAACAGCAGCCAACTTGGGTGCAGCTCAGGCAACTCACAAAGAACAGTATGCAAAGCTCAGTCTAACCCACGGCGAGAGCGTGCCTTTGATTTCTCTCTCATCTGGGTTTTTAATGTTCAGTACATGATTTGGCTGCATAACTTTCTCTCTCTACATGTTTATGCTCTCCAACATAGATTTCATTTCTAGATCATACGGAGAATAGTATTCACATTCAATTAAGTCTTCTTGGAACAAAGAGATGAACCAGTAAAGATGGACGAAGGGTGTGGCGCCTGAAAGTTCTGCAAAGAGTTGAAAGTCGTCTGCTGAAAGGAATATCCTATGCAGATGCGCAATGACAAATACGCAGGATAAAGTTCTACAGGGGACTTTGAAGGTCTTTCATCAGCTTGGGCCCTCTTTTGGAAAGGGTAGGTTGTCATGACTGGAAATTAGGCACCTTCATAAAGACCTGGGAGATGTGCATTCCATGCCATGGTTAACAGAAGTCCTCCTATTTGCTGAAATTTTCACTAGCTGCATTTCTTTGAATGGATCTCTACATGGCCTCTAGAGCAATGGTTTTCAGTCCATTTGCTTGCAAGATTTTCTTACTGATTTCTGGCCATGTGGTCTCATGAAGGCAAGCAGGAGGGCTGGATGGAGAAAATGTCAGCAGCAGGCAGGATGGCTGGGTTCTGTCCCCGTTCTGCCACTGGGTGCCTGGCCCACGTTGCTTCATTTGGCTGGGCTTGCCATTTCCTCTTCTGTGGTGTAGGGATAAAATGCACCTTGAGGTGCTGATAAGACACATAGATGGGACAGCAGCCAGACTCCCCACACATTTGATGGAGAGAAGACCACAGTGAGTGGAAAGGTTGCTGTCCCAGCTTTCCTTGTTGGAACAATAAGGATGTCAGATGAAATGGCCACTAGGATTATTTGCTAGTTCTGATATTCATTCTGGGACAGGAAGATGCCTGCTACATTCTGAATGTTTGTGTCTCCCCTAGATTTGTATGTGGGAGACAAATCCCCAACGTGACAGTATTAAGAGGTGGGGCCTTCAGGAAGCAATTAAATCATGAGGGCTCCACCCTCGTGAATGGGATCAGTGCCCCTATAAAAGAGCCTCAAGCAAGCTTCCTTGCCCCTTCCACCATGTGAAGACACAGAAGGAGCCATCCATGAGAAACAGGACCTCACTGGACACCAAATCTGCTGGCGTCTTGATCTTGGACTTCCCAGCCTCCAGAACTGTGAGCAATACACTTTGGTTGTGTATAAATTACCCAGACTAAGGTATTGGTTACAGCCCATACAAACTAAGACAATGCCCAAGGACTATGTAATAGAGGCTGCTTGACCACTTCCTCTTAGGCCACAGTTGCTGGAACCAGGTACCAGGGTACTGCTGAAGGTAATGCCTGCTTCCACGCCTGCCAGCATCTCACCCCTCACACTTGGACTCCTGGGCTAATGGGCGCATTCATTTGCAGTCTACCAGAGTGGTGAGACTTCGGTGCCTTGTGCCTCCTCTGCTTTCCCGCATCTCTGAACACATCTCTTCTGCCCAACAAGACATCCATAGGAACAAAGACCAGAATGTCAATGACAAACAAAGCACTAAGGACTGCCCCTGCGGCAGATGCAGAAGTAGTTAAAGGGCAGGAGAATAAAGGGCTTGGTGGTACCTTGATGAAAGATCATGTGAGGGTGATGGGTTAGTGTCCTTGGTGTCACCAGTAGGCTAGCCTAGAGACATTCCTAAAGACACTAGGCTTGGCACCTACTTAGGAGGCGTATCCCTGATGAATCTCTTGACAGCAGGGTTTCTCAACCACAGCATGGCTGACTTTGAGGCTGGCTCATTCTTTGCTGTGGCAGACACAGTCCCATGCATTGTACGATGTTGAGCAGCACCCCCGCCTCTACCCACTAGATGCCAATAGCACACTCCCATTGTAACAACCAAAAATGTTTCCAGATATTGTCCCATCAATGCCACCATGGTTGGGGAATTGACACCCTGAGAGGCCACTACCCCCAGCTCTACTCTCCTTACATTTCTGCTTGGTTCTTGCTTGTTGCTATTGAAAAGCAAGCCGCCCTCTGCATGCAATTGGTCATAGACCTTAGATAACACACAGTAACAGAGCATAATCAGATGAGATAAAATTACTCCCAGGGAGAAAAAATGAGTATAATCATGATAAACTGAAAGGCTTACACAAAGGATGACATTTTATAAAGGATGGTAGGATCTTCCATGTGAAGTCCTGTCCATTTGGAATAAAAGCTGTAATAGTCTCACAAGAGAGGAAAGAGTCTGTATAAGAATTTGTCTCATCTAACTAGGCAACATAAACAGATTTAAAACAAACCAAGTACATGTATTGTGTTTCTTGCAATTATGACACTGCTAAACCATACCCCTCACAAATGACTTCACAAACCATTTGAGTTATATAGCGAACTACTATGCCCAGCTAATGCTGGCCTGATTCATCAGCAAAATCTGCTAAGTTATCAGTCACTGGCCTTCAGAAATACCGCTTATTTGGCAGAGAAAAGTAGAATTTAATACTCAGGCAGCTGTGGGGTTGGTTTTGCATCTTCAGCTAAAACAAATACCAAGGGTATCAATTTGTAGCATTAAAACTGGAATTTTTATTAAGTATTTAACAGATTTATACACTTGTAATACTGACAGCTATCCAAAGCTGATGGGCACCATCTGCTATCTGTGCATTGTCTAGATCATGGGCTTGCAAACTGAGGCCCACAGACCAAGTCTGGCTCACTGCCAGTGTGTGTCATTAAAGTTTTATTGAGATACAACCACACCCATGAGTTGATGTGTTGTCTACGGCTATTTTCACGCTACAATGGGAAGAGTTGAGTAGGTGCAACAGAGACCACATGGCTCACAAGGCTGAGGATATTTACTATCTGCTCCTCTACAGGAAAAGTGTGCTGACCTGATTTTATATACAGTTGACTCTCCATATCCGATAGTTCTGTGTCCACCAATTCAACCAACCACAGATCAAAAACATCCAGAAAAAAACCAACAAAAATACGATGATAACAATACAAATAAAAAACCAATGCAATATAATAAACGGAGTATTTACATTGTATTAGGTATTATAAGTAACGTAGAGCTGACTGAAAGTTTACAGGAGGATGTGCATAGACTATATGTAACTACTATGCCATTTTGTATCAGGGACTTGAGTATCTATGGATTTTTGTATCAAAGGAGGTCCTGGAACCGATCCCCCATGAATACCCAGGGCTGACTGTATGCATATAGTACCAGTAAGTCAATGGCATGGCCTCCCAGATGCCCTGCCTCTGTCCTCTCCGTATCTCTGCTATACACCTGTCTTCTCTTTGCCACCACTCTGGTCCTGGGACCTCATCCTGTCTCAGCCCTTTGTTCGTCTTTCCCCTTCTAATATGCCTGACAATAACAGCAATAACAATGATAGCTGGTGTTTAGTGAGCACCTTCTTGGTGTCAGGCAATAGCACGCAAGCTTTGCATGTGCTGCCCGATGCAACACAAAATCACTGCAGTAACTTCCCTGATCACCATAAGCCACCTATTGCTTCCCTTTTCCAAAGCAGTCGAGGGCCAGCAGATCTGGACCAGCTCCCTCACCTCAGCATGGCCTTCCAAGCCTCTGGTACCCTGTTCTAAAGCCATGCCAGCTCTCACCATGCTCCAATCATATGCCTGCCTTCCCACAGGATGACTTCGCTCATTTTGGTCTCTTGATCTGGACCAGTAGTTCTCCAGTGAGGCTGTTTTTGTCCCCAAGAAGAAGACATCTGGCAATGTCTGGGTGGGTGGGTGTCTACGTGCTACAGGCAACACGCAGGTAGAGGCCAAGGATGTGGTTAAACATCCTACCATCCACAAGGCAGTCTACCATGTCAAAAAATGATCCAGCCCCAGCTGGGCGCAGTGGCTCATGCCTGTAATCCCAGCACTTAGAGAGGCTGAGGAGGGTGGATTATTTGAGGCCAGGAGACTATCCTGGCCAACATGGTGAAACCCTGTCTCTACTAAAAACAAAAATTAGCTGGGCAGGTGGTACATGCCTGTGGTTCCAGCTACTTGGGAAGTGGAGGGAGAATCTCTTGAACCTGGGAGGCAGAGGTTGCAGTGAGCCAAGATCATGATACTGCACTCCAGCCTGGGCAACAGAGTTAAGACTCTGTTTAAAAAAAAAAAAAAAAAAGATCCATCCCCAAATTTCAAAGTGCAAGGGCAGGAAACTCTGCTTTAGAATTCCCTTATCCACCCCTGCCAAGCTTCTCAGTGATTATGGCTGCAGCCAGGCCTCCCTTCCCCACAGTAGCCTTTCTCGTGCTCTCTGCAGATGTGACTGCCCTCTTCTCCGAGCTCCCTTAGGACTCCTCCCCATCCTTGTGTCTTATCATGGTGCTGTGTGCTACGTCCTACGTTTCCCATGCATCTCCTGGCTTCTGAAAAGACTGACGCCCTTTGAAGGCAGGAAACCTGTTGTAATTCACTTTGTAACACACAGACCACTCCTCCTTAGTACTGCTGAGAAGACTGATGATGAATGGCTCAGAGAAACTGGTCAACTGATGTCAATGAAGGGTGATAAAAAACTGAATAAAACTAAGTCTAAAAGTCACTCAATACTTTTAGAATAGAGAATTTAGAAGAAAAAGGACAAGAACTGATTTAGGCCCAACAGCAAATGAGAAAAAAACTGAGTTTTTTGACAAAGAGGACTGTCATACAAATGATAGTCTCTAAACACCAAAGAAGGCTCTTGACCGTATATATACCTGATTAAAAACTATTACACTACTCAAGAATAACAGTAACAACAATAAAGGTAATGACATCAGGTGCTTACTTGGAGTCCTTTATATGAATTAAATCATAGAGACTTGGCAATAATCTATGAGTCAGTCCAAATAAATCCATATTACAGATGAAGAAATTGAGTCATGGAGTAGTAAAGTGATTTCCATGAGGGTACCCAGATAGCAAGTGGTCCTCTGACTCCTGACTCCACACTCTTAAACCCATATACCGCACACTACCAAAATGTGGAAACCTCTGGTTTAAAATATCATCCTCTTAAAAGAGGAAGAAAACCACTTCATCAGTAACACCATTTATATTATAGTTTTCAGCACAAAAAAAGTTGCAAACAAGGTCTACCTTGTGACAATGAGGCTGAATGATTCCCGTATTACAAACAGCAAACAGAGATAAATTGGATCTTCCAAAAAGCTCACATAGTAGAGAGCTAAATTAAGAAAAAAGAGGCTGGGCATGGTGGCTCACGCCTATAATCCCAGCACTTTAGGAGGCCGAGATAGGAGGATCACTTGAGCCCAGGAGTTCGGGATCAACCTGGGCAACAAAGTGAGACTTTGTCTCTCTATACAAATAAAAATAATAACATTAGCCAGGTGTGGTGGCATCTGCCTGTAGCCGCAGGTACCCAGGAGGCTGAGGCAGAGGGACTGCTTGAGTCCAGAAGCTGGAAGCTGAAAAGAGCTATGATTGTACCACTTTACTTCAGCCTGGGGGACAAAGTGATACACCAGTCTTGAGAGCAAAGGAAAGAAACAGAAGAGAAGAAAAGAAAGAAGGAAGGATGGATCATATCGGATGCAATGACATAAGGATTTGGTACCATTTCTTAGGCTTATACAGAGAACACATTTAACCAGGTGCTCCGAGGCCTGGATCTGCCCTTATCAATTTTCCCGGCTTCCTTTTCTGACCAATGGACAGGTGGAATTCAATGATCTACAAGGTCCCTTTCAATTCTAAAATCCTATGCAGAGAAAATAAATTATCTTACGGTGCCAACAAAACCTGAAGGGTTTTAATTTATGGAGGTGACTGAGTGACAACACAAAGAGGCTGATGCCATTGAAAGAATTTATTACTCAGTTCCCAAGGACGGGAGTATGCTGGGGCATGCCACACCATGCCATACAGGGCAACAAGAAACCTTATCACACACAGGGACCAAGAAGCCGAGAAAGAGAGAGGGAGGAACTAGGAGTGTACCTTTATGACTACAGTAGTCAGGGAGTAAAGGGGTGGGGACATCCCTTATTGGGTAGGAAGTGAAAATACATGTTAGAGTTTGTGGCTGGGAGTTTCATAATGTTATTTCGGCTTTCGGCGAAAGCCACCTTATGAGAGGTAAACAACTTTGCTTGTTGGTCTAGCTCTATGATCAATGGATACCCAACAGCCATTGGTTAACACACTTGTCCAATCTAGTGGGCTAAAGAGAAGGGGTTTTACAATACAGTCATTATGAAACCAGAACGTACATGTAGCACTTCCTTTTGTTTCTGCAAATGCTGACATTCTTCCAACCTCCCTATTCATAGCGGAGTCAGCACAGCTTCTCCTCAGTCAATACTTCCCGGATCATAAAGGTTTCTCCAGCAGGACTGCAGCTGCCTGGAAAGCTGCCCACTTTCCTCTCAGTGCTGGGACAAGGTGGTGGAGGTGGGGAGGGTGTGATAAAAATAAAGATGGAAGAGAGGCCAAGGATGAGGAAGTGGGAGCTGGGATGAAAAATCAAATGGTGAAGAAAACACAGACACACACGCATACTCTCATGGAGTTAGGAACAGTAAACAGAAAAGGCAAGAGAATTAGAAATCCTATCTTCATCTGTGGGGTGAATTCACTACCGGTTCCCTTCACTTCAATAGTGATGGATTAGTCTCACCAGAGGATTACATTTTCTGCCCAAGAAGCAGTTCTTATCATATGTAAACTCCAGTTATATCCATGGTAAAAAGCAAAAAGAAATATGCTGGGGAGAATTCTTTCTGCCTTTGCAGTCTGTATCACTGAACATGTTCATATCAGCTTTCCATTTTAATGTGTTTATATGAAAAAAATCCTCAAGGCCCAGTCCTCAACTCCCATCCTAACCTCTGACAACATTTTCCTACAGAAAACAGAGTGCAGTGAGAACATTTTGATGTGCTGCAGACCTGTTTGAGATGACCCACTGTAACATGGAATTTAGTGTAAAATGAAGCTGCCTCGGATGGCGTCCAAAAGAAATACCAGAAGGATCTCGTTAAAATAGGGTTTTACCATAACATCTGGTCTGGACCCCAAGGGTGGCGGCTGAATACAGCTCAGGCCGCTGACGAGCGCAGACCAGGCGCCCTTGCCAAGACTATTTTCATATTCTCTAGATGTGGGGAGCATCCAGGAGGGAAAAGCATTACTCAGGCCATAAACTCATGCGGCTACTTCCTCCCAGGGCAATGGGGGGCTAGGACAATGAGACAACCTTGGAGGGGCCTCGGCTGGGGTAGGGGTTCTGCTTCCTGGAAATGCTCACATTGTAGTGGAGGTGATGCCAGGAGAAGCCTCAGCTCCTGCTGCAAGTCAACCACCAGGAAGAGCTAGGCTCAGAGACGCTCGTGTCCTCCAGCCCTACAGCGTGGTCTCCAGCAGCTTGGAACACTCATGAATTCTGGATTCAGTATTTGGAAATTGGAAGACAGCATGAATGCTAAATGAGAGATTTACGATGGATAGCACCATTGCAAATCACACTCAAACAAAAGTCAAGATATGACTTTGGGAATATAAGAGAAAGCAATTTGGAAGATGGAGAAATTAACCCACATTGTTAAACAATCAACACAACTCCTGTTCTCACATTGGAGGATTTCTTCCAGTCCCTTTTCTCTACGTATCTTAATTTCTTTTTTTTTTTTTTTTTTGAGAAGGAGTTTCACTCTCGTTGCCCAAGCTGGAGTGCAATGGCACAATCTCGGCTCACTGCAACCTCTACCTCGCAGGTTCAAGTGATTCTCCTGCCTCAGCCTCTCAAGTAGCTGGGATTACAGGTGCGTGCCACCAAGCCCAGGTAATTTTTGTATTTTTAGTAGAAATGGGGTTTCACTTCATGTTAGCCAGGCTGGTCTCGAACTTCTGACCTCACGTGATCCACCTGCCTCGGCCTCCCAATGTGATGGGATTATTTGCTGGGCGTGAGCCACTGCCCCTGGCCTGTGCATCTTAATTTATATGTATAATCATCATGGTCACAGAGTATTGTATCCCTGTTCTCTTTTACCTAACACACTACAAGCATTTTCCCTGGTTGCTGGTTGGTTTTGACAGTCACCTCTGTGGTTACTAATTTTTCACCAAGCAGGCAGGTCATCCTTTACTCACGCTACGTCCAGCTTTATCTTTCAACAATGAATCAATGGCTTCTAACTGGACAGGTTCCCACGTCTCAGCTGGTGTTAATCTGCCACTAACCCTACTTGCCAGCATCTTTTCCTCCTTCCTGCCATCATGTGTCCTAGGTCCCCATCACCAAGATGGCTGCATTCTCCTCAAAAATGCCGGGTTTTGCTCTTTGTTTTTCTTGAAGTGCTCTTCTTTCTTTGCCTGAAAACTTCCGGTTCAAATCCAGCTCAGATGGCACTCTTATGCCCTTTCTCAAGCTGCTGGGGAAAAGGTGACGACTGCTGCATTCCCGGACATCAAGTACTCTCTGGGGGCCTCCACATTTCTGATGGTACTCAAAAATAATTTTAAGAGTGAGGGCAAATGTTTGAAATTTAATAGCTATTTGAACGTACATTATGCGAACAACAGAACTAAATGAAACTAGTATACTAACATGTATTGATATATTTAATAAAAGGCAACTGTTTCAATTTAAGACAAATATTAAGAAAATACTCCAGGTGTATGCAAATACGGTGAAAATTCAGATAACGAGCAAAGAACTAAGATTGGCACTGGGTGTGGTGGCTTATGCCTGTAATCCCAGTACTTTGCAAGGTCAAGGTGGAAGGATCATTTGAAGCCAGGGGTTTGACACCGGACCGGGCAACAAAATGAGACCCCATCTTTACAAAAAATAAAAATAATTAGTTGAGTGTGGTGGCACGTGCCTGCACTCACAGTTACTCGGGAGGCTGAGGTGGGAGGATCATTTGCGCCCAGGAGGCTGAGGCTACATTGAGCCATGATTGTGCCACTGCACTCCCAGCCTGGGCAACAGAGAGAGACTCTGCCTTTAAAAAACAATAAATAGGTCAGGTGCAGTGACTCATGCTTGTAATCCCAGCACTTTTGGAGGTGAAGGTGGGTGAATCACTTGATCCCAGGAGTTCGAGACTAGTCTGGGCAACATGGTGAAACACTGCCTCTATAAAAACTACAAAAAATTAGCTGGGTGTGGTAGCACATTCCTGTGGTCCCAGCTGCTTGGGAGACTGAGGTGGGAGGACTGCTTGAGTCCAGGAGGTTGAGGCTGCAGTGAGCCAAGATCATGCCACTGCATTCCAGCCTGGGCAACGCAGCGAGACCCTGTCTCACACAAAAAATATATATAGGGCAGGGGGAGGAGGGCAGGTAGCCCCTTCTCTGCTGTGCTGCCCATTGCAACCTTAATTCATATTTTCATACTTCCTGTAATAAATCTGCCGTTTTTTAAAAATTAAAAATATATGTATTATCTTGTTGTATCATTACCTTTAATTGTTGTTTTCCTATTCATTATTATTATTATTTTTGAGAAAGAATTTTGCTCGTTGCCCAGGCTGGGGTGCACCGGCACGATCTCGGCTCACTGCAACCTCTGCCTCCTGGGTTCAAGCGATTCTCCTGCCTCAGCCTCCCAAGTAACTGGGATTACAGTCATGCGCCACTATATCCAGCTAATTTTGTAGTTTTAGTAGAGATGTCCACTATGTTGGACAGGCTGGTCTCAAACTCCTGACCTCAGGTGATCCACCCACCTCGGCCTCCTGAAGTGCTGGGATTACAGGCGTGAACCACCGCGCCTAGCCCCCAATTTATTTTTGATCCACAGTTGGTTGAATTCGTGGATGGGGAACCTGTGGATGTGGAGGGCCGACTGGATTTGAAAACATCACATAGTACATGATAGCTATATATACATATGTATCTATGTGTAGACATAGATACATATATATACTTTTTATTATATTTTTTCAATGAATGATGAATAAATGAAAAAATGAGAAAGATTCCAAAGCCAGATGGATGATGTTCTGAATCCCAGCTGTATGACCTCCTTCAGGTGACTTGGGTAGGCCAGGACCTTCTCAGTACCTTGGGTTTCTCATCTGTAAATGAGGATGGAGCTGTTTCTACTTCCTAGGGATTGGTAGGAATAAACAGTTTCATCTGTCGATATTTAGAATCATGCCTGGCACACAGCAAGTACTTGATACATGCAAGATATTGTTACTACAACAAAGCAGTGACGGGAGGACAGAGGTAACACGGACAAGGGTGGGATATCTGGGTGCCAGGTGGTGGGGAGGGAACTGAAGACAAGGAGGCAGAAGGAAAGATACTATGGAAAAAAACGTTTGAACACAATCCTGATGTTTTTCTACTGAACAGTGCTAATTCTGAATGCTTCTCTCTGCCCTTCTAAATTCATATATTGAAATCTAACCCCCAAGGGGATGGCATTAGGAGTTGGGGCCTTTGGGAGGTGATGAGGGTGGAGCACTCATGAATGGGATGAGTATCCTTATACAAGAGACCCCAGAGAGTTCCCTTGCGTCTTTCACCATGTGAGGACACAGCAAGAAGGTGCTGTCTATGAACCAGGAAGCGGGTCCCCACAGACACTGAATCTCCTACACCTTGATCTTGGACTCCCAGCCTGCAGAAATGTGAGAAAAAAAAAAATCTCTGTTGTTTATGGTATTTTGTCATAGCAGCTCGAATGGGCTAAGACAAAGAGTGACATAATCATAGGGTGGAGGAAGCTTATCTTTGGAGTGGACAGACCGTGGTAGGGAAATGGTGATGGTACCAAGTGTGGGATTACATCAAAGACTGCCCATGAAGTGTCATTCAAAATATCAGTACGGATGGCAATGGAGAAGTTGGGGATACACATTGTGACTTGGAGGGGAGGAGTCACTGGAGAGATTGGGAGGGGACACACAGACTTGGGGGATCAGTAGAGAGATTGGGGATGGGACTCAGACTTGAGGAGCAAGGGAGTGGCATATTACTACAGGCACAGATGTGGGAGGGGAAAAAAGAGCATCATCTTGGGGGCAATAGTAGTTGAGAAGTGAATGGAGAAGGAGGCACCAGCAAAGGGATGTACAGAGACTTCAGGGAAGAGGGACAGTGTTGTGTCTGACAGTTCAGACAACTCGCTTGCTATTCAGTCTGGAAAGCAAGAAAGGAAATGGAATTTGGCATAAAACATATCAATGCTGGACACTTTTAAGGTCACATTAGAATTTCAGAGCAGGCAAGTCTTGAATGTAACGGTGAATAAACTCGGAAGACAGGCACCTTGGTTAGCGGCTATTTCATCTTATCTAAAACAGGAAATGTGGACTCTCAGACATTTTCACATCGTCACCAATTTTTAAAGTAGGAAGTGAAATTTAAGGCTTATGTGCATCTTCAACAGAATCTAGCCTTTTTTGTGGGTGTCAATACCAATGGAGATTTTTTGACTACATTGACAAGATTATGTATACTTAAACAACTGTAATTTATACTCATCTGATTTTCATTCTAATTGCTTTTTCTCCCTGTAACAAATTAATGGGTGTAAGAACGGCAAGTCTTAATTTAGAACAATAAACTTAGAAAAGATCGTACAACTGAAATTGCACTGGAACCGGGAGAGTGGAATGGTTATGAACATCTGGAACATAAGAACTTCCGGATTCCTGCATTTTGCTACTGTAAGTGGTTATAATCACACCAAGAGAACAGTTTAGCAAAACAGTCTTTTCAAACAGTTTGTTTGCAACTAGCACGGTTATGAGAGGGTTGGTAATTGAATAATTAGCCCCTTCATAACCTCCCATGTGAGCAGAGGCTCTGCAAACCTCCACCACTGTATTCAGCCAAAGGAGAACAGACATACTTGGTGGAGGAGGATCAATTGTTCATGCTGCACAGCTGGCCAGGGTGATGTGCTATTCTTTTCTATATGAAAGGCCTGGGTATCATGTTCTCCAGCTACTTACCCACTCCTACACATTCTTAGAAGTTAGTTTTTAACACTGACATCTAACATATGCATAAATGCACAAATGACAGATACAGAACCTCACCCAGATTTCCATGAGGCCTTGGCCTGAAGTGGTGTGGACAGTCATGTATTCTCCCATTTTCCTTCTGAATCCCTCGGCATGCTCCCAAATAAAAACCCTGAGCACCAAGGTTCAGGTGAGCTTCCCTGGCTGGCCACTCTCCTGCACGTGGCCAATCATATATTCTTCTGGGAGAATTGAGAGCCTCTCTGTAACTCCACTGGGGGTGGCCACCTGCAAGGTTGTGCCTAGTTTCACCTGGACTTCGTGCCTTGTGCCTTTTCCCCTTGCTGACTTTCATCTGTATCATTTCATTGTAATAAACCGTAAGTGTGGCAGGTACTGAGTCTGTGAGCCCTTTCAGCAAACCACTGGGTCTGAGGGTGATCTTGGGGGTCCCAACACACCAGCAAAATGTGCTGCTCTCACTTAATGAGATCACATCAAGGCATGAGACATTACTGCTTTGTAGAGTTTCAGGGTACTTTCATCCTCTACTAACGTGGACATTTTATTCAGGTCTTCCTTATTTTATTATTTGATGAAACTAATGTTTTCCTTTATTATTCCTAAAGCAAAGACTGCCAACACCTCAAAGAAATGCTGGCCTTCACTGTTTCATAAAGATTCTTTTTTTAAGGATACACATTAGCAATGTAAAAGAGCCGCTGCAGACAAAAAATATTTTTAGAGACTCAGCTGAACAATAAGCCCTGAACTTTTGTTTAAATTAAGATAGCTGAACCATTAAAATGATTTCCTGAATCCATGGAAACGTGTCTTGCATAAGGAGGCATTCCACGGCCCTAGGAAACACAGTAGAATCTACAGAGTAATTTGTCAGCTACTAGGATTACAGTGGGCAAAGCCACTTAATCATTTTTGTAGATGCAATTATTCACAAATATTAAGAGTAATGTAACCACCCAATGGATTCCCCTTGCCTGCTGCCTAGACAGAGCTGATTTATCAAGACAGGGGAATTGTAATAAAGAGTTTAATTCACGCAGAGCCGGCTGTACGGGACACTGGAGTTTTATTAGTACTCAAATCAGTCTCTCCGAAATCTCAGAGATGAGGGTTTTTAAAGATAGTCTGGTGGGCAGCGGGGTAGGGTAGGGAGCATGCTGACTGGTTGGGTTGGAGATGAAATCATAGGGAATTGTAGCTGTCCTGTTATGTTAAGTCAGTTCCTCGGGGGGCCACAGGACCGGTTGTTCGCAGGTCCAAGTGGGGCAATCTGGTGGTCAGAAACTCAAACACCTGAAAAGACATCTTAAAGGCCAATCTCAGGTTCTACAACAGTGATATTATCTTCAAGAGTAATCGGGGAAGATGCAAATCTTCACTGCCGGCATCATGGCAAATTATTATGGCATAATGGCATAACGGTAAACCATTTAGAATTCAAGCCCCTCTCATCCTAACTTGGTGGCCTTCCATTAGTTTTACAACAACATTTAGTTTTGGGGAAGGACCATTATTTAAACTATAAACTAAATTTTCCCCCCAAGTTAGTTTGGCCCATGGCCAAGAATGAGCAGAGACAGTCCACCTGCGAGCTAGAAGCAAGACAGCCACGTGACTTTGCTCTCACTGTCAACACTTTCTCAGTTAATTAGAATTTTTGCAAAGGTGGTTTCAGTCCCTCCCTTTGGGTTTTATAGCACCTTATTCTTAAGGTATGGGCTATGAAGATGGAAAAAGAAGAGACGACTGCTCTGACTTCTTCCTGCTGATAGTGGGCAGAGTGGGTGCAGCTGCAAACCCCAAGGTACAAGCAGTGGAACCTCTTGGCAGCTGTCTGCATGTACTCACATGTGCCTGGTTGCGGTTTCAAGGCTTGCATGACAAAGGCATTAGGATGTTCCTCTGTAGTTTTGGCACAGCATTTAAGTGAACAGTGAACTACAAGGTCCTAGCATAAAGAGTGGAAGTCCTAGCTTCTGAAGCCTTTGTAGACTTGACCTTAAGCTCTGAGGGAGAACATCTCTCTCTCTCAGAGAGATGAACATCCCTGAGAACCAATCAGACATGGGGCGGCTCGCAGAGAGATCTGGGCCAGTGATTGTTAGACAGACAGATTGGGAGGGACAGGAAAGAGCACATTTACCTATATCGCTCCATATTCTTTTTAGGTCAGTTTCCTAGTCCTGAGACTAGATGTTTAATTAAACAGCTGTTTCTCATATCAGGAGGTGGCAATGCAGATGGGTTAGGCCTCTTCAGTAATAGATGAGAAAGGCAGTGAAAATCTGAAATGTTTTTGTCGCCTATATTACGAGGAATAAGCTTCAGCTTGCAGGGCCTCAGGAACAAAGTAGGAGCATTTTATTGAGTCCAAGTTGGAAAAGGGGAAGAAAAATCTGAAAGCATTAGTTTGGGGACTTGTAGCCCACAAAGAATTCGGGGTTAACAGAAAATAATGACAACTCAAAACGTTTATAGTTTTTTGAAACATAATTTTTCTCTCTCCAGTCCCCATTTTTATGAAAGACAAATCATAGTGAGACAAATTTACTTGCAAAGTAAGTCTTAGTCTTATTACGCTTGGACTGATTATTTGTATAAAGCGCAGCAAGAATAATTATTTGCCCTAATAGGCTCTTTCCTCCACCCAAGGTCTCAAGATAACTTGGGGGCTCCCTAGGCCTGCCAGAAAATGACATTCTTTACTTACCACAGGTCAGGAACCCTGTACAGAAACCGCACAGACAAGGTATGAGGCGTTTTCCTGAGGGGCTTCTGTTGGCTCTGTAAGTCAACTTTGATTCCTTAAAGCAGTCTGTTTATATTTGAATGCATGCCATTCCAGTCAAAGCCTTGGTAAAATAACCAGTGTTTCTAATTCTGTTCTGTTACAAAAGAGAACAGATTCTTACTGCACTTATGCAAATAACTATACTGCCATAAGTTGAGAATACTCAAATAGTTTCTATAAATTCTGCAGAAATCAGGTAGAGAAAAAGCAACATGCTCCAAATTTTGCTCACAGTAAATTTTGCGCAAGTTTATCTTATTCAGTTGCTAAAAGTGGTAAACAGCTCAAAAGAAAACATTTTCTTGATTCTGAATAACAAAGGGATTAGCAATGTTTCACACATCAGCTCTCCACGACAGTCCCAAAAGTTTGGGTTTTTTTTTTCCTATTCCAATGGCACAATTTCTAAAGTTATCAGAGACCTGCATTCAAGAGTACCTGTCAGAGTCCTATAGCTGAATATAACAACTGCCTTCTAAAAAGGAGCAACACAAGACAGTAATTGTCTATGGATGACAGAAGTCTCAGGATAGCCATAAAGATGCAGTCAACAAGGAATTCTGGTCATCTTTGTGACACACAACAATTTAACATAACAATTACAATTATTAATGATAACATACACTGAAACATCAGAATTACAGGAATCTTACACAGGTTTGTAACACATACTAATAGCATATTTATATGAATATAACCCAAAGAAAGTTAAACACCATCTTATACTTGACAATGCTTCCTGCATGATTTTAATATATCAAATAAGCCAAATATATCTCTTTTGGACTTTAGGTGTCCTAATTTTTTTAAAAAACATAACCTAGAATTTGATCTTGGTAGTTTGTCAAATATCAAAGGTTTAAAACACTAGATATTACAAAATAGGATCCCAGGTCACCATACCTAACTCATTCATTCAGCCAAAATGATAACTCAAAAATTTTATGAAGGAAAAAGTACTTTGATAGGAGCCTCAGCTTCCCAAACAACAGGACCCAATGAAGACGGCATGAAGCCAACTGATCTCTTTTCTTTCCCCTCTTCCTTTTCCCTGCCATTTACTCAAAGGGGCAAACAAAAACCTTTCATATCGCTTAATATTACATGAAAATCTTGTTTAAAAGAAAAAGCAAAATTTCACCTTTGCATTTGTATACTATTAATGTTAAACCCAATTTGTAATAAAACCTTATAAACAAATCTATATAATCTTAATTCATCTGACCATAAGGTAAAAGTTTCAAAAACCTTTTAAAACCCTTTATAATTTTCTGTTAAACAGCTGATCAATTTCCTAAGAAAACCATTATTCAGACACATGGGCCCAGATTTGAGCCCTGCCATCAGCGTGCTTTTATTTTCATGTTTAATGTACCGAAAACTGAAATAATCTCCTTCAAATCTTAGCCAACTTCCTGATACACACAGAACTTCTTTTACAAGATCAATCCTTCACAAACCCTTTATAGCTTGTTAAAACTTACAGTTTTGTCTTCTTGCTCTTTTAGGTTAAGATGATCCTTAAAACCCTCTGAACTAGACAAAATTACATTCCCTTTAACAAAAACCGTATTTCCATACCTTCTTATAACATTTTACCAAAAACACATTCTATTTTCCTTGTATACCTTATAGGTAAAACTGTTTCTCCAGTACATTACAATGTTAATTCTCAGTAGCTTTAATTTGCGGTATAATATCTGATAGGTAAGCAATTTTAACCATGAATCAGATTATAGAGCCCAGGAAAAAGACAGAGCTGCAGACAACGTCTGACTCTTCTCAGCCTAGCTAGGGTACCTGGCTACTTCCACGTGTCCCCAGGCCTTATCTAGAATCCAATGACTGTAAAACAGACAAGTCAAACAATTATTAAAAATCACAGAAGCAGTTTCTGAGCTTAAAGCATCTAGCAAACAGTATATGACCTGCCTAATTTAGACCAAATGTATAAACGTTGAAGACATTTTATTTTACTTTACCAATAATATTTTAAATTGCCTTTATTTTTCAAAGATTAGAGTCACATGACCTAAACACACTAAAGTTTCTATTTTTCTGACAATTTTTTTAGCACTTTAAAAGTCAATTAATAGGAACATTAACATGTTTTATATAGACATCACACACACAACACATATAAATACACAGACAGAAGGGGATCTGGCAGTTGTAAGATTTTTTATGTGCCAATTTTTAAGTTTCTTAATTGGATTACTGGCTTTAGGGTGGAGCCCTTACAGGAACAGGGCCAGGAAAGCATGTAATTTCTAGGGCCTAATAAGCAGGCATAGCTGGAAGGCAAAAGCAGATCCCCCAAATTAAGGGTCCCATTTTTATACCACATCTTGGATCCCCAAAAAGAGGGGAATGCAATGGGAGAAGAGAGTGCAATGCTTTTACCTTGCATTCCACTACAAGGCAATCCAAACCCAATCAGCCCATCCCCCAAGAGAGTCTCATCTTTCAGTGTGGGGTAGAAATACTTCCATACCTTCTAGGTGGCTGAGAGCATGCTTCTCTAACCCAAAAGTGCAAAGAGCTGAGTATTCCTCCGTAACTGCCATTAGCCCTACCTTAAAGTATATTTCCTACCTAGTTAATACATACACAGGCTAAAAGCTCTTCTTCCTGCAAAGTAATTTCTGATACCTCCCAAAGTCAAAATGAATCAGGTAACACGGAGCAGAGCCTTAGATTTTGAGAGGGATCTAGCCTCCTTCAATTCCTGGGGTTCCATGAGGAAAACATAGGTTTTTCTCAAAACAGGGTATGTGGCACCTCCTGTGTTTTTCCCAATGAGTCCTGGGCTGTCAGAAATTACTTTAGGTCCTCTCATGTAGGCATCAAGAGTGGCAATAAAACAGACTGGGGAAATAATTCAGTTGACTGAGAAGGAAAACAAAGAAAAATTTTTCTTAAACAAGATCCAAGAAGCGAAAAAGCACCACAGCCTTTTACATACATACATACATACATATCTATCTATCTATCTATCTATCTATCTATCTATCTATCTAGGATATCAGTTTTTAATTAAGTTGATTTTAACAGGAATGAGCAAAGACAGCTAGCCTGTGAGGCTAGAGACAAGATGGAGTCAGCCATGTCAGATTTCTCTCACTGTCATAATTTCTTCTGTTACAATATTTGCAAAGGCAGTTTCAGTAACACCCTTTTCCTAGTTAACTAACTTACTCACCAGGAGCCAAGCCAAAAAAGAAAAATAAAATGGAAAGTCTGCTGCTCTCAATTATTTTATTATCTGCCAGAGAATGCTTCTGGCAGACTTTCTCCTTCCTCAAGGGAAAAAATACCTGCAAAATAATAACAAGGACTGCATTTTGCTTGCCGTGAAAGTCTATTTGAGTTCTGCAGGTGAGGGAATCAAAATGCAGCCCAAGGAGAACATAAGATGAAGGGCAAAAAATCAGAATGCCATTAAAACTCCATTTCCCAAGAAAAACTAGTTGGAAGGAAAAAAAAATCCTACAACTAAAGGATATGAATCAGTGGTTCTTAACTGGCGCTGATTTTACCCACCAGGGGACATTTGACAAATGTCTGCCCACTCTCTCCCCATTGTAACAGAGAGTGGGTAGATGCTAGGGATGCTGCTGAACATCCTATAGTGTTCAGGACAGTCCCCCCAACATGAAGAATGATCTAGCCCCCATTGTCAATAGTGCCAAGGCCAAGAAACCCTGATCTCAATGAATGGGCTGAAAATCTTGAGTTAATGCATTATATGTTGTGGCCATTCACAGCATCTTCAGAAGACCCTCAAATCTGCCCACTTCTCTCAGGCTGAACACATAAATCTAACAGAATCCTCCACACTGAAGGTTTTAAGTGGATATTTTAGAATCATTCTAAGACTCACTGGTAAGTGAGCAGGGGAGAAGCCATGCACCGACTTTTTCCCCCAGCAAAAATGCAGCCCACCCAGAGATGACAGTCCCCAATCTGCAAACATTCAAGCAATGTCCATGTGACAACTTCTGTTAGCTTCCAGCTGATTCTTCTGTTTTCAATGGCACCATAGGGTCTGTGTGGTCATCCATTTCTCAGTTAATAGGGCTGCCACTTGACTCCATTACACAAGACAGCACTCCCACCTAGCCCTAGGCCTGCAATACAGCTAACGACCTGCGAAATACAATAAAAATGTCTTGGCTGCCTTTGCATTATGGACCACCATCTATCACACACACAAAGCTTTGCAGACAATAGAAACGCTGAATTACATTTTTGGTATAGTCTTTTTTACAATTAAATAATTCTGCAATTACTACGTGATCAGGGGAAATTGCAAAACTAGTGAACTGCTGTGCACCTTTCATCCTGTCTCCTCCCATCTTGGCATCTTACACTACTGTCAAAGAGGATCAACACCACCAAGTAGGAGGTAGGAGGCAGGATGGAAGTGCTCACTGCAACACAAACTATCGTCATCCTTTCTGCACTGTACCCACTGGCTGTGTATGTATAATCTATGCAGTTTGATCCTATGTGTACAGCTGTGGAACTGCGTCTCTGGTCAAGGTACCGAACTTTTCCATCAACACAAAAGAACTCTCCTATAACCATCCTTTGTAAGCACTGCTTCCCATCCCTACTCCAGATCTGTGGCAGCCACTGATCTGGTGTCCACCTGTATATTTTCAGCACTTTAAGCATGTCCTACAAATGGAACCATATAGTCTGCAATCTTCTTCTTCCCCCCTTTTCCTTTTTTTTTTTTTTTTTTTTGAGACAGAGTCTCGCTCTGTAGCCCAGGCTGGAGTGCAGTTGTGCAATTTCGGCTCACAGCAACCTCCACCTCCTGAGTTCTGGCGTTTCTCCTGCCTCAGCCTTCAGAGTAGCTAGGATTACTGGCATGTGCCACCACGCCTGGCTAATTTTTTTATATTTTTAGTAGAGATGGGGTTTCACCATGTTGGCCAGGCTGGTCTTGAACTCCTGATCTCAAGTGATCTGCCTACCTAGGTCTCCTGAAGTGCTGGGATTACAGGCATGAGCCACCGCACCTGGCCCAGTCTGCAATCTTCTGACGTGGCCTGTTCTACTCAGCCCATTTCCCTGGGGGTTCCTCCAACTTGCTGCGCCTACCCACAACTCCTTCCTTTCCACAGAGCGGTGCTCTGTGGCACAGACTTGCCACAGTTTGTTTCAACTACGCCCACTGAGGGACACTGCCCATGTGTCCAGAATATAGTTATTATAAATAAGCCACTATTTTCTGTTTAATTTTTTAAATAACCAGATTTTGTCAGACACCAATGTAGCTTACAAATGATACTAGCTGTGCCAGGGATTTGCCCCAAACACTGATATAGGACTATGAAAAAGCCCTTATCATGTAATATTAACAATATTAATGTTACTGTGAATACAGGTGGTTCTCTCTTCCCTTTGAGACTAATTTTACAAACTCTGAAAACAATCTACACATGGAACTTCTCACCTGTAATACCATGACCTGCCCCTAAAACCATGGTAAAATATATATAACATAAAATTTATTGTGCTAACCATTTAAAAAAGATTTTTTTAAGAGATAGGGTCGGCCAGGCGTGGTGGCTCACGCCTGTAATCCCAGTACTTTGGGAGGCTGAGAAGGGCGGATCACGAGGTCAGGAGATCGAGACCATCCTGGCTAACATGGTGAAACCCCGCCTCTACTAAAAATACAAAAAATTAGCCAGGCGTGGTGACGGGTGCCTGTAGTCCCAGCTACTCGGGAGACTGAGGCAGGAGAATGATGTGAACCCAGGAGGTGGAGCTTGCAGTGAGCCGAAATTGCGCCGCTGCACTCCAGCCTGGGCAACAGACAAGACTCTGTCTCAAAAAAAAAAAAAAAAAAAAAAAAAGAGAGCGGGAGATAGGGTCTCTTTTGTCCAGGCTGGAATGCAATGGTGTGATCATAACTCACTGCAGCCTTCACCTACCGGGCTCAAGTGATCCCCCCACCTCAGCCTTCTGAGTAGCTGGGACTGCAGGTGTGAGCCATGTCCGGCTAATTTTTGAATTTTTTTGTTGTTGTTGAGACAGGGTCTTACTATGTTGTTCAAGCTTGTCTTGAATTCCTGGCCTCCAGTGATCCTCCCACCTTGGCCTCCATCTTAACCATTTTTAAGTGCACAGTTCAGTGGCATTAGGGCCATTCACACTACTGTGAAGCCATCACCATCAACCATCCCCAGAACTTTATTTTGCAAAATGGAAACTGTACCCATTAAATAGCAACTCCACACCGCCCGCTTCTCCCCATCCCCCAGTAACCACCCTCCCATTGCCTGTCTTTTGGATTAGACTCCTCGAAGTATCCCTTCTAAGTGGAATCCTACAGTATTTGCCTTTTGTGACTGGCTGACTTCACTTGGCATAATGTCTTCGAGTGCCATCCGTGTTGGAGCCTATGGCAGAACTTCCTTCCTCTTCAAAGCTGAGTCATGATATTCCACTGTATGGATGGGCACGTTTTGTTGATGGAATTTCCTCTGTCAATGGACATCTGGGTTGCTTCCGCTGAGGTTTTCTAAAGGACCCTGTACTGCTCCCTCTAAAGTGTGAGGTCAGTCTTGGAAAGGAGGGGGCATGTCTTTCTGTTCAGCTCTCTCAAGCCACCATCCTCACAATAGCAGCTCACAGATGCAACAGGAGGAATCAGCCCAGCACACAGCCCGGCCTCCACTCTGGCAGAAACTCGAGGATGATGAAATGCCAGGCCGGCAGGAGGTGAGGGGAAGCACCCACTCAACTGACAGCACCCTGCTCAGAGGCCTAGGATATGAAGGGCACTGGAACACAGGAAAGCCTCAGGGAAGTGCTTCTTCCACAGACAGACTGAAGCTCCCAAGACCCCTGCTGAATCCAGACTGGTTGGCTTTGAACAGTGTTCTCTTCTACAGGGCATGAGTTCAACCCATCCCTCAAGCATCAGGCCCCCACAAGATACCTGGTGCTTTTTCAGAGGGGACCACTTCACCCTCAGTCTCATGTTTCTGTAGAAAGTGTTGAAGAACAGGAAACCTTCCCCTGCGCCCCACCTCACTCTAACCAAGATCCACACCAGCTTACCCGTTGTGAACTTGCTGGGTCAACTGTCAGGTACTCTTTTTGGACAGTATAACCTTGCTGTGTGTTGGGCGCTCAGCACAGCCTTTTATCTGTGCTTGGGTTTGTTGTGGAAAGAGGAGGCCGCTGAGGTCTCACTCTTGCATGCACTCCTCTTACGCTAACTCACCTGAATGGCATCGCCACCAGAGAGCAGCACTGCAGGTGAAGTGTGTCACCCAGCAAGACTCTTTCTTTTTTTTTTCAGACAAGGTCTCACTCTGTCACCCAGTTTGGAGTGCAATAGCACAATCATGGTTCTCCACAGCCTTGACCTCCCAGGCTCAGGTAATCCTCCTGCCTCAGCCTCTTGAGTAGCTGGGACTACAGACATGAACCACCACACCTGGCTAATTTTTGTATTTATTGCCCAGGCTGGTCTTGAACTCCTGGGCTCAAAGCAATCTGCCCACCTCAACCTCCCAAAGTACTGGGATTACAGGCGTGGGCCACCACACTGGGTAGAAATCTTTCTTATTAATGATTTTCTTGGCATGGAAGCTTCACAAAATGAATGACAAATGTCACTAAGATATATTCACAACCCTGAAAGTCTAGGCATGTGGGTGTACTATTTCACTATTATCTTACGCTGTTCATGTTGCTTTACCAAAATACATAGAGTAGGTGGCTTATAAACAACATGTGTGTCTCACAGTTCTGGAGGCCAGAGGCCATGATCAACACGTGGCAGACTGAGTTGCCTGGTGAGAACCCGCTTCCCGGTTCACAGACGGCACCTTCTCACTGTGTTCCCACATGGTGGAAGGGGCAAATGAGCTCTCCCCATGATGACTTCATCACCTCCTTAAGGTCCCAGCCCCTAATACCATCCCCTTGGGCGTTAGGATTTCAACATAGGAATTGTGGAGACAGAAACGTTGGGACCATAGCACTATCCTCCTTATGAGCAAGGATGACACATAACACAGAGCCATAGACACATTATGTAAACAAAAGCAGCACGCCTACTTCTACCCAGGTAGTTGTGTGTGCAGAAATGGGCTCTGTAGAAAACAGAGTGCCCAGAGTGTAGACGCTCACTTTTGATAACTAGTGATACTCTGAGTCTGAATAACCCATGTTTGGTGACATTAATGGAGGCAAGAAATATGTATAAAAAATTGGCCTCTCAGCTACAAATCAGGGCAAATCAGAACATAAGTTCCACTGAATAAGGAGTTTTCAATCATCCTCTAGGGTCTTTAAATCTTCACAGCTAAGCCAGAAGTTCCTCACTCTGGGAATTCAGCGTGTGTGAGAAGTGCATTTTTACCATTTGTTATGGCGACAAGCTCCTTTTAGTAGCGACAGTGTTTAAAATTACTGCCGTCATGGACACAGAACTTGGTAACGTCCTTGTGTTGGACACAACGTTAGTGAAATTCTATTTCTACTTGTGTTGCTTTTTCTTCAGTACTGTCGCCACCACCATCATCACATGGTTTTTATTACTCATCTGCCTGTTCCTGGCGGTGGGTGGACGTCAGTCACAAAGCTCCAGGTAGGGAAATACTTCCCTGGGTTTTTCATGACTTTGATACCATGAGGTATGTGGGCAAACGCACAGAGAGCTTTCGCGGCTGCCAGAGGGCCCAGCCTGCGGAATCCTGCTATCTGGAAGCCCGGCCTTTGCCATGCCCAGATGCCTGGGTGTATCCACTGGAGGACTGATGAGGCTGTATAGAGTTTTCTATTTTTAAGCAGAAGGTTAGACCAACGGTACCGCTTAAGGAGGGGAAGGTATGCAAACAAGGACGCTCTGTCACTCAGTCGACCTGGGTTACATTCATGTCTGCCCATGGAAACTGTGACCCTGACAGGTTCATGAAATTAGTCCAGAAGGCTAGCTGCAAATCCTCAAAGAAGAATCACACTCCATGAGCGTCCTGCAGATATATATGCCAGGGCTAATATCCCTTTACATACTTTCCAATATGCCTTGTGCAACAGGCAAAGGAGCTCTGTGACTCAGCTCATCTCTATAAAACCACTCATGTTTATGATGTGTCCTGCCTCTGCCTTAGATGGAAAAGAATGCACTGGTTTCTGATAAAGTGAAACCTACACTTATCACAAGACCCATTAACCCTACTCCTAGATATTTACCCAAGAGAAATGAAAACCTACGTTCACACAAAAGATCTGTATGAAAATGTTTTTTATAGCTTTATGTTGGAATCACCAAAACCTGGAAAGAACGCAAATGTGAGGATGCATAAACAAATTGTGGAAATAGCATTCAAAATGGAATACCACTTAGCTATTCAAGAATGAATGGCTGGTGCACACAACAGCACGCGTGAATCTCAAACGCATGAGGTTGAGTGAAAGACGTCACACTCTCTGGACTACACAATGTATGATGCCATCTCTATGCCATTCTTGCAAGGGCAAAACTCTAGGGACAGAACAGTGGTGGTTGCCAGGGGCAGGGCGGGGGTGGAAGAGGAGCTGAGTACAAAGGGGACACAAGGCAATTTTGAGGATGACAGAACTGTTCTGTGTGTTCATTATGCTCAAGCCAGCTCTATACATTCCTTCCTTCTTTCCTCTTCAGACAGTATCTTCTCCTTTAAAAATGTTTTTGGCCAGGTGATGTGGTGGCTCATGCCTGTAATCCCAGCACTTTATGAGGCCAGGGTGGGAGGATCTATTGAACCCAGGAGTTTGAGACCAGATTGGGCAACACAGTGAGACCCTATCTCTACAAATAAAATACAATAGAAAATAAGAAACTAGCTGGGCATAATTTCTTGTGGGACAAGCCTGTAGTCCCAGCTGCTCGGGCGGCTGAGGTGGGAGGATCACTTGAGCTTGGGAGGTAGAGCCTGAAGTGAGCCGTGATCGTGCCACTGTACTCCAGCCTGGGGCAACAGAGTGAGACCCTCGGTGTGAGTGAGTCTCAAAAAACAAAATTTTTCATAGTACCTTCCTTTCCCCCGAATCTATCACCCGATTATCTTGCAGGCAGCTCTTTCTCAGTTAAATTCAGTTTGAATCTGTAGTTCTGTTCCCCTGTATTCCTCATACCGTTTTGCAAGTTCCTGTGAATTATTTAATTTATGCTAAAAATGTGGGTCTGGGAGAACATGTTTTCTTTATAGTTTGGATTTTGGGATGAAGTCCCAGAGGAAATAATATGTTTACAGGGACTCACTTGCCAAATTTTCTCTTTCCATACTAAGTGGAAAATGGACTTCCACTTCCCTTGCTGTATTCAGAAATATGTGGGGGCAAACAACTCACGATTCCCCAAGCATTTGGGGGAGCTGCTCACTACAGCAGGTGCAGGCTGTGCACATTTATAGGGGCTCGCTCCCTTGCTTCTCTTCTCCTGGGATGGTAACATGAGCCCATGGGAAAGGCACATAGTCACCACGTGAT
The DNA here is from genome assembly GCF_047675955.1 of Chlorocebus sabaeus. Taxonomy (NCBI): domain Eukaryota; kingdom Metazoa; phylum Chordata; class Mammalia; order Primates; family Cercopithecidae; genus Chlorocebus; species Chlorocebus sabaeus. The sequence goes on from NC_132933.1 coordinate 143,300,326, forward strand.
TCTTAAAAACTGCCCAGATAGCACAAGTGACCGGGCAATGGATCCCGTAAGACAGAGGCCAATGGACTCACGCATTGTATTAGTCCGTTCTCACGCTGCTAACACAGACCTACCTGAGACTGGGTAATTTATAAAGGAAAGAGGTTTAATGGACTCACAGTTTCACATGGTTGGGGAGGCCTCACAATCATGGCAGAAGGTGAATGAGGTGCAAAGTCACATCTTACATGGCTGCAGGAAAGAGAAGGTGTGCAAGGGAACTCGCCTTTATAAAACCATCAGGTCTCGTGAGACTTATTCACTTACCACGAGAACAGCACGGGAAAACCTGCTCCCATGATTCATTTACATCCCACTGGGTCCCTCCCCATGACATGTGGGAATTATGGGAGGTACAATTCAAGATGAGATTTGGGTGGGGACATAGCCAAACCATATCACCTGTCAAAGCCAGACTGCTGAACTCATGCAAAATCCAACAAATCCATTTTGGCACTAGAGTTTGGTAATGCAGAAGTTCCCTACTACTTAACATTCTTGCTTTAACTAGTTTCCTCTTTCAGACTGCCATGAGTCTGCTGCTATGAGATGTCACCTGTGGGTAACATCCATTGAGTGCTTCTGATGGGCAAAGCCCTTGCTTTGGACAAGTAACAAGGGCAACAACGAAAATCCACTAATCCACACAGGTAGGGAAATATATGTGGTTTGCTAAAAGCCAGATGACCTGACTTCTGCCTGTTGTGGGCAGAGGAACAAAACACGTCTGTTTTTGAGGTTCTTTGCCGAGTCTGAAGAGATGTGCCTTGGATTCTTCTTCAACACCCTGCTTCCCTGCTATCTGAGGTCATCAGTGCTCCACTGAGGATTCCCTTCCTTGCAGCCTAATGCATCCTAACTGACACCATGGATACTGGCAGAGGGGAGGAAGAGAGACACTGGTGAAGGAGATGAACGGCATCTGGTCTGCTGGGTCCAGGGTAGAGAAGCAGGGCTCAGGCTACATGCTTGGTGACTCTGAAAAACGTGTCCATCACTGCACCTGGAAGGTGGGGTTGAGTGTTCTGAGCAGACCTTCCACGAAGCAGCTGTCCTGCTGCACCGCAGGGAAACACCTACTCCCTTCCTCACTGCCCACCCCCACCCCCACCCCCACCCGCTTCCTGCCACACACAGGTAAGGAGGGATGACCAGGGAAGGAGGAAAGCCAGTTGCAGTAAGATCACTGGATCTGGGAACCCAGAATTTACTGACAACTTCTAGTGGAGAAAGCCAGACTGGAGGGAGTTGAGGAATGAATCATCTTCTGAGATGCAGAACTTGTTTTTAATGAGTTTGGTGAGGTGCAGGAACGAGAATACAGGTGCTTGAGGAGGAAGCATGATCAGGGAAATGTTTTCCTTTTTATTTCAGGTAGAAGGGAGAGAGCGACAGGCTGAGAAGGTACGCTTTCTTGATGGGGGCTCAATGACTATTGACCTAACCAAAACTTTAGGACTTGAGACAAACAGAAAACTCCAGAATGAACATTTCAACATTAAGTATTTCTTTGCTCCTTCTTCCTTTGAATATAACCTTGTAGGGTGCTCTAAAAAGTTCCACAATGCACACAGTGAGCTGAAGAAAGTGCCATAGTCTCTCTCTTCAATATCAACTCTGCCTAAGAAGTGTTATTATACTTTAGTGACACTGATGAATCAGGAATGGAGCTCACAGATGTTACACAAAGTTGACATTTGCCAAGGTCTATGCATTGTTGTGCTCTGATTCTCCCTCTCAGCTGCCTAGTTACAGAAGCTTCATAAACAAATACTGAATAAGGAAGCCGACCTTTCTGGGGAGGGATGGGGGTTTCTGTGTTTATTTCAAGAAGCCAGCAAAGCTCATGCTCCGTGGCCCTGGGGACCAGCCAGCAGCATGGCTGTCTCCAGGTTACGGAGCACGTGGTCCTTCGCACCCGACAGTTCCAGCCTGGGACTTGTTTACACAAGAGCTGTGAGTCTCTTCGGCCTTCACTGTGTCCTTGTGCAGAGGTGTTGCTAATGGAAAGAATCTCAAATTCCATGCCACAAGTCAACGGGGAAACAGGGTTTGGTACATGTGATTTCCATTTGCAGGCACCTCTAGAAAGCTCTGAGCTCTGAGGCGGGAGACCACCTGTGCTGCTCTAAGAACTGAGGTTGATGTATTAGCAGAGCAGTTATCACTTCCCCCATTTCCAGGGGTGAGGCAGTACATATTTTGTTTTGTATACCAATTTCTTATACTATGTTCTGGCAACAGCCAATCGCAGGCATCCGATATATATGCAGAAAGAACGCGCACTTTCCATGAATAACACTAGCTGGGAGTGCACGGGACAGAGACCCAGGCTTGGATGGGGAAGGCATGCACTTACAATGCACTACATGCCCGACATACTTGACCACATTTGCCTGGTCAAGGAAACCCAGGCTCTAATGAACAGGCCTCACTCAGACTTGTTTGAGGATCAGAGCTCGAGCCATTCTGTGTGGCTCCAATGCCTACATCCTACCCTACCAGGCCAGCTGTGAGAGAACCCACACCTAGAGGATCGTAGACTGGTTTTCCCTCAAATCGAACGCATGCATCTCTGGGAGGAGGAGGCCTAGGAACTGGGGTTTCCTTTTCAAATAATCAAGTTCCAGAATATATACAATCTCGTATCAAGGACACGAAGCTGAAAAAGATCCCAAACCAACTGTTACGAGTTGAAGTGTGCCCCCTCCTCCACAAATTCACAGGTTGAAGTGCTCACCAACAGTGCACCTCAGAATGTGACATTATTCAGAAACAGGGTCACTGCAGATGTAATTATTGCTGTATTCAAAAACAATAGCTACAATGAGGTTGTCTTGGAGGAGGGTAAATGCCGAATGCAATCTGTCTTTACCACAGGGAAATGTGGACAAATCTGAACACAGAGACGAGGGTGATGTGCCTACAAGCCAAGGAATCCAAAGACTGCAGCAAGGTCCCAGGAGCCAGGCAGGGGCACAGGAGCGACTTCCCCTTAGAAGGAACCGACCTGCCTACACCTTCATCTTGGACTTCTGTCCTTAGGAACTAGGAGACAACATATTTCTTTTTAAGCCACCCCAGTTTGCAGGTACATTGTTATAGCAGCCCTAGGAAACGAATTCACCTGCACTGTATGTTGCTTAGGAAAACGGCTATGTGTAGCAAACACGTGGAGATAACAACCAGCAAGCCCACCAGGGTCATTATCATCGAGGAAGCGGGGAGGCAAACACGGGCGGGGTTTCCAATGCACCTGAGAGGTTTGTTTCTTAAGTTGAACGGGTAGGTGGCTATCAGGACGTTTTGCACCAATGTTGTTTTGTGAGTCTTAAATTACATATCTTCTAAGTTTTAAAATGTAAAAAAATAAGCTTTCACTGTAGAAACTAAACGACTTATTGGAGGGATCCCACGAACCCAGGCTAAAAGCCAGGCCAGAACCCAAGCCCTGGGCTCTGTGGCTTCCTCCTGCCACTTCTCTGCTGGCAGAGGAGGGCAACTGCCCAGCTCAAGGTCTGTTCTGTCAACAAGGAATACATGTGATTGGCTGTTTACTTACTAACCATAAAGTAATGTCTCAGTGGTAATCAAAAATGTTGGAAGATGCTAGGACGATTCCTAAGTTTTAGAAAACGGCCTAGCAGCCCATTTGGGGGTGGGGAGTAGGAGAGGCTGGAGAGCTGAATAAATCTCTGGAGCAAAATTGAAGAGATTCACACACACACCCCAGCTCAGGCATGCCCTTGCCGAGGTGGAGGCCAAGAGCCCCGCACTGCTTCCGTCCTTTCCACATTCACCACAACCGCTCTTGATTCCTGCCTGATTCATCTCCACAGAAGTGTCAAGGGAAGAAAGAACACATTGCCTCTTTCCACCGGGGATGGCACGGCTCCAGAACCTTCTCTTCTCCCCATCAGCACTAAGAACCTTCTTAGCTCTTCTTCTTCTTCTACAGCCTGGTTTTGAATTAAGCGTTGATCTTTCTGCTTGTAAGATGCTGAAGATAAATTTCCTCCCAACAGAAAACCAAGCCTCTTACCTGACTCCTGGAGATACCGATACACCAGGAAGTTCACCTCATCACTGGTTATGCTCATCTTAGCCTCACCTCGCGGCGATGAGGTGTTGACGAAGTGGGAGCCACCCTCTGTTCAAAAAGAGAAGAGAGTTTTGAAACCCTGCTTGTATTTTTCTCTTTTTTTTGAGATGATTAAAGAAAATAATATCCATGCTATTATACACATGAAGGTAATTAACATCTGATTGTGTTATATTTTGTAATTATGATTACATAAAAATTCCATAATTATAGATATAAAAACATGCCCAGGTGAAATGTTTTCCGAAAAAACAAGAGTTGGCCTATTTCCTAAGGCCAAGGAAGAACTGAGCAAAAACCACATGAACGCAGCCAGAAGCAGCGGCAACCAAGCACGGCAACGAACAGCTGACTTCGTGTTCAGTAAAGCTCTGTGCATGCAGGGATCTGCAGTGCGCCCCGTAAGCGGCAGGAATGGAATCCCAAAGTGCACTCAGGCAGACGTGGCTGGATTCAACACTGAGCACTTTTCTGGACACATGGAGAGGTGACCAAGTATACCCGCGGCCACGTCAACACCCCCAAAGAGTGACCACACGGTCCTGGCCACATGAGGAACCGCAGTACCTCTCCCTCGTAAACGTTGAAAGTGGTGCAAGACTGACTGCATGGCCCCTCTTCCTGCAGGGCGGTGGCAGCACGATGAAGAGGCGCCAGCGAGCTCGGTCATGCTACATGTCACCTCGATGTTTCTGCAAGGAGGCCAGGGCTCCTGGTGGAAAACCAGAACACAGAAGGCAGGGAGCACCTCTGTCATTTGTGTTTCACCACAGAACCCGCTGTATCCGTCTGGCTAAGACTTCTGGTGCCCAGAAGGCAGGCAGAAATCTGGGGAAGGAGGATGGGCAGTTCAGGGGCTTCTGTGTGAGACAGCCAAGACAGTCTGGTTTTCTGAGATACCACCCGGTTACACACAAGAGCAAACCAGCCCAAAGGGAACAAGCAAGGAAAGAACTCTGTTGTCCATGAACAAACCAGAATTCATAAATCAGTAGGAGCTGTTCACTCCAAACAGCTGGGCAGCCCCAGAAAGGCCACAACTAATGTCAATGATGTCACCAACACTAAACATCTTTTTTCTTTTGAGACAGAGTCTCGCTCTGTTGCCAGGCTGGAGTGCAGTGGCACGATCTCAGCTCACTGCAACCTCCGCCTCTTGGGTTCAAGGGATTCTCCTGCCTCAGCCTCCCGAGTAGCTGGGACTACAGGCGCCTGCCACTGCACCCGGCTAATGTTTGTATTTTTTGTAGAGACGGGGTTTCACCATGTTGGCCAAGATGGTGTCGATCTCCTGACCTCGTGATCTCCCTGCCTTGGCCTCCCAAAGTGTTGGGATTACGGGCGTGAGCCACCACGCCTGGTCTCTTTTTTTTTTCTTTTTTCTTTTTTTTTTTTTTTTTGGAGACAGGGTCTTGCTGTGTTGCCCAGGCTGGGGAGCAGTGGCATGATCTGGGCTTACTGCAACCTCCACCTCCTGGGCTCAAGCAATCCTCTCACTTCAGCCTCCCAAGCAGCTGTGACCAAAGGTGGGCATCACCACGCCCAGCTAATTTTTTGGTTCTTTTTGTAGAGACAAGGTTTTGCTGTTACCCAGGCTGGTGTTGAGCTTCTGAACTCAAGGGATCCACCTGCCTCAGACTTCCAAAGTGGTGGGATTACAGGCGTCAGCCGCCACGCCCAGCCAGCACTAAACATCTTTAGGCTGTTTGGGAACTGCCTTCGGTGTCTGTATCACACATTTTCAAGTATCTTTACAGGCAGCAAAACTTTCATTGTTGAATGAGGATTAAGTTTTTGTTTGCTCAGAGGAAAAAAGTGCAAAGTGTATGTTTAAGTTGGAAGATATTTTACATTTAATAGGAGGATTCAAAGTAGTTGTTACCGCCAGGGACATACCTTACCCCCACAAAGTCCTGCCCTGGTATACTCCTGACCCTTGAGGATGGGCAAGATCTGTCACTTGCTTCCAGAATATGTCAAGGAGATGGGGCACCACTCCCTAGGTTAGGTTACATTATATGGCAAGGTTGACCATACTTCTCTCTCGTGATTATTACCACCACATTGCGTGATCTGTGCAGGCAATGGCAGGCAGCCTGCAGGGAGCTGAGGGTCGCAGTCCCGCAGCCACAGGAACTGAATTCTACCAACAACCTGTGCTTGGAAGAAAAGCCCCGAGCTTAAAGGAGAGTGCAGCCTGGCTGACACCTGGACCAAACCTTGTGGGACACTGAGCAATGGCCCCAGCTGTGCTGTGCCTGCACCCCTGACCCGCAGCCATGGTGAGAGAATGAATGTGTGTTGTTTTCAAGCTGCTAAACGTGTGGTCGTCTGTTATCCAGCAAGAGATAATGAATGCAGCTGCCCTGGCGTCATTCCACCTCTCACTTTGCACTCTTAATAGACTTTATTTTATAGTTGCCAGAACTTTGTCATTCAAAAATTCTTATCTTCTTTGCTTAATTTGGTGCCATTTCTGTACTTCTGCACATCCTGCAATGAAAATTTGACAGTCAAAATACACATGTGTCCTAGGATTTGTGCTTGAACTCTGGAGCAGTCTTTCCAAAGACAGCATGCAGAAGAAAATATTAGAGACTAAAGAAGCTATGAAATCATAGCATGACCTAATGAAAAGTTAAATATTATTTAAGGAGACAAAATAAAACAACAACAAAAATCTATCTAAAGAATGTTACAGCACTGGGCAGGCTTCTGGTGATGCTGAGTGCTGCAGTGACTGCAGCAACACAGTGCCAATAGCAAATGTACAGAGTTTAGGTTTCTCTCTACATCGTGCACAGCTGGAAATCTCCGGTTTTCTATCATTAACTTCTGGTGACTGAACAATGGAAGGCTGGTTGCTACGAAGGATTACTAGGAGGAGCAAAAAGAATGGACTGAAAAAACATCTTGGGCCGGGCACAGTGGTGCGCACCTATCATCTCAGTAATTTGGGAGGCCAAAGCAGGCAGACTGCCTGAGCCCAGGAGTTTGAGATCTGCCTGGGCAACATGGCAAAACTCTGTCTCTACAAAAACAAAACAAAACAAAACAAACAAACGAACAAACCCAAAAAAACTAGCTGAGTGTGGTGGTGCACGCCTGTAGTCCCAGCTACTCAGGAGACTGAGGTGGGAGAATCATCTGAGCCTGGAAAGTCGAGGCTGCAGTGAGTCGCAATCATGCCACTGCACTCCAGCCTGGGCAATGGAAGTGAGACCCTTTCTCAAAAAAAAAAAAAAAAAAAAAAAAAAAAAAGCTGGCAGCTACAAATCCCAATATAAATGTATTACAAAAGTATTACCAAAATTCTCTAGGTTATACATACATTTGTGAAAGACTGTAGATAAGGACTTTTGAAATTAATTTTGAAGAATATATTATAAAAATAAAGGAAATAATTATAAAGAAGTTTGGCTAAAAGAGAAAATCACTGATCTGGAGCATGAGCTGAAGTTGAGCAATTACATTTTCACAATTACAGCTTTTTATTTTATCTTTTTCTGTAAGCCAGGGAATGTTTGAAAAATTGAAGTTTTAAAATGTAAGAACCTCTTAAAAAGGTAGGAAGAGCAGAGCGCTATAGCTTCAGCCTCACTTAGTCCCGAGGATTTTGGGACAGGCTTAGGAACAGGGCAACAGGGCTAGTGGGACTGGCATGAATCTGGAGTCCCGTGGAAAGAAAGAGAAATACAAAGGACGAGTCAGCCTGGGAAGCAGGGCACGGTGCCACCTCCCACTGAGGGTAGCTGGAAAGGACTGATCTTGGAGAGCATCTCATCTCATCTCTGCATGTTACAGATGAGGAAATTGAGGCACAGAGAGGAAATATGTCTGGCAGGACCTGGCAAACACCCCAGCTTCCCATCTTGTTTGCCATGCCTAGCTCCTTTCCTCTTTTACTCTGGGAAAAAAGAATCAAAAAACAAACAAACAAAAACAAAAAAAGCAAGCCTGTTCCAGGCCCAGCACGATGTTCTGCAGCATCCTTGGACTCCCCCTACCCCCTTGCAGTGGTGACAACCCAAAACGCCTGCACACGTTGCCAAATGTCCCACATTGCAAAACTGCAGCTGGCCGAGAACCGCTGCTCTTCAGAGGAAAAATTAGCATTTTGTGTTTGAAATGAACTCCATTTATAAAGTAAGGCAACTGGTGCAGGCTCAGACACCGCTTGGTGCCCTGACCATTGAAAATGTACCAGCTGGGCATGATGGCTCATGACTGTAATCCCAGCACTCTAAGAGGCCGAGATGGGAGGATTGCTTGAGCTTGGGAGTTAGAGGCCAGCCTTGGCAACACAGGGAGACGCCGTCTCTACAAAAAAAAAAATTAGCCAAGCGTGCTAGCACACGCCTGTGGTCTCAGCTACTCAGAAGGCTAAGGCAAGAGGTTTGCTTGAGCCCAGGAGGCTGAGCCTGCAGTGAGCCATGATTATGCTATTGCACTCCAGTGAGTGGAGTGAGATCTTGGGTGACAGAGTGAGATCTTGCCTCAAAAGAAGAGAAGATATCCTGATTTGTGGAGATGAAACACTTGTATACATAGCCTGGTTAATATTCCCCACCCCAGGAGCATCTGTGATAAATACAGGTGTCTGTGCATGTGTTTGTATAGAACTATGGAGAATGAGAATATAAGATCCTGAGGAGATGGGGATTACAGGCCATTTTTAATAGTCCATTCCTCTAATTTGCTTTATGCATCTTTCTTTCTTCCAACTAGAAAACCTTCTGCTTTAGCTCTGGCTTTCTGCTTTCTGATCACAGATTCATTGTCTTTAAATGTATAATAAGTTAGGGTCCAAGGCTTGGCATGCTTTCCCCAATACACTGTTAACTTTCTAAAGGGTTTTTGATTTCTAAGCAGCAGAGAAAACAAAACAAAAACTATCCATGGCCTGCAATCGAGCCAGGATGTAATGTTGTTTGGTAAGACTGACTGCTCCATCTCAAGAACATATTTTAATTTTTTAAGACTGATTCAATATTTGGATCAAACTTTTCTCCCCCAACAAACATTTACTTCGCTAGCTTTTAAATGATTATTTTTCTTTTAAAACCTAATTCCAAAAATTGTAGAATCTACATATATATTCTTAGATTATTAGATACAAGCATGAGAATATTCTCTGAATGGACCCCTAGCCCCAACAGCTGTATTTAATGCCCTTCAGCTCTGTGGGCTTCATCACACCAAAATCAAGAGAAACCGTCCATCAGCTGGGTGTCCGGGTGTTTAGCTGTGCTTATCTCTAAGCGGCTCACTTGAAGGTGGTGGTTGTTTTCATGGATCTTTTTCAGTTTTTTGACTCAAGTCAATACCTGGCCAGTATTCCTCTGCAAGAACCACTGTTCCAGACAAACCTCACCACACACACAAGGCTGGAAATAAAAATTCCTCCTCCTCTTTTTTCCAAGACCAGAACTAAATTTCACAGGAAGATGGTAAATTATGGATCCCCCACCCAGGGCTTTGTTGTTCAGTTTCCCACAAATAAATATGATAGTGGTGTTCGTAGTGTAGCAGAACTCTCAAGCGGAGAGAAGGCCACTGCAAACCTCGCTTCTGGGTTGAGTGATGGCACACTGGTGTGCTGTTCCTGTCTGGGCGACATTTCCTAAGGCCAGTCCACAAGCACCTTCCTTCACGGAAGAGGAGGGACGTTTTGGAAGAAAGACAAGTTCAATTCTGGAGACGAGACCCACGATTTTGGAAGAAGTCAGAGAAAGAGGAGAGAAGCACAGGAGCTCTGTGTGGACATGTGGGGAGGACCTGCTCTATGAAAACGGTTTTTGACTTTCAATGATGTGTCACATGCACCCCTCAGCCCAGGGCGTGAGGACTGCCCTCTACACCAAGGTTCAAAGCAAAGTGCCACTGACAGCTATGTAGTCTGTGGGGAGAAGTCTGCCTTTGTCTTCTGTGCCAAGAACAATTTTTTGTGGACAAGTAACATGGAGTTTGGAATGTTCATGCTTTATTATAATTACTACTTTTTATGGCAACTATTACTTCTTATGACAGTTATGACTTTATTACAATAAAGTTAGGGTAAATCAGGGTGAGAGTCCCCATCCGTATAGTCTTACTGGCTAGAGATAAGGCAGATCACGTCCTGAGAGCCATGGAGAACAGGAAAAGATGTGGGATTCACGGAGCCTTTGGCTAAGTGCCAGAGACCCTGACTTCTAGGGGCAGCTCTACCACTTTCCAGCCCTGGGATTGGAGGGTCAGTTATATGGCTGTTTCCTCATCTCTAAACTGAGTAAAAACAGCCCCTATGTCAAGGGGAGAGTGTGAGGAGTCAATGCTTTTATGCAGAGCCCAATGCACAGAAAATATCCAGTATGTGGGAGCTGGTATCTCAGCCCCTCCAGCAATTCCCCAAGAGAGACCTGAAAGGTCAGTAGGAGAGGATCAGGGAAACACACACCTGCCTTGCCCATGACCACTCAGGGCTCCACTCCTCGTCCTGGCTCATCAGCAATGGCAAGCAGGCAAGGTGGCACACACAAAGCCCCTCTCCCAAAAGAACTACCACCAGAGGCCTGTGTTTGGGCATTCTTTTCTAGTATGTACAGCTGGAGACACAAGCCGCATTCTAACACCTAACCGGTTTCCCGAACAGCATCCGCTTCCAGCCTTCGAGTTCTGAGAACTCCTGTGGATGTTTTCCAATTTCTCCAGTTCTAAAATAAAGGAGAGCTTTGGCAGCACTCACAGCTCCTCCCTGGCCCCAAACAGGAGGGGGAGGAGAGGGGAGTCTTAATTAGAGCAACTGTGTTTATTTTCTTGCCTGACCCAGCTTTGATTAAAGACACCTTCAATTAGGTTGATTTGAGGTGTTTGGAGTTGTGATTGCGCAAAAAGGAAACAACCACCTTCCACTTTGGGTTAAAGCCACAACATTCTCTCACTGTGCTGCTTAAAGAAGGCAAAGGACAAATGAGCATGGGCTGATGGCATTTCTGAAGTTTCTCTGCTAAAGATAAGTAATTCAATATAAGTGATAATTTGGGGTTTAGAGCCGTCAAGAAGCTGAAGGGGAAATTATTTATAGTATTTCTTTTTTTTAAGACTTGCTTTCAAGGTGGCCAAAAGTCCTATTAATTCGCAGTTCCCTTCACAAAACAGTTTAGAATTTAGTCCCAGGAGAAATGGCTGTTTAAGAGTTTCATTTCATTGAGTATGTAGTTAGAGCACTCAATATGCCATCATTCTCTGGGAGAACACTGGCCCCAAACAACAAAATCTTAATTGCTGTTTTAATTATCTTAAAAAGTAGAATCACATGGGGCCTGCTGGAGAGCTGGTGCTGGTAGTTAAGGACAGAAAGGGCAAGTTCGTTTCTTGCCAAGAGGCCAGCCGTGTTCTGAAACAGCGAAGGAAGCATAAGCTGATGAAGGGGCGTGTACTGCAGGAAGGGCAATGCACGGGAGCTCCTCTGACATCACTGGAGGGGAGGCTTTATCTTTCAGTCATTTGCCCTATTATGTAAACGTCTTTTAAGATCTTCTAAAGCAGCCCTTGGTTTCTGAAGGGACCTGAGAGAGCGAGTGTCATTTCTGCTATGAGTTAGGCTGTTGGCGTCCGTGCTGGAAGAATCCATTGCTTGGAAGGATGGTCTGGACAAGGCTCAGGTCTTTAGGGTTTGTCTCCATGCAGACTGCACCAAGCCAGGGTCACTGAAGAGCTGCTTGAACTGACCTCAGCCTCTAAAGGGCACTTCTTTCTCCAAGTAGCTTCACGGAAATGAGCAGAGTCTGCCCACTTGGAGACAGTGGCTCTTTTCTCTGCTCAGATGTAAACTGAGTTTATTTTCATTTCACAATCAGTAGCTAGCTTAAGACAGAATTTTTAATGTATGTATAAAGTTTACATATAAATCCCAATACAGCTTTTCTAACATCTGCTTGGGGAGCAGCTTATTTGGGGGCTGACATAGGCTTGTTTTACCACTTTGCATGACTTTTCATCCTATGTAACTGTAAAGAAGTCAATGTGTGGTTCTTGAAACAATCTCACTGTCCAGTGACAGCACGATGAAATAAATGGCAGGGAACACATACGGGAACTATCAGGCCACCATGAAGATTACTTTAGAAACCAATACACGGCGTGTATTGTATACTAGCTATCAGGTGTGAGTGCTACGTGCATGATACGATTGATCTCACCAGTCATAACTCCAAGAGATAAATATCACCATTACTCTTATTATTACCATTTTATAGGTTTAACAAATAAAGGCTTAGGGAAGATAACCAACTTAAATCCCAGCGAAGTCAGGATTGAAAGTTACATTGCTTGACATTAAACGATGTGCTCTCGCAGCACAAGTTAAAAATTTCATAGCTAGCTTAACGGAAAGATATTTATGATATGTCCCAAACTGGGTTGCAGGGGACGATAACAAAACAGAAAAGAGGGCCAACAAGGTTACAGTGTGACCTAAACCTGTAGGAAAACACATACAGAGGAAAAGTTTGGGGAGAAATGCATAAAAATATTTTATGTTGCTTTCTTTCTTTCATATACTTCTCTCCATTTACCCACTATCAGATATATAATACTTTCGGTAAGAAAATATTCCCCGCAAAGAAAAATTCCCCATTAGTTTTATGGTTATATTTATTTACTTGGAGTCAATGGTCTGAAATGATAAATATAATCAAATAATTATTTCTTCATTACTGGAGCTCCAATGCGGAGCAGTGACACCTCCATTTAAATATGGAATAAACTAGCGGCGTAAGATGCGGCCACGAAAACAGCATCTCAGGCAGGGGCAAAATCCGTGACAGGCGGCTGTGTGGGAAAAGCACGGCTCCCAATTGCATGTGTATCTTTCTACATATTGTGTATGTTCTACTCTGAACATGGACTATTTTCATATTTATTTATTTATTTATTTTTTTGAGACGGAGTCTGGCTCTGTCGCCCAGGCTGGAGTGCAGTGGCCAGATCTCGGCTCACTGCAAGCTCCGCCTCCCGGGTTCACGCCATTCTCCTGCCTCAGCCTCCGAGTAGCTGGGACTACAGGCGCCCGCCACCTCGCCCGGCTAGTTTTTTGTACTTTTTAGTAGAGACGGGGTTTCACCGTGTTAGCCAGGATGGTCTCGATCTCCTGACCTCGTGATCCGCCCGTCTTGGCCTCCCAAAGTGCTGGGATTACAGGCTTGAGCCACCGTGCCCGGCTTCATATTTATTAAAATGTAAAGAAAACCTGGCAATGTCGGCTGGGCATGGTGGCTCACTTGAGTCCAGGAGTTCGAGACCAGACTGGGCAACACAGTGAAACCCCATCTCTACAAAAAATACAAAAATTAGCTAGGCGTGGTGGCACGTCCCTGTATTCCCAGCTACTTGGGAGTTTGAGGCATGATAATCGTTTAAACCTCGGAGGCGGAGGCTGCAGTGAGCCGAGATCGCGCCACTGTACTCCAGCCTGGGTGACAGAGCAAGACCTTGTCTCAAAACAAACAGAAACAACCTGGCAATGTCTTCAGAGATAATCAGTATGAAAACAACTACATAGGAAAGGAGGCCACAGGGTTGGGAGGCCAGAGCAGAGGAGAGGTTTTGTGTTAGAAAAGGAACGCCGCTTTTCACAGAATACAATCATCCCTGGTGGGACATGGTAGCTCAAACCTGTAATCCCTGCACTTCGGGAGGCTGAGGTGGGCAGATTACTTGAGGCCAGGAGTTTGAGACCAGACTGGCCAACATAGTGAAACCCCATGTCTACTAAAAATACAAAAAAATTAACTGGGTGTTGTGGCATGCACCTGTAATCCCAGCTACTCAGGAGGCTGAATCAGGAGAATCACTTGAACCTGGGAAACGGAGGTTGCAGTGACCCGATTGTGCCACTGCACTCCAGCCAGGATGACAGAGCGAGACTCCATCTCAAAGAAAAAAAAAAAAAAAAAAAAAAAATCCCCATGATGAGGCATTCAGAAAAGTCTTTCCTGTGCCCCGCCACCCTTCTGGGTTAATTAGTGGCTGGCTGGGGCTTTCATCCAAAGCAATGGCAGATGCTGTGGTGACAGGAAGGAAGCCCTCTTGAAAATGCTCCACCTAGCAAGAGCAAGCCACTACCAGGGAAATCCACATCACAGGAGCCGGACAATGCACGTAAGAAAAAGAGCACCACCTTCCTTTCATCTCCCCCACCTCTGGCCGCAGTTCAACACAGATGCACGTGCCCAAGATTTCAGAGCAGACTGCCTTGGAAGGCACTGATGCTACCGCTTCCACAGAGCAGGAGCTCATCCTATTTTCCTGATGACCGTGGTTCTTTAACCTAGCACTTCTGATATCCAGAGCCATTATGACCTATTTTCCAGCCAGAAATTAATTTATGGATTTTAATTATCTTTAAGATAGATTGAACACAGTTTCCACACAACGTGCACCGGGCCTTCAAACAAATTTCAGGAATACATGCAATCTGGTCATGATAGACACTGTGATCTTTCACCTACATATGAAGGATTTAATTTGACCATGATGAGTCTCTTTCTGGCAGTAGATGGAGTCAGCAGTGGGTTCACCTACACATATGATATGGCCTGTGAAGTTGTGAAAAATAAACTCTGAAGCTTACTCTACAGATAGAAAGGCAGGCGGTGCCCCATCCCCCAGTGTGGACTGGATCTCATATAAATCTTGGTGTTATATCAGCATTGTGTTCTATTTTAGTGACAGGGTCTCACTGTGTTGCCCAGGCTGGAGTGCAGAGGTGCAATCATAGCTCGCTGAAGCCTCAACGTCCCAGGCTCAAGCAATTCTCCTGCCTCAACCTCCTGAGCAGCTGAGACTACAGGTACGTGTTACCACCTCTGGCTGATTGTTATTTTTTTCATTTTTTTGTAAAGATGGGGGTGTCACTATGTTGCCCAGGATGGTCTCAAACTTCTGGCCTCAAGTGATCCTCCTGCTTTGGCCTCCTAAAGTGCTGGGAGTACAAAGTGTGAGCCACCGAGCCTGGCCTGTATCAACTTTTGAGACTTAAATTTAAATAAATGACAAAGACGTTTTTAAAAAAGGAAAAAACTAAAAGCATCATGAACCCCAAATAGTAGATGAGAGTCCAACCATCCTCATGTTTATGTCAGCAAACACAGGTACTAAATTTTGTAATGAAATGCCCCAATAGCCTACAATTTCCCAGCCATATGACTGACAACAAGTACCAAATAAAGCGCTGACTGAAGCAGCGGTGAGCAGGACTCCTCAATCTCCTCACGATTGACATTTAGGGGTTGGGGAGGATGTCCTGTAAACTGCGGGCCATTTGACAGCATCCCGGGCCTCTACCCACTAGATGCCAGTAGCACCCACTACCCCACTGGTGACAACCAGAAATGTCTCCACACATTCCCAGGTACCTTGGGGGTGGAGATTCCCCCAGGGTGAGAACCCAAGCTAGGGTAGTTACACGGGCCCAGAGCCACCCCCTCTTATGTGGCAGAAAGGCCCTCAAATTCCTTATGTAAACGTCCTGAGCCCCAAATACCTGCAGTGCCTTCGCTATGTAACCACAATTTAGATTCTGTCTTCATCACATCATGGCCCCTGGGTGGGCCTCTTGGAGCCTCACCCTCCAGGTGGCCTCCAACTCAAAAGGCCACAATTAGAAAAGGTGGAAAGAAAACAGTTGTGTTCCTCTAGGTTAGGGTCAGCAAACTGCAGCCCAGTATCAGTGTCTATAAATAAGGTTTTCTTGGCACTCAGCCATGTTCATTCATTTCCGTAGGGCCTACACTGCTTTCACACTGCAATGGCAGAGTAGAGCAGTTGCACCAAAGACCGCCTGGCCCGCAATGCCTAAGCCCCTAACTATCAGGCCCATCACAGAACACGCTTGCTGAGCCTGCTCTCAGTCCTTCCTGCTCTGCCACAGATTTTCCCACCCCTACATCCGAGAACAACTGCCTAGTCCCTTCTCGGCTTGGAATCTTCCTGCCTGAGAACTTCAACAGTGAACGCCCCTGAATGTGAACATTCCTCATAATCGTACCAACTACAAAAAACACTATCACCAAGGTCTGTGATGGATGCCTTTGAAAGGAGGACATGTGTTGAAACCACGCACACCTCACGGAAACCGTTATAATCCCTCACTTTCTGAGGTGTGGCACGCAACATAGGCAGAAATAGTATGTTATATAGGTTATTCCCAACCTGACTGATGAACTATAGCAACAGAGCACCATTTTTGAGGATAATGCCAAATGACTATCTGCATGTATAAACCGCACAAGTTATCAAAGGCTACAAAAACACTCAGTCATGTAGAAAGCCAAACACAGATACCTCATGCACAGGAGAAATTCAATGTGTGCTGGATTCAATGAAACTGAAGCTTATGTTCCCAAAGTACTGAAATAAAACCCACTCAAAACACTGATGAGATAAAGATCCCCTCCCATCTTCCCTCTGACATTTAAAATATGGTTCAATGGCATTTCGAAAAATATTGACTGGTGTAACAGTCACTTTGGAAAAATTCAGTTCCTCAAAATGTTCAACAGAGATACCATATGACCCACTCCTAAGTAAATGCCACAGAGAAATGAAACATATGTCCACACAACAAAACGTGTGTATGTGTGTTCGTGACATCATTTTTAATAACAACCAAAAGGGAACTACAACCCCAATTTCCATCAACTGATGCATGAATCAAATATATTCTATCCATAATCTAGCCACACAATGGAATATTCCGACATAAAAAGAAATGACACGTGCCACAATGCACATGAATCTTGAAAACATACTGAGTGAAAGAGCCAGTCAGAAAATTCAAATTCACTAATACATTACAAATTTTGTTTTTATAAACAAACTACACCTTTCATTAACATATTTATACATGTGTAACTTGTTAAAACAATCTACATATGCGTATGTCTGGCTTTAAACAAAAGTACCTTGAACAGTAAGCTGCTTATTTTAATTACATTTAAGTCTATCATTTTAGTTCTAGTTGGTTCTCTTAAAATAGTAAATCAAAAGCTTCCTCAAAATTCTATCTTTATGCTTTAAAATTGCCCAAGTTCTATAGGTTTTTGTTTTTTTAAAAAAATTAAAAAGGCATTAGAGAAAGAAACAGAAAATTAAATAACAATTAAGTAAAACGAAACTAAATTCCCATGTACCAAAAGGTATTAAGGTAACTTTTACAGAACTTTTGAGGCATGAGTCTCAGTTCTAGTTTGGGCTATGGGCTTCTCAACTCTTGACACCTGTGCACATACAATTGTTTGGTTTGCTAGTCAGGAAACCTAAGCATCTCACCAGATTTACACATAGCAATCTCCATGATTTTCGAATAAGTTTCAAAGTTAACTAGCAAATCAATTTGGAGACAGACACAAATCATATTAAGAAACTGATAAAGCATAGAATTAAGATATAGGAGCCAAATAAAATCTATACTCATGCACCCAATTATAATTAACTTGTCTGCATAATTGTAATTCATAATGTTGACAAGATAGGTTGATTTTAGAAGGTGTCATCCTCACCTGGTAAGACCCAGAAAACTTTGTTATAGTTCCTTCAGGATCCAAAATTCTCAGAAGGCAGGCCAGATGCAGTGGCTCACACTTGTAATCCCAGCACTTTGGGAGGCCGAGGTGGGCGGGTCACTTGAGCTCAGTTCGAGACCAGCTTGGCCAACATGGTGAAACCCTGTCTCTACTAAAACTGTTTTAAAAATTAGCCGGGTGTGTTGGCAGGCGCCTGTAATCCCAGCTACTTGAGAGGCTGAGGCAGGAGAATCGCTTGAACCTGGGAGGCGGGGGTTGCAGTGAGCTGAGATCGCACCACTGCATTCCAGCCTGGGTGACAGAGCAAAGACTCTGTCTCAAAACAAACAAACAAACACACACAAAACAAAACAAAACAAACAAAAAACACAACCCCAAATTCCCAAATTCTCAGAAGTCAGTAAAAAGGCAAATTTCTCATTTGGAATTGACTATGCAGCTCACAATGATTTAATGATAGTCTGTCTACTACCTTCAACCTTCAGTAAGGAGAAAGACTGGGCACTTCCCCTGAAAATATCATTTAAAGCAGAAGGGGTTCCGTTTTGGGAAAATGCAGTTCTGCTCCTCAAACGGATTTCAGGTACAAAGACAAGGATCCAATGGCAGCTGGGCTGCTTACCTTATGATGACTTCATGTGTGGACCTGTTGACCAGCAGGCTTCCCAGCATCCGGTCACAGAAATGGCAAGGCGTCTGCGGGGACCAGCCTAGGGAGAAAGGGAAAGGTTTAACACAAAAGACTTAAAAATCATTGGGGTGTGTTTACCTCTCACCCATCCAGTTCCTTTAGGTTTTTTTTTTTTCATCCTAATTCAAACTTAACACATTTTATTGGTTCTTATTTTCTGTCTTAGTCCATAGCACAGATTGTAAGGTTTTGTTTGCAAAGTGAAAAAAAGGAGAAATTAAAAGTGGCCGGTCAGGCATTATTATGCATGTAGAAGTTCTGAAATCAAAGTGTCTCAAAATAGATAAAATTAATGTTAGTTCAGCTATTGCTACTGCTATTATTTAAAGATAATTTAAAGATTTAAATTAATCTTAAATTAAATTTAAAGATACATTAAGGTTCCCCTGAAATACCACTGTTTTTGGAACAGGGCCTGATGCAGCTGATACATGAACCTGCGCACACCCTCGGGAGAAGACAACACGCTTTAGCTAAACATTCCCCATCACCTGGGCTAGCTTTCCAATAACTCTGGCAGGCACATTTGTGTGCACACACGCATTCTCATGTACTGTGCTCATAAAAACACACAAACGGCTCAGAATCCTTTCTCCTCTGGCTCCCCTAAAATCAAGAAAACCAAAGGCACCCACTAACGTCTCAACTTTTCATTTACTTTTTGCAGACCTTTGTTTCACAAGGGTTCCATTTGCACTGATTTATGAGGAAGTCAGGTTTATAGCTCATAAAATGATAATCCTTTACATCAAAAATTGTTTCTATTTCTCAGTCACCATAAATACTAATCAATAAACCATTTACCTAATGATATTTACCTTATAAAATTTCTTTGGTTGTGAATGATTCTAGCCTCCTAGAGTATAAATTATCCTCTATCCTCTACAAATTCAAGAACTAAGGAAATTAAATGTCCACCATTTTCTCTAAATTCTTATTTAATAGTCTTAAGTGATAATAAAAAGGTTCCAGGTTTAATATAATTGAAGTCCAGAAGTGAAGCTATGAGTGAAGGTGTTTCTTATTAGGGAGTTTATATAGAAACTCAAGTGTTTTAAGGAAATTCAAGTAAATTATTCCCACTGAGTCATGTTTATAGTTATGTTGTTTAAAGGAAGGAGATTAAAAAAAATCTACAAGCAGGTTCACAGGCCCCTAAAATGCATTACAGTACATTCAAAACAAAAACCATAAGGATATTCAAGATGAAAGTAATAACCAGGGCAATTTGTAAAAAATCTACCACTGAAGTAAAATAATGAGAGTGAAACTAAATTCATCTGTAACTCTGAATAGAAATGAAAGGGCACCAGGGAAGCAGGCACAAAGGAATCTTGATTTTGCTTATAAAATATACTTTTAATTATGGAAAAAAATTTGCAGTTGAGATGAAACAGGACAATACTCCTTATAGTGAGCTGGAAAGACCAAATTACTGTTTTCAGGGTTGGGTTATAAATTACCAGGGGAAAAAATAGCCTTATGATGAAATTGCTAAATACCATAAAGTATCAAAATATGAGCAGATGTCACCACAATAAGTTCCAAATTGCTTGTAAATTAAAACATTAAAACCCACGATAATTCAATAAGTAATTAATATACAAACAGCTCTTATTACAAGCTGTTCAGAAGAAAGCTTGCAATCAAATTCCTATTCTTTGGTCCAAAACAGATGGTAACCCACAAATGAGAGTCTTGAAATTTGAGATTATCTCTTATATATGTTGTTAAATTCAATAAGTATAATTAACTTATCATCTGTGTGTGATCAACACAAAAATAGGAATTATGATTTTGGTTAATAACATTCTTCTGGTTATGAAACATGTCAAAAATAATTAGTTTATTGCTAGAAACAATAAATTTAAATGAGAAATCAGACCTTCCAACACCTGGTCATTACTGATTTTCCCATTATTAGTACACAAATAGAACCACAATAAACAGCCCTGGCAAGAAAGTTTACATATTGCCAAATATTTGTGTGAAATGCAAATGATTTTAACAAATGCCATATGCTCTTTATTTTTACAACTAAATAAATGCTGATATGTGACAAATGTAAAAGGGATTCTAATTTTCTGGTAGTCCTCTGCTCTTGGTGTGGTGTGCCATGCATGTATAGCGACAGTCCCTCCACACTGAACACGGAGAGGTTTTGAAGGGGCTCTCTAAACTGATACAACACAGCATGTACCTGCTTCTCCATAGAAAGCAGGTTAGAATAGAGCTCCTGGTGCCACATACATTTCCTCAAAAAACTGAATTCAAACACTGTAATCAAATAAAATGCAAAATAATTTAGAAACTGCAAATTTACCAGCCTGCTCCTCCCCCCAAATTTCTCTTTTCCACTACTGAGTTCTTGCCAATGGTAGGTGAAAAGACCTGGGGAAGGATGTGTACAACTTGTGGTCATGGGGGTTGCTTGAGAGCCTGTCTGACCTTTAGGAAGGCAGGACAGTAACACAAAAGGAACCTGGATCCCCCGATGCTCTTGGGGATTTGACACCTACCCTTCTGGGACTACCGTCTGCCTTTGTCTCAAATTGCTGTATTTTGATGTTTAGCCTATTCCCTAAGTAGAATACAGAATCCCTGGGTGATGATCTCAATTTTCCTCATGGTATCCAGTGTTTCCTTTCATCACATCATCCATAACACACATTACACCTTTTCTACCCGAACAGGAGGAAGAGTCCTTTCTTCAAGTTCATTTCTACAGTCCAGGCTTGACACATAACAACACTTGATAAAAGTTAGCTTAATGAATGAAGGATGTACCATACATAATCATTCAAAACATTATAGTTGCTGATTACACACGTTAATATAAACTTTGGAAGTCCTCTACACATTCATTTCTTCATGATGTCTGCCTTAATTCTATTGTGAAAAATCAGAAGAAAATGCAGCATTTTCCCATGGATATTGGAATTCAGAAAGATTCCTGTGGAGTTATTTTTACTGGCATCTTTGAGGATGTTCTTGGGGTAAGCACGAAAATTTCAAGAGATAGTTTTAAAGAAAAGGACACAGAACGGTCTGTTATTGTTTTCCGATGTTTTAGAATTCTAGATCTCCAAGTGCAAGCACCAGTTATCACTCCATTGTGTATTTATGAGTAGGCAGTCTTTGTATATTTCCTTGAACTGGTGCCTCACCGACACTATCATTTCACTGCTCGTTGTGCCTGGAAATAGACCTAGGCATATGTGAGCCAGTCACATACAGTTCATTTTCCACCTTTTAATTCTTCACACAACTATTGTTTCACAGAGCTGAAGAGTTACAAAGGTCCAGCCAAATGTTGTCCAAACTCAATAACACCCTCAGCTAAATTTCATCCTATATGTAAATCGGCTGGTTTGTTCCCATTCATTTATAAATCCTGCACATCCCTTTTCAATCGTGCTTTGTGAATTCCTCTGCAGATTTGTAAAACCACTGTAAGGGATTTTTAAATTGAATACAAGAAATAATCATCCAAAGCACTGAGAAACTCTTCTTTTTAATACTATGTTTTCAAATTTAGAAAGGGGCATTCCTCAAAAGCAGTCATTTTGAGAAATTATATTCTTTTCCTATCAGGAAAGAATTAGCAACTTTAAAGGCTCCCCTTTCGACACAGCCTTCAGAACCCATTCACCTAAGAAAAACCAGAACAGCACACCTCAGGCCCAACATAGACATTCCCCTGGACCATACGTGGTTGTTTCTTTTTTTCCCTTTGTTTTCAGTTGGAGTAAAAATAACAACATAAAATTAACCATTTTATTGTTTTTCTTTTAAAAAATTCTTATTTTAAAAAAAAGTAGAGATGGGGGGTGGTCTTGATATGTTGCCCAGGCTGGTCTCGAACTCCTGGCTTCAAGTGATGCTCCTGCCTCAGCCTCCCAAAGTGCTGGGATTACAGGTGTGAGCCACCAAGCCCGGTCAAATTAAAGTGTACGATTTAGTGGTACATTCAGATGTTATGCAACCACCACCTATGTCAAGTTCCAAACCATTTTCAATCACCTGGAAAGGAGTTCTGGTGCCCACTAAGCACTCACTCCCATTCCCTCCTCCCCCACGCCTGGTGACCACAGAATGCTTTCTGGCTCTATGAATTTCCCTATTTGGGGCACTAAATGAGATCATACAATATGTGACCTCTTGCATCTGGCTTCTTTCACTGAACATGTTTTCCCGGAGCATCCATGTTGTAGCACGTTCCAGGGCTTCACTCCTTTTATGGCTGAATACTATGCTACCGCGTGGCTGGACCACACTGGGTTTTCCAGGCAGCGGCTGACGGGCACCTGGCTTGGGTCAACCATGCAGCTATGAACATTCATGTCCCTGGGGCAACGGCTAGCAGTGGAATTGCCTGGCATCGTTCTGCCTTTATCCTTCTTTACCTGAGTCTCCTCCTCCTCCCCAGGAATGAAAGGTCCACAGGATGGGCAGAGAGAGGCCAAGCTGGAGAGAGTCAGGACCTGGGGAAAGGAGCAGAAGGCCTAGGGCCAGCAGGCAGGGTGGCCAACAAAGGGGATGGATTCGCAAGGAGAAGCCAGGAGCCTGCCCATGGAAGAGCCATAGCCAACAACGACCGCATGCCAGAGCCCTGCTTGGCAAGCACTGTCTGTCTGACAAGCTCATGCTGTGTGCAGGGCTGCACACGCTCACTACCTGGCTGCCACTGCAGACTGAGCATTCCCCTACATAGATCAAATCCCTACCAAGCATTTGCCCAATGACAACAAAGGATGCACCATTTTCTGCTTGGAGCAAAGTTTTCCCACTCAGAAGCATATGTACTACACATTTAATCCCAAATAACAGCATGGGATTGGCATCACGTTTCTGTATTTTAATAGTGTTCTGGAGCAGGGGTGACAGTGCCCGCTGCCACCCCCTCCCCACAGCCCCCGCCATCTCCCAGGGGATATTAGGCAATGTCTGGAGATATTTTGGGGTGTCCCAACTGGAAGTGGAGGTGCTACTGGCATCTCCTGACACAACAGAATCAAAGTTGTATGATAAAATTCCTTTGGGTGCTCATGGCAAGGCTAGCACGGTACAACACTGAGGTCCCCTGCCTATAGTCATACCAACTCAGCAGCCACAGGAGGGAGGCGCCGGAACACGGCCCCCCCCCAGCCCCCACCCCGCCTTTAGGTAGGCGGACATCTTGCCTGCAGCCTCGAAAGACCCCCACACTGGTATCACTCAGCTAACTGAGGCCAGCACTCCCGGCTTTCAGAATCTAACACCTTGTCACAGGCAAGTTGGAAACATACCTGGGCAAGGGGCCTTCTCAGCTAGCACCTCATCAAATGGGGGTAATAATTTGCAGAGTTGTTGCCAGGAAAAATGAGAACCAAGTGAACTTGGAAGCCAATTGACTGGAGTTTTAGAGTAAGTAGGGGAGTGTCTGCCAAGGCATGCTCTTCAGAGTGCCATTTCTCAGGCTGTTTAGTAGATGTTTAGTATGTGTCATCTGAAAAACGGCTCCACACTTCAAAACAATTGGCAACACCGGGTTAAATAACGTTATTAAAAAATAATAGGCCAGGCGCAGTGGCTCATGCCTGTAATTGCAGCACTTTGGGAGGCTGAGGTGGGAGGATCACTTGAGGCCAGGAGTTCAGGACCAGTCTGGGCAACATAGCAAGACCCCATCTCTATTAAATAATAATAATAATAGCTAACATGCATATTGCACCTGTTACATGCCTGGCTCTCTTCTGAGAGCTCTGAGCTTATTTAATCCATCTAATTAATAATTTTAAATATTTAATGTGCCTAGCACACTAAGTGCTTCTACAGCATATACTGTGTCAGATGGCAGTGGTGGTTTCCATGCGTACAGGAGCGTGTGAGGGAGTGCGGTTACTATCCCGTTCTCATACAGAAGGAACTGATGCACTGACATGTAGCTGCATGTCCAGGTCCCAGGGCTGGGGACTGGTGGAGCTGGGGTGTGAATGCTTGCAGCCTGGCTCCACGGTTTGCAGTTGTCACCATGAGGTTCTGCCGCCTTTTAATTTGCTGCAGAGTTTGCTAAAAGCTTTGATCAGCTATTGTGCATCGTGAGCGCAAAGATGAAAAACTTAGGATTTACCATGAATCCCACCTCCCACCACCTCATGGTGCATCTTCACTGCCACATCTCAGGCCATACCAGCCAGTCGTGCATCTGTACAATAAATGTCCAGTTGGTCCTCATGATTTCCTCCCAGCTGCACGTATCCTGGGCAGCACGTATCCTGTGAACCCCTCCATCCCACCTTACTGCTAAAGGACTTGTCCAGGTGTCTAAGAGCCCATGCAGATGAGGATACTCCATGCTCTACGTGCTAGGGCTTGCCTGACTCTCCCAGGTTTCTCTATGAAAGACATCTCCACATGTGGAAATCCTAAAGATACTTTTTTGACTGACTCTGAATACCTCAGTCACTAAACATTCTACTACGCTGAGATTTTACTGTTAGAAGACGATGTGTTCTCCAACGTGTATATTTTTAAGACTGCAAGCTTGAAATCTAAAGGTGACAGTACTTGACTAAAATGAATGCAAGTGTGCCAAGATGGTAATAACTTATAAAAATACACGTTACTTTTAATATCATAATAGTGTCAAGAAACAGGGCAGTTCTGTGTGAGCGTCATCCATTGGGAATCCAAATCGGGCCAGCATCCTCATTTCTCTTTCTAGTCACCAAATTATGAAAATGGGTATGGGGAGGTGGAAAGTCACAATGCATTCATTATTTCTTCATATCTTACCATCTCATCTTTTTTTCTTTTTAAATTCACTTTTGGAATAGTCTTGATCTAGGTGGATTATTTTTTGCCACTGTAGTAAACCTCTACCCTTCTTTTTTATATGTGCTCCTCAGAGGCAACTCTGAAGACTCCCCTTCCCTTTTAAAGTTGTATCTATGACATCGAAAAAATGTTTTGTTTTATTTTCTTAATAATCAATGACCAATTTTGCACACGAATTCCTTAGGCCTAACCTTTAATGGTCTTTAAAAATAAGCATATATGTTATAAGCAAACTAGAAGGCTGTAAATTAAAACCAAAGAATATCTTAAAAGAGTTTTCTTTTAAAACCAAGTCTGCATGATTAAATGATAAAAATTACTTGTCCTATGTCTACAGAAGAAAACGAGAGTTTGAATGTTTTTGAAATTAACATTTCAGTACTGCCATCTGTAAATGGTAATCCTGGGTATGCCATCAATTTCCCTTTAGTATGTTCATGGATCATTACTGTACAAAATGAGAGAGAGAGATTGTGGTAATAGCTTTTATAGCTGAAACAAGGAAATAGGTTACTACTGGAGCACTCCCGTAAAGCTGGCGGTTACGCTGGCAATTGTTACTGATATCTTTTCCACAAGCTAATCGTGTTCGCATACCCTCTACACAATACCAGGCAAATGCCCCATTGCTTTCTGGTAACCCAACTCTAAAAGGTCCAAGGAGCCAATATGGAGTTATAAAAATATGTAAAAATAATAAACACTGGTTTTCATCAGTGTTTCCCTCACTGGGTTTAGTGTTCATTAATAAAATACTAGTACTGAGATGAAAAAATATGTTACTTAAAACACATTTTGGATGGGCGCAGTGGCTCACGCCTGTAATCCCAGCACTTTGGGAGGCCGAGGTGGGCAGATTACTTGAGGCCAGGAGTTCGAGACCAGCCTGGCGAACATAGCGAAACCCCATCTCTACTAAAACTACAAAAAAATTATCTGGGTATCGTGGCATGCACCTGCAGTCCCAGCTGCTCAGGAGGCTGAGGCACGGGAATCGCTTGAACTCGGGAGGTGGAGGTAGCAGTAAGCTAAGATCGTGGCCACTCCACTCCAGCCTGAGTGACAGAGCCAGACTGTCTCAAAAAAACCACAAAAACCAAAAACGCATTTTAAGGATTCCAAGATCAAATAAAGTTGTGAAACTCTCAATTAAGAAAAGTAAAACAGATTCAAAAAGCTAAACAAGCCCCAAGCAGGATAAACCTCAACAAGAAATAGAAAACCCCAACAAGACACAATCAATTTCTTGAAAATCAGTGACAAACTCTTAAAAGTGGCCAGAAAAAAAAGCCAAAAGTTATATCCAGAGGAAAAATTATACTAAAAACTGCAAACTTCTTGTCAAAAGCTATGCAAGGCAGAAGACAATGAAATCTTTAAAGAACTGAGAGGATGTATCAATGCAAAATTCTACACCCAGATGAAATATCTTTCAAAAAATGACGGCAAAATAAGGAGTTTACCAAACAAAAGCAGAGAGAATTCACTGCCTGTAGGCCTGCATTACAAGACAGACTGAAGGGATTCCATGAAGGGGAAGACAAACTTCAGCTGGAAAATGCGGATTCCCACAAAGAAACGATGAAGTGGCAGAAATAGTAAATATAAACATAAAAATATTTTATTCTCTTTAAAAGAATTATTTTCCATGTAATTGACTTCTTAGTACAAAATTAGTAACGATGTATTATGGCGTTTGTAACAGGTATAGAAGTAAAATGTACGGCAAATGTAGCACAAAGAACTAAGAATGGAAGGACAATGAGAGCACATTGTTGTAAGGCTCTCATATGTGAAGTAAAATATCTTTCAAACATAGATTGTGATAAGGTTAAACATGAAAACTGTCAACACTAGAGCAACACCCTAAAAAATAAAGCAATGAGTTATTGCCAATAAGCTTGCTGAAAAGTATAGTCACGAAAAAGCCCCAATTTATGCAAAAGCACACAGGAACAGAGGAACAAGGAAACACAGAGTAAGTGGCACAAAGAGAAAACAAAGAGCAAGTGGTAAATGGTATAACCACTCCAGCGAAAAGGCTGAGACAGGGACAGCAGACACTGTGGGCTACTGCTGGGTGAAGAGTGCGAGGAGGGAGAGGAACAAAGATAACTACTGGGTACTAGGCTGAATACTGGGGTGACAAAATAATCTGTACAACAAACCCCTCATGACACGAGTTTACCTATATAACAAACCTGCACATGTACCCCGGAACCTAAAAGCTCAATAATAAAATAAAAATAAAAGCAAAATAAATAAGAGGCCGAGATTGTGAAACTGGACTTAAAAAGCCAGAGTCTTCTCTATGCTGTCTATAACAAACCTACTACTTTGAATACACGTATATGCTGTTACTGAATATATGTATATATATTATCCATATATCTCATATATGTTATATATTGATTATATGTTGTTGATATATAGCCTTTGAAAATATGAACAGTCACCCCTCTGTATCCACAAATTCTGTATCTAAGGATTGAAAATATTTTTAAGGCCAGGTGTGGTGGCTCACACCTCTAATCCCAGCACTGTGGGAGGCCAAGGCGGGAGGACTGCTTGAGGCCAGGAGTTCGAGACCATCCTGGGCAACATGGTAAAACCCAGTCTCTACAAAAAATACAAAACTTAGCTGGGCGTGGTGGCACACGACTGTAATCCCAGCTACTTGGGAGGCTGAGCAGGAGAATTGTTTGAATCCAGGAGGCAGAGGTTGCAGTGAGCCGAGATCACGCCATTGCACTCCAAGCCTGGGCAACAGAGCAAGACTCTGTCTCCAAAAAAAAAAAAAGTCCAACTCTTCTGAGTCCTTCAATATGTGAAGCTGGACCGACTAGCCTTGTCAGTTTGGAAATGATATATATATATTTTTAAGTTGCTATTAAAATTATAGAAGTAACACATGTTTATTGAGGAAATTTTAACTGGTTCTCAAGCAGATGTGATTTTGCCCCCCAGGGGACATTGGACAATGTCTGGAGACACTTATGTGGTCACCATAAGGAGAGGCTGCTGCTGGCATCCAGCGGGGGATGCCCAGGGATGCAGCTGAACCTCCTGCAGTGCACAGGATGGACCTCCCACAGATAGTTCTCCAGCCCCACATTTCAACAGTGCCACAGTTAGGAAACCCTAATGTAAAAGGAAAACATTAAAAATCTTCTCTTTCCAAGTCCTCTCAGTCTTAATGCACAGGCAGCCTCTGCTCTAAGCTTCTTCCACAAGTTCAGTACAGGTGTATTCTTAATTTTAACACAAACATAGCATCTTTTAATTGAGTCATGAGAACCACATATCAACTGTTTTCATTCCTAACATTCTTGAACAGCAAGGCTGGTTATGCATCTTCTAAATGCAGCAACTCCTCACTTTCCCATTCAGAAATAAAGAGTCTATTTAATATTATGTCCATTATATAATTGAACCATGCCCAGCTCATTTTTTTTTTGTATTTTTAGTAGAGACGGGATTTCACCGTGTTGGCCAGGATGGTCTCGATCTCCTGACCTCGTGATCCGCCCGCCTCGGCCTCCCAAAGTGCTGGGATTACAGAATTGAGCCACCGCACCTGGCCAATTTTTGGATTTTCTATGATACATTTTTCCGGATTCAGATACGTCTTGGCTATAGTTAGTCCACAGTGTCTAAACAATATTGTAGTTGAAACAAAAATGAGTTATCACAGGGTTTTGCTTTTCACTCACATGTACATCTCGCTCATTATGTAAAATTCAGATTCATAGATTCTTAGGTCAACACTTACTATCTTATTTATAGATGAGGAGACCGAGCTCCATGAAGACCAAGTGGGTCAGTCATCCCTCTCACCAAGAAAGCAACAGAGTGCATGGTTAGATGAGTGAATGAATTTCACTTTTGATCTGTGGAATTCAGTTACCTTTTTGAGAATGAAACCTGTGTAATTCCTAGAAACCCTAATTACTGTCAAAATCCGCACATTATTGGTGGATCCTGCCTTCAATATGTAAATACTTCCCTAGTTGCACTACAGCTACCGGAAACTTGCAAAACAACTAGCAACAATATTCCTAATATAAATGACTACAGAATCCTAGTTAAATATATACAATGCTTTTTAAAAAGTGTGGAACCTTACATCAGGCCTAATTTTGTGTGACTACAGTTGCTGAATAGGAATATTTTTCAATTCATAAAATAAACATTGCCACCCTTGTAAGAATTCTGATTCCTCAGTACCCTTTCTTGCTATGCGACACTGACTAAGACTCAAGGTCTGGGTGACATTTGATCCCCTAAAAACCAGGGCCCAGAAAGACATGCAGTTTGGCTCTCTCTGACACGATGGCTAAATAGTGAAGTTTTCTTCTATCTGGCTTTTATGTGCCTGAATAGCCATGATGCTGCTGTACGCTCATGGACCATGGCCACAAAAAGGCAGTTTAGAGCATGAAATCATTGGGAAAGCAAACACTTCAGGCATTTCACTTGAAGCAAAACCAAGAAATCTACTGTTTCATTAAAAACCACTTCTACCACGATGAAGCACTTGGACACAAACCCCGCGAGGCAGGCAGGTATTACTGACCTCTGTAAACTAACGGCACAGGCCATGGAAGGACAGTACACCGCATGGAGTGTCAGCCAGTGCAGGGCCTTGCATTGCCTTTGTCAAAAAGACTTCTGTGTCTACTATCAGAAAGGATGACTGAATCTCAAAACAGAAAAGGAGAGCTCACCATTTAAAACATTTCCAACAGTCAAATATCTTTGCTGACTGGTGATCAGAATTTCCACACTACTAGGGGACTCTGATGGTCCCCTTTGACTTTAGTGTCTGGGCATGGGATGCTGAGGTCACAAAAAACATATGGAATCTCATCTTACCAGATCAGGAATATGTATGTCCAAGGTATCGTGGTACAAAGAGACACATGCAACATGTGCGTCATGCTTCGTGTTACATGAGTTTAGTCTTCCCTAACACTCTGGCCCCCACTGCATCACCGTCCCCTGACATCTCAAAGACGAGAAGACCTTTCACTACATTGCCAGGGAGACTGGAATCTAGGAATGATCCCAGGTGGTCTGACCCTAAGTCCCATCAGCTTCCCATTACACCACATGACTTATCTTAAAATAAAAAATAAAAACAACCAAAAAAAAGGAACTCATTCTTCTACTAGTTTGCATTTTCTTTTCTGTTTTTGTTTTTTGTTGTTGTTGTTGCTGCTGTTTGTTTGTTTGTTTTTTTTGAGACAAAGTCTCACTCTGTTGCCCAGGCTGGAATGCAGTGGCATGATCTCGGCTCACTGCAACCTCTGCTCCCTGGGTTCAAGTGATTCTCCTGCCTCAGCCTCCCGAGTAGCTGGGATTACAGGCACCCGCCACCTTGCCCAGCTAATGTTTTGTATTTTTAGTAGAGAAGGGGTTTCACCAGCTTGGTCAGGCTAGTCTCGAACTCCTGACTTCGTGATCTACCTGCCTCAGTCTCCCAAAGTGCTGGGATTACAGGCGTGAGTCCCCGCACCTGGCCTAGTTTGCATTTTCATTTACCTTACCTATATCTTGTTTGCACAACTCAACCACACTGTACTCATACCTAGTGTAAGCCATCTTTCTCTTCTCCGGATTTCAGTATGGCCTTGTTTTCCAAACATTACACGCTACCAGTGCAAGCTAGCAAACTCTGAGAAGTAGCACGATCCTGGAGTGAGGCTGTCCTCAGCTAAATCCCAGAATTTCGTGCTGAGGACTCCATGTCCCCCAGTCAATAACTTAACCTCTCTGTGCCACTAAGTGAGCACAATGCTTTATAGTTACACTGTATGAATTTACATATTCAAATATAGGTAAAGCCATACATGTAGGCTTGTAAAAAAAACAATACAATCACACAGTGGGAATAGCTACACTCACTGGTCACTGGAATGCTGTTGTGTTCCTTTTGTTCTATTAATATTCTCAGACCTTAAAAGCAACCATAAAAGCGAGATGAAACTTTTATGTATTTTTACCACAATTAAACACATAAAAATTTAAAAACCAAGATGAACCTGCAGACGTTTTCACCAGTCCCTCCCAAAAGGATAAATTTGAGCCATTTCTTTAAAAGGAACTTAAAATAGTCATACAAGTAAAAGTATCAAGTGAGTGAAGCTGTAGTTTCAAATGGAACATAATATTTATCTGTGGCTTTCTTAAATGGAAACATATTACTTGGTTCTCAAACTGAATTTTTTTAAATGAGCAAGTGTGTTTGAGAAAGGAAAAACGAAAAAGGTCAGATGAGAAAAAAATTCAGACTAGATTGAGCTCTAGCAGATGTTAAAATTCTTAATTTTTTTTTGTAAAGAGAACATTAAAATATGTTAGCAGCGTCCATATCTAAGTAGCATTGTTCTTGCCACATTTAGTTATATGCATACCTTATTTAACAACATCTTCATATTTCCCAAATCCCGCCTTTCTTTTCTACTATTCCCACTTTACTAGTCTAATAGAAAACAGGCTGCTTCTTCATGCAAATATCACTTCAAACACAATTTTCAAAAGAGAAAACACGATGCCCCATTTCCTACAAAACCCAAATACAAGAAAAATAGAATTTAAGTCTGCTTCCTGGTTTAAACATAACCTGATTTGTATTGAGCCTGTTCAAATTTATCTCAGGTCCTAAGATCACCCTCATGAATAAAATAAAATAATAGGTTAAATGTAAATTATATAGGTACCCACAGTAGAGTTGGGTGTGTATATTAAGAAGTTCTGAGGGTGACATTCCTGACAACAAATTAAACACTATGAACCAAGTGTTGCCCTTAAATGATATGTTGAAGATGTCCTTTAAATGAAAGAAGCTAATGGAGAAAACGGATGCTATGTGAATTTCACTTTTAACAAGTCACATTCAGCCCTCACTGCAGAGAACAGCTCTTTGCAAAAACAACAACTTGAAAACACTGCAGTTATGACATTTACATGACTTTACAGAAATATCACAGATTAAAAATAGAAGACTGCCTCTTAGTTGGCTATAAACCTTGTCCCAAAAAAGTGTATGAAAAAAAGAACAATTTTGAGAAGTCTTCCCCAGTTTGGTTCCTCCACTACACAGAAACTTATCTCCTAGTCAATGGGAATAGATAGTTCCTTAAAAGGCATGATAGGAAGCCACACTTTGGAATTACAAACAGGAAAAGAAATGTACCTGAAATAAGCAAGATGCAAATGGGTTGGAGTTTTTACACTTTGCATCTTCTACTGAAGAAAATGCCCCCTGCAGGCTTAAGCAACTGGGATTGGTGCTTACATGCAAAAAAGTGAGAAATAATGTGTAGGATGGTGTGATTAATTAGGTGGACAGCTTGATGCACCTACTCAGACCCTTGGAAAAGCCCATGGAATTGGGCAGAGCAGTCGACAGATGTAAGCTTTGTCGGACTCCTTACCATTTTAACCAGGTTTGCAAATGTGTTTTTTGTTTGTTTGTTTGTTTGTTTGAGACAGGGTCTCACTCTGTTGCCTAGGCTGGAGTGCAGTGGTGCAATCACGGCTCACTGCAGCCTCTATCTCCCAAGCTCAAGTGATCCTGTCACCTCAGCCTCCCAAGTAGCTGGGACTGCAAGCATGCACCACTATGCCCCGCTAATTTTTGTACTTTTTGTAGAAGCAGGGTTTCGCCATGTTGCCTAGGCTGGTCTCGAACTTGTGGGCTCAAACGATCCTCTCACTTCAGCCTCCCAAAATGCTGGGATTACAGGCATGAGCCACCATGCCAGGCCTGCAAATTTGTTCTTGAAGGGCCATAGCAAATCCCACTCCATGGGCCACACAGAGTCTGTTCCATAGACAACAGACAATGGGTATAGCCGTGTTCCAATGAAACTTCAACTATGTAAAGTGAAATCTGAATTCCATTGAATTTTCATGGATAATGACATATTATCCTTCATTTTTTTTAGCCATCTAAAAATATTAAAAATATCCTTAGCATGTTGCCTGTACAGAATTAGCAGGGCTAAATTTGGCTTGCAGGATATATTGGGTTAACCTTTGCATCAAATCATAGGAGTCACGGTCGGACCCTACCTTTATCACATCTCACAAAAACTTAAACCCCCATAAAAACAGTATGGCAGGCCCTCAAAAGAGTAAACAGAATGACCATGTGATCCAGCAAGTCCACTTCTAGGTATATGCAGAGGAAATGGAAGCAGAGACTCAGACACTTGTTCCTCAATGTTCACAGCAGCATTATTCACAATAGCCAAAAGGCGGAAGCAACCCAAATGCCTATGAACAGATGAGGGGATAAACGACATGCTGTTTATATGAACAATGACATATTTGGCCTTTAAATGGAATGAAATTCTGTCCAGGTGCAGTGGCACACGCCTGTAATCCCAGCACTTTGGGAGGCCAAGGTGCACAGATCACTTGAGACCAGGAGTTCTAGACCAGCCTGGCCAACATGGCGAAACCCCATCTCTACTAAAAATACAAAAAACAAACAAACAAAAAACAGAAAAAATTAACCGGGTGTGGTGATGCGCATCTGTAATCCCAGCTACTCGGGAGGCTGAGGCAGGAGAATTGCTTGAACCTGAGAGGCGGAGGCTGCACTAAGCTGAAACTGTACCACTATACTCCAACCTGGGCGACAGAGCGAGACTTGGTTTCAAAAACAAAAAGAGAATGAAATTCTGACACAGCTGTGTGAACCTTGAAGACACTACACTAAGTGAAATATGCCCAACGTGAAAGGACAATTAATGTATGATTCCACTATATGAAGTCACCAGAGTAAGCAAAACAAGAGCTAGAAAGTAGGACGGTGGTTTTCGCGGGGCGTGGAGAGGGGGATGGAGAATCAATACAGGAAGATGAAGTTCCGGAGGTGGACGGTGACTGTACTTAACGCCACTGAACTGTATGCTTAAAATGGTAAATGTAATGTTATGTGCATTTTATCACAAACAAAATTGCAATGAAATTGAAACTTCAAAGCACATATGTCTTCCAAAGACCCCTCTGTTGGTTAAAGAAAAAATCAGAAACATCAAAATGGTTATGAGAGTGAAAATGAGCATCAACCAGTTTGTTTTCAAACTAGCAAGTCAAGAATATATTAAGCCAGATTCAAATTCTTAACTAAAATTAAAAATGTACAGGACCAAGTTCTTTTCAGATTCAAAAATGTCATTCTGATATACTTCCCAGTATAGTTGTGGCCTTTCCTAGAAACAGTCTCAGAATCTTGATAGTTTCTGGAACATCTGAATGTTCGTCAAACTTAGAAATTCTCAGACCAGCTTTCATCCCTGGAGAACTGAGCTACGTGGCAGCAGAAGGGCACGCTTCGGTTCACTAAATTTGTATTAATCTGTGTCGTTGGGAAATGGGCTGGGTGTTCTTGTTAAACCAAGGTTAATCACAAAATTCATTCAAAAAATTAACAAATGATGCTGTTATACGATGTTCAGGACTGTGCTTGTGGTTGTTAGCAAAAACTTCAAAAGTCTAAGAAAAACAACAGGTATCAGGTCTAATTTAGCTGAGTGCATCATTTCTCTCTACCTCAGATGAAAACTGCAGAGTCAGAAAAAAAAGGAGAGGGATAGAATTTAAGCAGAACTCCTAGTCTAGGCCATCTCCCTTATTTTAAAAAGGTGGGGAGTCAGTGAGAATAAGACAGTGATATTAATGTATATTCTCTGCAGAAGTCTCCAGATGGCTGGTTCCCTATATTCTTATCTCCTAAGAGGCTCCAAGTCCCTGTGAAAATGGAAGGAGGTATTAAATGATTTTGGAAGTGCTTTGGGCACCCTGAGTTTCTGAAAGGCATCTTCCTGACCTTTGAGTGCCCCTCGCTGACTACACCGCCATCTGTCTCTCCAGTGAATGAATCTGGTTTCCAGGTCTACATCCCAGATGTCTCCAGCCCCCGCCCTCCATAGCTCCTCACTTATCCCTGCATGCACTGCATGACTTGGCCACTTGAAGGTCCAACCAGCATCTCAAATGCGACACGCCCACAGTGGAGACCTCCACCCACCCAACCATGGCATCTCATCTCTCTTGCAGCCTGTGGTCTCCATAAGTCACACCTCCCTCCCACTCCCTGCTCACATGCCACACCTTCACTCCCCTGCCAGGACACACGCATGTCCACTGACGTTCTGCACTGAAGAGTGTCCCGAATCTGTTCTCTCCCCTTCTTGGCTCCACTGAGCTATGCTAGTGGAAGGTGAGGTTATCTCCCTGCCTGGGACCCAGTTGGAGTCATCACAGTCTGTCCCTCAGCCAGCAGCCAGTCACTGGTTAGTGTGGTGGGAAGCTGCTGCGGGGTTTCAGGTCCACACTCATCCTCTTAGTATTATGGCCTGCAAAGCACTGTAGGGTTTGCTCACCGTGCACACCTCTGACCTCAGCTCTGTTGGTCACTCGCTCCACCATGCTGGCCTGGCCTGTGTCTTCCCTCGGGCTCCTGGGTGCCTGGCCTTCGCATGTGCTGGCCTCTCTACCTGAAACTCTCTTCTCCTGGCTCTTCCGGCTGCATCTTACACACTTTAGTTCATCCATCTCTTCCTCACAGAAGCCTTCTTACCTCTAATGTGGAATCCCCTCCAACCCATGTCACCTTGTTCATCTCTGTCACAGGATGTGTTACTGTCATCAAATTATTTTGTTTCTTGTTCCTCTGTTTGCTATAGGTCTCCCAAATAACAGGCAAGCTCCATCAGGGCAGGGGCCTCTGCAGTCACAGCACTTAGCTTGGAGGGTGCCTGACTCAGGAAAGAAATTTAATAAACAGCTAGGTAAGTATGAGTTCCCGGATAAATATACAAACTTAAGAAAGTTCAGAACTCAAGAGCCTGTAGTGGACAGCACAACCCCATGGAACACTGCATTTTCCTTCATCAGGACTCACAGCATCTCTAGGTCTTGCGGAGTTTTTACAACGAGCATGAACACCAACCGTAAAGTGGATGGTGAAGTAGAAGCCACATGGTACCACATCCCTCTCAACTTACATGGGTAGAGCAGATGGGCTTGCTGTGGCAGCCACTGTCCCCATTTTGCCTACATTGAAGAGATTAATAGCATCATAATGTAGAGCTTACAACTGAGTTAGTCTGACACACAGGCAATTACTAGACTTCACACATTACTGGGAGGTCTAACAATAAAAAGATAAATGGCAACTAGTTCTTGTAAAGGCATCTGCCTGTTTCCCACCAGACACTGATTTACGTGTGCACGGCAGCAGGGAGCAAATCTGAGGCAGCTCAGGCGGGTGACGTGGCACTGGAGAAGAAACTGAAGGACAGACACCCAAGCATGAGGATGCAAGCTCACAGCTGGAAGGTGGCACTCCGGGCCACACCTGCACCTCTGTCCCCATTGCTGCCTACACCATCTCCCAAAGCTGATCCAAGTCTGCTCCCAGTCCCATTTCAGTCACTGTCCTCACTATTGTAACTACAAACTTTAAATATTACACAGACAGATGAAGTATGAGTACACACAGGGTCACAGCCTTTTTTCAAAATGAAAATAACATAGAATGTATGAGAGACAGGGTAAGTGTGAATCAGTTTTTACAAATGCCTTAAGGATAGGTGTGGGCAGCAAGACCGGGAAGGTAGAGAGAGGAGGTATAAATCTAGAGAGATGTACAGTGAGAGGTCTATGCAGCTTTGCTTAAGTTAACTGGAAACTGGAAGCCAGGATGGATGCACCCCGGGTGTGGACAGTGCCGGGATCACTGGGGGATTCCAGGCTGTGCGCCATCCTCAGAGCAGAGGCCTGGGCTGGCCCACAAAGTATTGGCAGATGACTGCATATTTGCATGCTTTCACTTCAAACACACACACACAAAGTAAGACGTGTAGGTATCAGTTTTTATGATTCCCAGTCAGCTTTTACTGACTTTTTCAATTAACACCAATGCTCAGGTCAGACTTGGGCGAGGCGGGGGTGGGGGTGGGGGGGAGGTCCCACTATCCTTTCATAGAAAACTCAAGTTACATTTGTGTGATGCTTATCTGTTTAGAATGTACATAAATCCATAAGCCATATGGGCTTACATCATGAGTTTCTAAACAGTTAACAGTGATCACTCATATTCTAGAGTCCTGAGAAAGCCCAAGGTTA
This sequence comes from Chlorocebus sabaeus, assembly GCF_047675955.1. NCBI lineage: Eukaryota > Metazoa > Chordata > Mammalia > Primates > Cercopithecidae > Chlorocebus > Chlorocebus sabaeus. The sequence goes on from NC_132933.1 coordinate 143,337,692, forward strand.
AATGTCTATCACTTTAAAAATGTCAAATGAACGCAAGAAAATCACTACTGTACACCAAACACCCCCAATGCTTTGAAGACCCTTCATGAAATTCAGGCATCTAAACTCCAAACCTACAACATGCCTTATTGAAGAGTATTTACTACAACCAGCATCTCAATATTACCAAGGAATATAAAGTGGAACTCTGGAAATAATACTCCATTCCACTGACTAGATAATAAAAATTCATTTATGCGCATAGTTTTTTCTTAGATATAGACAAAGTGAGATAGATCGATGAAATGATAAATTTTTCAATAACATATATAATACTCAGAAAAATTCTATTTTATTTTATTTATTATTATTTTTTGAGACAGAGTCTCACTCTGTCGTACAGGCTGGAGTGCAGCGCCACGATCTTGGCTCACGGCAACCTCCGCCTCCCAGGTTCAAGCGATTCTTTTGCCTCAGCCTCCCAAGTAGCTGGGATTACAGGGGCACGCCCCATGCCCGGCTAATTTGTTTTGCATTTTTAGTAGAGACAGGGTTTTGCCATGTTGGCCAGGCTGATCGTGAACTCCTGACCTCAGGCGATCCACCTACCTCGGCCTCCCAAAGTGCTGGGATTACAGGCATGAGCCACTGTGCCCGGCCAGAAAATATTGTAAAAGTCCATCTAATACTGATCCTTTCATCTAGTTCCTCATCTACCTCTACCTTCAAGGATCAGTTTGAAACTTACCTCTTCCAGGCCGTGAAGTCAATCCTTCTTGATTCCAGGAGGCATGGCCTGATGATTTTCTCCTTGGGCTCCAGGGTATCATGCACGCAATGCTCTGAAAGAACCTACTTCAATGTGCTCTAGTGGTGTCTTTACATGTCGAACGCCACCTCCCAATGCAAGACTAACATCCTTATATTTGTATGCATTAGCCTATTTATTCCAGAGGTTCTCAACAGGCAATGAGATGCATGCTCCCCTCATGGCCTCCTGGGACATCTGGCAATATCTGGAGACATTTTCAGTTGCCCCAGCTAGGGGAGGGGGTGCTACTGGGATCTCCTGGGTCCTGGGATGCTGCTAAACATCCCACAGTGCACAAGACACCCCCACCACAAGCATCTTCCAGCTCCAGCTGACCACAGTGCAGAGGCTGAGCGGCCCATTCTATCCTCCTTACTGCCACAAGAATGTGTCTGTTCCCTCAAACTCAGTTTTCACTTTCTACACAAGTTTAATCTTTCTGGTTCCTCTCTTATCCAAAAGACGCCTTCGTGATACTGGCAGGAACTCAGCGTTGCTTATCCTTTCCGGCACTCCAAGGCTCTTAAGGGCATCACTGAAGGAAGTGTGATCCCATAGGCCAGCAGCCTAATGCATTAATGTTTCTGTTTTCTGAAGCTACTGTGTCATCCCCTCCACAAATAACCCTCATGTCCCCACTCTCTGGGTCTCCCCAGATCAATTCCCACTGAGAACAAATATACTCTCCTAAACTTTACTAGAATAAAACACTGTAGCTATGCCATTTGGTTATATTCATTAACAGGTGCGGTAACATTGCTATCGATATGCAGTAATTACTACACAAATGTGTACATATAAGAGCACCTTCTTCACCACAACGAACAGCACAGGTGCGGGTGATCTGAGTCAGAGATCTCAGTGAACCTGACTTTCTACTCTCACGAGGGCCTTTTCTACGTGGGCCTGCCCTGTTCTGCTCTCTGAGCGCTTCCAGAGAATGCTCTGTGGAGGGATGGTGGGCAAGGGGAGCAAATGAAAACCAAAATGATCAGAGACGCACAATGGGCTCAGGACTCATAAGGCATCTCTTCGAAATGCCGTGGCCCAACCATTAACACCATCTCGTAATGTCCACCACATCAACAACTAGCCTATTCAGCCAGAAATGAATGGGTTACGTTAAAAACACGGTGCCTTGGAGCTGTTCACACCATCTCATCATTCTCACTGGATTTCCAAGGCTCCAACTGGTGAACATGGTGTCATGTGGATGGAGTCCACATGGAAGGACTTACCGTATCTGATTCTGGGCCCCTGTGCACATCACGGGTAAAAAAGTTTACCGTAAGTGTAAGGAAATAATTCATCACAAAGCAGAATTTCCAAGGGCTGGGTCTGTCTGCATTTATCTCTTCTTAATTTCTATGGGGTGGACACCTCCATTTAACAGTATCATCTTCACCAAATGGAAATTCGCCTCACAGGACAACAGGAGGATTCAGAACCCATAGACTGGGAAAACACAGTGATTTACAAAGCTCCCTGGGAAGCAACAGACTGTAAAAGGCTTAGTAGTAATAAAGGTGTCCCATTTGTAGAAGTTTTAACAGCACCATCACTGTAGGAAAACACAGTGCAAATTTTCCTTATTGGGTCAGAATATGTTATTACAACAAAATCAGGGACTTCCTATTAATCAGCTCAATTCTCTAAACCACTATTCACTCCAACCTGCATGATTATAAGATTCTCAGTAGTTTTAAGTGAGTTCATGCCTAGGGAAAAGCATCACGCTTGCTAATTTCTACACAAACTCCAGGAGGAATCAGTTTCTCTGTACTGTCTTTTCATCGGCAAAGGTACACAAAAGAGTGGTTTTTTCTTTAGAAAAAAAAAATTTTTTTTTTCAACCAAGTACTTTATATAAAAGGAAATGTGGCTTTACATATTTCTCTAAAACAAGAATTTAAATAAACCCTAGTTTTCTAATTACATGGCTCAAAATTACAAACAAATGTTTCAAATATAATAACATTTAAAAATATTCAATAGTTTAGCACTTTTACTGTGTTTTTTTCTGGTGGGTGGGGGGTACACACAATTGTTACTATCTGCTCTTTGGCAAATACGCCAATCTGAAACAGGACACAATCTAATGCAAATACCAAAGTGATTTAATATGTTTTCATTCTTTGCATCATAATACCCAAAGTGTCATCCATGGGGTACATTTTTTTCCACTAGCATGTAAGATTTGTGCCTGGTCTGTTCACGGCTATCTTCCCTGTGTTTCACATAGTAGATGTTCAATAAATACTTGCTGGTTCATTGAATGTGTTATTGAAACACGACATGAATGCAAATGACTGAGGAACCTAAGTGCTCACCAAGAGCCTAATACGTGCAAATGTTCTGCAAGGTGCTACACAGCGAAGAAAGATTCACAGAGCTGGAAGACAAAGGCTTTCCCTGTGCAAAAAGCTCCCAAGATAAACAACATGCACTCCTGCTAAGACCATGTGAGATCATCTCTGGCCAAGGATGGGAAAGGGAGTGAAAATGCTCACAGTGAAAATCTTCACTGCTCCCTCTAATCATTAAAACACAGTTCAGAGTCCCATCTGCGGAAAAAGAAAGGCCTCTGGTTATGTGGCTAAAACTCAGCATCAGTAATGAGCAAGAGACACGATATACTCAAAGCTGGGCATGAAAGGTAGGACAGAGGCATCCTTTGTAGCAGCTATCAGTACACCATCTACAGCTCTGTTTTCCACAGCCTACAATTCTGCATGGAGTGTGTGATAGTCTGAGTAATACCAACTTTTCACCAGAATGAGGATGGGGACTAGGATGGAATCTCTTCGTCTATTGTTATCCCTTCTTCCCCTTTATCTTTTAATAACGAAATACTGAATTTTACATGGGTACTCAGACACAAGGCAAGACAATGCCGCGGTTCCCCATCATGAGGCAGCAGTTTAGGGAACAAGACGCCCCTCATCCTCACCTTGAAAGCTACAGAAAGTTGTATTCTAGGCCATCAGCTACCTGTTGATTTAGCTAACTCAACTTCCCACCTATCTTCTAAAAAGGTGAAAAGGTGCTAACCGACATCATATAACACAGGAGAAAAGGGGTAAAGCATTCGATCTATAGCTCTGAGTGATTTCCCGGTCAGGAACCCAGGTATTCCCAGAGTGCTTACACCCTAGCAATCCCAGAGTCCAGGTGACTGAGTATCACCGTCTACAGCTGCGAATGACATCCTGATCAGAAACCCAGGTATTGCCAGAATGCTCATACCCTAGCAATCCCAGGTGAACGAGGATCATCACTTGTAGTACCATTGTGTAAATTTACTTTTCTGGATGTAGAGCCAAATGTTAAGTTTCTGGAGCCCTGGGGTGTTTTCACCAAATAAACAAAGCTTGAAGTAAGCCCTTCATCAAAGTCTGCTTTTTGGCCAGTGTCAAAGGAGACAGCCCTGGGCTTAATTCCAGGCGCTGACTCTTACTAGTTTCCATAGTCATGGTGCAATTATTTCATCTGTTTCAGACCTTTTACCTTAAGTGTACAATGGGAATAATCATTTTTATCTCATGGGGATGCTGCCAGGATGAGAAAAACAGGATAGACTGAGGACTTGGCTCCCTTCCAAGCCAGAAGAGCCTTGACTTCTCTTGGCCAATTCATTTTTTTGTTTTGTTTTTTGTTTTGTCTTGCTCTGTCTCCCAGGCTAGAGTGCAGTGGCATGATCCTGGCTCACTGCAGCCTCAAATTCCTGGGCTCAATGATCCTCCAATCCAAGCCTCAGAAGTAGCCAGGACTACAGGTGTGTATCACCACATCTGGCTAATTAAAAAAAAAAAAAAAATTTGTAGAGATGGGGTCTTGCTGTGTTGCCCAGGCTGGTCTCAAATGACTGGCCTCAAGCAATCCTCCTGCCTCAGCCTCCCAAAGTGCTGAGATTACAGATGTGAGCCACCACACTTAGCCTCTTGATACACCCAAAGTGGGAGCTTGGAAAAGAGTTAAGATGAGGTCATCACATTTGAAGATGGCTCAACATTAAGGCTTACAAATCATCAGACTGACTTACTTGAGTGTTTGGAATGTCTGGTGTTGGGCTCAGGTCGGAATTTTATCATTAACTGTGAGCCTGTAATTTCAAACTCTCCTTCCTTTATTACATGACAACTGTGGTCTAGATCTGCACAACCCAACAGAAATCTAAGGCAAGCCTTACGTGTAATTTTAAATTAATTTTTTTTCTTTCTTTTTTTTTTTTTTTTTTGAGATGGAGTCTCACTCTGTCGCCCAAGCTGGAGTGCAGTGGTGCGATCTCAGCTCACTGCAACCTCTGCCTCCCGAGTTGAAGCTATTCTCCTGCCTCGGCCTCCCGAGTAGCTGGGACTACAAGCATGCCCCCACCATGCCCGGCTAACTTTTGTATTTTTAGTAGAGACAGGGTTTCACCACGTTGGCCAGGCTGGTCTTGAACTCCTGACCTCAGGTGATCCGCCTGCCTCGGCCTCTCAAAGTGCTGGGATTACAGGTGTGAGCCTGTAATTTAATTTAATTTGATTTTCTTGATATATTTTAATTTACTCAGTGTATCCAAAATAGTATCATTTCAACTTGTATTCTATTTAAAAAATTACTGAGATCTTTTACATTCCTTTTTCCTACTAAATTTCCCCAATCATCACAGTGTATGTATTTTATACTTTTACTATATCTCAATTCACAAGTTACATTTTCATTGGAAATACATGACTGGTAATATAGGTAATAAAATAGACCCTGGAAAATACAGATGCACATTCCCACATGGTTCCCAACATTCCAGTAACCAAGGAAGTGTTGCTTTTTAAATTTAAATTAATTAAAAGGAAATGAAATGGTAAGGTCTGTTCCTCAGTGACAGGAGCCACACCATTGGTGGGACGGGAGAGCGCTAGGCAGCTTGGCCACCAAGGAGAGTGTGCAGCAGCTGAAATTCTCCTATTGGAGTCTGCAGGGTGGAGGGGTAACAGGGACTATTCAGCCACACGATTCCTCTTTAAGTGGTCCACAAGCACATTTTCAAGTTATTGATCCACAGCATTTTTTTCTGGACTAATTCCGAACAGATTAATAACCGCAAACTATCCTAGTTTAAAACTCCCAGAAACAGTGTAACTTTCAGCTTAAAAATTATTTTTCACATTATGACTTGATTTTCATAATTTCAGAGAGACATAGGAGCTTGGGATCTCAGACATCACTGACCAAAGAACACACTGGATTTTGCAGACTTTGTACAAAAAAGAAAGAACATAAAAAATACCTTGCGGATAATTTTTAAAATAGGAATCGCTTGTAGAAATGATGCTATTTTGGATATGCTGGGTTAAATAAGATATATTATGGCATTATTATATATTAAAACAGGTATTGCAATATTAATACACAGTAAAATAGATGTTACAATACAAATTTCACCTGCTTCTTTGTACTCTTTTCCTGTGGCTGCTAGAAAAGTATAAATTCCATGTATGGCTCCCAATCTGTTGCTACTGGATAGAGCAAATCTAGCTGGCTTCCACAGTGCCCGCAGGCTCTACAATTTGTGGACTGTAGCTGGCAAGAGGAAGAAGCATATGGAGGCTTTCAGTTTTTTAGGCCACATGATTCTTCCTGTAATTGTATCTGCCGACAAATTTTTAATTATACGCCCATAACATCTTTTCTTTTTCCCCTGACCAGACCAGCGTGAAACAGATTAAAAATCACAAGTTGTTGTAGTTGAAGACTAGCCTTCTCTAGGAAACAAAAAGCGATTTTCTGTTTGAAGTTATTCTTGACAGAGTGATTTACTGTAGGTTCTGTGAGACACCTGACCAAGGTCCAGGCGAATGTTCGTGGGCTTCAGAACGCCCAGGCGATCGAAAGGCAGCTTGTGTCACTAGCCAACGCTCCGCCTTACACTTCGGTGGCCCTCTGTATCTCTCCATTTTGGGGCCGCTGACCTGGCAGGCTGCACGGAGGGTTACAAACTCATGGGGCTCCCCACAGAGCATCTGGGCAAGGATCCTGCCTGGCTGAGGTTCCCTCACTTATAAAATGGAGATGACCGTGCCAACACCTGTGCCACCCTCCCTAACAGACTGCCCTGAAGGACACAGGCAATGGTGCCACTGATGGGCTTTGTGGGCAACAGCACAGCACCACTCAAATCCCAGAGTGCTGCTAATTAAGACCAGGTGACCCCAAACAAAATGACTGAGCCAGGATTAGTCTTAGTCACTGCTGTTATTATTGTTATACTAAATCCCCTTTTAGACATGACTTCCTGACCCTTAAATTTTCAGCTGTCACTTTAAGATTTAATTAAGTCCTGCCCCTTACAAGCACTGGGGAATCAGCACTGGGGAATCCACGCCTACAGATGCTTGGGCAAACAGCACTGGGTGACTGCATGCATCTAATCTATGACAGCAAATCGAACACTCGACTGCCCTTGTTTTAGCAAGTGGAATATTACGGCCAGATAAGTTCTGTTTGGAACTAATTAAGAACCACCCATAAGAAAGGTGGGCATTAAGAAGAAGTCATTATTTTATGGGATGCAAATGATGCTGAATGAAGACAGAGTGTTTTGCTTGTATGTTTATTTCAGTCAGAGAATATCCGTTCTGTTTGTCCACAGCTTAAACTGGCAATGTGTGGGCACACACACGCCTGGCGACACTGAGTTCAGACTGAAAGTCATCCACCAGGAGCCACCCTCTGAAAGAAACTTGGCAGCATGAACGGCTGCTTCTCCATTCACAGTTTCCGTGCACACTGCACACTGTAGCACGAAGAGGACTCCTAGTCTGTAGGAGCAAAGTACTAAGAGAAAATGGAATCTTGAGCCCTGAAAGGAACCCAGTGTTAGAGAAATATGGCCATTTCTCCGAGGATTTGCTCAGTCTATTGAATTTGGCAGGAAATGATTCATTCAAGGCTTGGCTCAACTCCTACCTAGTCAATATACTTTTGAGGAAAAATACACAAACATCATTAAGAAGCTAAATCTGTTGTGCTGTAAAACGACAGATGCTCCAACCCAAAATTATCATAGCATTTGTTTTTAGCAACCTATCAATAATTTCTGAAACTTTTCCCTCTCTTTTCATTTGTTTTCATTTCAAAGTTTGAGAAGCTTTCTTTAGAGGGGGAAAAAAAACCCCCCAGAAACCATGCTTAAAACGAAAACTACAAAAGGAAGAACTGGAGTTGACATTAGGTAAGCTTTCTACCCGGGATGCCCTAAAGCAGTCAAAGGAGATACAGAAGCAGCAAAAGAATGGGAATTTGAAAAAGGACTTCACAGAAATATAGAAAACGATCCTCTCTTCATCCTGTGTGTATTTATAAGACAGCTCAGTGCTTCAAAGACAGCACACAGCTTGCCATATAATAGATACTCAATTAATTCATGTGAAAAATACAACAGATGTCACATACAGACACACGTTCACATGCATCCTTGGGAAACACTGAACTTTGGCTAATGATAAGTAGAAACAAATTAGTAAGCTTGCCAATTTATAATAACATTAAAAATAATCTGTTATTGGCTAACATAAGAATCTGTGCTTTTCCTACAACTGTCATTCTATAAAGTTTGATCAGCACACCAGGAAACAGGAGAGCAGCCTCAACATGCTCTTGTAACACCCCAACACATCAGCAGTCCCAACTGCAGTACACAACCAGGGCCCTTCAGGAGAGAGTGGTACAGTCAACAACAGAAGTGCCCTGGTATGCTCCATCTCGGAAAATCAATCTGCTAGCTTGTTCTTGCTTTCTGGACTTAGCTCTTGTTTCATATGCAACTCTTAACATGAAGATGCACGGTTTGGCTCAGGTCAGGAGGCTAATGGACCAGCAAACATCAGAAATGGCCCCTTCAGCTGAAACTCCAACACAGCAATCCTTAAAATAACTGGGATTCAAGAGAAACTCACAAAGTGCAATATTGGAAAGAACCTGAGATACACCTTTCAAAGCGGCTTAGGTCTAATACATGGAAAAAGAAATGCAAATAGCTGACAAATGTGATCAAATATTCCACCTCATTAGGAATTAAAGAAACGCAAGGGGAAAAAAAAAAGATGTCATGCATTCCCGGCTCAGCTGACCATGTTCACATGAAGTGCTGGAGAGGCCTGTGCCCCAGCCCCTCCACCTACCCCCCGTCCCTCCTCACTGCCATGCAACCCGCACCACCTCTCAGGAAAGCAATATGGTAATGGGTCTCAAGAGCCCTCCAGTTCTACTTCCAGCAATCTATCCTAAAGGAAAATGGAAGCAATCAAAATCTCCAGCAACACATGTGATCTAGATGATGGAACATGTACTTGATGAAAGAGATGCATACAAACATTTTCAATCGATGTTGCTGGATGATCAAATGCTTACTACAAAGCTCAGAGTACAGCAGGACACACACACACACACACCTGGAAGAAAACACACCAAAATGCTGGGGCAAAACTTCTAGGGGTGGGTTTATAGATGTTTTTCTTTTCATGCTTAATTTTATTTTTTAAAACTGCTTACAGCATATTAATTTTCATAATTGGAAAAGGATTATGAAAACCCTGGCAAGCAAAGACTAATGCTTCCTCTGGTGGGTATTCATCAGATTACACAATAGTTGTTTACCTACTGACTTTTCTTCTAAGAACGTTTAAGACGGTTCTCCTTATGCAGTGTGATGTGCTGAGGAAGTTCTTTTCTCCCCTAGGTATGCACTGATCAACCCCCGTCCAGTCACCTTTTTGTATTTTTATGATGCTAAAGTTTATAAACACAACATTAAATATTTATAGCTGATATTTGCTGCTTCTAAAAACACTCAGAGGAGAAACTCTCTTAGGAAGGCCTCCACTTAACCTGGCTGAACTGACCAAGGTGGGCAGCTGCCCGCTGAGCTTCCCCTGCAATCTCCCGCCTGAGCTGCCTACCTGAGTCTGAAACACCCAAACTGCTGACTGCCTCAAATTCGCTTATGTCAGTTGGCCTCGTTATTGCATTTATGAAAAGTAATTAAATATTATATAAAATGGTGAACTAGGAGTACCCCCAAATTATTTTTTCTACAAAAACCACTTTGACTGCTTTTTAACAGACTTAACCAAGACAGATCGCCTCAACGGATCTGGGAAAAGGAAAAAAAAAAATCCTAGATAGATTCTCTACCGAGATGGTTTCGTAAATCTCTTTAAATTCCCACTCCACGTCAAAGAGACAAACATTGTAGAGGCTACACCATCGAGAATGGGGAAAGCTGACTCCAAACTAGGAATAAAGTATCCCCATCCCAAGAAAAATCCTATTCCCTCTATCAAGAGATGGGTGAATAGATCTGCACTGATATATTTTAACACAAAACCGAAATAAACAACCTCCGGGAAGAGACGCTTAACACCCCTCCTCCACTCGAGTGGGGAATTTGAAAGAATACCGCATGGAAAGGGAAAAACATTAATTGAAACCCAACACCCATGACCTTAACCAAGTGGTCAAGGTCAACAGCAACAGTGATGAGTCGGGTTGATAGTACCTACCCTTGATACGATGTGGTGAGAAGGGCGCTTCACCTCTGGGGTCTTCTTCCTCAAAACCTACCACCCCAGTCCAATCATGTGAAAAACACTGAACAAGCCCAAACTGAAAAGCATTCTTGGCCAGGGACATGGCTCATGCCCGTAATCCTAGCACTCCGGGAGTCCAAGGCAGGAGGATCAGTTAGTTTGAGAATGGCCTGGACAACACAGTGACACCCTGTCTCTAAAAAAATTGGGGGAAAAAAAAAAAAATTCCAGGCAAGGTGATGTGCGCCTGTGGCCCCAGCTACTTGAGCGGCTGAGGTGGGAGGACCGCTTGAGCCCAGGAGGTTGAGGCTGTAGTGAGCTATGATAACACCACTGCACTCCAGCCTGGGTGACAGAGTGAAGACCTCATCTTAAATAAATAAATAAATAAATAAATAAATAAATAAATAAATTTTAAAAAATAAAAGGAACAAAGAAAAAAGAAAAGCCATCGTCTTTCATACTCTACTTCCATTTTCAGCTGTTTTCTCCCTTGGGAAATTTTGGTTGCCCATCTCAGCTGGACCTGGAAAGCAGGGAAGGTGAGAACTCTCCAGGGAAGAATTAAAGCAAGAAGTGGGAGTGCCATCCAAGCCTCAGGTCTCAGGGCCAGGGCCACGAGCTGAGAAGACCGAAACACACTGGTGCCACTAAGCTTCATGCCAAAGCAACTGGCAAGCGTGAGACTGGCAACTCCAACGCTAGAACTCAGCCATGTAGCTGGAGGCTTTGGACCCTGGGGGCCCCAGTGGGCTCTGCCTTATTTCCAGGCGATGTAAGTGCCGGGGTGAGGCGGTGCCAGCACCAGCACTGCCTCATCCCACTGGACTTCTGCCTTGTCTAGAAAACGTAAGGGCTACAAGTGAATCTCAAAGATTCTCTCCCAATTCTAAAATCTTAGGAACCTGTGAAATGTCCGGTAAGTCAGGCCGAGCGTCCAGAACTGGCACTCACGAGGCTCATTTGTTCAAACCTCATGGGCCTCAAATCCCTGTTGAGAAAGCTGTTTGCCCTTAGGACTGTGCTCTGTCTTTACCGCCCTGACTGCAGGGCCCAATATCTGCCCGATGAATGAGTGGACAGACGATCTTAGTGCTGTGAGAGCCAAGAGCGACAAAGGGGCTGAAATCCTGAGTAAAAGGGAAAATTCTGTAAACGTTGTGAACATTTGTTTGGAGAAAAAATTCTCAATAATTTTTGAAGCTAACTTTGCACAGAAGACTGTAGTGGGTTATTCAATTGTTTTGTTCTTTTGAAAGGGAAAGGCCGACATTTCCTATATGTCTTGAGGCAGGAGCACGGAGACAGCAGCAGTTCTGAAGTTAACTGGAAGATTAACACAAATTTATGGTGCAGGTGGGAGCTGAGGAGGCTTGTCCATTAGGGGCTCAGGAACTGTCTGCATTTGATTGCAGGGAAAACTGTTTTTCTGTTCAAAAAAACAATTAAGAACAAAAAAAAATAGGTATGTGATTCTTTATTATTTATTTTTGGGACACGGTCTTGCTCTGTCCCCTAGGCTGGAGTGCAGTGATGCCATCATGGCTCACTGCAGCCTCTACCTTCTGGGCCCAAGTGATTCTCCCACCTCAGCCGCCCAAGTTCCAGGAGCTACGGGCATGTGCCACTACACCTGGCTAATGTTTGTGTTTTTGTAGAGACAGAGTCTCACTATGTTGCCCAGGCTACAGTAGTAATACTTTCTAATGAACTGACTGCTAAGCTGTTGAGAGTCTCCATTTGTGGGCTCTGATGGCTCCAAAGATAGACCATGAACATAGCTAAATTAACAAGTAATTTTCCTAGCATTTTCTGATAGATGACTATGGACTCAAAAGGAGTTATTCTCTGACCAAGGTGTCCACCCATGGGTGTAAAAGACAAGGAGGGACATACATGATAGGCAGCTTCTCAGATGGTGCCCGTGAGCCCTGGCATTCACACTCCAGTACAGGCCTGTCCCACATTTACCAGGTTGATCCACAGGACCAAGAGAATTGCTGCACATGACGATGCATCACTTCTGCTGCAGCCACACCCTAAGTGAGCTTGGAATTGACCCTCCAGCCCCACACAAGGTCTCAAAGGCTGCAGCACAGGCTGCAACCTCACGAGAGACCCTGAGCCAGAAGCACCTGGCTATGCTGCACCTGGATTCATGACACTCAGAACCCGTGTGAGATCATTCATGCTTGTAGTTCTCACCTGCTGAGTTTTGGGGTCATTTGTTACACAGCAATCAACAGATAACTGATACAAGGGCCGAAACTGGAGTGCATTGGTGGAAATGAGAGAATGTGGCACAGAAACTAATCCAAAACATCTGCTCCCCCTCCAAGCCAATAATTATTGTTTAATTTGACTTGTCTGCCTTCAAGCAAGCACGCAAATAAAAGCCCTAGCAAACAGACTGGATCTGTCTTGCCACCACAAATTAGTCTGTTTTTAGTAAAATCTTACTCTACTGGGTTAATAATTTACCTTCCAGATTCATGCAGCCATAGAAACCAGACTGATTTTCTTTGTTCTAAATCCCCAGAGAATAATTTGCTCCACTTACCTAAGCATTTCCATGTCTAAATGGTATACATGACATTTTTAATCAGAAGAAAAGCCCCTGCTTAAAGTTCTTGATTTACTATGAGGTGAATCCTAAACTCGTCTGATTTATTTTGGCAAATTCTTGACATAAAGATGCAAGAAGCTGTTCCATCATATTGCATGAACACAGAAGAACAGATTCACCTGAACGAAAGAGACCCTCTGTGGCTTTAAACTGCTTGTATTATCTCATATAACAGAATTGGGATTTTTTTCCTCCAAAGTAAAATTCCAGTTTGTGTGCTTAGTTTGTTTATGAGTGTGACATCATACCCAGAACAGGCAGAACTGACGGATGTTCACATGCTCATTATCTGGGACTCCAATTATAAAGCTGGATCTCATGTGCAGGCTCTAATGAGGATGTGCAATCGTATCTCCTATCTTCACAACTACCACTGGAAGCTGATCCTGCGTGGCCCTGAGTCATGTCACCTGGGTGACACGGCACCCAGGTTACCTCCTGCTTACCACGTGATGCCGCCACCACCAGGAGAGGACATTCCAGGGTCAAGGCTTCCCTTAACACTCTGAGACTTCCAAATACAGAACATTTCTGAGCGGACGTTTGCTTGGCTTAGCATTTCCCTGAAAAGAGCCATAGAGTCTTGAAAGATGTCTCACTTTGCACCCAAGCCTCTCCCAGAGGATCATTTCTTCCCGAGAAAACCTCACAAGACTCCACGGGAAAGGCCTTGGATTCCAAACACAGAAAATCCAAGGGTGAAATGTCTTCTCTTCCTGACCCTCTGCAGCCAGAACAGGGCCAGGCTCAGAAGCCCTGCTGGTGGCTGTGACCTCGCAGAGTTAATGTTCAATGGCTGAATCAGAGAGGATTCCAGGGACACAGGCCAGCAGCGCTCGGCCAACATCCCAAGCGGAACAGCGGCCTCCTTCACAGCATTCCCGTCTTGTCACGTGGAAAAGCCCACGCGCAGCAAGTGGCCAAGAGCAGGCTCTCAGACCCAAAGCCACCGTGCACCCCAAACTAGGCCCTCTACACATCAGAGACATCTCCCTACACCTCTGAACCGGCAAACACAAGAAGTTACCTCTTGAGGGAGAGACAATTTATGACAACCCAGATGAAGTCCTGCTTCATTTACTCAAAAACTGCCCTTCTGCTAAGAGGACAGTTGGCAGTCCACTGGCCAAAAAAAAAAAAGGGCAGGAGGGGGGAAGTGAAATAAAAAGTCCACCTGCCTAATTCTGACTTCTGCGTCTGGCTTTTGACCTTGCTGCTTAACAGGCTTCTGTTTATCAGCAGCCATGGTTCTGCTGCCCTTTCACGCAACACTGCCCTTGGAGCACTGCCGCATTTACACATTAATTTTACTCAGCACAAAGAATTTCTTTGGCCACCCTGCCAAAGTGTCTAATGGCCAGTGGGCCTGGGTCATGTGTGGCCACAGAGCCACCCTGGAGTACACCAGGGGAATCAGAAGGGTAGAGTGGGATGGGGTGGGGCAAGACCACTGTTATGGGGTGACCTGAGTCCACAAAAATAACATGCTGAAGTCCTAATGTGCAGCACCTCAGAACCTCACTTGGAACAAGGGTCATTGCAGACACAGTTAGTTAAAGTAAAATGAGGTCAAATCGCAGCAGGGTGGAGCCATAGTCTAACATGACTGGTGTCCTTGCAAGAAGACAGAGACACCCAGGGAGGCCATGTAGTCACCGAGGCAGAGAGGGAAGCGATGTGCCCACAAGCCAAGGACTGCCAGCAACACCAGAAGTAGCAAGGGGATGCAGGAAGCATCCTTCCCTGGAGGCCTCAGAGGTAGCTGGGCCCTGCGGACGCCTTGATTCTGCATTTCTGGCCTCCAGAACTGGGAGACCATACAGGTTTTAAGCCAGTCAGTTGGTGGCAGGTTGCTACAGCAGCCCCAGGAAACAAACCACCACCAACATGGTAAGCTTCAACCCTCCTCTTCCAAGGAAACTGCAGGTAGGAAATGGCCCCTCTGCTGAGCTCTGGCCCTGGGTGTCAACCTCTGCAGTCCCTTCCAGATGGCTACCAAGCTCAGCCTGGGTCCAGCGTGCATCTACCATGTCCCTCCGTGTTCTGTGAGAGTGTGCAAGATCCAAAATCATGGACTTGATATTTTAGTGACAACCAACTCTTGTCCACAAATGTATACCTATAAATAAGTACATCTGTGTATGCAACTGTTAAATATACACGCGGCCATACACGCATTTACAGATCTTTTAAAACAGTACAATTGTTATTGTATGTGACATCACTAGCTAATCATTCTAAAACCAAAGGTGGTGGGTGGGTTTCAGATCAATAAAAGAGATCCCGGAACAACAGCTTAGCCTGGACCCGAGGGACCTGTGTCACCAAACCACAGAATGGATGTGAAACCATTACTATAATGAGTTCTTTCTTCCTTCCCAGTAATGAGTCCTCCTGAAGAATTAATTAAAAATTCTGCCATGACTTCTCTTAAAGGAGAAGGATACACTTCTGGAGAGGATCAGGGAAGCTTGAATCCAAGAGCCAGCCATTCACCTGCTTTGATGCTCACCTTCCAGGATGTCTGAAAAGTAAACAAATCTTCCTTTACTCCAAGACTTCTCCAATGTATCATTCAATGATTTATGCACTGGGGCTTCTCGTTCACAACGACTGCTCCCAGGTGGATGAAGACAATCATTTCAATATTTAATCAAGAACTCAGTTTGATTTTAGAAATTCTAGATTCTATTGCTATTATAAAATAAAAGATACTTAAAATCATTGAGACTTTCCTGACATTTCCAAAAGGGAGAAAACTCAGACTCATCATTTATTAAATAGCACATATCTCATGAGTTAAAATTCAAGGAGTTTGTATACGGGCAAAAGATAGTGAAATTTTAGTCAACTCTTCCCAATACTCATCATCCATTTAGTGTGAGAAAGTCACCTGTGCACTTTACCTAATTAAGCAACTGCAATTTATATATATATAAAGTATATATTAACATTCAACTTCAAGCTACTCCAGGCAGATGAGCCCTGCAGCCAGGACCAGCCACTGTTGTTCTGATTTTCATGTTTCCCAATTCGTAACCTCCCACGACAAAGTTTTCTGAGCCCCATACCTCAGAATCAAGAAGGGCTTCTAAGGGATACAAAGTGTGGCTGAAAACTACTCAGCGTGGTCAAGAAACCAGAACACTGGTGGCAAGCTAAGCTGAAATGCAGATAGTCCCTATCTCAAAAAATAAAAAAAAAAAAGGAACTTGGAAGACACAGCCAGGATTTCTACTCAATGATCATTCATTCTACATATTATAACCTTGATGTCACCTAACTGAGGCTTAATGGTAACATGAGCCGTTCTAGACAGTTCTATATATGAGAGCTGTACATAGCATAGAGTATCGCTGTGCTTATAACCACTTCTTTCAAAAAGACAGCATTTGCATGAAATAATAAGAAAAAATGGAAACAAAATCATACTGTAATTATGCCTTTGACCTTCTGCGGACAGATAGTGTCAATATTTCTTTCTTTTTGGTTTTTCAAAACACAGTCTTGACCTGTCACCCAGGCTGGAGTGCGGTGGCGCAGTCTTGGCTCACTGCAACCTCCGCCTCCCGGGTTCAAAGCATTCTTGTGCCTCAGCCTCCTGAGTAGCTGGGATTACAGGTGTGTGCCACCACGCCCAGCTAATTTTTTTGTATTTTTAGTAGAGACAGGGTTTCGCCATGTTGGCCAGGCTGGTCTTGAACTCTTGGCCTCAAAGTGATTTGCCTCCCGAAGTGCTGGGATTACAGGTGTGAGCCACTGCGCCCAGCCCAATAGTGTTGATAGTGTCAATATTTCTATCTAAAATGAAAACACAGCTCCAGGCTACGCTGCAATTCCAAAGATCTCATTCAATGGGATTCCTTCCTGCCCACCTGGGATCTGGCACCTCCTGCCAGAGGGGTGGAAGGGAGCCCAGATCACAGTAAAAGAGAAAGCGGGATCCCAGAAATGTAAAATGGGGGGCGCTGATGGAAGATACCACGAGGCCTCATGTCCTTGAACTATAATCATCCCCAAGTCATGCTTCTGGATGAGTAAAGGGGTCTGCCTCAGTGACTGGCTTCCAGGAGCAGGCAAGCAAATACACATTCTGTCTCTACAGAGGCTGCCCAGCGCTGAACAGCTACCCCTGTATCTTTGCAATTCGTAGGACAAGGAAACCACCCACATGTACCTAGCCCAGGGAGCGTGTCCTTGCCACAAGATACAAACTCTCACCCCAAAACCCCTTCCTGAAGATCTCCACAGAAACCACACTGGGTCACTGGAATCCCTCTCTATATGACCCAGATGTCTACACTGGCCCAACTGTACGGACAGACAGGAGTTGGAAAAAGGGGACAGTGTTGGCCTGGGTACCACCCTCCAGGCCCCAAATGCTCCCCTGCATTTCTGCCCTGGTCTGTGCACTGATTTGCTCACTATGGAGACTCTGACCTCGCCACTGCCCAAAGGTAACACACTAAAACACTGATTTATTTCATCATCTTCCGTTCAACAAAAATTCCAGTGGTCCCCAGAGCACCTGTACTCAAGTCTGCATGCCCTGACCTGTTTGTTCTCTCTATTCCAAGAAGATCACCTCTGGATAAAATTCCCCTTCTTAAAGGCTCAGCTGAAACGCCAGCACCGTCCTTAAGCCTCTGTCATCCTCTGGAATGGAAGCAGACCTTTCTCTCTGCTCCCATGACACAGGGTTTGTACACTGACTAAATTGAGCATGCTGTGCAGACGGGTTTGGCTGTGTTCAGGCCTGTCCTACCCAATTAGACCATAAAAAAACCTTCATTTATTGTTACACCTAACATTATAATAACACCATATGAAAAAGCTTTCCCCAGGCCTAGGGAAAAGCAGGCAGGTTATGGTCCTCTCCAATTTTGTTTGCCAACAAGGATTTCCAGAACCAACTGGGGTCAAAATGGCTCAGCTAAATTGAGAGGTGAGTGCTTTTCTGTGTTACAAAGGAACAGCATCATTCTCTCTGGTGCTTTTCCAAGCTGTAAAGTCCTATTCTATGGTCCGGACATTTGTGTACCACCCCCACCCCCAATTCCTATGTTGAAACCTAACCTCCAATGTGATGGTGTTGGGAGGTAAAGCCTCTGGGAGGTGATGCGGTCATGAGGGTGGGACCTCAAGAATGGGATTAGTGCCTTATCAAAGGGACCCCAGAGAGCTCTCTCACCCCTTCCACCATGTGAGAACACTGCAAAAAGATGCTGTCTGTGAGAAAGCAGACCTCAGCAGACACCAAAACTGCCAGCGCCTTGATCCTGGACTTCCCAGTCTCCAGAGCTATAAGCAACGCGTTTCATTTCTTATAAGCCACTCAGTCTACGGGATTTTGTTACAGCAGCCCGATCAGACCAAGACGTCTTGCCAGGTTTTCATCGTAGGCAGTTAAAAGCAAACGAAGTCCTAGTGAGTGTTATTGATCCAATGGAAAGAGATACAGCTGTGTGATTGCCCATCCTGGATTCAGGTTTAGTGTGTCTACTGATAGAATAGAGTCACTGGCTGTCCCGCCCTCTCCTAGGCTTTGGGGTGGAGCACATTCTGATGAACAGTAGCAGTGAGATTAGCATCACTTCATTTCATAAAGACACTCCCCAAAAAGAAGTTTCCTGGTATTCTAACATATAATGTATTTTATTTTCCAATCAGATTTTGCTTGTAAATCACAAAGTCTTATCTATGGGCAAAGTTTGTGGCATATTCATGTATTCATGAATAATCTTTTTTTTTTTTTTTTTTTTTTTTTTTAGCTTTAGCTTTGGGGAAACCTGTATGCCAAAGTCATTATTAAATCCATTGTGCCAGAAGTAGTAATATGGCTGGAGCTTTGTATGAGGAAATGGGAGAGAAAATAAGAGACTTTGAAGAGGACATTTCTAGAAGTAATCAACTGATCTCTCCACAAAACTCAAAGACTCTAGGCTGGCCACTTCTGCCAGGGGAATCTATCTGCTTGTGTGTGTGTGTTTTTCTCTCCTTTTCACTGCAATGACCCTGCCCTGCTGAGAGACCCTCCTCCAGCAAGCCCACCCTGGTCAACTTTTCCCAAGCTGGTGGCAATGAAAGCAGAACCCTTTAATTGACGGTGTTGTGGGTTCAAGACTGCCCCTCCCAAGGCGTATGTTGAAGCCCTGACACTTGGTACCTGGGAGTGACTCCTTATTGGGAAACAGGGTCTTTGCAGATGTGAACTCATTAGGATAGAGCTGTAAGCCAATGTGACTGGAGTCCTTATAAAAAGGGGAAATTTGGCCAGTCGCAGTCGCTCACGCCTATAATCTTAGCACTTTGGGAGGCTGAGGTGGGCGGGTCACCTGAGGTCAGGAGTTCGAGACCAGCCTGGCCAACATGGTGAAACCCCTGTCTCCACTAAAAATACAAAAATTAGCCGGGTATGGCGGCACAAGCTTGTAATCCCAGCTACTCGGGAGGCTGAGGCAGAAGAATCGCTTGAACCCAGGGGGCGGAGGTTGCAGTGAGCCAAGATCGTGCCACTGCACTCCAGCTTGGGTGACAGAGGGAGACTCCGTTTAAAAAAAAAAAAAAAAAAAAAAAAAAAAAAAAAAAAAAAAAGTAGGGGGGTGGAAATTTGGACACAGGGAGAAGGCCATGTGCAAATGAAGGCAGGTATCTGGGTGATGCAGCTACAAGCCAAGGGATGCCAAAGACTGCCAGCAGCCACCAGAAGCTGGAAGATGGGCACAGGACAGATCCTGCCTCAAGCCCTCAGGAGGAAGAGCCCTGCTGACATCTTGATTTTGGACTTCTGGCCTCCAGAACTGGGATACAATAAATGTCTATTGTTTTAGCCACTCCAGCAGCACTTTGTTATGGCAGCCACAACAAACTTATGCACATGGCTGTGCCTTCCTCTTTCTTCACTGACCAGAAACAGCACGAGCTACTTATGGAATCCATCCAGATCTGGCCAGGCTTGGACATCATCCAGTGCCACCTGGGCAGTGAGAAGTGATGCCCAGGGTAGCGAGCAAACCCTGCATGCATCAGGCAGAAGTACAGGCTCTGGCATCTTAAAAAGAGATTCCTCAAGGTTTCAGAGGTCAGGCCTTTTCTTTTCTGGGTAATGAGAAAACTAGCTGAAGCACAATATTCTTCCTCTTTTCCATTTCTGTAAGTTGAGGAGGAGTTGCCATGCTGGGTGTATTTCATGGACTGAAATATCTGGGGAAGGCTAGTAACAGTAGATGAATTTCATAGGCCCGCCATAACAAAGTACCACAAGCTGAGTGGCTCCACAGAAATGGACTCTCTCACAGTTCTGGAGTGCAGAATTCAGAGACATCAAGGCGTCAGTAGGGTTGGTTGCTTCTGAGGGCTGTGAGGGAGAATCTGTTCTGAGCCTGTCTCCTTGGCTTGGAGGTGGCTGTTCACATGGCCTTTTCTCTGTATGAGTGTGTCCAAATTTCCTCTTTTTCTAAGGATGCCAGTCACACTCAGTTAAGATCCTACCTCCAAATAAGCTCACATTCTGAGATGCAAGGGGCTGGGACTTAAATGCATCTCTTTTGCAGGGACACAATTCAGCTCATAACAGAGACATTGACTAATGCATGAAGCTCAATCCGTGGCCATCATTAACAACACTGGAGCCGGGACACTGACTAACGTGTGAAGCCACATCAGTGGCCATCATTAATAACACTGGAGCCGGGACACTGACTAATGTCTGAAACCTGATCAGTTCCACTCATTAACAACACTGGAGCTGGGGTTACAGGCTGCCTGGTCATTCCTCTCTTGGGCTCACATCAGTAGAACATCAGAGCCTGCACTACCAGGAGCAAGGCCATGCCGACGGCTGTCTGGCAGCACCGTTCCTGAAGGACACGCATGGCTCAAGGACTGCTGGGTATAAATATTTCCCATAAATGTGGGGCATTTCATGCATTTCTTTCTTTTCAAAAGCACTCTGTCAGCGCCTGTAGCTTTTGGCATTTAGAATCCAGTCTGGCCAGTGGGCAGCTGGAAATGCGTGTGGGCCAAAGGACTGCAAGGAACTGGGCATTTACTGCTGTTCCCAATTAATGCCTCTGGGAGGAAAAATGCTCACAGCATTTCAGAAAGGAGATGAAAGGCAAAGACTTCTGCAGAGTCAAAAGGAACTTCAGTGGCAGAGGCGGTGTAGACTTGAGTCTTCCGAAACAGACCACTACACCCACTCTCTAAAATAAAGCAGTGAACAGCATGCTGGGTTTAAGGAGAGCAGCAGGTACTTCAACGCCCTGCCCGTTCTCTGCATGGCTCAATCTTTTCTCAACATTTGATCTTTTCTCTACTTTTTTGTCCTTAGGTAGCTGTGCCTAAAGCCCAAGTCTTTTGGACCCATTTTCTCCTCTTCTGTGGGTGTTGAACTGTATTTCTAACTTGCTTTTTCCTGAGTCTTCTATCCACTTAGGTCTCAGCTCTCTTCCTTTTACCATCGGAGGCTTTCATGACTTTTTTCTTAGGAATATTTGAGAACCAATGTCGAACATTTATGGCCTCAGCACAATTACTTATAACTGGATACTCCAGGCATGGTTAGCATTACAGGAAACCATGGGCCATGGGCTTTAGGGTCCTCCAGCATAGTTCTAGCTCTTCTTCCTTTATGACTTTAAATTGGCATCTAAAATAATATTAAAGTAGCATGACCCAGAAAGGCTTCCCTGGCATCCTTACTCGTGGGTTCTCAGAGACCACCACAGAACCCAGGGCACTGCATCAGGGGACGGCTTCTACCTGTGCCCCTACAAAAAGCCAAGGCAGGTCGCAGGAGTCACGTCTCTTTCCTGAGCTCAGAGGGAAGGAGATTAAATGGTTGATTTCAGAGTCTCAGTTTAGGGCAGTGGTTGTCAACTGGGGGTGACAACCCCCAAGAGGCATTAGGCAGTGTCTGTAGACATGTTTGGATGTCACCAGTGGAAGAGGGGCGGTGCTTCTACTGGGTGGATCATTCTTGGCTGTGGCAGGGAAGGGCGGGCTGTCAGTGACCGCTGCATTGTAGGATGTTGAGCGGCATCCCTGGTCTCCACTCACCAGATGCCACTACCCCTCCTCCAAGGTGACACCAAAAATGTCTCTAGATATTGCCAAATGTCCCCTGGGGAAAGACTGCCTCTAGTTCAGGGCCATACAACCTACCAGTCTAGGCAGAAGGCCAATTTTGCTGACCCCTTGTTTTCTATGGATAGCTGGGATTTTGGAAGGCTGGCCTATGTAACAATTACAAATATTTCTTATTTTGCCTTCTACACTCAAGCAACTCGCGAAGAGTCCCATCTGAATCATCTTTAGTTCAATATTTTCATATATTTTGAAAAGACTTTACATCTAATCTTCAATGATGAAGCCACACGTCTCTGCAATATTCTCCCACACTGGCTAATACAACAGTTTGGTCCCACAGTAGGCTAAACAATCTCCTTGTGGTTTTATGTACAAAATAATTTATTTTGTTTAGCCCAGGTAAATGGTGTAATGTTATAAAGTCTAAACAGGAAAAGAAAAAGACAACACACTTATAAAATTTCTGTGTATTTGATTTTTAGCTCTCCTTATGTTGAAGAGAATACCTTTGTGGAAACAATTTAAACATGAAAACAAATTACCTAAGACTTCTGGAAAATATCTCCAACACTTACTGTATCATTTCAGGGTATATTATTTTGAACATATCACAGAATGATGCTCCATCTTACTCCACCCATTCAGATGTCTAAGATACTGTTGCCAAAATCTCAGCTGTGCAAATCGGGCACTGTGTTAAATTCTTTTGCTGGTGACAAACCAATTCGGGTGCTGGTCCACTTAAAAAGAAAAATACCTCCAATTTATAAGCCATACTGCTTTGCACGGAAGGCTTTGAGTGCTTAGTCCACCCTAAGGATTCAAGCTATAATTAAGGTTTCCCTTTCATCTTTGTCTCCATTTTGCTAAAAGCCAGTGAGACACCGACCAGAAGGGCCCTGACCAGCGGCTCTCAGGAGCTACATAAGCAGGTTTGGGAGGGAATTATTATGTGAACCCTCTCCATGGAAAATCTGAAACAAGATTAACATCTGGGCAAAGAGGTATTTACACTTCAAATACACAATAATGAGTTCCCTCTAAAGGCAGGGTCAGTCACCAGGCCGGCACCCAGTGGAATCCACCTGGAGTGCGCTGATGCAACCTGATTGTTGGCCAGGAAATCTCCGCTTTTTGAGTCACTGGCCCCTTTCCCAGTTCTATGTGGGCTTGGGTACACCACATTTTTGACAGCGTCTTCTCCCTCTGTTAGAGAGGGCTAAGAATCACCAAGTCCCTCAGGGGGTGGAGGGAAGGTCCCCCTCACAGGTTCTGGGGACCCCTGTGCCAGCTGCAGGCCTGGGAGCCTGGGGAGGAGCCGGGGTCCACACCCCACTGCACAGTGACGCTGGCTCTGCAGGAGACAGGAAGAGCCAGTGCCTTCACTGTAACCTAACCTTGGAAACCCTGGTGCTTCCAGACTGGTAGTTGACCCAGCAGAGAAAATGAAATGTGAACTTTTGAAACCTCCAAGATCGCTACTTGAGAGGTTATGCGACCAAACAGATTAAATGCAAATAGGGGTATCTGGAGGGATGGGGATGAAGGATAAACCAAGAAGGACACAGGTATACACCGATAATTCAAGAGAGAAAAAGAAAATAAACCCATTCAAGTCAGGACTACCCACTGATTCTAAGGAGAGGTTTTCCCCTCTTCTAAATCAGGATGAGGGGAAATGAAAACCATTTAAAACAACAATTCACTTATCAGACTCCTGTCTTCCCTAAAATATCTGGCTCCAGAATTTTTTTTTCTAGAGGCTCTCATCTTATAGAATGTAATGCAGTGATCCCTTGTGGCTAAAACCCATTTCTTGTGGATTCTCAAGAAGTTGGTTTCCAAAACGATTCTCACCTTCTCTGGGCAAGAAAGACACCGACAGAGATGGCCGGGGATAAAGTTCCTATAAATGATAGTTCTGCGAAGAGTGAGTGTAAAACCAAGATGGGAGGGAGCAAAACGTCAACATGAAACATTTTCATAGAGAAAACTTCCCAAGACCAAGTACTATCCATACCAATCCTATCAAGTTCCGGCTATTTATTCTCCTAGAAATTCCTGAGAACTAAAACATACTAACCTCCACCTAAAAATGTGTCTGCACACAAGTATTCCTTTTAAAATAAAGATATCTAGAACTAGGAGAGTTACTACACCATGACGCACTGACAGAAAAACTGTTTGTTTGAGGTATATTCTTGGGAATTTCACACAAGTTAATCTTGACAAGGTACCCTATATTTTATAAACATAATTTTCACTTGCCCTGGCGCATTAAGGCCACTCTATATGTGATGCACAATAACAACACCTTTTTGAAAGCTATATCCTAAGAAATGCATTTCCTCAAACAACTGCCTGCCAGCAGCCTCCCTGCATCCCGTTTTAAACCCATCTCTTATGCTGATCCCAGGCCAGTAACCCCGAGTGGGGCAGAGTTTCAGCTACATCAGGCATCATCAGTGCAGCGCAAGGGCTGGTGGGAAATCCCCAGAACACAGCCAAGGTAGGGAGAACCTGCCACACAGTATAGCCCTTCTCCCCCTTGCAGTGGAGGGGGTGACCAGGATCCCAAGGGTGGAGGGAAGTGGGCCCTACGAGGGAGAGGAGATCCAGGTAGGTGATGGGCATGGGAGAAAAGGGAGGGGAAGCTTGAGGGCAGGGCTTGGGAGGAAGCTGGGCATGGAAATGAAAGAGCAGAGGGAAATAAATGGGGAAGTAGGGTGGAAGGATGGGTGTGGGGTTGGAAAGGAAAGGTGAAAGGGCACTGGGTGGAGAAGAGGTGAGAGAAAAGCTGGGGAAAGGGTCTCCATCACTGGAGTACCCAGCCTCCTCATCCCCCTGTTCAAACAGTAGGACATGCCTTTCCCCGGGTTTCCCTATGTTCACCTGGTTGAAATGGCCTCTGTTAGGACAGGCCCGTGAGCATTGTGGCCTCTCTGTACCAATCTGGGCACTGCACTCACCACTGTTCTACGTGTGTGCGTGTGAGTGACCCTACAATGGATTAGTATTCGGCCACAAAAAAAAATGACATTTTGATATATGCTACAACATGGATGGACGTTGCAAACATTATGCTTAGGGAAATAAGCCAGATGCAGAAGGATAAATGTTATATGATTCCTCTTCTATGAGATACCTTGAATAGGCAAATAAAGAGAAGTCACCGAGGACTGAGTATGGGGAGGGGCGTGTGGAAGGGCCAGTTATTGTATAACGAGCACAGAGTTTTGGAGAAGGATAATGGAAAAATGTTTAGGTGTAAGAGGGTGATGGTTACACAACATTGTGAATGTTTTTAATGCCACTAAATCGTACACTTACAAATGTATTATGTAATTCTATAAAAAAATAGAATATGCAACTAGACATGAAAGTTTTAGTAACATGGTCATCTCTTTGACCCACTATAGAAATAATGACCCAAGGGTTAAGATTTTCTTAACTACCTACAACCAAGGTAGATAAAGAAGCCCCAAGATGAAAAGCCCCAGCCACACTACCAGGAGCTATGACATGACACTGCTTCTTTAAAATGCCGTTTAGTGCATGCTTGGAAAAAAGGTCAACATCTCAGGCAGTAAACAGAGCGGACAAATGGAAATAAATGAAGGGAAGATGAGGATACAGAGCAGTCGGCAATGATAAACGTCAAGAAGCCAAGAATTATTAAGTCAAGAGCAGAAATAGAAGACAGGAACAGGAGTCAGCAATGGGGAAAAAAATGACATCAACAGATACGAAAATGTAAAGATGTTTAAGGGAATGACCAATTTAAAAAACGCTTTGTCACATGGAACATTGAATTTTATATTCCAATTCAAAAGAGTTTAGATCACAGAAGTAAAATCAAAGCTGTTCTTCAGGTAACCAAACGGCTTTCATTAAAATCAGCAGGTTGATACTGAGCCCATGCTCCATGCCAGTCCCTGTCCCCTGCCCCCCGGGTACCTTTTCTGCCCCTACTGCCCAGGGGAATAATTCCTGGAGGTACCCTATGAGTTCATGCTGTCCTCTTAGCCAAGGATGCCTTCCTCCTCTGGACTCCAGAAACCTCCTCTTTATCATGTGTGTGTCACTTGGCTCAGGCATCACCTCTCTGAGCTCTGGAAGGCTGGTGCAGTCCTGCCTCCGCTCAACCCCACCTCCCTCACACTCCCTAGAAGGGGTAGGCTTTGCTCTTCCTCCCACTGGGCACTCCCGCAAGATAGCTGATGACCAGATGATTCTCTGCACACACCCCCACCCCCTTACCTGCTATAACCAGCACAAAGCAAGCAGTAGTAAACCATCCTTGCATGAACAAATACACTCCATAATAATAAGTATTTATTAAACAATAATTTAAATATATCAACAGTATTAAGTAAGCAAAAGAGACTGCATGAATCGGCTGGTCAAGGAAAAGCAGTCGACTGGGATCTACAGCAAAGCATCTGAGAAAAGAAAGGTCGACAGCAGGCTGTACAAGTGAACCATCTCATCTGCTTTGTCAAATGCTGACAGAAGAGAACGTCATCACAGACTGGCATCATGTCTGTAGAGGGGACAGGCACTGTGCCGAGTGCTTCACATGGAGAATGATGCTCCATCCTCCGGTGGAGGGTGAAACACTAGTTTCTTTGACAGAGCATAAAATTGAGGCTTCAAACTTGGAGGTTTTGCTCAAGGTCACAGGGAGTAAGCAGGAATTCCCACAAGCAGTCATGGCAGAGATGGCCTTGCCCAAGATCCAACCCTCACTCCTGGCTCTGGGATCTGTCCTGGGTCGTCCCTGGTAGATTACTTCTCTCCCCATACCCGTCCCCCCGCCCCCACTATCACCCCCACACATACACACTGCATAACGATTTGGGCATAGCCCTTGAGTCTCTGAGAAAGGCACAGCCCCCTGAAGTGTCCACCCGCTGTTCTGTGGGACATGCCAACTCATACTCACTGGTTTCTTTCCCTTCCTCCCCACCCCCACAATAAGACTGATGGCAAGTCTCAAGATCAAATGGAGTGTGTTGCAGCAGTGATTTAAAACTGACAATCACAGTACCCCTGAACAGCACTGCTCATGAAAAATCAAAGCAATAAACAAACAAAAATGACAAACACCAAAACTTCGAAAAATTCAAATGCATTTAAAGGATACTGTATTTTGAACATATGTGGGCTTCCTTTCAAGGAGAACACCACAAATTTCCTTAAAAACTTAAATGTTCAAGAATCAAATGCAAAATGAATCTTGACTTCATGATATTTTGTTCAAAGGAAATAAGGTCTCTGCTGATATTTTACTATGAAGGTTTGTTTTGATCCACATCCTTTACTAAGAATCCGAACTGAAAAAACTTATGGCGATGCCAACCAAAAAGTTAATCACATAAATGGCTCCTTTCTTCTCTCTTTTTGTGTTTTTTTACTTATTCTTATTCGTGTTTTCATCTGAGTGACTTTTAAAAAAAACTTTTAATCTTGAAATTATTTTTAGACTTACAGCAAGTTGCAGAAATAGCACAGAGTTGTATGTAACTGCCACCCAGCTTCCACTTATGTTGACATCTTACCCAAACATAGCAATTAGCAAAATATTAAAACGTTAAGACCTGGCACAGCACAACTAAGTGAACTACAGACTTATTCCAATTTCACCAGTTTCTCCTTCCGCCCTTTCTCTCTCCCAGGAGCCCACATTCCTACAGTCAGCACATCCTCTTCGACCTGTAATGGTTCCCCGTTCTTCCCTTGTCGCTCCTAATGCTTTGGAGGAGCAGGAGAGGCGTTCTGCAGAATGCCTCTCAATTTGGGTTTGTCTAATTTTTCTCATGATTAGACTCATGCATTTTTGGCAGGAACGCCACAGGAGTGGTGCTGAGTCCTTCCCAGATTGTCACAAGATGTCAATATGTCTTCTTAGTGATGATGTTGACTTTGACCACCTAGGTGGTATCTGCTGGGTTTCTTCCCCACATGTCACTACTTTTGTCCCTTTTGTAATTGATAAATGTCTTAGAGGAGACACTTTGTGCCTATGCTAGTAATAGGTAATGGTTCTTAAATGTTACGGATACAAGAATGAACATATGTCTCTCAGTGTATAATTTAAATAGTTTGCTTCACGGGTATTGTTTTCAGAAGAACAAACTCCCAATAAGAAATCTTTAAAAATGGTCATTTAAAAAAAAAAAAAAAAAGAACTCCTGAGTTCAATCATGGATGAAAAGTTAAACAACAGCAAGCACATGTTCAAGGATGAGTGTGTGCACCGGCATCCAGGCAGATCACCGGCAAGACAGCCAACTCCGATCGGAAGACTCAGTCCATGTGGCAACTTGCCAGTACTCCAAAAGGTGTCCTCAATCAAGACTGGGTTCTGTGTAATTTTGATCCTGACTATAAACAAAAGTTCCCTTGTAGCATCTACAAGGGAACTGGAGCCTGGAGCCACCAAGAGCTGGAGGAGGCAGGAAGGATCCTCCCATAGAGGCTCCAGATGCAAACAACACTGCCTTCATCTTGACTTTGGACTTCTGGACTCCAGAACCGTGAGAGGATATACTTCTGGTGTTATAAGCCAAGACATTCGGTTTGTGGAAATTTGTTACAGAAGTTCTACAAAACTAATATAGTATAATGATAATTTTACTGGACTTGGGTTTAATCACAGCATCGCTGAAAGGTATAAATATGGCACCACTGGTAAGGATAACCCATGGGTATTCTGTCCAGCCAAGTTAGCTCACTGAAATATACTTTCAAACTTTATTCCTCATGCCCTGGGGTATTCACAGCACAGTGTAAAATGTCAGGGCAGGGATTAGGATCATTTACCTCTGGTGTAAAATTGAAAGGGATGCCAGAAAATTCAACCATCAAAAGAAACAATATTGTAATATAATATCTTTAAAAATCAAAATGAGGCCGGGAGCGGTGGCTCACACCTGTAATCCCAGCACTTTGGGAGGTCGAGGCAGGTGGATCACCTGAGGTCAGGAGTTTGAGACCAGCCTGGCCAACATGGTGAAACCCCGTGAACCTGGAAGGCGGCAGTTGCAGTGAGCCAAGATTGCACCACTGCACTCCAGCCTGGGCAAGAGAGAGACTGTCTCCAAAAAAAAAAAAATCAAAATGAATGCAAAAAGTACATGACAAAATGTCAAAATGTTAGAGAGAGAGACAGGATCAGTAATGTATGGAGCCATACCAGATCCTGAGGCAAAAGGAAACTTCAGAAATACTGATCCTGTGGTCTTTACTTAAAATTAATATTTTGTTCCTCATGGAATTTTTTGCATTCATTTTAATTTTTTAAATATCGCATTAAAATATTATTCAATTAGCCAAAAAAAGAATGGAAACAACCCAAACATCTACTGACAGATAAACGCACAGATCAAATATGGTACAGCCGCCCCAGAGCATCCACAGGGGATGGGTCCAGGACCCCTGAGGATACCAAAATCTGAGGATCCTCCAGTCCCTTAGATAAAAGGGAGTAGCATCAGCATATAACCGCTCATCCTCCCTTACACTTTAAATCACCTCTGGATTATGTATCACACCCAATACAATGTCAATGTCATGTAAATATTTGTTATGCTCTATTCAATTTTAACCTTGTTTTTTTTATTGTTGCATTATTATTTTTCCCAAATACTTTCAATCCACGGTTGGTTGAATCCATAGAAGCAGAATTCGTGGATATGAACAGCCGGCTGTGTACATATACAATACATACAGTACTGTGCAACAGAAAGGAATGTCTGGCACGTGCTACCACATGAATGAACCACGAACACATGCAGAGTGAAAGAAGTCAGACACAAAAGGACAGACACTGTATGACTCTGCTTGTATGAGGTTCCTAGAGTAGACAAACGCATTCATCTACAGAAAGCAGAATGCACGGTGGCAGGGGTGGAGGTGGGGTGGGAAGTGACTGCCACTGGGTGGGTGTTTCTTCCCCAGCTGATGAAAATGTTCTCAACTGGGCTGTGGTGATGGCTGCACGCCCCTGTGAATATAGTAAAAACCACTGAATTGTGCACTTTAAATGCGTGAATTGTATGGCTGTGTACTGTATCTCAATAAAGCTATTAAAATACACATAGATAATTTATCTTGATGTCTGTGGTGTCTGTCACCCCCTCAAATTTTTCTCCCAAAGCAAGCACCTCAGTCTCTTCACTCTGGCCCTGGTAAACATGGCACATCTTCCTTACAGTTTATCAATGGAAACTGATGTCCTTATGATTACATAAAAACAAACACAAATGAGCAAATAATGTGAACTCACTCATGTAAGGCAAAATGAAACTTCCAAGCCCTTCCTTGCCTCTAATGGGCCACAGCAGGGGCCCCATCCCTACCTCCAAGGGATGCCGCCTCCCTCCCCACCACTGGGGGTGTTTCCATGGAAGTCATTGGCCTCTTCTGCTCTCACTGGACTGCAGGAGAAGTTCCAAGGGCAAGCTGTGGACAGCCAATAGCTCTCACTCTCGACACAGACGGGTTCTGTCCTGCCATCCGACCAGAAAGAGGGCAACCCGTTCAGGGATGAGGCCTCCAGTGCTCCGTGCCTCCAGGGCTCCTTCGGTACCTTCTGGGGCTGCACGCGGGTGGCCCTCTAAGCTGCCCTGGCTCACTCCAAGGGCGGAAATAACCCAGCCAGGCTCCAGGCATCCTCCCCTCCAAAAATGCCTACAACTATTATACTGACAAGGCAAATCTAATTTTAGCCAGCCAGCCTCTGCAGTCAGCAATCGTTCCTGCACACAAAAAATAACGCTTCTCTCCATCTTCACTTTTTTTTTTTTTTTTTTGAGATAGAATCTTGCTCTGTCACCCAGGGTGGAGTGCAACTATGTGATCATAGCTCACTGCAGCCTTGACCTCCTGGGCTCAAATGATCCTCCTTAGCCTCTCAAGTAGTAGCTGGGCACTAAAGGCATGCAGAACCACGCCCAGCTAATTTTTATTTTTTGTAAAAGATGGGGTCTCACTATGTTGCCCAGGCTGGTCTTGAATTCCTGGCCTCAAGTCATCCTCCCACCTGAGCCTCCCATATCCCTGGAACTACAGGTGTGAACCAAAACATCCAGCCTCTTAACCATTTTTAAGTACACAGTTCAACAGTGTTAAATTCACAATGCTGTGCAACCAATCTCCAGAATTCTCTTTATCTTGCAAAACTGAAACTCTATGCCCATTCAACAATTCCCCATTTCACCTCCCCCAGCCCCTGGCAACTGCCATTCTACTTTCTGTCTCTATGAATTTGCGTACTTTAGATACCTCATGAAAGTGGGATTACAGTATTTCTCTTCTGTGACTGGCTTATTTCACTTAACGTAATGTCCACAAGTTTCATCCAAATTGCGCCATGTGACAGGATTTCCTTCCTTTTCACGGCCGAATACTATTCCATTGTGTGGACAGGCCACATTTTGTTTATCCAGTCATCTGCTGAGGGACACGTGGGCTGTTTCCACCTCTTGGTTATTATAAATAATGCTGCTCTAAACCTGAGTGTGCAAGTGTCTCTTGAGATTCCGATTCCAATTCTTTTGGATGTATGCCCAAAAGTGGATTTCCAGGGTCGTCCGATAATTTTAGTTTTAAGAAACTGCTGAACTATATTCTATAATGTTTACCTGTTTATGCTCCTTCCAATAGTGCATAAGAGTTCCAATTTCCCCACATCCTTGCCAACACTTACTATTTTGGGGGTTGGTTTTTGATTTTTGGTTTTTTGATGGTACCCACCTTAATGCGTAGTTTACTCATTTTTAAGATGATGAAATTGAGGATTAGAAAGGATTGAAACTGCTACAGGTTCAACTGTGTTCCCCTAAAATTCACATGTTAAAGTCCTAGCGCCCAGTACCTCAGAATGTGACCTTACTTGGAAATAAGGTCGCTGCACATGTAATTAGTGAAGATGACGTCATTAAGATGGGGAATTCGGACACAGAGCTGCACACAGAGGGAGAAGGTCATGTGAACATGAAGACAGCCTTCTACAAGCCGAGAAGAGAGGCCTGGGACAGGTGCCAACCCCACAACACCGCGGTTTCAGACCTGTGGCCTCCGGAGCTGCAGAGCCTATGTTTCTATCCCGTAAGCCGCCAGTCTGTGGCACTCTGCTACAGGAGCCTAGGGAACGAACCCAGTCCCTTGCCCAGGGTCACTGACATTAAGTGGCCAGTCCAACGGGCCACAAAACCATCCTCCTCCGACTGCACTTTACTGTCCCCAAATTACCCTCTCAAACTTTAATGTGCTTCTGAGCTGCCTAGGCAGCTTATTAAAATGCAAATTCTCATTCAACAGACCTAGAGGCAGCCTGGGATCTGCATTTCTGACAAGCTTTGGTGTGGGGGGGGAGCGGGCATGGAGCTCCTCCAGAGCTGGAAGAACACAACTCTAGATCCATGTATTAAAAGCTGCATCCAGGTGTGGATTCTGGCTTGGGAACTGTCTGTCGCTGGTGATGAATGAATGAGGTAAGAAGTGCTTAGAAAACTTAGGGCAAGTTGTGCTTGCGTTGGTGTCTGAGACATGATTGCTCTTCTAGTTACACATTTTAATTGCTTTTTACAAAGGCGCCCATCTCAGACTGCAAGTTTTTAAATGGTCCCTTTGACATGGATGCTTTGACAAGCCATTCCCTAGAGAGTCTTCTCTCCATTGCAGTTGGATTTTTTAAAAAATTGAAGTGACATTCACGACATAAAATTAACCATTTTCAAGTGTACAATTTAGTGGCATTTGGGGGCATTCACAATGTTGTACAATCGCCGCCAACCTCTGTATCTAATTCCAAAAAATTTTCCTCTCCCCCAAAGGGGATCTAGTACCCACTAAATAGTCACTTCCTGTCCCCTCTTCCCCCAAGGTTTTCTGAGTATTTTCGACAAATGGAACCTTATACGGTCTTTTGTGGCTGGTTTCTTTCAATGTAGCATGTCTTCAATTCTCACAATGTAGCATATATGAATATTTCATTCCTTTTAATGGCTGAATATCTATACTTCTACCAAGTATACACATTCTCACAGATTTTACAAAAATGGGTGTCTCCTATTGCTTCCAATAATCCCATTGTAAATGCGAAGCTTTCTCTTGGTTTTTGAGAAGCCACCACTGCCCCATCTCTAAAATCCACCTCTCCCCAACAGGGAGGTCCGATTTTTGGTATTTCCTTCCAGACATATTCTACCTAGACCAGCCCATATAGCTCCTCCCACTTTGACATAGAACTTGTATTAAACTCTACTCACAATTAGGTATCTGTCTTGCTTTTTACGTGCAAGAGCATCATGTGGAGTTCATTCCATATACAGAATTATGCTTTATTTTTCCCTATTGTTTGATAGATTCTATGCCTTTATTATAATCTAACAAGTTCACTGTGGGTGGTTGCTTACATCCTTCTGCTTTTACAAACAATGCCTTTGGTGAATATCATGTGACTACTTCTTTGCATATATTTACACTATGTCCATGAGCTAAATCCCAAGAAGTGACAATTCTAGGTCTGATACATTTTGCCAATCTGCTCCCCAAAGAGGCTGGACCTCTTGCAATGCCTGCCAGCGACAACACCCGCTTTTCTTGGAGCTCCTGTCAGCGGAACACCGTCACGCCTCTGACCTCTGCTAATGGGAAAGGTGAAATGGTACCTTACACTTTTCATCTGCATTCCCCATGTCATGAGGGAGACTGAGCTTCATTCCATACATGTTAGAGCTATTCATTATTTCCCTTTAAGAAAACTGTTCATGTCTTTTTTCATTTTTCTCATGGCCTGCTGCTGGTCATCTTCCTTAGTGCTTTAGAGAGTTCTTCATGTATCACAGGAATCATTCCTTTCCATTAAATGTTGCTAGAATCTAGTATCATTTCTTGGTTTGACATTTACAACCAACTCTGAGCCTCCAGAAAAAAAGAGGAGAATTATAACTACTAAATGCTTAGCATTTATATACTGTGTTAATGCTGTATTCATTTTTATCTTCACAACAATCTAAGAGGTAATTCATGGCTACCTTAACTTTATA
Organism: Chlorocebus sabaeus; assembly: GCF_047675955.1. Classification (NCBI taxonomy): domain Eukaryota; kingdom Metazoa; phylum Chordata; class Mammalia; order Primates; family Cercopithecidae; genus Chlorocebus; species Chlorocebus sabaeus. Next base: position 143,371,826 of record NC_132933.1, read on the forward strand.
GATAACACCTGAGGTTCATATATAATTTTAATCTAAGACACTGGTTCCTATCAGCATTCTGCTTGGCCTAAAAAACTTGCATTTCTATTTATCAATGACATTTTCCTTTATATGCCATTGACCTTCTTTTTCAATATATCATTATAATCTTAAGAAAACCCCAAAACACAATCTGTATTCCCCTAACTCACACATTCCCATGAGCACGAAAGCAACAGGATTAAGTCCACAACCTGATCCCTGGAATCTGTGAACATGACCTTATAGAGTAAAAGACTGAATGTGACCTCATTTGGAAAAAAGGGTCACTGCAGATGTGATTAAATTAAGAATTCTGAGATGAAGCATTCTGGGTTACTGCATGGGCTCTAAACACAGTGTCCTCCTAACAGACAGAGATGGGAATTATGCAGCCACAGGCCAAGGGGCACCTGCAGGCACCAGAACCTGGAGGACAGACATAGAAGGGGCTCTCCCTTGGAGCCTCCAAAAGGAAGCCGCCCTGCCGCCGCCTGACGGCCCTGCTGACCTTCTCAACAATGACACAATACATCTCTGCTATTTTAAGCCACCTAGTCTGTGGCCATTCGTTATGGCAAACAGGAAACAATTACAGAATGATAATAGTATCATTTTAAAAATTCTTCTATATTAGGGATACAACTTGAAATGTTTACAGGTAAAATCACATGACGTCTGAGATCTGCTTTAAATTACTCTAAAGAAAAAACAGCGAGGGGATGATGAGACAAGCTTGTGACACGCTAACAGCGGCTGGAGGTGAGTGAGGAGTACATAAGAATATACCAAGATAGTTTGTATACCTCTGAATATGTTTGACAATTTCCATATTAACAAGCTAAAGAGTGTATCTCAGGGACTGGCAGGCAAGCATCTGAACTATTTATGTGGCATCTGTCCCAATCTTCACACAATGCAATTCACTTTAACATCTAATTTTATTCACTACCTTCTTGAAAACATTAAGGAAAACATTGGAACCCCATTCATTAAAGCCGCCATTGCATAGTGGCTTATGTAAGCAACCATGCAACTGAGTTTCTTGAAATACGTCTTAATTCTTAATCTCATCTCTTGGAACAAATCTTAATTGTCAATCTCATCGCCCTATATACTTGGTCAGATCTCAAGCTGAAAGAATATACATGCATTTGGATAAAAGTAAAAATAAGGGATTCTTTCTTATTAGATGTACTACACCAGGAGCACATGAATAGAACTGTAAGTACTAGAATCAACATGTTTAAAATACTACTGTTTTCTATGGAATCAGATTCCCAAAGGGAAGCAAATTGCTTGCAAAGAAATGTGCTGCTTATAAAGGTCTAATTTATGTAACATGGGCCAAGTCCAAGGATATGACCGTAATATGGGAGATCACACTTCAAGCTACTGTGAAAACACTTTAAACGTTAACTGGCAGCTCTGAAGCAGTAATTAAGGGTGGGACTGTACTGGCTGGGGACCTTTGCAACACTGAAACTGTGTAACAGAAGCCATGCACTGCTACAAAGCACAGTACTGTGCAAAATGGTTATCCTGCTTCTTGTAAAGAGGTTGAAGGTTCTTGATACATTCATTTAGCAAAGGCAGGGCTTAATTGTCATAATGCTTCCTCAGGGAACATTGTGTTCCAGCTTCACCTAAACTGCCCTGTAAAGAAATGGAGTAAGAGGGGCAACCTGAGTCAGCATCCTTCAGAGAAACCTCTGTGGAATCTAAAGGAAAATCGAAATAAGAAACAGGACTCAGCTGGGCTGGGCAGCAGGCCTCCAGCTGTCATTTGCTCTACGTACAGGAGGCTTCTGTGATCCAAGCCTCATGTTTCCAAGGGTGTTTCAGAATTTGAATGCCTGCATATCGGTCCAGTACAGGATCTTGGCCCTCTCCAAGATGATGATCTTCCCGTGGCACTGAGCAAATGACAGATAAACCTTCCCGTGGCACTGAGCAAATGACAGGTACCTTAGAATGGGTTTCTTATGTTGGCATTTGTGAGCCATCACTCTTGGCTGTTGGGGCCATACTGCGCATGGTAGGATGTTAGCAGCATCCCTGGGCTCCACCCACTAGCCAACAGCATCCCCCACACACCTACTGAGACAACCCAAAATGTCTCCAGATATTGTCCATTTCCCCTAGCGGTTGCGGAGGGGTGCTCAATCCCCCCACTGGTGAGCATCAGAGCCCCAGAAAGCTCCTTACTGGAGAGCCATGCCTGAACTGTGGGCTATTCTGCTACACGGGGGGCACAGTGTGAACTCTTCCCCCTACCATTCAAGCTGATGGACAACAAATGGTAAAACAAAGCATCCACAGAGAGACCATGAGGAAAGAATGTAGAGATATGGAAGCATGCAAGTTTAATGGAACTCAGATGGCCTTTCAGGAAGGTAAAATACAATTGTTTATTAATAATGACAGCATTGGACTCCATGTGAAAAGGGTTCTGTGAGGTTCTCACTTAGCTATGTGCAATTTCTAGCGACACGTGATGCATGCTGCAACCATTTCTCTACAGCCCTTAGTTTTTTAATAACAATGACAATCATAATGTAAACCAACAATAACATTCGAAAGCCCCCCAACCACCTGAATGGACTTCCTCCTCTGGGCCAGGGCCAACTCAATTTATCCTGAAAGACTGGACCAGGCCATGACTGCCGGGAAGTGGGGGTCAGGCATGCCTCATTATGTCCCTCCAGCATGAACATCATCACAGACCTCAAGTCTGATAATAAACATTTACAATCTATTCTCTCTGAAGCCTGCTACCTGGAGGCTACATTTGCAGGATAAAACATTAGTCACCACAACCTCTTAAGGTAGCCCAGACATTCCTTTCTATTGGTAATAACTCTTTCAACCAATGGCCAATCAAAAAAAAATTTTAATCTACCTAGAACCTGAAAGCACCTCCCCTTCCCCCTGCACCCTTGCTTCAAGTTGTCCCACCTTTCTGGACTGAACCAATGTCTACCTTATATGTATTTGATCAATGTCTCATGTCTCCCGAAAATGTGTATGTGAAAGGAAAATAAATCTTGGGTTCCCAAGTCACTAAGTTAAAGGGAAAATCCAGCTGGGAACTGCTTAGGGCAAACCTGCCTCCCCTTCTATTCAAAGACACAGCCTCTGCTCACTGATATAGATGCATTTCTGACGGCCTCCTTTGGAGAGGCTAATCAGAAACTCGTAAGAATACAACTATTTGTCCCTTGTCTACCTATGACGACCTGGAAGCCCCCTCCTCATTTTGAGTTGTCCCACCTTTCCAGACCAAACCACAGTTCATCTTACATATACTGATTGATGTTTCATGTCTCCCTAAAATGTATAAAACCAAGCAGTGCTTGGACCACCTTGGGCACATCCTGAGGTTGTGTCACGGGTGCACACCCTTAACTTTGGCAAAATAAGCTTCCTAAATTGACTGAGACCTGTCTCAGATTTTGGGGGTTCACACATAAAACCAAGCTGCGTTCTCCCTAAAATGTATAAAACCAAGTTGTGCCCCCACCACCTTGGGCACATGTTCTCAGGATCTCCTGAGGGCTGTGTCACAGGCCATGGCCACTCAAGAGTTGGCTCAGAATAAATCTCTTCAAATATTTTACAGAGTTTGACTCTTTTCGTCGACAGTAACAGCAACTCTAATAATGACAGTGGTTTAGGTATACCTATGATTTGAACTCCTGCCAAAGCCAGGAGCAGCATGGTTTATGAACCCACTGAAAGATTCCCTTAGTTGCCTCTTCTTTTGTTCCTTTCTTGGACTTTCTATCACGGTGGTTGAAAGAACATTCAAAATCCAGCACAGGAGAGAAACGGCTCTGTGCTCCATGCTAAAATTAAAAGGTAGTGTGTCAAGGGGGACACAAGTTGTAAAATGGCATTCACCCTCAAACCACCCAACAAGCAGTGCTGTTTCCCACAGGACCCGAAGGAAACAGAGGATCTTCACTACAGTAGACATACGGCACTTCTGACATTGACTCGGATGAACCTGCAGTTCCCAAACGCAGAGGCTCTGTAGTGTAAAGGAAAATGACGACCACATCTTAGCAATTCACTTCCCGGTCACTTCCTCTCCCAGCCTGTCAAGAAGGAAACAGGGCATGCTTTTGAATCCTTTCCTGGCTCATGTAAGGGATCTGGAGAGCCAATCTAATTATTTTGGTTCCAATTTCCAACTCCATCAGTAAGGCACTGATATAAGAAATAGGAAGAAAAGTCCCCAGGAGTGGAAAAATTGAAATCATAGAAACCATGCACCTACTGCTGGGTGACCTAAAGATCCTGTCATACAAAAGTTAAGATCATCATTTGTGATGACACTACTGAGAGGGTTTCCCAATGCACTGATGGTGAAAACATCTGTTGGGTATTTCAGCTGTTACAGTTTCCTGCATCCCATTGTTGTGGACTTAGACTCTTATGACAAGATGCTTCGACTCTGCTGAAAAGGAATTTAGTTGACATCTCCCCCCACCCCGCTTCTGTGGTTTTACTTTCCATCTTTGGCACACAGGGTACTTCACACATTCACAAATATTTAGGGGGAAGAAAAAACAATAAATTGCCTGGAACCATAAGCAAGAGAGTGCCTACTAGATCTCTGCTTCAAGAAATTTTACACTAAGATAGATCCAAAGGCCCCCAGGTCTTGAGGTTTGCCAAATAGTTTATTTTGGGTATGTGAATAATTTCAATTTAACTCCTTGAATAACTGTCTTATTAAGATGCTGACACATCTGTCCTACCTCTGATTTTTGCAAATAGGATAAAAATGATGTTCATTGAATAGAGGCATCATGGTTTCCTTTTATCATTGTTGTTATCACCATCAATATTATCTGTTTGGCAAGCTGTGCAGGCTTCCTTAGGATGATAAATGCTGCAGCAATTTGCAGTATCTTTAAAAGAAACAGCCAATTCAATTCCATGATGCCAGGAGCCATCTCCCTGCCAAAGCCACCCCTGCATCTGCCACAGGCGACCCATTTGTACTGAGCACAGGGGGACACTTGTCTTATTGCAGCGTCTGGTTCTACTTAGTGCTGTCGACAGAGCTCCATTGCTGTCCCCTGTCTCCTCGTGCTCCTTTCTGCAGGCTCCAGCTTGGCGCAGTTGGATTTCCAATTTCTACGCCCAAGTGTGGTGTGCATTACCAATTGCGACACTGACAGCACGTGCTTCTCAATACCAGCGCCATCTCTAATGGCAGCACTTTTTGTGTGTGAGGGTTACTGTTAGCATTTTTAAGAATTTGGGAGGCTGAGGTGGGGGGACTGCTTGAGTCCAGGAGGTGGAGGCTGCAGTCAGCTTTGATTGTGCCACTGCACTCCTGCGTGGGAGAAAGAGTGATGCCTTATCTCTAAGAAGGAAAAAAAAAGTTAAGAATTTCATTTCAGCACTTAACAAGGCTGGTTTGCAAAGACCAACTTTCTAAATGCTTTCTAACAATCATGGGTTAAATAAGCAAGCGCAAAAGTGATGAGAACACTTCCGTGCGGTGTGGCCAGCCCCACTTCCTTATCGATCTCCCACGAGTGGAACCCACAGCGATGCTGGTGGAAAGGGCACGCATGGTCTAGGGTCAGCTTTCCCTAAATTCAATTTCAGAGAAAACTGCAGAGGCAAAGAGGAGTTTTCTGTTTCTCTCCTTTAACAATAAAGCTATTAGACCAAAGCACGAAAGACTGCTGCTGTGTCACTGTTTTGACTCATGACAAACATCAACTTCATATTCTTACACTTAATATAAACTGGAATAGCAGAAGAGAAAAGAGAACACTGCCTGAGAAGCTCTACGGAGTCAGACACCTGGCTAACTGTCCTGGCCTTGGCACTGCCAGGCTGCTGCCTGCTCAAGCCTTATCTCTTCACTTAGAAAACTGGGTCTGCGCTGTCCACATCGTATCTTAGGATTGCTGGTCTTGGGAATAGAAAGCAGGGCTCCTCCACCGCGGCGCATTATGGGGCTAGATGATTCCTTGTTATAAGGCTGTCCTGTGCACTGTGGGATGCTGAGCAGTGCCCCTGGCCTCTACTCACCAGATGCCAGAAGCACCCACTGTCACCACCAAAAATGTCTCCAGACATTGTGAGATGGCCCCTGGGGGGTGGGGAGGATACAAGTCACCCGCTTTGAGAAGCACTATTCTAAAGCAATTCAGGACCAGCAGTTTTGAGCAGCCACCAAAATCAGGCCCAGGTGGGGCCGGCTCTTCCAGAAGCTCACTGTGCCTCCTACCAGCATCGTGAAACTCCCTGCAGTCATCCATCAAGCCAGACTGTTCATCTGTCTGCTCTGGCCACATCTTAAAACACGTGAAAATTAAATAACATTCACAATTCGGTTTCTCAGTCACAATGGCCACACCTTTCAAGTGCCCGAGAGCTGAATGTGGGGCCCTGTTCACAGGGCAGTCCTATTGGGCCACCACTCTAGGTCACCCAAGACATTCCGTACATCATGCATGCTTCTCGGAGATCATCAGGAAAACACTAACTGATGGGCACATTCAAATGAACACTGGGCACATTTCATGATTGAGGCCTGGGCAAATAAGGATACCTCTTTTTTGGTTTTTGAGTTTCTTTGGGTTTGTTTTTGTTTGTTTGTTTTTTGAGGCAGGGTCTTGCTCTGTCACCCAGGGTGGAGTGCAATGGTGCGATTACGGCTTACTGCAACCTTGACCTCCCAGGCTCGAGCGATCCTCCCACCTCAGCCTCGAAAGTAGTTAAGACTACCGGTGCATTCCACCACTCCCGGCTAATTTTTAAAATTTTATGTAGAAATGGGGCCTCACCATGTTGCCCAGGCTGGTCTCGAACTCCTGGGCTCAAGCGAGCCTCCCACCTTGGACTCCCAAAGTGCTGGGATTACACGTGTGACCCACCACGTCCGACCTCTTTTGTTTTTTAATGTAGTGCTTTTAAAAGATCTAAAGAACTAGTATTTCTACAAACTGACCACTCTATCCTGAATAAGCTTATAATTTTAAGAACTGTAATTTTTTTAAACATGAAGTCAAGAAAGAAGGTGTTCACCCCAACTTTACATGCAATTAATGAAAAAAAAGTATGAACCTGGAAAATATAGAAGTTGGCTTTAAATTATGGGAAGGACAGATGGATGACATGAACTTCAATTATTCATCTAAGCAAGATATCTGGCTCCATCTCAATGATATGCATTAGCTCATCACTCAGGTCCCTCTCTCCCAATGGGTGTGGTCTGGGTTTGTGCTCCGAGAGTTGCCCAGGTTCATCCATAAACCTGTTTCTAGACATTACGCTGCCTGCAACAGTCCTGGCATCTGCCCAAATGCAGAGACACACTGACGTGGCCTGATGCCTACACTGTGCAGCGCATACTCATGCGCACTTGTTCATCCCAATCCACTTCGCTAACAGTCAATCACCCTCTAACCCCAACCCATCACTTCCTAAACATGACAGCGCCGGGGCATGCTACACTTTGGGAGGAGGGGGGCAATATGAAAACATACTTAAAAGCCTAATTTACTCAAGATCTTTAAAAATAGACACTTTCCTTTTAAAAACCTTACTTTAATAGCCAACTGCTCACTGGGTCATCTTGACAGGTCAGTATTAATCTCACTGATGAGTGTTTTTGAAAGGTTCTCTCCCCTCCTCCATTTAAAGGTAAAATACGTCCACAATGACAATAGGCTTTTCTCGGATTGGTCAACGAAAAGGTCCCAAGCTCATAAAATTCATCTTCTAAAAGAATGATAGCTTGAGAGTTTCTGCATAGCATTACAATATTTATGTAAGTATAATTTACACTTCATCATTCCTCACCCAACTTAATATAGTACACAGATAATCTGTTTTTAACTCCACCAAACAACATTTCTCTGATGGAAGTTAGCCAATCGTGTAGTAAGAGGCTTTCAAAAAAAGTGACTTTGCATACATCCACACAAAAACGTGTGCCTGAATGTTCACAGCAACACTATTCACAATCGCCAAACAGTGGAGGCTGCCCAAATGCCCGCCAACTGATGAACAGATAGTATAATCTGGCTATGAAAGGGAATGAAGCACCGACACGGGGGACAACATGAGTGAACCCTGAAAACACAATGCTCAGTGAAATGAGGACACAAAAGTCTCTGTGTTGTGAGATCTATTTACCTGAAATGTCAGAATAGGGAAATGCATGGGGCAGAAAGTAAATGGCTGGTTGCACCGGTTGGGGCAGGGAGGGAAGAATGGGAAGCGACTGCTGATGGGTGATATGGTTTGGCTCTGAATCCCCATCCAAATCTCATGTCGAATTGTAATCCCCACATGTCAGGGGAGGGACCTGGAGGAGGTGATCGGATCATGGGGGCGGGTTTCTCCCATGCTGTTCTTGTGAAGGCGAGTTCGTTCTCACGAGATCTAATGGTTTAAAAGTGTGGTGCTTCCCCCTCACTCTCTCTCCTGCCTTGCTGTGGTAAGATATGTCTTGCTTCCCCTTTGCCTTCTACCATGACTGCAAGTTTCCCAAGGCCTCCCTGGCCATGCAGAACTGAGTCAATTCAACCTCTTTTCTTTATAAATTATCCAGTCTCAGGTAAGTTCCTTATAAGAGCGTGAAAACAGACTAATACAGTGGGCATGGGGTATTGAACATGTTCTAAACTCAGATAGTGGTGATGACTGCACAACTGTGGGAATACACACAAAAAAACCACTCTCGGGGGGAGTCCGAAGGTATGTAAATTACATCTCAATAAAGCTGAAAACCTGCTTTGGCTAAAGCAGCTATCCCTCCATGGTGCTGGGCACACAGTGCAAATGCAGGGATGCTCAATGACTTCTTTACGACAGCTGGCACCATCAAGCACAGGCCAGTTCCACCCTGGGGAGGAGCAGAAACAGAAGTGAGAGGAATGGTGCCTGAGTGCTTTCCCAATATCCACAGAAGCTTGTTTCAGAAGGTCAGTGACTGGTAACATTTTCAAGGCTGTTTTCTGCACATCCTACACAGAATAGAATACTTCCTTCTTGTTAGTGAATTTGGGGCTTATAGGGGCATAAAAAGTCTCTCCAACAAAGGTTTGGGAAGGCAAACAAACCAACACACAGATCTTCCTGTGGCCAGGCAACAAGCACCTTTTTTTTCATTTGAGACAGGATCTCACTTTGTCACCCAGGCTGAAGTGCAGTAGTATGATCATGGCTCACTGTAGCCTCGACCTCTTAGGCTCAAGCAATCCTCCCGCCTCAGCCTCCTGAGTAGCCGGGACTATAGGCACGCACCACCACACCAAGCCAGTTTGGTTTTGTTTTGGTGGAGACAGGATGTTGCCCAGGCTGGTCTCGGACTCCTGAGTTTGGACTCCTGAGCTCCTGCTGGGACTACAGGTGTGAGCCACTGCACCCAGCCACAGCAAGCAAATTCTGTGGTGCTCTGACCTCCCAGGCTGAACTCACCAGAGGTCCAGGCACTTTCCAGCGAGTCCAAAGTGCATCGCTTTAGCCTCTATTTTGAAATCCCCATACAGCCACTCTACCCCACTACCTGCTGTAAGTGCTGTATCCTTTCCCATGAAGTAGTGATGCTGGCATTGAATGTACTGGGCGGCATTTAATAAGATGCCCAGCAGGGTGGAGTGCTGTCTCTCCTGGCCTACCCTGTTCCCCCAGCTGACTGACCCAGGAGCTGGGGCTATCTTCCACCTCCAGAGATTAAGCAACCACAAATGAGCTTTTGCCACTGGGACCCCTAAAGCATGCTTGCGACACAGCGTGCCCCAGCCCATGCCCAGCATGGGCTGCTCAGACACATCCTACTGGACTCTCACCCGTGAGGAGGGCTGTCAGCACTGGTGCCTTCCTCAAAGGGAGCCCAGCTCCACTCTGCGACCCCACAGCACTAGGACCAAACCAGAGGCGGCACAGGGCAAGAAACGCATCCCTGGCATGGTGAGGTACTGTGAAGCAAATGAGGTCATGCCAGCCCCTGCTAGCCACTGTCCAAAATTTCTTTATTCACAGTTCAACAACTCACCACAGCTGCAGAGTTCAGAGGTTTCAAGCACCGTAAATCCATCTGTTCCCTGCTTATCTGAATTTCATACAAGATTAATATTTTACCTACATTTGCTGACAAAGACAAATAGCTACAGGGTGCAAAGTGACAATATCCCAGAGTAAATAAACACTGTGAAAAGAACCCAAGTGAAAAGGTGGTATTTGCAGCAAAAAGTTGGTGTTTTAGAGAAAAACTTTTATAAACCAAACACTGTGGTCACATAGCAAAAAAATATTGAAGGTCAGTCCATCACTGTCAATTGTAGTGCATCCAACAGGAAGGTTTTTAGCAAAAATCATGAAAGCACCCAATAATGTAATTAACTTAAAAAGAAACTATAAGTTAAAATTTGAATCATACTTAAAGTTAATCAGCAGTGTAAAATAAAAGATTAAATGCACCCTAGTGCATAAACCAGAAAATCCTCCTGCGGGGATGATTTGCTTTACAAATGAAGGTTTTTCTTCAGGTTAACAAAAGGAAAAGTGAAGATAATGCCTTATTTAGTTTGAAGTAACAGAAAGCAGCTGTGTGTTTTAAAGGACTTTAAAATGCCAACAGAATGCCTTGGGAGAATGTGTACTGCTACAGGTAATACAGATTTTGTAACCGGTTTTTCATTATTTCAAGGAGCTCACATCAAGCTCCACGCTTGCCTCCTACACAGTTTCCATCCCCAACCAAAAATCAAATCAAACTTTGTTATGGCAACCCTAGCAAATGAATATCCTGCTCTCTCCGCAACACCTGCAATCGGAAGGCCTTCGTTATCTGCTGAATAAATGAGTAGTTCCATGAATATCAATTATGTTGTCCCACTTTGCAGCAAATGTCAGAAGTCCATTTTGACTATTCCATGTAAATAAAGTCATAAACTCATCTGAGTTGAAAGCTACCCTTGGTAAGTAAACAGCAGTTTCTTTGGAATTCGGTACTGTGATAACATGCTAGAACAAACTCACATCCAAAGATAGAGCAGTGATTTTGTAGATGATGTTTAAGTTACAGACACCACAATTTCAGAATCATCAAGAGTTTTCACATAAAAATAAAACTTCATCATGCTGATTGCGAAGTGTCCCCAAAGTTTATACACACGGAGTGAAAGTTTATACTTCTGCAGGAAAGGAAGGTTGTAGAGGGTGGAAAAAGGAAAGCCAATTCAGGGACACGGTGAAGGCCGGCTACAGGGTTTTGGTAGGAAGCTTGGGAGAAGCTGGCAGAAGAGACCCCACTGCCAGAGATCACAGGTGGATGTGGGCTGGCACAGGGTACCATTTGGACTTCCGCTGCTGCTTCTAATACTTCTACTATTCTTTCCTTTAAAAACGGAAGGGAACAGAAAGAGGTCACCTCAGAAGAAAAGTAGTTCCTAAAGCAGCAGAGCAGTGATAGAAAGGGCACATGAGGAAAGCTGCAGTTTTCCATGGAAGTGTGACATGATTTCACCACACACCACCTGGGATCACTGTCCGCATCAAAATAGTAGTCACAAGCCAGCCACCCTGGACTCAACTTTAAAATAATTCCTTGTCAGCAACCCAACTGTCCACTGAGGCATGAATGGATCAACAAAATGTAGCCTATACACACGAGGGAATATTATTCAGCTTTAAAAAGGAAGGAAATTCTGTCGCATGCTACAATACAGATGAATCTTGAGGACATTCTACTAAGTGAAATAAGCCAGTTACAAAAGGGACAAATTCTGTAGGATTCCACTTACGGGAGGTATCCAGAGTCATCAAGTTCAGAGAGACAGAAAGTAGAATGGTGGGTGCCAGGTGGTTGGTGGGGAGAGAAGGAATGGAAGGCTCATGTTTAATGAGGACAGAGTTTCAGCTTGGGAAGCTGGGAAAGTTCTAGAGAAGGATGGTGATGATGGTTGCACAGTAACGTGAGTGTACTTAATGCCACTGAACTGTACAGTTAAACTGTGTAAGATGGTAAGTTTTATGTTATGTATACTTTACCACAATAAAAATAATTCTGTGTACACTTGACTTATGTAAGGGCCAAGATCTTTCAGGTAGTCTTTTCTTGGGAAATTCTTTTCACATTGGGGGCTCCCTTAAGAGATGACTAATTGTGCATATGGCTATCTTAAGGTGGGACATCCGGAGAATTCTGTAATAACTCGAAATAATTAGAGTCAGAATTACTCACTATGAAAAAGCTCAAATTATGCAGATGATTTTCCTTTTGAATACCCTGTAAATGAAATGAAGTTAAACTACATTGATGCCTATGATAGATGGTCATATTGTCAAAGTGTGCAAGCTCTCTGTGCTTACCCCCCACCCCACCCATACACACAGGCTCCAAGGAAAGGTCGTGTGAGGCCACAGCAAGAAGGCGGCCATCTGCAAGCCAGGAAGAGAGGCCTCCCCAGAAAATGAGTTTCCTGGCACCTTGATCTTGGACTTCCAGCCTCCAAAATTGTGAGAAAAGAAATTTCTATTGTTTAAGCCACACAGCCTGTGGTCTTTGGTTATAGCAGCCTGAGCAGACTAATACAATATCCTTACTGTTTTCCAAATTCATAATTATAATGGAGTAGAAGAGTCACTTTGGGCCGGACACAGTGGCTCACGCCTGTAATCCCAGCACTTTGGGAGGCCGAGGCGGGCAGATCACGAAGTCAGAAGATCAAGACCATGCTGGCTAACACGGTGAAACCCTGTCTCTACTAAAACTACAAAAAATTAGCCGGGCGTGGTGGCGGGCGCCTGTAGTCCCAGCTACTTGGGAGGCTGAGGCAGGAGAATGGTGTGAACCCGAGAGGCGGAGCTTACAGTGAGCCGCGATGGCACCACTGCACTCCAGCCAGGGTGACAGAGCAAGACTCCATCTCAAAAAAAAAAAAAAAAAAAAAAAAAAAAAAAATTGGGAACCATCCTTGTTTATAAAGGAAACACTAAAAAAACCAACATTCTTCGATTTGGGATAAGAGCCAGAGGGAGTGAACCATGTCAGAAATGGAAGAATTCTTTCATTAGTTTCAGGGCCCTTTGAGGCCATTTTACAACCATACATAATCTAGAGCCAGTTTTAAGGGCTTAATCCTGCCCAAATATTCTAATGAATGTCCAAGTGATTCAAATTTCATCATAAAGAAATCCACTGGTTTTCAACCTGTTCACTGAGGAGAGGGTACACGCTCCCTACATCCCATTCCTGTCTCTTGGGCTTGAGAGAGCACAGGAAGTGGATAGCCAGCTTTTCTGGAGAAAGCAGGTTTCCATATAATGCACAGAGATGTCGCAGCACTCCATGCATGTGTGTTGGCTACGCACAACTGCTGTTTGAAAGAAAAGAACGTTGAATAAATGTGAACCACAGATTGGAAGGGAGGAAAATGAAGAGGAATCGTTTTATCAAACAGCACTTCATCAGGCACTTTTCATCAGCCAGAGACCACAAAATGCAATTGTTCTGTTGGCTTACACACGTGGAATTCACATCTTTAAATCAATGAGCTGTGGTTTGGAAGGCGCCTGTGAAGCTTCCCGGGTGTTAATAAGAGAGATTAGCAGCACCTCCAGCCCCATCCCACCCCACGCCAGGACTGCGCCCCACGCCTGCCAAATAGCCCTTCCTGAGGCACCACCTTTAGCAGCTGACTATGAAAATCCTTCACGCCCAGGCTGGTCTTTACTCATCCAGCTGAAATCCACAAACCCTGCATTGTCTTGATGACAATTTCCAGTTCTAATTTATCCTAATGGGAAAGTCTTTAGGCTCCAGGACACCACTTCTCTTGAGTTATGGCCCCTTTTGGTGACAACTACCTGGATTATGTGTGTGCTCAGATTTCACAAATAAAAAGGAAGTGGCAGAACTGGCCACCCATTCCTGTTTTGTTTGGTCTTGTTTCTTGAGACAGGGTCTCACTCTGTCACCTAGGCTGGAGTGCAGTGGCTCGATCACAGCTCACTGCGGCCTCCAACTCCTGGGCTCAAATGATCCTCAAGTGCTGGGACTACAGGCCTGAGTCATCAGGCCCAGCCCTGGTCCTGTTACTCAGGCCTCAAAAAGGACAGTAATCACAGTCAAATGTGAAAACAGAAGGCACGAGCTCAGGACATGCAACACACAGACAGCACAGTACACAAACAGACACACACAGAGTACACCACACACAGCACACCACACAGACACACACACACACACACACAGAGCATACTGCACAGACACAACACTGCACACTGTACAGATACTGCACAGACACACACACAGTACACCACACACACACAGCACACTGCACAAACACCACACACACAGCACACCACACACACACAACAGTATACTGCACAGATAGACACAACACGAACAGCACACCACACACACACAGCACACTGCAGTTAGACACAACATACAGCACGCCACACACACACAGCACACCACACATACACACAGCAGACAGACACACACATACAGCATACCTCACACGCATAGAGCACACTACAGACACGCACAGAGCACACCACACACACACAGCACACTGCACAAACACCACACACACAGCACACCACACACACACACAGTATACTGCACAGATAGACACAACATGAACAGCACACCACACACACACAGCCACATTGCAGTTAGACACAACACACAGCACGCCACACACACACAGCACACCACACATACACACAGCAGATAGACACACACATACAGCATACCTCACACGCATAGAGCACACTACAGACACGCACAGAGCACACTGTACAGACAGACACAACACACACAGTGCACTGTGCAGACAGCAAGGTGCACAGATAGACACACCACACAGAGCATACCACACAGCCACACACAGCACACTGCACAGACACAACACACACAGCACACCACACACACACACAGCACACTGCAGATAGACACAACACATGCAGCACACCACACAGACACACACACAGCACACTGCACAGACGTAACACACACAGCACACAACAGACACACACACAGCACACTGCAGATAGACACAACACACACGGCACACTGCACAGATAGACACAACATACACCCTGCACAGACACACAGCACACCACACACACACACACACACTGCACAGATAGACACAACATACACAGGGCACATACCACACATACACACAGCACGCTGCACACACAGACACACACACACAGCACAACACACAGACACACTGCACAGACACAGCATACACAATGCACCACGCAGACAGACACAACACACAAACCATGGTGCAGACAGACACGACATGCACAGCACACCACATACAGCCACACAGACACACAAAACACATAGTCACACGTAACATACACAGCACACCACAGATGGACACACACAACATACACAGCCCGTAAGAGACATATACAACATACACATACACAGCACGCCGCACGGCATGTGCACACACACAACATACACAGCCCACCAGAGACACATACAACATACGCAGCACGTCACACAGATACAACACACACAGCACAGGCACAGACCCACACAACACACACACAGACACACGCAACACAACACGACACAAACACAGACACACGTAATGCCACAGCACGTTGCTCAGATAGACACACACAACATGCCACAAAAAGAGGACAAGAGAATGCATGGCATCTTTGGGGTTCTCAAGACTCCCAGGGGAAGCCGTCCAAACACTTCCAGGCTGTTAACAGGGAGCAGGGAGTAGGACAAGAACCAGGAGGGAGACAGAGAACTTGCACTCACTGGGCATCCGCAACAGCGCCCAGGCCAATCAGCACGCTGTGCCAAGGCACTAAGGGGGAGCGCTGAACTGCCCCACCGCGCAGAGGAGGAGACAGAGGCTCAAAAGATTGAACTGACTGCCTGGAAGTCCCAGGGCTGGACTTCTCTACCTTTCATCTCTGTGCGTCCTTGTTCCAGTGGAGGAAACCTACAGGGGCTTCATGGAGGAGGCAGCAC
Organism: Chlorocebus sabaeus; assembly: GCF_047675955.1. Taxonomy (NCBI): domain Eukaryota; kingdom Metazoa; phylum Chordata; class Mammalia; order Primates; family Cercopithecidae; genus Chlorocebus; species Chlorocebus sabaeus. The sequence goes on from NC_132933.1 coordinate 143,387,847, forward strand.
TTGAGTTGGCTGGAGAACTCAGGCGAGGAGGAAGAGAGTAAGACTGTAGTTTAAGTGGTGCCAAAGGCAATGGATGGGGGCAAGAGAGGGGCGCTGAGGTTTCTAAAAATGTGGGGTGATGCTCTCACAGTGCTCAGGAAAGAGGATGTGGCCTGGAAGGAGACGTGGTGGTCAGAACAGCATGCCCCATCCAGCCCAGGGAAGAAGGGGCCACCTGGGCAAGACAGCCCTGCAGACTGCAGATGGCACTCTCCTGGCACAGCACCAAAACACTGGACAAACGGTTTGAGTGGGACACCAGTGTCCCCCAAGCTGGGGCAGACTTAACCCTCATCTGCTGAACCATGTGGGGTGAGCAAGATTGATCCCAGAGGAAGGAACAAGGCAGTCATGCAGGGACCCACAGAGCAGCAGCTCCACACCCTTCCAGAAAGGGCCAATTTCACTCTTTGGCCACCTCCTCAAGAACAGCTGCAGTGGTGGTGCACGCTGGCTCCGTGAGTGCCCTGGCAGCAAGAGCCGCAAGACAAGGAGGCCGGGGTCTTCCCTGTCAGACACGCCGATGCACCAGCGTACACTCCCCACCTAGTTCTGGGCCATCAGGAACTGAGGTACAGGAGCACCTTCTGGAAAGATCATGGAAACTACACTTCCCGCCTCTCTGTGCCATTTTCTCTAGGCTTACTAAGGGCACATACTCCTGACAGAGGATGCTGAGAACTTCTAACAGTGTGAAAATCCTGACAAACTCCCATGGCCCGCCAGATGCCCTAGCCCTTCCCCAGCCCATTCTATCATCCTCCTCCAGCACTACCGGGCACACATGCTGTATCTTAAAAACAAAGAGTAAAACAGAAGAACAGAGTTTCAGGCCCCACTGTGCTCCCAATTAATTGTAAAAAAACCTCTCTGGACCAGAGTTTCCTCAGCTGTGAAATGAGGGTTTTAAACTATTTATGAGGTTTCATTCACATCAAAAAATCTGGGATACCATTTTCCTGTTGACTTCCTGTGTCAATTCCAGGGAAAAAACACTTGACAATAACTTAACTAAGAACTTGCAAAAGAATTGTGGAGGGAAGGAGATAGAGACAGGATCTGTCCTGCAGCCAGCTGAGCACTGGAATGCATCCAAAGGGTGCAATATTTTTGCCATAATGATTAACATTTCAACTCCAGAGAAACTCAAGTTGTACCATCATGAAAGCAACATGAAAAATCTAAAATATGTTTTCAGAAGCCACTAAGCATGACAGAAAAGCTGCAGTTTCCTCCTGATCCCTTTTCTGTTTTTAGTGAGCTCTGAATTAACCGGGCCAAGAGCCAGACTCTGACTAATACATGCACCGGCATGAGCATCGCGGGTGCTCCAGTGCCAGAGGATTCCAAACCGCTTCATTTGCTCCAAGGTTCAAGGTCTGCGTAAGGAAGCTGTTGTTTCCTGTATTACCAATATCAAACAGCAGGTTTATATATTGAGGTTTATTCAACGACATATTTAAAAATCCTTCAGAACTAGTGGTTCTCACAGTTACTTTTGACCCTCAGGAAACACTGGGCAATGTCTAGAGATATTTTTATTTGTCAGGACTGGGGGAGGAATGCCACTGGCATCCAGTGGGTGGAGGCCAGAGATGCTGCGGAACATCCCACAACACACAGAACAGGTCCTCTTAACAAAGAGAATTATTTGACACAAACGTCAGTCAATGCCAAGGTTGTGAAACTCTGCTTGTAACTATGCCAAAATGTCTGTAATTCTACAGATAGTGTATCCTACACTTTCATTTTCCAAACCACTTTTAGTCTTTACAAAGTAATACATGTACAAATTTTTTAAAAAAATACAGGTGAGGCAAGAGGCTCCTTTTATTAATTACATGCCTTTTAGCACCATCTGTCCCCAATTCCACTTCCCAAAGCAACCACCTTCTCGGAGCTGTTTCTGTGACTGGTGCTGTTCCCTGCATACTGACTTCCAAGTTTGTTTTTCTGTTTGTTTGTTTTGGGGACAGGGTCTGTCACCTAGGCTGGAGTGCAGTGGCACCATCACGACTCACTGCAGCCTTGACCTCCAGGGCTCAAGTGATCCCCCTGTCTCAGCCTCTCCAGTGGCTGGGACCACAGGTGCACACCACCATGCCTGGCTAATGTTTTACGTTTTTTGCAGAGACAGGGTCACGCTATGCTGCCCAGGCTGGTCTCAGCCTCCAGGGCTCTAGTGATGTTCCCGCTTCGGCCTCCCAAAGTGTTGTAATTACAGGCATAAGCCACCAAGCCTGGCCAGACCTCCGTGTTTCTAAATAGTCTGTTTATGATACTCTAATCAATAAATCAAGTTTAGATATCACTTACTGATTTTCACACACATAGGTAAGGTTTTCACACATCACCAATCTTGTACTGACCCTTCCACGTTTTCAATAGCTCACATAACTTTTTTTTCGGCTAAATCTATATTTCACATATATTACTTTGACAATGGAATGGGCACTGCTGAGTGGCCAGTATAGTATGATTATGACTTTTTTTCAGTACACTGTTTGCGTTCTCCTAGAATTATTTGCCTCTGTTTTCATTTCAGTTTTCTTTGTACTCTTTGATAATCCTTCCAACACTCTCCAACAATCTATTACATTTTTTACAGGATCAAAACTCTTGGATAATTTGTCAGTTCCATGCCCTTCCTCCTCCAACACCCACCCCCTTCCCTCCCACCTTCAACCAATACACTAACACCAAACTCTCTCCTAAAATTTCTTTCTTTCTTTTTTTTTTTTAGATGGAGTCTTGCTCTGTTGCCAGGCTGGAGTGCAGTGGCGCGATCTCGGCTCACTGCAAGCTCCGCCTCCTGGGTTCAAGCGATTCTCCTGCCTCAGCCTCCCAAGTAGCTGGGACTCCAGGCACGTGCCGCCACGCTCAGCTAATTTTTGTATTTTTAGTAGAGACGAGGTTTCACCATGTTGGCCAGGATGGTCTCAATCTCTTGATCTTGTGATCCACCTGCCTGGGCCTCCCAAAGTGTTGGGATTACAGGAGTGAGCCACCGTGCCTGGCCTCCTCCTAGAATTTCTTGTCTCCTGCCCTAGTCTGTACTACAAGAGTCACTGCCCTGAAAACACCTTTGTTTGAGAATTCCTTCCGCCTCTTTCTGTTTCCAAGATCCCAAACCTCCCCCGTTCTTGGTTTACTCCCTCACTTTGGTGGGACATATTCTCCACAAGTTTCCTAGAAGTGACATGTGAAAGTATTTTTAGTAGAAACGAAGTTTCACCGTGTTGGCCAGGCTGCCTGGGACTCCCAAAGTGCTGGGATTACAGGCGTGAGCCACCACGCCCAGCCCAAACATCTTTATTCTATCTTTAACTAATAATTAGTAGAGGAACACCTTCAAAATTCTGAGGGAAAATTATTTTCAAAATAGTCTATGTTCAGTCTGTTTTCTAACTTCACATGTTGCTGTTAAGAAATCCAATGTCATTCTGATTCCAAGATCCTTCATGTGACTTTTTTTTTAATCCGGGGAAGTGCGTAGATACTTCCTTTATCCTAAGGTTCTAATACGTCATGACAATGAGCTTTGATGTAGTAAATTGTTTTGATGCGGTTAATTTTTTTGCATTGCTCTCTAGTCCCTTGGTATAAAATTTTTCTTCTTCAGATTTCAGTTGTGCCTTTCTTCCCTGGAATTCCTACTAGGCAAATATGTGAATAACCATTCTTCTTCTGTCCAATAAAACTCTCTGCACTCTATCTTCCTTGTCTAACAAGGTATCCACTGGCCACATGTGACTACTGAGCACTCAAAATGTGGCTAGTATGAGAGACAAACTGAATTTTACATTTTACTTAATTTTAGTTAAGCTTAAATACTCACAGCTGGCGGCTACAATATTAGGACAGCATAAATCCAAAGACTATGCCAAAAATTTTTTAAAATACGAAAATCAGGGCCTTTAGCACCAACGCTCTGGTGATATTCAATTTGTTTTCAGAAGAAAAGAATTGAGTATAATTTCCAAATCCCACCATTACTATTTTCATAATAAGGTTCTGTGATTTCATTCCTTATGGCGTTTCCTTCCTCACAGGAACTCAAGGGCCTTGTAGAATGGTTATCGCACAAGTAGAAAGGTCCCTTTGTGCATAAACATGGGTTTTATTGCCCCTGAAGTATAAACAGTGCTCCTTCAAGTACTCCTCCTTTTTTCCCCTTAAGGGAGCTACTGAGGCCTCCTCACGAAACAGTAACATGTATTATAAGAGAAGTAAGTATTAAAAAACACCTAAAATGAACAAGGCCACTGAAGGCAACTTCCTTATATGGCAAGTCAACTATTCCATGTGTCTTTTCGCACGCTGTGGTAAGAAACGCTGCTTCTGCATACTGGATACTCTGGGTAGAACAGAAGCCAGAACAGCAGTCAGAGCCTTCTCCTTGCATGTTACACTCATTCCATAAATACCACAGATACAACAAACTGTTGTCCAGGCATTCTAGTGCCAAGGACATAGACAGAAAGTAGAATAAAACCGAAGTGCAAAAGTTCTGTATACCCACTCCAAAGCACGAGCCTCCTATTCCATTCGAATGACTGGAAACCACTTTTCATTAGAGCTTAGTGCCTAGAATACAGTGGGCATGTAATAGGTGTATACCTAAATATACAGCAAGATCAGAACTCAAAGGCAACCACTAATTTTTTTTCTACTTTGAAGAAAAACAGACATAGTAATGCTGTATATATTGAGAAATAAATATTCAGGAAAAATCGTTCATTTTTCTATGTAAAGATTCATGGGAGAAACACATTTTCTTAGTTTACTCTTCAGGTAAGGCATCGAATTAGTTCCTATAAAACATGGAATCTTATTAAGCTTGTAGATTTTACAAGTTCAGGGTAAGAGTACGAGCCACTGAAATAAGGAGAAAAAGAGACATTAAAGTCACACAAACTTGATTTCCTCTTTAATGTTTTATGAGGCTTGATAAACAATATTTCATGCTTGTACAACTGGCAAAATCAGTACTTCTAAACAAAAAACAAGCCCACAGGAAATTTTAACAAGCTATCAGCTGCATAATACGCTTATAAGCACTTATTATTATTTAAATTACAGTGAAAGATTAAATTTTATTTAGTGGCATGAAACTAATCTTTAGAGAGAGAAAGAAAAAGAATCACATTTAAAGATGATACATTAAAGTATTAAGGTAATACGATCTTTCCAATTCAGCAAATTGTCAATTAACAGCAATTCAAATCTCTCCCCATAGATACAACTCTGAACTTTATGAAGATAATTCTCACGTAATACCAATCAGCTTTTTGTTCACATAGTGCATCACGAGGTAGAAAAGAATCCTAATTAATCTCTTCCTCATGTCCCAAAGCACTGTCTCCACATTTTGCAATGAGGATGAAGTTTAATTTTAAATCTAATTGTCAAGCACTTTATTTATTCACTGTAGTTATGATAAAAGTTTCTGAACACCATATGGTCCTGGTACTCACGTTTCAGTTTCCATCATTTGCAAAACACATCTGACTCCCTCCTCACCTGGAAAGGTCAACAGTACTGTCTTCAATTTCATTTAACAAAACAGCCAGCAAATCCCTTCAGGAAAGCAATTAAATATGCTCAAACAAATTCAACTATTCACTTACATAAGTATCTCAAAACCTAGGTCTCACCAATGTCTATAGAGAGGGAAAGAAATAATCAGCTAATTCAAGGACTGGGTCCTAAAGCATACGCATGCACAAACACATACGTGCACACATACATATGAACACGTATATTTCTATTCACAAACCAAACTTGCTTCAACCGCCACCTCCATATTCAGGCCATAAAGTTCAGCAGCTGCACCCATATGAATTTCACAAGGCTTCACTTTCACCCCAGAGAACATGTTTCTATACTCATCCTAGCAGAAGAAATCAGAATTTACAGAGAACCCAGATATCGCTTTTCCGACCTCAGTGCTCCTGTCTCCATCACAGTCAAGTCCCCAGTATTCTTCTCCACAGCCTGTTTGGATGGTGAACAGTTCCCCAATTCTCTCCTCCTGCATTACCCCGCGCCACCAAACAACTTCAACACTCATACAAATACTGGTGCTTCGCTCTACTGAAAGACGCTGTGGAACTCCTACAAGGCAGAGACCCAAATTAACCAACTTTCTGATTCTTACCCTTCTGGAAATGGGTGCCTTCATAATGACTTCTAAGCCCCAGCCTTTTCCAAAAATGGAAATTTTTAAAAGGTGGTGGTTGGGGTGGGGGTGGGGGGTGGGGGGCTGGAGTGTCAAATGTCCTGGTGATGGGTCGTCAGGAATTCTGTTCTAGCCTACACAGACAGTCAGCCCTGGCTCCAAGCTTTTAGGCCTGTGTTCCCAACTGCGGGTGACTGTGCCCCCTCCAAGAGGCAGTTGGCAATGTCTGGGGATGTTTCAGGTTGTCACAACTTGGGGTGGGAGATGTTTCTGACATCCTACATCAGCCACCTCGGTAAGAATGACAGTTCTCTGGGACTTGCGTATTTCACTTTGGGTGGTGGAAGGAGTTGGGAGGACCTGATTGTGTAGGTGTCATCTGTAGACAACAGGAGGTAGAATGAACACAGAAAAGGGGTTTTCCATCCCTAAAAAGCCCTGGCAAATCAGCTTCATGAACAGCTCTGCAATCTGTCTACACCTGCTTCATGAACACTGTGGAATCTGTCTGGACCTACCTCCCATCTTCGGTCCACGCTATTAGCAAGGTCTCCTAACTAGTTTCCCATTCCCCAGCCTTGTACCCTGCGAGAAAACCCACATAACAAACTCTTAACAACTCTCTGCTACAATGGCCCACCTCACCCTCTGTGACACCTTACCAGCTGTCCATGCAGAGGTAAGTCTTCCAGGCACACACCTCTGATTCCAGAGTGAAAGTGAGAAGCAACGCAGGGAGCTTGGCCTCAGAGCCTTTTCTGGTTGTGACGCGAACAGATCCTGTCACTCTATCTGGGACGCAGCTGGCCTGGCAACAAACAGCACAGATGCTGGGCCAGAAGGACTGAGGACGAATCACCGTCCACCCCGTGCCAGCAGTAGTATCCTTGGGCCAGATGTCCTCAGTACCTCCTGTTCTCACCTGTACAGAGAGGATAACTGAACCCTCCCAACAAAGTTAGCAGGTGGATGCTATCATTCACACATGGAAAGAGCACAGAACCCCCCTGGCATGCAAGGAACACTACATAAACATTGCCTAGAACTGCCTTTGTCGTGGAACTCCACAGGTGACAGAACTAGTTTGCAATCTGTCAGTTACTAGGTGCATGGTCCCAGACAAGAATCCATGAGTCTCACAAAAATGGGGTGAAGGATATCTAAGTTCGGCAGCTGATGGAACAGAGATACTATATGTAAAACACGTAGCCTAGCTCCTGACTCATCAAAACTATAAACCTGAGAGCATTATTACCAGCCACGATGAACAGAACAACCAGGGCTGCCGCACTGATGCAAGAAACGCTGCAGGTATTTCCTTCTTATAATTCGAGAAATAACTCCCCATTCTTTCCACAGTAATCCTCATTTCTTGGGACACATTTAGGAACTTTTACTTCAAATACTTCGTTTTCATTTTTTGCTTTCCAACAAATGTTATGAAGTATATTGAAGGCGACGAGGCCCAGTTTTCAATGGGGTTTAGAGGAAACTGTTCCCCAACAGTAATGGAGATAAGAAAAAGAATTTCCACTACATTCAATGTAACTTTAAGTCCAATAATTTTTTTTGATTTCAGCAAAATTCAGTGATGCAGGAGCTCCATTAATCATTATGAATCTTTCTTTTTCTAAATTGATATTAAAGAACTTTATCTTAAAACTCTACCCAGGGCCTAAGCACCAGCTGCTTTTGATAGAGTATTCATCATAATAAATTGAGAAATATACTTCATCTTGATGTACTTCAAAAGGAAGCAGTTAGATTAGAATAAGATGCCACTAACATACCAGAATTCAAAAGCTACTGCAAACCAACAACCTCCAAAAAGCCACAGCACTATTATCCACTGCAACACTTCTAACTCCCCACCCAGGAAAGGAAGAGAAAAAACTGGGGCTGGCTTCCAAAAACACATACAAAACAGCAGAAATAAAGTCATTCACTGGGTAAACTGGGGCCAAGAGAAGATCATGGTAGGACAAAGGAGATGAAGCTGAGAGGTGAAGGCAGTACCCAAAGTTTGCAGTCGGATACAACCTGAAATCACATGGAAGGGAATTGTCAATCCAATTCTACGTTTCCTAGACCTCAAAGAAGGAACTATAGTTAGATGCTGGATTCACAGTATCTAAACAGTAAAGAAGATACAAATATCAGAAACACAGCACCTAGACTTGTGACACATGAGCAAAATTTCTCCCAGAAAGAGGAAACTGTGGATTACATGCAATGCTATCCTCAGTAAACACACAACACAGTTCCTTGGGACACTTCTTAAAATAACCCTCAATATGAGATAACTGGATGACACCAAAGTCCAGCTATGTAAATCAAATTTATGAGTGCATAAACAACACAGAAGTGTACAGACCTCCCTGCAGCTTGGTTTACTCCAAGGACACATCTTAGAGATCTCAGAGTCCCAACTGGGCTGCTGGTCTCCTGGGGATTACAGTAACACCACTGTAATATATTGTAAACACATGGACATGCCAATAAATATACCACTTCCACAGTACTATTTTTAACACAGGTGCCTAGTAACCCATCATACGGCCAGGTCCTGCCTTACTACCCAATCTGTAACCACTACGTTCACCTCTTTGTAACTGCAAGTGATACTGCAACAAAAAGCAAAAACCAATTTTTATATACATATATATACGTATACGCATATATGTATATACGTGTGTGTGTATATATATTTTTCCTTTCTTTTTTTTTGAAATGGAGTTCCGCTCTTGTCGCCCAGGCTGGAGTGCAACAGCAAGATCTCGGCTCACTGCAGCCTCCACCTCCCAGGTTCAAGCAATTCTCCTGCCTCATCTTCCCAAGTAGCTGGGATTACAGGTGTGCGCCACTACGTCCAGCTAATTTTGTATTTTTAGTAGAGGCGGGGTTTCACCATGTTGGCCAGGCTAGTCTCAAACTCCTGACCTTGGGTGATCTGCCCTCCTCGGCCTCCCAAAGTGCTGGGATTACAGGTGTGAGCCACTGTGCCTTGCCAAAAACCAATTTTTAAGTGTCAAAAAGTTTCACAGATCACCTACATAAAGAAAGCATGCTGCACTCCTATTATGTAATGTTTCAGGAAAAAATACCAAATGGCAAAAATACAGAATGACTGTAAATTGAGTGACACCTTTAAAATAATTTGTGTTTCTATTAATCACACTAGGGTCTACAGACATTTCCAAAATACTTGAGTCAACTGACTTCAGTTTATAAACAATGCCTAGTGTGTCTGTGGACAAATTTCCAGATATCTGGAGAAATACTTATAAAACATCTAGCATTAAAATTGTTTCACAGATTTGACTGGGAATTCCAGGAAAAATTTAATGAGCTACTGAGGACTTTTGTTTTAGTCCAGCAATACATTCTGATTATTTATTAAGTGGGTTCTCCGTGCCCATTAAACACAGGCATTTCCCCAGCGTTCTGCCCTTGTACCTCTCTTCCCTCTGGCATCACTCCCTTGTCATGTCACCGAATGTGGTGGCTTCTTTGCAGAAAATGCTAAAGCTCTATTTCACGCCCATATTTCCTCTGCTTGCTTCATATCTCCCTGTCCAGCATCCAAAGGTCACTATTTCAAAAGTAAATTTGTTCTCCCCAGCCTGATTCTACCCTTAAACTCCTCAATCGCTACCCTTTACTCCGAAGTCCAAGACCTTCCAACTGTCATCTTGGACTCATCTCTTTCCGTCTCCCATCCCCCTCCTGGTATTCCATCAATCAGACCCCAGTCCTGTCGCCAGAGCCCCAAAGCAGCCCCATTGCATCTCTCTAAGTGCACTGCCACTGCCCTCTTTGGCACCCTAGCCTTTGGACGATAACACAGAACTCCCTCTGCCTGCCTGTTTCCCTTGCAAATCCACAAAACCTTGTGACTCTTCCTAAAGCATAAGTCTGATCTCATCTCGTCATTCAAAAATATGTAACGGATTGTGTCGCTGTTTCAGAAAACAAGTCCATGCTCCTCTTACTGCCTGACTGACCTCGTGCTTCCTACACAGCCAGCAAAGTAGGGTCTTGGGGCTAATGCCCTTTCCAAGAATAAATCCTATAGAATACTTTGACCGGGCGCCATCAGTGGCAGCCAGAGTTAAGGTCCATCCCCATCCAAGCTGTCCACATCCTGATTCCCAGAAACCATGAACAAGTTAAGTTGCATGGCAGGGAGGAATGAAGGCTACAGATGAAATTCAGGCTGCTCATCAGTTTGTCTTTAAAAAAAGTAAATTATCTTGGATCATAAGAGTGGTTTTTTTGTTTTTTTTTTTTTTTTGGAGAGTTTTTATTTTTTTTTATTTTATTTTTTTTATTTTTTTATTTTTTTAATTTATTTATTATTATTAAACTTCAAGTTGTAGGGTACATGTGCACAACGTACAGGTTTGCTACATATGTATACTTGTGCCATGTTGGTGTGCTGCACCCATCAACTCGTCATTTACATCACGTATAACTCCCAATGCAATCCCTCCCCCCTCCCCCCTCCCCATGATAGGCCCCGGTGTGTGATGTTCCCCTTCCCGAGTCCAAGTGATCTCATTGTTCAGTTCCCACCTACGAGTGAGAACATGTGGTGTTTGGTTTTCTGTTCTTGTGATAGTTTGCTGAGAATGATGGTTTCCAGCTGCATCCATGTCCCTACAAAGGACACAAACTCATCCTTTTTTATGGCTGCATAGTATTCCATGGTGTATATGTGCCACATTTTCTTAATCCAATCTGTCACTGATGGACATTTGGGTTGATTCCAAGTCTTTGCTATTGTGAATAGTGCTGCAATAAACATACGTGTGCATGTGTCCTTATAGCAGCATAATTTATAATCCTTTGGGTATATACCCAGTAATGGGATGGCTGGGTCAAGAGTGGTTTTAACAGAAGTGGTTCATCAGAAGAGTCCTTTCAATGTAAAAGGGGAAACGCAATGTGAAAAAGACTCGAACAAGCAGTGCTGGCTTTAAAGATGGAGGAAGGGGCCATGAGCTCAGGAATGTGGGCAGCCTCTAGAAACTGAGAAAGGCAACAAACAAACAAACAAACAAAAACAAAGCCCAGACACTTAACCCTCGAGCCTTCAGAAAACACCACCACCCTGCAGATGCCTCAATTTTAGCAGAATAAGACCCATTTGGAACTTATGACCTCTAGAACTACTTTTTTCTTTTCTTTTTTCAGTTTCTTTTTATAGAGACAAGGTTTTGCTCTGTCATCTAGGCTGGGGCACCCACATGGCTCACTGCGGTCTTGACCTCCTGGACTCAAGTGATCCTCCTGCCTCAGCCTCCAAGTAGCTGGGACTACAGGTGTGCACCACCATGCCTGGCTTTGTTTTTTCTTTTTTTAGAGACAGGGTCTTGCCATGTTGCCCAGGCTGGTCTTGAACTCCTGAGCTGAAGCAGTTCTTGCACCTCAGCCTCCTGAAGTGCTCAGATGACGGGCATGAGCTACCATACCCAGCCCAGAACTGTTAAGATAGTAAATGTGTGTAGTTTTAAGCATCTAGATTTGTGGTAGTTTGTTACAGCAGCCACAGAAACTAATCCACCTTCTCCCCCACCACTGCATTCTCATTGTGCTACATTCAGAACATCTGACAGCACTGAATACTTTGTACTTTTTTTTGTTTGTTTGTTTTTTAGACACAGTCTCACTGGCAACTAGGCTGGAATACAGTGGCACAATCATAGCTCACTGCAGCCTCTAACTCCCAGGCTCAAATAATCCTCCCACCTCAGCCTCCCAAGTAGCTGGAACCACAGGCATGTGCCACCATGCCCAGATAATTTTTGTATTTTTTTGTGGAGATGAGGTTTGCCATGTTGCCCAGGCTGATCTCGAACTCTTGGGATCAAGTGATCCTCCCACCTCAGCCTCCCAAAGTGCTGGGATTCCAAGTGTAAGCTACTGCACCCAACCCATTCGTTTCTTTATTCTCCCATCTACTCCAACCAATCTTTCTGAGAGGCCGGTTACACCACATAGATATGAAAGAGGGGCCTGACTCCTTTCTTCCAGGTTTCCTAAAGTAGTTCATGGTAGTCCCTAATTTCATCTTCAACAAGGAACCCTCTAGGCATTATAAGAGAGATTCAGAAAGTTCTCTGAGGGAGAATAACAAGTGTTGGTGAGGATATGGAGAAACTGGAACCCTCATAACATTTGCGTGCGAATGTCAAATGCTGCAGCCACTATAGAAAGCAGCCTAACAGCTCCTCGAAAAGTTAAACATAGTGTTGCCATATGACTCAGCAATTCCACTCCTAGAAATCTACCCCAGAGGAATAAAAGCATATGTGCATGTAAGCACCTGTACACGAGGGCTCACAGCAGCTTTATTTATAACAGCAAAAAAAATGGAAACAACCAAATGTTCATCAACTGATGAATCAATCTAAAAATGTGGGATATTCGTAACAATGGAATATTATCTAACAATAAAAAACAGGCCAGGTGTGCTGGTTTCAACTTGTAATCCCAAGACCTTGGGAGCCTGAAGCAGGAGGATCGCTTGAGCCCAGGAGTTCAAGACCAGCCTAGGAAACATAACAAGACACTCTCTCTACAAAACTGAAAACAAATTAGCCAGGCGTGGTGTTGTCTGCCTGCAGTCCCAGCTATTTGGGAGGCTGAGGTGGGAGGACTGATTGAGCCCAGAAGTTTGAGGCTGCACCGAGCTATGATCCTACCACTACATTCCAGCCCGGGCAACAGAGCAAGACCCTGTTTCTAAAAAACACAAAATAAAAAAGTGAAGGATCAATCCATGCTACATGGATGAACCTTGAAAACTAAATGAAAGAGGCCAGACATAAAAGACCACATGTTATATGATTGGATTTATATCTAATGTCCAGAATATGCAAATCCAGAGACATAAAATGGATCAGTGGCCGCCAGGGGCTGGGGAGGGTGTGACTGCTAGTGGTTACAGGGACGCTTCCTGGGGTGATGACAATGTTCTAAAATTGTGCTGTGTCAATGTCTGTACAACTCTGTAAATTTACTAAAATTCACTGAACCTGTACGTTTACAATAGGGGAATTTTATGGTATGTAAATTATACCTCAGTAAAGCTGTTTTTTAAAAAAGTGATCTGAGATCTTTGAAGGAAAGATGATCTATGTATGTGTGTATAAATGATAAAGACAATATATATTACATTGTTACTATACAATCAGAAAACTAGACTACTTCCAATTTTTGAAAGAACAAAAACTCTTCATTTGCTCTGGGATCTGCGAGGATTTTAAGTAAGTGTATTTCCTCTGATGTCAAAAGCATAATAGCATAATGTAAGTTAGTAAGAGGTACACAAATGGCTTTCTAATTCAAATTATACCTGAACAATAAATTGTATTGAATCAAGTCATATTTGTATATAACATGATTTTCAGCCAGTTTGTGATGAAAACTGAAATGCATAAAATGTGTCTTGTTACAATCACAACACAATCTGGAAGACAAAATATGCTAGAATATCTGCTTATTCGGAGTTAATAATTCTAATACCTGAAGTCCACTTTCCTAAGTGGATTTTAAATTCAATGTAAGTGGATTAAGAAATTCAATTTTCTGTTGTCACATAGGACAAAAGGCTTGGAAAGTGATGGTAAAATATATTTTTAAAAACTGAGACCGGGCACCGTAGCTCATGCCCGTAATCCCAGCACTTTGGGAGGCCAAGGCATCTGGATCGCTTGAGCCCAGGAGTTGAAGACCTGGGCTCTTCACCCATGGACAACATGGTGAAACTCCATCTGTACAAGAAATACAAAAATTATCCGGGTGTGGAGGTGCACACCTGTAGTAGCAGCTACTCAGGAGGCTGAGGTGGGAGGATCTCCTGAGCTTGGGGAGGTTGAGGTGACAGTGACACCTAGTCTCAAAACAAAAACAAAAAAACAAAAAATAACCTGCCCAGTTGTACAGCTTCTTCCAGTGTTAGTACCAGCACCTTTAAGAAGAAGATGTATGTAACTTACCCTCTATAATTTTAGCTAATTTCTATGAATATATTCCTTTATTTTGAACTGAACCATTATTATAAAAACAGAATTTTATAGGTTTATTTTCCAATGTTCTTCAAAAAAACCACAGTCAACTTTGGTCATTTATGCTTAGCATAAATCACACTAGTAGAATCAGATCGATGAAAATGATAAACTGCTAACAAATTTCACCACGAGGCTGTCCTTTCTCATTACAAGAGGAAGGAGGAATCTATAGAAACAGTTAGCAAAAGTCCCAGGCCCTGATCTTCTGCCAGTGATTAGCTGACCCTCCTTGCTCCACCGTATTAAACTCGAGTCTACCATCTGGTGCTCACCCACTGTCTGCGTTTCCCGTTGCTGCTGTCACAGAGAATCTCCAGCTCGGCTACCATAAACAACATAGATACGCTCTCTTAGGTTCTGGATGTGCAGTGTCTAAAATGGGTCACAGGGCTGTGTCCCTTTTTAAAGGCTTCAGGGCAGAATCCGATTCCTTGCCTTGTCCAGCTTCTAGAGGCCACCAGCATCCCTTGGCTCGTGGGCCCACATCACTGGGGCCTCTGTGCCCATCCTCCTATCTCCTCTGGGATTCTGTTCCCCCAGCTTCCCTATTCCACTCAGAAGCACCTCTGAGATTGCTCTGGGCCCACCCAGACAGCCTCCCCAACCTCATCTCGATATCCTTTTGTCTTTGTTTTTTTGAGACAGTGTCTTGCTCTGTTGCCCAGGCTGGAGTGCAGTGGCGCAAACCTGGCTCACTACAGCCTCAACCTCCCGGACTTAACTAATCCTCCCACCTCAGCATCCTGAGTAGCTGGGACTACAGGCGCGTGCCATCATGCCCAGCTAATTTTTAAATTTTTTCTAGAGACAGGGTCTCTCTCTGTTGCCCAGGCTGGCCTTGAACTCCTGGGCTCAAATAACCCTTCCACCTCAGCCTCCTCCAGTGCTGGGATTACAGGCGTGAGCCCCTGCACCTGGCCTTGAGATCCTTAAATCACATCCACAAAGTCCATTTTGCTATGTAGAATTACCTATTCACAGGTTCCAGGATTAGGATGGAGATACACCTTGAGGGCCATTATTCCATCTACCACAGCTACCAAGGACCATTTTGAGAAATGTGAAAATGATTTGGAGCCCAGGAAACAAGACACAAGCACCAGGTGATAGCAGCAGAAACAGGAGTTGTAAAAGCCAGCATTCTTGCAACTATTTTGACCAGTAGTAGCACCCTTTCTTTACTTTGGGCAGAGTCACACATTTCTGCCTTCTTTTAGGACTCTGTACTCACAAGGTCTACGGCCTCCTACTCATCTGTAGAAGACTGTGAGAGGACAAGCTTTAGACTCTGCCTTGAAAGTGTCATGGTTTAGGTTGGAGTGATACAAAGAAGCAGGCGTCAGTGCAAGCCCGGCCAACTCCTCCTCAGGCAACCTTGACACACAAACATTGATGCAATTTATACTCTTATCTTATTTCACGCTCACATGTACTGTTACCCCCAAGTCACAAATAAATAGACTGACGGTGGATGATCGCCCAAGACCACACAGGGTCAGAGCTAGGATCTGAGTTCCACACCACTCCCCTTTGACCAAATGAAACACCAGTGTCTTCCTCAATGCCTACGCGGCCACCTCAATCCCCAAACACCTCAACCTCGTCATCCCCAAACACCCAAACTAGAAATGTTATTTTGAAGGCAAGAGAAATATAACCACCAGACTTATAGCCCCAAAGGGTGGCCCATCTGGGACTCCCTCCTTCCAGTGCCCCCTCACTGCACAGGGACGAACCTGGCCTCTCTCGGCCTACCCGTTTAGGAAACCAAACTCCTCACCTCCTCCCTCCCCTAAAGGCTTTGCAGCCGGTCCCGCAGGCCCTTCTTTTCCCGGTCAGCTCAGCACCACCTGCACCAGCTCTGCCCCCTGCAGTGGGGGTCACTCGCAGCCTCCCTATCTGACCAGATTGGAGAGTCTCCTGGGGAGAAACTAGGCTCGATGCTCTGGACGACTCTGGAGCCAGCAGAGCGGCTGTCATGCGTGTGCTTATGAGAGGTGCACCAGGACTCCATTCTCCTTCCTTAAACTTCACATCTGAAGCCCAACATGGAAAAACATCGCATATCTTCTCCACAAATACCTTGGAATGCAAGTGTTTCCCCAAACAGCCATGGGCCAACACAGTTCTCCCCCCATCTTCACAGGGAGTATATATCAGCCTGAGACCCTCTCTGCTTTACCCCTCACTGATTCCACACCGGGAAGCCGAGGCGGACCTCCCAACAGAAGCCATTTATATGTGCAAAAGAACATTTTGTTGAAATACGCTGCACTAAAAATTGGGACACCGTGAACTACATTTTGAAAATAGAAAATCTACTCTACTTGGAACCTTCAGCAGAACAAGAGAGGCCCCTTGATCTTAACATCAGCGTCACCACCCCCATGAAGAATGCATGGGAATGTGCTCACCGCCTCACCTAGCACTGTACAAAGAACATGACCCCATGAGAGGCCTTGACCAGCGGCACCATTCCTCCACTCTACCCCAAAAGGGCCTCCTCATAACTGACCTCCCCCTCCCCATGCTGACAAGGTACCGCAGCAGCACAAAGGAAACTGATGCCCTGGGCACAGGCTGGACACCCATCGTATAACCAGATCCCAGGGGACAGGTGCACTGCATACTTCATGTGTGCGCTGAGCAGAGTCATCTACGCGTGTATGTATGTATGTGTCTATACATACATTTTGCATTAAAAACCCATAAAGTAAGGCTCCTACACATCCCCCAAGGCAGTTCCTCCACCTCTGGCACTATGAACATCTGGGGCTAAATCATTCTTGGTTGCAGGGGCTGTCCTGCACACTGCAGGATGTTTGGCAGCATCCTGGGCCTCCACCCACTAGATGCCAGGAGCACCACCCATGTCCCCAAAACGTGACAACCAAAAATGTCTCCAGACACTGCCAAATGTCCCCCAAGGAACACAACTGCCCTGGTTGAGAACCACTGCTGTCATCTACCAAAAGTTCCCAAGTCTGAGAGCAGCCTGCGATTATTGAAAGCATAAGCAGTCCTTGAAACCAGAACAATCTACTTTCCCGGATTATAATGAGTTACAATCAGAATTATCTTCTTTGGAAGGTCTTAAAAATGTAACAAAGGGTACATCACATTTTTTTCCCTACATTCCATAAAAACGACCAAAATGTACACTCTTACAAGAGAATTCTGTGGAAGTCATTTTTCCACACACACAAAAAGGTCAATATTTTACCGAGATGATTTTGAAGAGTCTAATAAAAATCAAAGTTGCTTTCTTTTGGGAGTTTTACACCAAAGGCCTGTAATTAAGGGAGGGAACTCCGGAGACAGCCCTATATTGTATCAAGCCCCATTACATCTTTTCCTTGGTTGATTGAGATTTTTGTAGGTTACATAAATATCATTTTTGAATGACTGTTTATTTTCATTCAGCTTGTGGACAAACAATAAAATGGACTGCTGGAAACAGAGGCTACATTAAAGCTCTTGTTTTATCCTTTTAACTATGACTCCAAGAAAGATTTCCCTGCTTTTGTCTGTCTGCCTCTTTCTCGCCACCCCCTACACCCCCAATTAAGGTAAAGCCGTGGTGCAGAATCACAGGAGTATTTCTGGGATCCCAGGCCCACACCTCCTTTTTAAAGCAGCCAAGATCAGAAATACAGGGACTCTGGAAATGAGAGCAGTGCTCCAGGCGGGCACTGAGTGACTGCTGTTGTGGTGTACCCCCTCTGCGCATTGTACCCTGCATTTCCAGAGCTGTCTGATCTGCCACCACCCTCCTGGGCTGAAGGCTGGGTGTCATGAAAGCATCCTTTACACTGCTGTCAGGAGCTGAGCAGAAGGCGCCAGCGACTCAGTACTCTTTTCCTCCAGAGATCCTAAATCAGTGGACTGCTCTGAGCTACCAAGTCCAGACTCTGAACCATTCATGTCAGATCAGATCGTGACCCCCCAGCCCTCCCATCCCCAAAGAAACAGCCATCAAGTGAAGGCATCGCAGAATTCTGCACAGCGAGAACAACTTTCTGTATAACGAAACTCCATTCCACAAAGAGGCCTGCCCGGGAAGGAAGGGAGGGAACAAGCGCCCTTTCTTTTGAGTCATTAAACCTAAGAAAG
Organism: Chlorocebus sabaeus; assembly: GCF_047675955.1. NCBI lineage: Eukaryota > Metazoa > Chordata > Mammalia > Primates > Cercopithecidae > Chlorocebus > Chlorocebus sabaeus. Next base: position 143,406,255 of record NC_132933.1, read on the forward strand.
TGAGTGGCTTTTACAACCACTTGGGGCGCACAGTCTTCTGCATCGGTTTGGAAGCTCTCATTCCACGGGTGGGAGGGGGCGTCGGCAGACTCTTTCTGGAAAGGGCCAGACAGTAAACACTTTAGCTTCAGTGAGCAGAAGGCAAAATCAAGTATATTATGTAGTGACATTTAATAAAAAGAGAAAATAAATCTCTCTGAAACTCTGACAAAAATCAAAATGTATGACAGCTGAAACTTTCATTTTATATCATTTTCATGTGTTATGACATAATCCTCTTTTGGTTTTTTTCACCCTGGCCATTTAAAATGTCAAAGCCATTCTTAGCTGGATGGCCTCACTCAGGCTGAATGAAGGTGGAGTCTGACCCAGGGCTGCTGTTTGCAGAACCTGCCGCTGAGGAGCACAGTGGATGTGGACCCCCACCTCCTGGCCACAGACCCAGCTGACCCACCTCCAGGCCTGGGGAGACTGGCTGGGGTCCAGGGAGCAACAGGCAAAGACAACAGAGAAAGGAGGGGCAATCCAGACTTTGCCCTTTGTAAGATGACAAGGGCTTCCTTAGTGCAATGCACTTTCTTTGGAGGCTGTCTGCACTAAGAGACTGAACTCAAGGGCCAGTTGCCGTCTTCAAGTAAGCAGGAGAAAAAGCATCATATTGTTCACATGAATTATAACACTCACCACTTAAACTTTGCGCTTTACTTTTTATTCCACATTTTGCAAGATTTTAAATCAAGAAAGACTGCATTGCAGGTTCCTGACAATTCCTGTGTTGCACACAACATGAACATGAATATCAAGAAAACACAAAAGGTCCCAGGTTTATCTCTTCTCAGTACATCACTAGAGAAACCCTTCTCATTCCAAAAACACTAAACCCCTACAAACTAAGCTTAATACATCTTAAAACATTTGAGACTAAAACTGGATGCACCCATGTGTTAGGTATTGACATTAAGGAGACATGGGCATTTTGAGCAGATATTTGGTAAAGTACATTTTATCGGCAGTCGTCATGGTTTCGCATCAGTTCTCTCAATAACTGACCTGCATGTACAAATGCTGTACACATTTCAATTCCACACACTGTCTAACCACCGTGATGAAAACTCCCTAGATGGTCTCAACTTTCACGTTTTGATAATAAGGTTTTGGTCACAAAAGTCTACTTAAAAAGGTGACATTTTTGCTGGTATACACGTAAGACGTAGCATTAGATCTTTAAATGGGCGGCTTAAAAGCACTAAGTAGATGCAAAAAGAAACAAAAAAAGATAAAGCAAAAAATAAGGGCAATGAACTGAAGAGGTGAGTGAAAACGGGGTAGTGGGATAAGGATGGGAGCTGAGAACTCCGAGCAAACCTATTAATGGAGTTTTGACTTTGGACCACGTAAATGTTTTCTACATTTGAAAAATACTTAACTCAAAGAGGATAAAATATGCATATCTTAAAATTCAATAAACACAAATAATTTAACTTATGTATCAAAGTGGTAATACAAACATCAGAGAAAAATTAAGTAACTTTTGCATACTGTCTGTACACCCACAGTGAGATACGTCTTAAGGACAAGAGAATCTCAAGGAATCTTGAACTTTATTTCATTGTTTTGGTAGCAGTGGTGGTGGCAGCATAAATGTAAAAATTTCTGAAACCTTTTTTTGTGTCTTATAGAAGAGAATGGATGTGTCAATATGTTGTTGCTGCAGGCAGCAGATTCTCACTACAGAAGCGTGATACTAGATGGCAAGAGGAGGGTGAGGAAGTATCCTGTGGAGTTGGGCTTGAGAGGGAGGGACAGTGTGAAAGCATACATAGAAACATCTATTTCCCTGGGGCTCTGCACCCAAGGAGCCCAGGAGCAATGATATCCCCATAGCAATGAGCACACTCAGTTCTCAGTTCCTGGTTTTTAAATATTAAGTATCATTCTCCAAGGCTCTTTGGCCAAAGGCTGATTCAAGGTGAGGGGCAGGGAATTTCCACTGGGAACCTGAAACCTCTTCCGGGCCCAGAAAGAAAGGACACAGATATGAGGCTGGGTGCTGCGGCTCACGCTCGTAATCCCAGCACTTTGGGAGGCCAAGACGGGTGGATCACTTGAGGTCAGGAGTTTGAGACCAGCCTGGCCAATGTGGTAAAACCCCGTCTCTACCAAAAATACAAAAATTAGCTGGGTGTGCTGGCATACATCTGTAGTCCCAGCTACTTGGGAGGCTGAGGCAGGAGAATCGCTTGAACCCAGGAGGTGGAGGTTGCAGTGAGTCAAGATCGCGCCACTGCACTCCAGCCTGGGTGACAGAGTGAGACCCTGTCTCAAAACAAAAACAAAAACAAAAACAAAAAAATGAGAGGACATACATAGATTAAAGGGCCTTATAGGAGCATAACAAAAGAACCCAGGCCCCATCCTGAAGGGAGCATGACAGAAGAACACAGTGCCCATCCTGAAGGGGTTCCCATTGAACAAATTTAGGGCAACACTGTGCATCTAAAAGAATAACGTAATCACAATAATGTATGACACATTTTTAAACATTAAGAATAAATGAGTCCATAGTGATTTTTAAAGGTCAAAACAGAAAGCTCTTCTTTAAGAATGCCAACTAATAAATGAAAAATAGAAGAATTAGAAATGCATCATTTTTTGACCAAAAATGTACTAGATCAGGATTCAGTTAAATAGTAAATATGTTTGGCTATCTGGTCTCTGTCCCAACTCAATTCTGCTGTTGTAGTGCAAAAGCAACTGTTAACAGACAACACATAAGTGAACAGACTTGGTGGAGTTTCCTTTTTTTTTTTTTTTGAGACGGGGTCTTGCTCGGTCACCCAGGCTGGAGTGCAGTGGCGCGATCTTGGCTCACTGCAAGTTCCACCTCCCAGGTTCGTGCTACTCTCCTGCCCCAGCCTCCTGAGTAGCTGGGACTACAGGCACCTGCCACCACGCCCGGCTAATTTTTTGTACTTTTAGTAGAGATGAGGTTTCACTGTGTTAGCCAAGATGGTCTCAATCTCCTGACCTTCTGATCCGCCCGCCTCGGCCTCCCAAAGTGCTGGCATTACAGGCGTGAGCCACCGCGGCAAGCCATAGTTTGCCAAAGCTGGACTAATTAATTTATGGTAATCAATGGATACTAAAACCACCAAAGGAAAACCATCGTGAGGAACAGAATAATCATACCATCTCACTGTATCATAACACAGATTACTCATTGGTTACAGAGAGAACGGAGCTTCAACAGGGAGCCATCTGGTGGATACACCTTCATCAAGGATCGAGAATGAGATTCCGAGCTCCTGAGGGGATGCAATGGGAAGTATAATCATCAGCTGCGCAGCGTTCCTGCCAAAACTGTTCAACATCACTCTAATCACATTGGGAAACAGACAAATCCTCAAACTCCTATGTCATAGAAGGTTGGGGGACTCCTCTAGAATACAGGAGACTAAAGAGACGTAAAATCAAATACAATACACTATCCATGAGTACAACTTGGAGCAAACAACTGGAGAAATTTACATGTGACAGCATACTTAATAAAAACATCATATGTTTAATTATGAGGTGTAACAACCCCAAGAATGTAAGTACTATGGTTTTGTAGGAGAATGTCCTACGCACCCATGGAGTGAAAGGAAGGAGAAGAGGAAAGTGAGGGGGGAAAGGGAGAAACCTCAGAGTAATAAGAGAAAAGGTACATTTGGGAAAAACGTTTAATGATCCATGAATCTATTCTTTCAGCTTTTCTGAGGGTTTGAATTTTTTTTTTTTTTTTTTTCTTGAGACAGGCTCTCACCTTGTCACCCAGGATGGAGCGCAGTGGCACAATCAAGGCTTACAAGCCTCGAACTCTTGGGCTCAAGCGATCCTCCCACCTCAGCCTCTCAAGTAGTAGGACTGCAGACGTGCACCACCACACCTAGCTAATTTTTCATTTTTTTATTTTTTGCAGAGATGGGATTTTGCTATTTGTCCAGGCTGGTCTCGAACTCCTGGCTTCAAACGATCTTTCTGCCTCTGTCCCCCAAAGTGCTGGGATTATAGGCATGAGCCACCACACCCAGCCAGGGTTCGAAATTTTTCAAACTATAAAAATGGGGTGATCAGCCTGGCCAACATGGCAAAACCCCGTCTCTACTAAAAATACAAAAATTAGCCTGGCGTGGTGGCGGGCACCTGTAATCCCAGCTACTAAGGAGGCTGAGGCAGGAGAATCGATTGAACCCGGGAGGCAGAGGTTGCAGTGAGCTGACATCGTGCCACTGCACTGCAGCCTCGGCCAAGAGGGCGAGACTCCATCTCAAAAAAATAAAAAATAAAAAAAAATTAAGGGGAAAATAACTACATAAACCTTGGATTTAACTAAGTTATTCCACTGCCTCACACCAGTCCCACTTTGCTACTACTTGCCTTCAACAAAATACCCAATTAAGTCAGTTTCTGTATTGAAATAAATATTGAGGCCAGTTACAGTGGCTCACGCCTGTAATCCCAGCACTTTGGGAGGTCAAGGCAGGCGGATCACCTGAGGTCAGGAGTTTGAGACCAGCCTGACCAACATGGAGAAACCCTGTCTCTACAAAAACATGGAGAAACCATATCTCTACAAAAAATTACAAAAAAATTAGCTGGGGGTGGTGGTGCCTGCCTGTAATCCCAGCTACTCGGGAGGCTGAGGCAGGAGAATCGCTTGAACTCGGGAGGCAGAGGTTGCAGCGAGCAGAGATCGCACCATTGTACTCCAGCCTGGGCGACAAGTGCGAAACTCCGTCTCAAAAAAATAAAAATAAAAATAAATACTGAGTAAAATATTAAAATAAGCAAAATAAATACTGAAATAAATGTTTAATGTCGTTTAAGAAAAAAAAAAAAACGCTACTCACTTTGCATTTGTGCCATGCTGTCTAGTTAACAGCACACTTTTGCATGTCTGTCTGGAGTCTCCCAGCCACGTACGTGCTGGGCAGGCATGAGGATCCCTCACCTCTGCACACTCGGGCGGGCCTGGCCTTCTCCAAGGAACCCTGCACGCATCAAGCTGAAAACCGGCAGAATCTCCAGTGCAGCCCGCTTTCCAGACACCATGGGGTCCCAGGCTCTTCGACCAGACACCTCACCAGAGTTTCACAGACCCCATGGGATAGTAATGCCTGTATTTCTCCTGATCTTGACTTGAGCAAACACGTAATAATTAGTAGGAGCTTGGAATACTTTTAATTAATTCACAACAGCATTTACACACATTTCTTGGGATGCTGGGTGGAAGTATCTGTTGGAGTAATTTGCCCCAACTCCTTGCAAAACTCCCCCTGCCAGACCCTACCAGGATCTAGGTGGGGGCAGGGGTGGGGAGGGCAGGGAGATCTGTGATTGTTTTTTGTTTTCTTAAGAAGAAAGAAAGATTATCCTTTTAAAACATAATGAGTTTAAGCCTCAGTGACATCTGCAGAGAATGTTCTGTGTTCGGCTACTGTCTCTCAAGGGTGGTGGCCTGCTCCATATGTGGAGAGTAATCCTTCACCTGTTTCTTGGCTGTGTAAAGGGGCAAGGGTACATTGGTGTCATTTTTGATACTGGAATTTTTGATTTGTGTCGAATTTTCTGTCACCTGTCCCGATACTCGGCACAAAGAAGACTTTAGAGAAGCTCAATCAAATAGGCAATTTAAAAACAATTGTCAACAGAGAGTCCCATACATGGTTTGGACAACATCCCTTATACCCAACACAGGAGAGCCATCAAGGGGCAGGAGCGGTCACCTGCATACCCCCAAGACAAAGGGCCACACTCTCACAGCTCTGCCTCCTCTTTCTCCTGGCCTCTCACGGGTGGGCTGGGATGCCCTACTCAGTTTGTGAGCCAGCAAGAAGGAGGAGGGGGGAGGGGGGAGAAGGAGGGGCGGGGGAAGGAGCCAAGTCTCTTCGAATCAGGAAAATACCCATCTGATTTCAAAGTCACCCCGCCTTCCTGCTACTCTGAAAAGTGAGACACACGCAGAGCTTGGATATGGCCAACTCAGGCCGACCTCCCCACAGAGATTCCTGGCCGGCTGATTTCCCGTTCCTTCCCCTCAACAACAGACTTACCCACAACACACTCACATGCACACCCAGAAGAGCCACAAAATCAAATCCAGGGAGGCACTGAGGGTGATCGGCAGGCACAGGCGGCCAGAATCCGCGCACACGGATTCGCATCCCATGCCCCCACTTTCTATGCCTCTGCTGCCATGGGAAGCCCACCGTGCGTCTCAAGCTGTTCTCTCCTTGTTGGTCCGGAGGGATGGTAACGCCCACCCTTCCTCGCTCACAGGGATAAGTCCAGGGCAGGTGACATGAAGGTGTTTTGAAAACACACAGAGCAAACACAAACGTTCGGTATGGTGACACGTGGCAGGGGACAGGCCACGGGCTGACACTCACTCCCACTGCGAGGCAATTCTTCCCTCTCTGCAGCACCCAGGGATCGAATGACTGAGCTGTCATGTGACAAGTGACAGCTTCTCCATACACTGCAGCGTCCGGGGAAATCGCACTCATTGCAATTCGGGGCTCTTGTGAACAACAAAAAATATACAGTCGTGGAGAATACAGTCTGGTGCAGCGGATGCTTATGTTTTAACCACCTCTTGTGAGCCCTACCTAACAGGGTCCCAGTTTCCCTCTGGGCAGTTTCCTTTCCCATTCTGCCTTACAAATAGCGCTGAGAGAAGTTACCATGCTGCGAATGCAACGCTGCCCGCTCCTGCTCCAGTCTCTTCCATGTGCGAGGAGGGGCCAAGGCAGCGTGTTCACAAGCTCAGATCATGACGAAAATTTTCAAAGACAAGACACACTACCCACAGTGATCATGGTGGCCCCTCCTCCTTCAACTCTGATGCCCCCATTCTAAAAGAAAATGCTGGGGAAGTGGAGCTATCGAAATGCTGTGGTTACATCTATCTATACGGTCCAGGAGTATCCAAGACAGCTGTGTTGCTGCCGGCGGTAATGGTGTTGGAATGGCTTCCAGGAGCAATTCATTTGGAAATAAATCATCCAGTGTCAGGACAGGGTGAGTGGGGCCAGACAAGCACAGCATGATAGGGGCAGCCTGAGGGTAGGAGCAGCACAGTTGGAAAGGATCAAAGCCAGAAGCCAGTCCGTGGAAAATTCTTCCGTAGAATTTTTATCACTTATCAAGTCATTTATCAATTTTTATCATCCATCAAATGCAATTACAGGCAAGTTTCCAAAATTTAACTAGGCAAAAGTTCATACTACCAGTAACCACTTGTAAATCGCTACAACAATGGCAATGACAAAACTGGACCCTAAACTCTCTTGCTGCTTCTTTACCTGAAAATGCTACTGCAAAACCACAGCAGAGGAAGAGACAGTCTATGAATATACAGATTTTTGTTTAAAAAAAAAAAAAAAAGAAAAGAAAAGAAAGAAAGAAAGAAAAAAGAAAAAGATATGGAGGTGGATCAGGCAATTAATTCACATTTTCCCAGACCATGAAGTTTGTGATGGTTGTCAACTTTAAGAAAATTAGTAAGTAGTGACTCCAGGCCCCTTGAATCCTAGCGAGGGTCATTCCTGGTGGCAATACTGCCAAGTGAGGGGTGACCAAAAGGCTGCATGGCTTGTCCCCTGGTCCAACCTGGAGGTGGGCACATGGACCCCAACTCAACCAATTAGCTTACTATGCCTATGCACACACACTCACTTTCACACATACTTTGAATCTTGAACTACCAACACTAGAACAGAAAAGTGTCTTAACTATCTTCTGCAGCTGTGATGGTGTCCAGGCCACCAGTGGCAGTCGTTCCTGCCACAGCGAATGTTGCTGCGTTCCCTGTTTTTTGTTTCTCATCTCTGCAAAGCTTCCTTGGTTTCTGCTGCTCCTGCATGACAGCCGCCCTGCCCTCCATCAGTTCCCACGGGCTCCAACAACTCTAATAAACCCTGCGAGCTTCAGTTAGCCAGAACCCACTTCTGCTGTTTGTTGTTGGCTAAATCCAATCTGACCATCCAGTGTTTCCACGTGCAAGGCATATACCTTTTTTGTCTTTTGTTTTGGTCACTGGAGAAACAGAGCTGAACTGGTCAACTCTAGCCCTGGTAGCATGAAGCCCAACATACTGGCTTTTCCACATTACGTACCTCACATTTGATGAATAAGAAATTCATGAACAAAAGGATTATACCATATGGCTTTATGATCATTTGTGTCTACAATAGTAAATTAGTACAATTAATTATAGTTAAATTCTGCCAAGCAACATTTTTGTGTTTTTGTATGGTTTGGTTATGTTTTTATATTGTCTGATTTGCAGGCTGCTTCTCTCCCCTGGTGAGTGAAATCTCTCTTTGTTTACTACTTAACGCCTCATAACAAAAAGTGAATTCTGACTTTTGTTTTCAATTAGAAAGGAGAGGTTGAGTTAGAAACTGGGGTAATATGAATACGGCATCCTTCTCTGATTATTGACAGAAAAAGCATTTTACAACCTTTAAAAGACAATAAAAGAGGATTTCACAAACAATATAGGATGCTGGACCAACTAACAGTAACATTTCCTGGGGCTTGTCACTAAATTGGACATTTTTCCAAAGAACATCCAAAGCACTAGTGAATACATAAGCATCTTATTTAAAACTATAGGAAAATATAATCCTGATCTAACCACTGAATTTAGACTTGTTTGTGATGGAAGACTTAGCCTTTTGTTAACTGTTAATATAAAACATTTTGCTCTTCCTAAGTCAGCACATATTTGAAGGAAAGACCAACAATTGCCTTTGGCATCCCTTCCCTCGGCTGTCCCAGCTCCGTGCTAACAAGCGCAGTTTAATTTAACTTCCCTTGTGAAATGGCTCACTTTATAAAGAGAAAAACAGGGCAGGAAGACTTCATCTCCAATGGAAGAGCCACCGCCAGAGGTGGGCCTTTCCGGTTCACAATTTCTCTCTGGCTTGCCTTCCCCCTCGCCAGCTGACTTGGTTGGCCTCAAACAAATTTCAACACAGTTGAGGGGCATCAGAACACCTGTCTGGCTCTGGCCACATCCTCTGCAATAACCAGGCTCTGCATGCCTTGCTGCTGTGAGTCAGTTGCCACCTAGTGTATAACCTTTGTTAACTTGCACCCCATGCCTGCATCTTTGTCTTGGTAACCCACCTAGTACACTAGACCCTCTAGAACCAGAATCTTGGCTAGTGCATAAGTGTTCAGTGCTACCTCTGACAATGGGCAAGTGATGACGATGATGATGATTAGTCACTATCATCTCTGTCCCCAGTGCGGATAGGGCCCACAACTTCATTTTAAATTGTAACACTTCTTGTGCCAAATTCTTCCTGCATTACAACTACCACCTACTGTGTGCATACAGGTAATTCTGCACCTCTGGATATTCTGTTCCGCCTGCAACTATGAATGTCTTTTAAGACCCCATCTAGAGCCAAGTATGTTCTGTGGCACATTCCTGAGTCACTGGGTTAGTCTAGTTCCAAGTCTCAGCTGTACTGTCTAGTAGGGTTTGCATTTGGTGGGACATGCCCTGCCCACAACTTGATAACGAAGGGGTTGGAGGGGGAAGATGTCATAACCCAGTCTTCACCTGTTTGAGCTATGTGCCAGGCTCTGTGCCAGGTGCAGGACTACAAAGACAAGGATGGCGTGGGCCTGCCCATGACACAAAGCACAGTTTGGTGAGGAGACAGATATCTCAAAAGACTATCACAAAACAACCCAGAAGTGCTATAAACAATATTCTCAGCATTTTACAGAACACTGATGAGTAGTACAAAGCCATCTGGGTGGGAAATGGGGCTGCCTGAGGAAGGTGATATCTGAGCCATGCCAAAGAATACGTAGACCTTAGCCATGAGGAGAAAAGGGGAGTAGGAACCATCACAGAATACCCCACACATTTATAACAGAAACTAAACTTTACCAAGTGCCCCTGCACCAAGATTTTGCCTATGTAATCTCATTGACCTCACACAACAACTTTATGGAGGAGATATGGTCAACTTCATTCTTCCGATTAGGAAACCAAGCAGGAAAAGGTTAACTTGACAAGGTGCCACAGCTATGCAAAATGGTGGTGACACAATGCACCCTAATCTGAGTAACTCTCAGACCAACACAATTTCTATTGTACCTACGACCTTCATGGAACCACACTCTTGTGATAAAGGTCACAAGAAGCTCTTTGTGCATTTAATCAAGTATGCAATGTGCCTAGATGTTCCTTGTCATCCCCAAACACAATGTATCCTTTTCCTCATTTTGGCCACCAAAAGATTCACAAAGGGAACAGAAATCAAGACTGTCATCCCCTCCTCTCAATATCTCCCATCAGAGTAACCCTAACTCACCGCTTCTCAACAGTACTGTTATCTGAGCGCCACGTTCCCAGCAGCTTTTGCTGGCAAGGACAGCTAAGCCCTCCATCTGCTGCACTGCCTGAGGCCTTATCTTGTCCTGAGAGGAGGGGCCCCAGCGGGCTTCTCCCCAGCAGGTGCACATGCACTCTGGCACCCTGGCACTGGGTCATGTAACCTTTCCCCAGCTGCCTTTCCCTACCAAAGGCAAAGCATGCGGACTTCAGGCTCATCAGAGAATGGAAACACCCTCTGGGGCTCTGGACACAAGGCACCCTCAAACAAACATCACCCAGGAAACTGATACAGAAAACAGAGCTGGAACCTCCCCCTCACCCTTCGGTACAAGAAAAGCATTGAGCAAGAGATAGGATAGCAGTTTTACAAGCGAGGAAGTATGAGGCTAATCTGTTCACAAACAAAGCACCAAAGAGAAGATATCTGAAGGACATACAGTCTAAAGTTTCAGCAGAGGATGGGAGGCTGGACACGTCCTAATATTTCAACAGATGTGTCTTAGTTTAAGGATAGCACACATAAAAACTTTCCTTTTACCAAGTTTATCTTTGGTAAACTAATTTCCCAGTTGATGCCCTTGGAGAAATCTGTGTTAACTATGTCATAGCTCCCAATAATAAAGGACACCTGGGCAAACATGGCCCATGATATCCAAGGGAAATTTGAACCGCTTTTCTGCTATTGAGCAACATAAACCAGGCTGAAATTATTAAAATGGAGAGCAGCACGGTTACTACTAAGACCTGGGCTTTTGAAGATGGTAGAAAAAACCCAGACATTAAACCTAATGTCCAGTCCCATAATTGCTATTTTAACATTAATGGAACCTCCAGACATCAAGCACAGTGCAAACATCCCAAGCAGTGAGCATTTCATAATGCTCACTGGAGTTGGCGCCCCCACCAGGCCCTCAACGCCAATGACCTGATCTCAGATGCACGCTGGTGCAGTTTGAGTCTGGTCACAGTCATAGAGCATCATGTTACTTCCAAAGCTTTCAACTCTGAAATTCTCATTTTGGCCCTCACTTCCCGCCACACCATTCCCCCTGCCTCGAGTGGCCTCACAACCCAGATCTGGCTCTCACCAAGGCCCCAGCCCACAACTCACTGCAGGCCACCTCTGCCTTCCCACCCAAACTAGGTCCTCAGGGCTATCAAGCCTAGGGTTGTCCTGTCCAACACAGCAGCCACTAGCCACACATGCCTATGTAAACTTAAATCAATGAGAAGCAAACATATGCCAATGCTCATATAGCAGCATTATCCACAACAGCCAAAAGGTGAAAGCCACCCACGTGTCCTCTGATAGATGAATGGATAAACAGAGTGTAGTCCATCCATACACTGGAATATTATACAGCTTTAAAAAGGAAGGAAATTCTGACGCATGCTATGACATGGACGAAAATTGAGGACGTTGTGCCAAGCCAGACACAAAAGGACAAATACCGTATGATCCCACATATAAGAGGTCCCTAGAGTGTCAAAATCATAGAGACAGAAAGTAGAACGGTGGTTGCTGAGGCTGTGGGGAGGGGAGAACAGGGAGTTTGTGTTTAATGGGGCAGTTTTCTGTTTGGTATGATGAAAAACTTCTGCAGATGGATCGTGGTGAGGATTGCGCAATGTTATGAATATTTAATACTTGGAAATGGTTATGATGGCAAATTCTGTTATATGTATTTTACCACAATAAAAAAACTTGGGGTAGGGGGTAGAGAGAGGAAACCTATCTGTAAGAGCAAATTTTTCAATATGCCCAAACAAGAATATTAGGACCTTTTAATTGCTCTTGTGATCATATAGATCACTCAAGACCACAGATGGCTCAAAGGTAAAAATCAAGATCCCTTTGGATCCCTCCCTGCCCAACGCATTGTGCTTTGCTCACAGTAAAAGCACTCAGTGATATTGGCTACATGGCAACAAGTACCAAATGATCACATGAGAGGTCTTTGGTAATTCTGAAAGGAAATTAGTGGATTGACCTTACAATAATTGCTTCAAGACTTAAAAAGAAGGATTGATAACTTAACGGCCTCAAAATCTTTCTTGGCACATTCAAAATAAGAGAAAGCCTTTTGTAAATGCTTTGCACTTCTTGTCTCACCACTGGAAGAGGGATTAAAGCCACTGCCTTGGTGCAAGAGGAGAAAATGTCTCTATGATAAAAGTCAAATTAGCAGTATTTGACCTCTGGGTAATTTCACTCTGCAGCCCAGTTCCCCTTCTGCTGAGGTTAAATGCACAACAGTGGCCAGGAGACAGCCCATTTTAAGAGTAACATGTGTCTACTCTTATCAGAGTTAGCTCTGTTTTGATTTTATAGCTAAGTCAATGAGGCACTTGGATTCTGTGGAAATTACCTCATAATTATTACCTGTGCACAACAAATGTAACTTATTTAAGTTTACAGGGCATTGCCAATAAGACATGAATACTACATGATAAAAGTGCTCAATTGTGGCCAGGCACAGTGGCTCACTCCTGTAATCTCAGCACTTTGGGAGGCCAAGGCAGGTAGATCATGAGGTCAAGAGATCAAGACCATCCTGGCCTACATGGTGTAACCTCGTCTCTACTAAAAAATACAAAAATTAGCTGAGCATGGTGGCGTGCATCTGTAGTCCCAGCTACTCAGGAGGCTGAGGCAAGAGAATCGCTTGAACCCGGGAAGTGGAGGTTGCAGTGAGCCGAGATCGTGCCACTGCACTCCAGCCTGGTGACAGAGCAAGACTCCATGTAAAAAAAAAAAAAAAAAAAAAAAAATCCTGAATTCTGATGCTAGGGCAAACAAGAATTATCCAAGACACTTAAAATTGGATAGCTTTTTGTAATGGCCCAATAATAACGACTGTAATGCAGCAGCTTGTAAGGTGCTTTAAAAAACAGAAAGGATATGTACTGAGGTTATCACAGGACAGAAGACTGCCTATGCCTGTTCGCTTCAAATGGCCAGAGTTCATTTGAAACACAGCACAACTGTGTGCTTCTAGTATTAAAATTCATATGCTGCAGCCCACATTAGTGGATTCAGGCTGATCGATTTCAAACCATTCTGATGGCAAAGGGTGAATCATTCGAAAATGTCTTGGGAATATGATATAGGACCCAAAATGCTCATTCCCCACCTCTAGTTTCACCAATCCTCATACCAGCACTATCTATTGAAGGATGTCACTCTGATCCTCGTATGCCCACTAATCCCATTTTAAAAGCTCACGCTACACACTCTTTTCAGAGTAATCAAGTAGAGAGGTAGTCCTACATACTCAACTTTAAAGACTAGGATGTTTATACCCAGACAAGTGAAATACAAAGGGCACTGTCCTTTAACATTAATTTTAACAAGACATCTGAGCCAGATTCGATCATTTGGATATAATTAAAGAGTACAAGGTTATTTTCACAAAACCAGAAAGACTTCTCTGATAGAATTCATCATCGCATCTTTAGAAGTTTGTGCTGACTCTCACATAAGGGGGGCTGCGTGTTCACAAACACACCCGAAGACTTTCACGATCAGGTATGCAGGGGAGACCTCAGGCCAGTGTGCACAGAAGGTAGAATTCGGACACATTTCCAGTTAAAACTCTGGAGGCAAACGTTTATTCCACTGCACACTCGCAAGCCTGGCTGCAAGCCACACACACTCTTCACCTCCATTTCCTTCCCTCTATAAACAGAACCACATCTGTGCACAATGATTTCGTTTCCTTACAGAGGACTGGAAGCTTCCTCCCTGTCTCTCAAATAATGACAAAAATAACATTACTCAGGCATGCACAGCAGGCAAAGCTTTCTTGACAATTAGGATTTCAGAGCTTCTTTTACAGGAAAAGGGAGTAAGAATTCAAGTGGGATGGCTTCTGGAAGCCTGGGTCTGCATAGATCCCAAGCTGTGAAAAGACAGAAGCCCATGTGTCTGGCCTCTTTTTTTTTTATTTTAAAAGAGTAATATAAAAAGAATAATAAAAGTACTTACTGTTGACCGGATGCTCACCAAGCTCTGTTCTAAGCACTTTAACATGAACCGGCTTTTAAAATAATTCCACTTACACAAGCTACCTCAAGTTGTGAAATTCAAAGAAGCAGGGAGTGGAATAGTGGTTGCCGGGAGCTGGAGGGAGGAGAAACAGGGAGGAGTTGCTCAGAGGGTACATTGTTTCCATCCTGCAAATGAAAAGAGTCCTGGAGATGCTGGACAACTGCAGCTGACAATGCCTACGCTCAGAGAGGGGGGAAGACAGGAGATCGCATGTGGGATTTTTTTCAACCAGAATTTGTAAAATACTCTAACCATATCCTATTAAGGGAGGTACCAATACCCGTCCCCAGTAAACACTGGCAGCCAAGAATCACACCAAGGGACGGACAGTTACCCCCAATCCTGAGTCCACTTTAGTGAAAAAGGAGAAAAGGAAAATACTCAACACTGCATTTTTTTTTTTTATTAATTAGGGTATTAAGAACTGTTGAATTAGGCACTTAAATGGGTATCTGGTATGTGAATCATATCTCTATAAACCTTTTTTTAAAAAAAGTCCACAATAGCTAAGAATGGGTGCATCTTATATGTAAGTCACACTGAAATACGATGAGCACGAAAACAAATGTACACAGAAAGCACATAAAGAACCCTATATGAATAATATGTGGCCACTAAATAACAACTGAATGTCAATAAGTAAAAAATCACACTTAAATGATGAAAGAAATTCAGATGACACGAGCCTCACAAATCCAGTTTTCTGAAAACCTTATTTATACTCATTAGGATGCCTGCACAGATGTTGCTGTTGATATGAAACAGACATTGTAGTCACAGTGAAAGGGAGAAAAATGGCTGTCCACCATTTTTCACCTCTGCATCTCTCTGGCTAGTCTTTAGTGGGATCAGACAGCAAAGCAGGAAAAGACAATTTGACAAAACACTGACCCAGCCTGCAGGCTCCTGGGCAACCCTTCTCTTCGACTGCCTCCCTCCCTTGCTCCCGCATGATTCTGGGTTCCTCCCTCTGAGCTCAGCATTGCCCAAGCACTGGGCACGGCAAGCCAGTGCTTCACTGTCACTGCCCCTACCAGCTCCTGAGCTCCTGGAGCAAGGTCTCTCCAGGGTACAAGCATCCCTGGCTCTGCAGAGCCTTCATAGCACCTACGGGAGCCCAATTTAACCACAGCCCAAGTCAGTCCACCAGTTGCTTCCCCTTTCGAAGGAGCCCGGAGCAGCACACCCAGCAGAGGCAGTATCCTGGTCTCCAGTTCTCATAACTCGATCATGCCAGCCTGGTAAGCTAGCATCCCTGACCTCCACATTTTCAAAGCACTGCACAAATACCCACCATCACTGTGCCTTTCTTTACTTGGGGTCTGCTGTCTGCAATAGGTCCTTCTTTGCCTTGGAAATTGTCTTGCCTTCACTTATCCCCAAAGCAGCAGCTGGGAATGTCTCAGGAGCATTTGAAAACTGCATTTAAGTTTCTCTTTCATGGAGGGTTTTCACTCAGAAGTAAACCAAAACTTTCCCAAAGGTCAAATATTTTCCTAAGTTATCTCCCTAACATCAGAACACTTCTTTGAACTGTAGCATTATGTTTATGGAATTTTGTGTAGACACAGGTAAGGACTAGAAGAAACGTTTTGAAAAAGTGGGGAGGGGGAGGAAGGAAGAGAATGTATGATGAAATTGGAAAGCAGAGAAAACCAGGCCGAAGGGCCAGGAAAGCAAGCATTCACACACATCTTCCAACAGACAGTTGTGCTCGGAGTTCGTGCTCTAGTCTATGGGCTGAATTATGGGCTGTTCACACCTGATGCTGCTTTCAGCTCCCTTCCTTTGACTTCTTACCCTCACAGTTTTTGTTAATAACAACTTTACTGAGACACAATTCACATACCATGAAATTCACTTTCAAAATGTACAATTCAGTGGTTTTTAATATATTCGGAGTTGTGCAACTGCTGTCTAATTCCAGAACATTTTCATCACTTCCAGAAGAAACTCTGTGCTGGCTGGCAGTCACCCCACACTGCCCGTCCCCAGCCCTGGCAAGCAGGAGCCCACTTTCTGCCTCTATGGGTTTTCCTGTTGTGGACATTAGTCATGTTACATCCCCACTCCCAACTCATACGCTGAAGCCCTAAGCCCCAGGACCTCAGAATGCGACTGTTCATTTGGAGTTAGGGCCATTCAAGAGGTCATTAAGGTAAAACGAGGTCATTAGGATGGGCCCTGATCCAACAGGACTAGAGATGAGGACACAGACACACAGAGGGATAACCTCGTTAGGACCCAGGGGGAAGACGGTGTCTATAAGCCCAGGAGAGAGGCCTAGGGAGGAACCAACCCTGTCGACCCCTCGATCTGGGACTTAGAACCTCCAGGACTGTGGGAGAATTACTGGCTGCTGTTTAAGCCGCCTGGCACGTGCTGCTGCGTTAGGGCAGCCCAGGAGACTAAGGCAAGCCCGCGGGCTCAGTGCCAGGTCCGTGGGAGGCGTGGGAATGCTGAGCAAAAGGATTCCCTCTTCAATTCCTGGAGAGAGAGGAGAAGGAGTGAGGCTCATGGGCTTGCCCTCTAACCGCTGAGTCCCAACCCTTTGTCCCTTATTAAAAGTGTTTAATGAGTTTGGATAGAATTCCTCTAGGGTAAAAATGCTTCACCCCCAATGTTAAGATACAGAATTGTAATTTTAGCCTCCCTCAACCCTCCCTTACAAATCAATGAACGCTCAGATGGCCAGGGTGGGACAGAAATCCATTAACTGACATAAAAGAAATGCTGCCTTCGCTTCCTGGGGCAGGGGCCTCCCAGTGCAGGCTTGGACAGAGATCCACACACAGACTGAATGTCCACCCAAAGCTCCAGAAACATGTGCGCAGCTCAGGAGGCTACCGCACGAACCTTTCAGCATGGCCAGGCATCTACTTCTCCTCTCCTCCCACTCCACAGACAGCACTTATTTTGAAAGACCGGCGCAGTGGCTCACACCTGTAATCCCAACACTTTGGGAGGCCAAGGGGAGTGTGGATCATTTAAGGTCAGGAGTTCGAGACCAGCCTGGCCAACGTGGTAAAACCCCGTCTCCACTAAAAATCTAAAAATTAGCTGGGCAGTAGTGGTGGGCACCTGTAATCCCAGCTACTCAGGGGACTGAGGCAGGAGAATCACTTGAACCCGGGAGGTGGAGGTGGAGGTTGCGGTGAGCTGAGATAGCACTACTGCACTCCAGTCTGGGCAACAGAGTGAGACCGTGTCTCAAAAAGAAGAAAATAAGAGACAGGCTCTCATTATTTTGCCCAGGCTGATCTCGAACTCCTGGACTCAAGGGATCCTCCCACCTCGGCCTCCCAAAGTGCTGGTATTACAGACATGGGCCACAGCACCCAGCAGAGATCTACTCTTCTTAAATAAGTGGAGATGCTTATTATTTTGTGTCTTTTTTGTTGTTGTCGTTCTTTATTTTCTCTCAATTATTCTGAATGTACAAAATATTCGTGGTATTCAAGGATCAGGTAACAGCTTTACAAACCAGAAATGAGAGATTATTGACATTTAATCAACGAAGAAATATTTATGAAATACAAGGCAAAAAATCCCCACCACCAACACACACCAACACATACCAACACACACACAGACACCCACACACACACACCCTCCAGGTTCTTAGTTCAAAAAAGTACCTAGAAATAAGGAAAAATGTAAATTGTTCTGACGCATGCAAAGTTCATCGTGTCATGAATAAAAGGAACTCTCCCTCTCCCCTCCCTCTCTCCCTGTCTCTCTCTCCCTGACTCATTTACTGTGTGAGTTTCTTAAATTCATGTTAGGGAATGCAGGGAATTTAAGCACTAAGCATACCCATCTCCCACTAACTCCACCCTCCCACCCAGGCCTCCCCCTTTTTAACACTCCCCACCTCTGCACAAAAGGTCCTGATCCTTCTCTATTCAGTTGCATTCTCTTAATGCAATGCACCCGGCACAAGCACACATCCCGCTCAAGGGTTAGCTGCTGACGGAGGGGCGGGGCTTTACCAGCGGCAGATAAGATGCTTTGGCAGGGAGCCTCTTTGCAGCCTCACACGTGATGCTCGGTCCATTTTTTTAAAGGGGGAGGACTACGTTTCATTGAACACATCTAAAAATGTAATGGGGGGAGGGAGGAATTAAGGCCAATGGGTAAAACGTGCCATTTAAAAGTATATGTATTCTAGGGAAAAAATCCAGAAACATTTTCTTTCCGTTTTATTTTAAGATTTCTTGGGTTGACTTCAACACAGATAAATGAACATTTGTGATGAAAAGACAAGTATAGTTTCTTAAAATTGAGAAGTCAAGGGGATTTTCTCACCTTATTTTAAAAGAAACATGTAAATATTTTAGCGGAAGTAGAGAGGAAAAAGGAAACATGCAGGGCTTTTTTAAAAGAGCACCTTTTTTTTTTTTTTTTACAGCTTTTAAAGCCACAGATAATTTGAGAACATAAAAATGTGTGACATGGTCTGTTCATTAAAAAGTAAGTGCCAGTATAAATTGAATTTTAAACTATCATTTAGCCAGACAGTAATTTCAAATTTAATAACTAAATTGATTTTAATTGCTTTTAAATGGTCCTGGCAAAATCTGAGAAAGCTCTTCATTTCTGCCAATTCATTAGAAGCAGGCAAACTTGAATACAGAAGGAAAAAATCAAATCATTATAATTAAACAAAATTTTCTGCACTCAGTATCCTCTCCAATGTCAAGCAGACCCAGGAGCTACTGACTCTAACAAAAGCAAAGGAGACAGATGGGCGAATGGACCCCCTCGTGACATTAAAATACCACCTGGCTTATAAATGGAAGACATCAACAATAAAAGGGCTCTCCTGTTCGTTTTTTAAAATCGCCTTTTTAGGTCTTCTAAAACTAGAGGAGCTCGTAAGTGCTTTCCCCACATTCATCAGGTATTCTATTCTTTTGTGGGTTTTCTTTACTCCACAACTCAGCGTTATTTCTAGATATTAACCCATTCCCCTATGCATCTGCCATGGAGGTCTCTTTTTCTCTCTTTCTTTCTCTCTCTCTCTCTCTCTCTCCCCCTCTCCCCTTTCAGACAGCGTCTTGCTCTGTGGTCCAGGCTGGAGTGCCATGGTGCAATCATGGCTCACTGCAGCCTCAACCTCCCGGGCTCCCGCCTCAGCCTCCTGAGTAGCTGGGACCACAGGAGTGCACCATCATATCCGGTCTTTTTTTTTTTTTTTTTTTTTGGTAGAGACAGGGTCTCCTTATGCTGCCCAGGCCGGTCTCCAACTCTTGGCCTCAAGCGATCCTTCCACCTTGGCATTCCACAGCGCTGGGATTGCAGGCATGCAATCCTGCAATGCCATGGAGGTTTCACTGAAGTTTTTACCCTGAGCCCCATGACCCCCATGTCTACATTATTCTTACTCCCAAACGACATCACAAACAAGGCACACAGCTGCTGAAGGCCTCTTGGGCCTGGAAACCAGTCTCTACCTGGCTATGCCATGCCCAGTGTGGCAGGCACCTGGCAGGTGTCCATACTGCCTCCCTACACCCACATCCGGGGTCTGAATGCATTCCACACAACGTCTGCGACCCCTCCTTTAGCATGTCTGAAATTCAGCGTTCCAGGCAACTGCGGAGATGAAGCCATCATCCCTCAGGACTGCCTTTAACTCATGGATCCAAGAAAACTGTGGCAACCACAAAGACCAGAGATGACAGAGGACTGGCAAGCGAGTAAACATCTTGGACCTTGAGGGCCATGCCATCTTGGCTGCAACCCACCCAAGTCGGCCCTGGTGGCACGCTAAAGCAGCCACAGAGGACACAGAAAACAATGGGCACGTCTATGTCCCAATAGAGCTGGATTTTCAAATATGAGCTGTGGTTCACACAGACCTAGAGCCTGATCAAAACGTTACCATAGGCACTTCCTTTGTGATTTAATTTTAACAAGCCATATGCTAATTTTGAAATTGTTTTCCAAAAAACCCAAACAAAGCAGGAAAAAAAATTGGAAAACTTTTCCACTCCCGTATTTTTCAGTGCTGGTTTCCAGAACAGCCAACAACAGGTGGGATAGAATTTGGTGTCGCAGATGCAGCAATGTGTGGCCAAGATCCCCCTTCAGGGCTTCCCCCCCGATCTCCAATTGCCACCCTCATCCAAAGCCAGGCCCCAGTGAATGGGCAATGTGGACCTTTACAAAGGCTTGGGCCCCTTGACTTGGGTCAGGACAAGCCCAGACTCAGAGCACCCCTGGGTTCAGCTAAAGACTCTGTGATCCTGCCCCAGCCCACTCCTCCCAATCCCCAAAGCAGCATCCCCCCCACCCCCCCAGCTCCTGCACTCCCCAGGCTCTGATCCTGAGCCTCTCTCCCAAGATCCTCAGCACTGTGGCTTCCCAGGAAACCCATGTGCAGCTGTGGGTCACCTGCCCAGGGGCCCAGAGTGGGAACTAGGCAAAGAGGCTGGGGATCTCTGGAAAGGCAGGCCCGGGTACCACACTGAACTGTCCCTCTTCATCTGACAGTCGTTTCTAATTCAGAGACACTTCCTTCCAAACGCCAATGCCTCACAGTCTCTTCCTGTTCAGGACCTCGGGAGAAATCCTCGCTCTTCAAATGGGAAGTGAAGTTACCTGTGTTCCTAAGACCCCCTGTATGTAGGACAATTCCTTGGAAATGAACTGAGCTGCAAATGTCCTGACATAGGCGACAACACGGGAGAACCTCAGGGACATGATGCTAAGCGAAAAAAAGCCAGACACAAAAGAACAAACACAGCATGACCCTACTGACATGAGGCACCTCAGACTAGTCAAATCCACAGACACAGAAAATAGATCGGTGGGTGCCAGGGGCTGCGGGGGAAGGAGGAATGGGGAGTTACTGTTTCATGGGGACAGGGTTTCAGGATGGGATAATGAAAAAGTTCTGAGACTGGGCATGGTGGCTCCCACCTGTAATCCCAACACTTTGGGAGGCGGGAGTGGGTGGAACGCTTGAGGCCAGGAGTTTGATGCCAGCCTGGGCAACCTAAGGAGACCACGTCGCTACAGGAAAGTTAAAAGATTAGCCGGGCATGGTGATGCGCACCTGTGGTCCCAGCTACTTGGGAGGCTGACATAGGAGGATCGTTAAGACTGTAGGGAGCCATGATGCACTCCGGCCTGGGCAACAGAGCAAGACCCCGCTCCACTCCCCCACCAAGAAAAAGAAAAAGTTTTGGAGTTATGAATGGCAGTGATGGCGGTGGAACAGTGTGAATACGAGATCCCAGCACCTCAGTGCTCATAAATAAACAAACTCAGTCACTCACATGTTGTCAGTGGCTGCTTCTGCCATACAACACCCAGAGACTACAGGGCTCTAAAACCACAAAGTATTGATTATCTGGCCATCGACAACAAAAGGTTTACTGACCCCTAACAAAAACAAACCAAAATATGGGGCGGAGCAAGACAGCAGAAGAGAAGGTTCCACTGATCGACCCCCACCCCAAGGACACCAATTTAACAACTATACACACACACACAAATAAATAAACCAAAATATCCCAAACCTTTTTTTTAATGCACATTTAGGGTCAGTGCCTAAATACGGCTTAGAGAGATTATGGTGAATCACTTAAAAAAAGGTAGTACTACAATAAGTACAACAGAGACGAGACCCCTATAGTAATTTTCCCCAAAGGAATCTGTAGGGCAAACCTGCCTCTTGTCCTTCTCCCTTGATAGTCCCTCTCCCATACTGGAAATAAACTCCGGTAGCAAGTAGAGACGGCTGGCTTCTCCCCCAAGGCGATGTTGAGTCACTGAGTACAGCTAGTGACTCCTCACACTGCGGCCTCTCTGGGTCCACCCCACACCAACAAGGGCAAGGGAAGCAAAGGGCATGGGGGGTGGACAGGTCGGGACCTCCTTTCTCCTGTGCGATCCACGGCGATCCTCCTTTCCCCTGTGTGATCTCCCTGCCCACGCCTGGCTCATCGCAAATCCCACACAATCTCCAAGCCTCAGCTTCCCAATGGTTCCGTGCGGCGGGGCCTTTCTCAATGCACAGGGAAGGGCTGCTCCCCATCACGATTCCCATGACTGGGGACTCCCCCTTTGGTGTGTCTGCGGCTGCTTTCCAGTATCTGCCTCCCCGCAAGTCTATCCAACTCCAGGAGGGCAGAAAGCAACTTTCCCCAATGCGACTACCTCCGAGCATGGGCCCGCACAGAGGAAGCTGCCGACACACGCTTACAGAATATTCTACGAAATTCAAAAGTCAGTGGCCATAAATGGAGTTTTAGTGGAATACAGCCACATTTGTTTATTTATACAATGTGCAGGGCTGCCTTCTCACAATGTGGCTGAGTTGCAGAGGTGAACAGTTGCCAAGACTGGCCCCCAAAGCCTAAAATCCATACTCTCTGGTCCCTTACAGAAAAAGGGTACCCACCTCGCTGTAGAAGAAAGACCACAGGGCTTAGACCCGGAAAATTACATCTTGGCACAAGCTCTGCCTCCCAGGGACCCCGGGCAAGTCGTTTCGTCTCCACTTCTCCGAAAGGAAAAGACCACACCAGACTCATCAACATCTCCCTCAACTTAACACTCCAGTTCACGCTCAGATCAGCTCAGAGAGGACTTGAGAGCAGAATGCCAAAAACACAGGCTTCATCTAGAAAAGATTGCGTGCAATCTATTCTGCTCGTTTAGGTGACAGGCAAATTTTATCTGCTTTTGAACTCATCTCCACCTCCAGCCCCAAAATAAGTAAGGAGGAATTCAGTAAAGCTCAGAGAGCCAGACTTCACTGACTCAACCAGGTATTACAAAGAGGCTGTGTTTTTGTTCTTGTTTTTGTTTTCTCTCTCTCCCTCACTGTCTGTCTGTCTCTCTCTCCCCCCCGCCCATCTCTCTCTCACACGCTCACACACATACACACATGCACAGACATTCTCACACACACCCCTTCATCTTGAACTATAGGTGCAGCTGCACCCATCAGTCTTACTTCTGACACAGGAAGAAACAGGACTAGAAACAAAAATGAGGCAGGAACGTTCCCAGACACAAGAATACCACTAGATGCTTCAGCACTCAAGTCTTTCAGGCAAAAAGAGGAAAACCACATCGAAGGTATCTAACACTCCTAAACTAGTATTAGGGATTTTTTTTAACACAAAATCTCTTTCGGAAAAAATTATTTTCTCTGCACAATAAAGAGAGGAAAGTGCCTGTCCAAAAATGTAATTCACATAAACATTTAAATGCTGGCCAAGTTGGTATTGTTTTATGTGTCACATATGCTTAAATACCAATGCACATTTATATTACAGCTGAAGTGAGTTACTTCCTCCTGCTCATCATCAGTTCTTAAACAGTACAGAATCAAAGGCAAAACAACACTCAGGAGACTATGTAATTTTTTCATTCAAATTTGGATAATTTCTTTTAAAAAAGCAAATCTCTATCACGTAAATCTCAGCAAAAATGTCTCCTTATTAAGCAATTATAGACCATTTGGATACTCCAGGGAAGGTCTAATAACATCTTAGTATGTGGCTCCCAGTGTTCCTGCGGTATTTGCTATTACAAGTTAGAGTTATGTGTTCACTTCTCTTATGGAGAAATTTGTCCAAATAGCTAGGAATGTGAGATCAAAAAATAAAAATAAAAGCATACAGTCTATTCAGCTATTAGGTATACTACTTTAAATATTCAAAACAAGTAAGTGTGACTCTGACCTCAAGTCTAATGGGAATTTGGAAGGAGAACAAAAATAGCTGTCCTCTTAAGACTGCCTACAGGGGACCTATGGTGTTCCGGGTTTCCATGGAAGGTGTGTGGAAAGAGGAAATTTCTCACCACTGAGGGAAATCAAGAATCCCAATAAATCCCACTGTCTTGTCTGTAACTGACTCCTATCTCTCCAGCTCCTGGACCACACCCTGGTCCAAGGAGCCATCATCCCTCTGGAATATTCTAATGGGCTCCAACAGCCAACCCACTTCCCTTGCCAACTCCCTCCAAGGCCAGGTGATTGCTGGAGCCCAGGAGTTCAACACCAGCCTGAGCAACATACCAAGACCTCATCTCCACCAAAAATACAAAAATTAGCTGGGCATGGTGGCATGTGCCTGTAGTCCAAGTTACTTGATAGACTGAGGCAGGAGGATCGCTTGAGCCCAGGAGATCGAGGCTACAGTGAGTCATGATCGTGCCACTGCACTCTAGCCTGGGGGACAGAGTGAAACCCCGTCTCAAAACAAAAGGAAAAAAAAAAAGGTTTAGAAAGCACACATCAAAGAACTGAAAGCAGGATCCTAAGGAAATATTTGCGCAGGCAAGTTTGTAGCAGCATTATTCACAACAGTACAAAGTTGGAAGCAACCCAGGTATCCATCTACAGTTACAGGAATAAGGTGTCCTATCCATACAATGGAACAGCACTCAGCCTTAAAAAAAAAAGACATTCTGACACACGCTACCATGTGGACGAACCTGGAGGACACTACGCTGAGTGAAATAAGCCGGTCACAAAACGACACATACTGTAGGATTCCACTTATCTGAGGTCCCAGAGCTGTGAAGCACACAGAAACAGAAAGTTGGTGGGTGCTAGGGGCTGGGAATGGGGAAATGAGTGGCCAGTTACGTATGGAGTTTCAGGACTACGAGACAAAAGGAGTTCTGGAGGTTGGCTGCGCAAGAGTGTGAATGTGCTTGCTGTTACTGAACTGTACACTTAAAAATGGTTAAAATAGGCCGGGCACAGTGGCTCACGCCTGTAATCCCAGCACTTTGGGAGGCCAAGGCGGGCGGATCACCTGAGGTCAGGAGTTTGAGACCACCCTGGCCAACATGGTGAAACCCCGTCTCTACTGAAAATACAAAAATTAGCTGGGTGTGGTGGCACATGCGTGTAATCCCAGCTACTCAGGAGGCTGAGGCAAGAGAATTGCTTGAACCTGGGAGGTGGAGGTTGCAGTGAGTCAAGATCGTGCCACTGCACTCCAGCCTGGGCAACAGAGTGAGACTCTGTCTTTAAAAAAAAAAAAAAAAAAAAAAAGTTTAAAATGACAAAATTTTATATTACATGTATTTTACCAATAGAAAGAAAAGAAAAAAGCACTATTCAACAAATCATGTTTTTGCTATTTTGACAATTGCACTTTTAATCCCTTCCTTTGTGATTCTACTTTTATTTTAGAATGTGATTCTGAGACCTCTAGGGCGTCACTCGATGACTACAGAAAGCCACGCGTACAGACAGAAAGGTTAAGGACACTGATGTAAGGCAAGGGGGCCAATAAAGGCACACGACCCTTTGAGTCTCAGGTACAAGGAGTTTGCGCTTACTTCTCCTCAAGGGTGGGGCTGGGGGCGCCTCGCTGAAGTCTCTGTCCCCACACTGTGCTGAGCCACTGGTGTTTTGAGAGAGTCTTGAGCATCAAGATAAAGGAGGCACCAGAGCAGAGAAAGACAGGACCCTGCCAAGTGTGGGTGACATGGCCCAGTGTGGCCTGGGGTGGGTGACATGACCCAGTGTGAGTGGCGTGGCCTCATATGGTCCAGTGTGGGTGACCTGGCCCACTGTGGCCCGGTGTGGGTAATGCTGCCCAGGGAAAGGGGGACCCCAGGTCACAGCACCAGTCGCTGTTGCTCGAAAGGCAGGGACAGAGGGGCTAGGCAGACTCTGGGGGTTCACAGTTCCGAGTTCCCAGGTGCCCTGGAAAGAGTGCTTCTTTCAAGTGGGAGCAGAGGCCAGACGGCATGCTGCAGTGAAGGGTGAAAGGGTGACAGCTGAAAGGAGTGGAGTCTTTCTTTTGAAGAATGGTGACGAGGGAGAAAAGTCAAAGCAGGGCAATCAGCTACTGGACTTGGGGTTTGGGATTTTTTTTTAAACATAATGCTTTGTTTGTGTTTTTAGCGCTAAAGACAAGTGGAGAGTGCGTAGAGACTGAAGAATAGAAGACAGAGGTGAGAGAGATTTTCTTCCCATACAAAGCCTACAGTTTTTACTAAATCCCAAACCACAAGAACTCTTGCTGACCTCACAAAATTAAACCCACGTTATCAACATGTTCAGAAAACCTTGTGCACAGATGGAAACTTTCAGATGGTCTTTTCCTTTCCCATGGGGACATGTCAACAGAGCCGCTGGGGATGGAGAGCCTGGTAAGAGCCTCCATTCAAAGGTGGGAGCCTGAGAAAGTGAGTTCGACCGAGGCAGGAGGGACAAGGCACTTTTGCTGCAGAGAAGCGGAGACAATGAACTCCACTACCACTGCTTCTCCTTAGAGCCGGCTTTCCTTCACTCATTAACGAAGAACTCTAGAGCATCCAAACAAGAAGAAAAACCACACAGTCCCAACCCTGCTGGCGTTTACATAGTTATAATGAGAAACACACAGGGCTGGAATCCAGCACACCAAGTTCTGGGGTGTGGGATACGTGAGCACCGGCCCTGTTCTCCTCCGCCAGTGCTCAGCCCTGGTCTTCAGAGAACTCCTCCCACCTGCTACGGTCAGCCTTCCCCAAGCCAGGGGGCCTGCAGGTTCATCTGGGATCATCTGCGAGCCCTCATCCCACTAGGATCATCTGCGAGCCCTCATCCTTCCTTCTCACTCAGGGACCAGACAGTCTCATGGGCTAACCTGCTCTGTCCAAGACATCTCCCCATATGGAGCTATTGAAATACATATTTAGGCTGGGTGCTGTGGCTCAACACCTGTAATCCTAGCACTTTGGGAGGCCAAGGTGGAAGCACTGCTTGAGACTAAGAGTTTGAGACCAGCCTGGGCAACATGGTGAGACTCCATCTCTACAAAAGTTAAAAAATTAGCTGGGCAAGGTAGCTCACTCCTGTGGCCCCAGCTACTTGGGACGCTGAAGTGGGAGGATCACTTGAGCCCAAGATCGCGACCCTGCACTTCAGCCTGGGCGACAAAGCGAGACACCATCTCATGGGGGGGGAGAAAAAAAAAAAAGAAAAGAAGAAAGACAAAAATATACATTTAAAAGGAATAAAATTTAAAATTCAATTCCTCTGTTACATGAGCCACATTTCAGGTGCTTCATAGCCAGATATACAGATATACAGAAAGTTCCACTGGGCATGTAGTCCTTTTTAGTCTGCTCTGACTTAACCAATTAAAGCTTTGGTTTTCAGGGTTTTTGGTTGCTTGCTTTTGGTAGTTCAAACTATAACTGACCCTTGAACAACATGGATTTTTTTCAATAAATACAATCGGCCGTCCTTATGGGCAGGTTCTGCATTCACAACCAAATGCAGATGGAAAATACAGTATCTGGGGATGCAAAACCCACAGACACAGAGGGCTGACTTTTCGTATCAGCAGGTTTTGTAGAGTGGACTGCGGGATTTGACTGTGCACGCATTTGGGTATCCGCAGGAGGTCCTGGAACCAATCCGCCAAGGATACCAAGCGATGACTGTAATGAGTTCAAATAAGTTCTTAAACAGAAGGCCTTGACTCAAGTACACTAAATGAGGCTACTCTGATTCTAGGCAGGGGTCATGGGAGGAGAGAGGTTGGCCCTGGCCAGCAGTCTCCCCACCCCCAAGCACGCACTCTCTGCTCCCCAATGTACAATCTGAAAGCCTGGGTCAGTTCCTGCATCCACCAGACCCACCACCTCTGGCTTTCCCTGCTCCCTTAGAACACCAAGACCTTCACATTAGTCATCTCTAGGCAAAACTTTTAAGAGAAATCATCTTCCTTTCTGCTTCCAAAGGTTCCACGTTTACGACCTTCCCATCTGTTCTGCTCCTTTTCCAAAGTTAAACC
The DNA here is from genome assembly GCF_047675955.1 of Chlorocebus sabaeus. Classification (NCBI taxonomy): domain Eukaryota; kingdom Metazoa; phylum Chordata; class Mammalia; order Primates; family Cercopithecidae; genus Chlorocebus; species Chlorocebus sabaeus. The sequence goes on from NC_132933.1 coordinate 143,434,483, forward strand.
CTCAAAATTTCCCTCCTGCAAAAAATACGCCCCCTCCCCTCATTCTTTATCTCTTGAACTTCATTTTTGTTCCCCTTAGAAACAGGGTCTCCCTCCATCACCCAGGCTGGTGCGCAGTGGCACAACTGCAGCTCACTGCATCCTCCAGCTCCTGGGGTCAAGTAATCCTCCCACCTCAGCCTCCCGAGTAGCTGGGATTACAGGTGCGTGCTACCATGTCCAGCTAATTTTTGTAGTTTTTGTAAAAACAGGGTCTCTCTACGCTGCTGCTACCCAGGCTGGTCTCCGACTCCTGGGCTCGAGCAATCCTCCTAACTTGGCCTCCCAAAGTGCTGGGATTACAGGCATGAGCCACCATGCCTGGCCCTCTAGAACCTGTTTAACTCAACCACAAGTCTCCCCTAGTGTAAAAAAATTCTTCCCCCACACCAGCTTCCCTGTCAAGTGCTGTTCTACGTCTCCCCTTATCTGCAAGGAGGACCACTCCAAGGAGAGGTGTATCCCCAATACCACCATCTTTTTAGCCACTATCCCATTTATTCCATCTTCAGCCAGCTGCAGATGCACTGCCCCTACCCTGGAAGCCAGCGTGGATACTATGGCCTCTATGTGCCAAGGACACCTCTGCAGTCCTGATAACTCTAGGTCTCCCCTCGCCTCTCTTGTCAATCTCTGCTCACTCTTCAGGATCTCTTAGGGGCACACCCTTCCAAGAACTCCTCCTCCCATCTCCCTGGCCTCTAGCCCCAGGCCATCTCATCAGCTCTCAGCCCCATTTCAAATTCCTATCTCCAGAGCTCCCTTTTTACACCTCTGCCTTGTGTCTTCCAACTAGACCACAGTCCCTGCGGGGGAGCGGGGGGTCAAAGATCTGTGCTACTTATTCTGGTAGAGTAGGTGCTTGGTAAACAACCGCTAAATCCAGCACCGAAGTTCTAGAATGTAAGTGTGATTTGCCTCCTTTGGGTTTTCCATGCACATATTCCAGTTTGTGGCTACATAAAAGGAAGGTGCGGGGAGAGGAATATTTAGAGCAGCAAGTAATGGAAACTAGGGGCAGATGAAATCGTTCAATGGTGAAGGAAGATTACAGTAATCAGCCCCACCCACAACTCCGACTGCCGGAACACTCATTGAAGAACACCTTCCTGTAAGCTCTGCTCCCACCAAGAACTACTCCAGGCCAAGGAGATCAAAGGGCCACATGCCCATCTCCTCAAAGTTATTTTTAGATCTTGTCAGAGTAGGACGGGAGAAATGAGAGATTTCCCACTCCACAATTATTCTGGCAGCTTTTAAAGTAGGTTAGCATAAAAATCATCTGGGCTGTCACGGCTGCTTTTGAATTCTAGCTAATTTTTATCCCCGTTCCTCCAACCCCCTCTGCTTGCCACTCCCCCAGCAGCAGAGGTACATGCCTGCAGCTGAATGCCTGGAGAAGTCAACAAAGAAAACGCGGAAAGGCAAACCAAGGAAGCCGCTTCCCAAAGACACCAGAGCCACTGTAAAAAAGATCCTGCCTGCCTACTTCATGTCTCAAAAAGAAAACATGTTGAGAGAAGAAATTTTGAAATGCGAGTGGTCTCTAGATTACAAATGGGATACAGCCCAAGTCTTCTGTTACTTCCTCAGAAATGTTTTTCTCCTAGAAACTATGCTGTAAAAAATAGGGTCAAATTCCCAACTAGCCTAGAAAGGCTTTTTAAAGCCCACGACATAAATGAAATGCACATTTGCCATGAAAAATATACAAGTAGGCCGGGCCCAGTGGCTTACACCTGTAATCCAAGCACTTTGGGACAATGCAGTGGGAGGATCACCAAGCCCAGGACTCCGAGGCTGCAGTGAACTATGATTGCACCACTGTACTCCCGCCTAGGCACCAGAGCAAGACTCTGTCTCTAAAAAATTAAAATGAAATAATGTGTGTGTGTGTGTGTGTGTGTATATATATGTAGTATACCATATGGTGGCAACTGTACATTGTGGCATTCCGTGTCTCAACCATAATGTTACTGAGGGGAACGTGTTCCATGTACCACGGACAAGACAGAAATCACGCGGCATCTCCTCCACGTGTTATCTCCCTAGCCCAGGCTCAAGGAGACACAACCATCTAAAACAGTGAATGCAAAAGCAGGAAATGGGTCATTACCCTTCATATGTATGCTAAGCTGGCACTGCACAGAAGACACTAGAATGTAGCTAAGCACCAGGGGAGCAGAAGGCTGTCCACGTAAAATCCCAGCTCCACCACCTCCTACCTATGGGCCCTGCCTTACATGTCAGCACGGACAGTCTGCGCATGTGGCCACCACTCTAGTTCTATGATAACGGGGTAAGGAGGGTCTTCAGGCTAAGTGGCTCTCAGAAGCTAATACCAATTCCCAAAAGATTGTCACCAACAATCCCAATTTCCAGATGACTGAGGAGGATGCAGAAAAAGGCCATGAACAAAGGTAATCTTTCAGATGACCCAGCCTCCTCTCTTCTCATGCCCTGCACAGAGGTGATCCACACCTCCCTCATTTCATGCAACAGTCCTTGGGCTCTGTCTTCTGGTTGCAGCTGTTACAGGACAAAGCCAGCAACAATCCCTTCCAATCCTGAGGTATAAATAACTGATAAGGTTTAATGTATTACCTCTCCCAGGACTACTGGCACTTTAACTGGGAAGAGACTTCACATCAAGTAAATGACTCTCGAATTGTAAAATACCAGGCTTCTGCAAGCAAGGCGAGATGAGAATAGGGTGGAAATGAAGAAGGGATCAGAAGAGGTGAAAGGCCAAGTCACACCACCGAGGTGGTACGTGCCTTCAAGCACTCAGAACTACATGCTAGTTCTGCAGAGGACCAGAGAGCAAATATCTTAGGCTTCGCTAGACAGACAGTATCTGTTGCCATGGTTGCAACACCGCTTGTAGTGAAAAAGCAACCATAGAAAATATGTCCATGAATGGGCATGGCGGAGCTCCAGTAAAACTTTATCTGAATGTCACGCCATTTCCATGTATCAACAAGGTACTGCTCTTTTTTTTTTTTTTTTTTTTCTTTTCTTTTGAGACAGGATCTGGCTCTGTTGCCCAGGCTGGAGTGCAGCGGCACGAACATGGCTCACTGCAGCCTCAAACTCCTGGGCTCAAGCAATCCTCCCACATAGCTGGGGCTACAGGAGCACTGCCACCATGCCTGGTCTGGTCTGGTCTATTCTATTCTATTCTTAGAGAAAGGTCTTGCTATGTTGCCTAGGCTGGTCTTGAACTCCTTGGGCTCAAGTAATCCTCCCACTTCAGCCTCCCAAAGTGTTGGGATTACAGGCATGAGCCACCACTCCCAGTCTCTTTCCTCTTTAAACATGTAAAACTATCTTCAGCTCGTGGCTTCTACCCACAGAACCATCCACTCATGCACTCCCCAAGGCACTGTACTGCAGAATCCTGACTGAAGAGTGCTATGAATTACTGGAGAAACCCTTCTGGCATTTGGAGAAGCACCAGGGTGCCCTGAAAAGCACACGGTTTTAAAATCACACTAGCCCACCTGCCACCATTCAGCACGCAGATCTGCAGTTCAGTTTGGGGACCTGGCACTTGTCACTGCCCTGGCCTTAGTTTCCCAAGTTGTAAAATGGGAAGAGTCTTTCTAGTGATGTGGATTTGCTATGCTAGCTCGAATGCACATACGGCACTGCCCTGCAGAAGGCAGATTCCTGAAAAAGGTCCCTGCTATAATACTGATTCTTTCTGTCTTTATCTCCCCTTGGGGCTGGGTTACATCTCTGCCTGGGCCTCGGAGGTCAGGGTTTGGTGTCTGTTTGGGGTTCTGACCACAGCACTGAGAACGCACAGGTGCATGGGAAGGAATCCACAGTTCAAAGAGCAGAGGGTCAAAGGCAGGGCAGGCTACTCGGGTTTCCTCAAAGAACACACACAGATATCGGCCTTACCCTCTTGGCAGGTCCAGCTCTCAAACCTGCAAGAAACTCGTTCCTGCAGGTTCTTCCTCTCGCCTTTCCTGGCCTTGTCTCTGGCCCTATCTATCTCTACTCTGTCATTACCCACCCTGGGTGGTTCCTTCCTACCACGTTTCTTCTGCTCTCCCAGAGACTGTAGTACTCAGTTTATAACAAAGATGTTTTACAATTCCTACTTTGTTCTGTAACAAAATAGCAAGACAGATGTTTAGATAACATGTCTCAGGACCCAAAACCCTGATGGTTTTTAACTTAATGTGCAATTTCAGTAATCCCTTTCTTATTTGAACTAAGCACCAGGCCAATTCTACAAAGCTCACAGCAAAATTGCTGAATATCAGGAACTATGAAATGACCTCTTCAATGTCGTAAGCTTTTTTGAAAAACACTTTTCATCAGAAGCATGCTTTTCATTTTGCTACATCATGCTTTATGAAGGGGACAGTCATTCCAAAGATTTAAAACGATGGGCTTCCAATCATTTCCAAGCAAGAGTCATTGGAGGGCAACACAAAGATTGGTTACCCAACTGCACCAAGTGTGTTGTCAATTTCCCTTGCATTCTCCCTAAATGCTCCTAAAGGAAATCACCTATGTCAGTTTCATCAGCGATGATAAAGAGGACTTGAGGTATCAAATATTTCCCCACCCTGAATAGTGAGATGGATGCTTTAGGAGCTGATGCTTGGCCAGTGTGCCTGTGGCTCTCTCTTTATCTCTATCCATGCTGGCCCTTGAGAAAGGCTGCATTTTCGCTTATCTTCCCTCTGGTATGTGTACTCCCCTCTTCTAAAGGGCTGGAACACATTCAGCTCAGCCACTTATCTCTTGCTTTCTCTCTTTTGTTTTATTTTGGAGAAGGAAGCGGGCAAAAGCAGCGGGGGAGAGAAAAGAGAAAAATACAAAAGAGATGACACCGCCCGGTTTCACTGCTTGTTATGGACCCTTGGTTCCTAATTGTGGCAATGCGGAGATAACAGGCAGGGACACATTTTCTGGAACCGGTCAATCTGAAACTGCTATCTCCACAATGACACTGACACTATGTCTGTGCACATGAACCAGCTGTGACCACACTAGATTACAGAAAGTATTTTGAGGACATATACAAAAACAGTGGTCCTGAGCCCTTTTTTGACAGGTTTATTGAGATATAAACCACACTCCATACAGTGCACCCATTTCTAGTACAACTCAACAACTTTTAGTACCTGCAGAGTTGTGCAGCCACCATCAGCACAATCAATTTCAAGAATTTCCATTAACCCTGTACCCTTTAGCAGTGACAACCTCTTATCCGCCTAAAGCCCCAGTCATAGGCAACCACTCATCTACTTTCTGTCTCCACAGACAGATCAAACCTTTTTTCATTTAGCCCAAACGCCTCTATAAATGTTGGACAGGTTCCTTGGCATCGACGACACTCACAAATAAGTTCCCAGTCTTATCATATCTTCATTGTGCAAGGCAGTAAACGAGCCTGGCTTCAGTTTCTACAAGTCACACAGGCTTCTGCAATTTCACTCCGTGCCTCACTTACAAAAAGAGCTTCTCAATCCCCAGACCAAAGGCAACTGCGCTGAATTCTTGACCAGTGCATGTCCAGATTCCTGGACAGGGGTGTTCGATGATGTGCCTCCGCTACTGAGGTCAAGGGCTGCCACCTCCTCCTCCATACTCAGAGTTACAGAACTCCGGGCTGTTCACCATTTGCAATCTCATCACCTTCTCAGCAAGCGGTGGGAAAGAAAAATCATTCTGCCACATCCTGTGCTGATGATGTTTGGTTCGTGTCTATTATGAGTTTACATTTTGATTCTCCTAGCAAGGCGACTAACTGGCAAACAGGCCAAGCAGATTAGAAGAAGGAATTCCAAAGGGAGGTCTATATGGGGTTAATTAATATAAACCACAAGATCATCATCACTTGAGGGAGACAAGTTGTTTTACCAGTTTACAAAATAAGGACTATAGGAACTTAGTAAGTAAGAGGATCCAAGGCAAAGGATTTCAGGTTGCAGTAAGTTGGGTGTTGCTTCCCCCCTCTATCAGTCTGCCTGGAACTTGAAAGGGAAATGATTTGTCACATTTCGGCATCAAAAACAAAAGGGGCACACCCCATACGCACATGAGCAGTACGCACATCTCATTTTAACCCCCGATAACATCTGCCTTCCTGGGGGCTGTCACCAACGCTCCCACCTCGGCCTCCAAGATGAAGTCAAGGAGCTCCTCGCCAGGTTGTTAGCCCTGGCCCGCTATGAGCTCTTCTGCTCAGTCCTCCATCTCATTATAAACTCTTCTGCTCAATTTGTGTTCTGTTGACATTTGGAAATATATTACTGACTCTCATCTTTAACATGCAATTCACAAATGAGTACACGCAAAAAGGGTGAAATTCAAGTAAGGGCTCCAAGGCTAGGTAACTGTGTTGCACCAACGTGGATTTCCCGGGTTTTCCTGCTCTATGATCCTGTGAGATGCCACTACCCTTGGGGAAAGCCGGTAAAAGACACAGTACTGGGATCTGACAGCACTGTGTTTGCAACGTAGTGTGAGTCTGTAATTAATCAAAAGAAATCATTTAAAACAAAATGTTAAAAATCTAACACAGTCTCTGTTACTGGGAAATCCTCCTGGGGCTTTGGAGAACAAAACATGGCAAACCCAAGGGACACACATGAACCCTAGAAAGGTCAATAAAAACTAATTGCAACAAACATAGGCAATGAACCCGGAAAAGCCTCTCTATAACTAGCAAAAGAAATAAAGGTCTTCTATTGGATTAAGACTAAATCTCCTGCAAATTAAAAAAAAATGTCACAGTGTCATGTGGGGTTTTTTTGTTTCGGGTTTGAGGGGGTTTTGTTGTTGTTGCTGCTGTTGTTGTCGTTACCAGGTAACTGGCCTCTGGTCCTCCTACACACAACAAGCAAGTGGACTACAGTGTAGCCTAACTTGAACACTACTGACACTCTGGGGCCTGGTAACCCTGTTATGGGGGCTGCTCTGTGCACTGGAGGATGCTTAGCAGCATCTTTGGTGACATAGTTTGGATGTCTGTCGTTTCCAAATCTTACGCCGATATGTTGTGGAGTAATCCTCCCTGCTGGAGGTGGGGCTTTGGTGGGAGGTATTTGGTTCATGGAGGAACCATGGCTTGGTGCCCTCCCCCGGTACTGAATGAGTTCCCTCAGTTCATGCAAGAGCTGGTTGTTTAAAAGAGCCTAGCCCTCCCTCTGTCTCTTGCTCCCTCTCTTGCCATGTGAGACACCTGCTCTCCCTTTGCCTTCCGCTATGAGCAAAAGCTCCGAGGCCTCCCAAGAAACCAAGCAGATGCTGGCACCATGCTTGTACAGCCTGTAGAACTGTGTGCCAAATAAACCTCTAAATTACCCAGTCTCAAGTATTCCTTTACAGCAACAGAAAACTAATACACCTGGTTTCTATTCACTGGATGCCAGTAATACTCCCTCCCCAAGTTGTGACAACCCAAAATGTCTCCAGACTTTGCCAAATGTCCCCTAGGTGCAGATCACCCCCAGGTGAGAAACACTAGTCCAGGGAACAAACATCTGTTGAATCCAACTGGCAAAAATAACAGAAGTCTAAAATTTACTGGGTACCTCCTACATGCCAGGCAGCCTTCCATGTGGATTCCAAGTGGACGAATTCAGTGAATCCTCCCAAGGATCTGAGAAGCAGGTGCTTTTAGGACGTGCAAAGAGGTAACTAAGGCAGAAAGAGGTTAACTTGACCCAGTCGGGAAGCAGATCCCTTCAAACCTTCTGCACCCCCCACTGGAGTGCACCATCAGGCCACCTAGTGAGGGGAATTTCTGCTTCACTATACTCGCAGTAGACTCTAAGTTCAATGAAAACTCAAGCAACAACCTGGGTTAGTTTAATGACTTGCTACCTTGTCCAGTCTAACAAAACCCAAAGCGTTGACTCCTTTTAACTTAAAAAATAAAAAAGCAGAGAGGTCATCATAGGAATTAATGAGGGATCTTCCTGCACGTGTAGCATGCTTTGTTCGTTTCCTCAACTATCCTGAGACTCTGGGGACTTCCTCCAGGGGCCTTCGTTTGTATTCAAAATGCACAGTCCCAAGGCTTGGTTCTCGGAATAAGCAAAGCAAAGGAGCCGCACAAGGTCCTGGAAACACATGAACAGGTACCCTGTGGTAGTAGGCTCAAGGGAAAAGTGAAGACCACACTGGTTTTTCAAATAAAGGGGGCTAGGAAGCAGTCTAGTCGCTTGAACAGAAACTCCAACCTGACATGGAACTCAATCTTTTCCCTGAAAGACTCACGGGAGAGGTACCAGGTGTCTGTGTTTCAAAGACTTACACTGGCTGGGTGCAGTGGCTCACGCCTGTAATCCCAGCACTTTGGGAGGCTGAGGCGGGAGGATCACCTGAGGTCAGGAATTTGAGACCAGCCTGGCCAACATGGTGAAACCCCATCTCTACTAAAACTACAAAAAATTAGCCAGGCGTGGTGACGCATGCCTGTAGTCCCAGCTACTAGGGACACTGAGGCAGGAGAAACATTTGAACCCAGGAGGCGAAGGTTGCAGTGAGCCAAGGTGGCGCCACTGTATTCCTGCCTGGGCAACAGAGACTCCATCTCCAAAAAAAAAGAAAAAAAAAAAAAACTTACACAGAGAAAGCCTGAAAGCCCACAAGAGCAATTCGTAAAAGGAACCCTGACATAACAAATACGGTGATGTCCAAAGACATTAGCAACCAGATAGTTAAGCTCGGGGGTGCGCTACGTGTCATAAACTCCAAAGCTACATTGGTCATGAGTAACACAAATGTAGGTGCTAACACAGACAGCTGGTGGGCATTTCAAACTTTCTCTTCACATCTATGATGAAGTCATGGATACCCAAAACAGTGAGCTTCCATTTAGAAAAAGGAACCCCCTGGCACACATCAACGATTTCACTGGCATCAAGATAAATGTTAAGGCCAGGCGTGGTGGCTCACGCCTGTAATCCAAGGTGACTCATGTCTGTAATCCCAACACTTTGAGAGGCTGAGGCAGGAGGATCACTTGAGACCAGGAGTTAAAGACAAGCCTGGGCAACATAGGGAGATCCCATCACTACAAAAAAATTTTTAAAACTAGCTGGGCGAGGTGGCATGTGTCTGTAATCCCAACTACTTGGGAGGCTGAGGTGGGAGAATCACTTGAGCCCCAGAGGTTGAGGCTGCAGTGACCTGAGATCACACCACTGCACACCAGCCCAGGCAACAGAGCAAGACCCTGTCAAAAAAAAAAAAAACAAAAAACCACCAGATAATGTTAAGAAGTAGACAACCTGCCCTCATTTGCTTCTCAAATGTCTATTTCATCTCAAAAGCATCCATAAGTTTTGGCCTTTCAAATAGTCTTCATTATTAAACTTGGACCAAAACTTTAATTGCCAATGTCATTTCCAAAGTATGATGTTGCAAACAATTTCACTACACAATTCACTGAGAATTGAGAAGTACCAACTGTAATTGTGAGCTGGAAAATGATTAAAATGTGTACAAAACGGTCAGAAATAAAACGTTATTTAACCTATGTTTGGAAGACAAATGCCAATCCATCCTCCCGGGGTAGAAATTTTAAAATCACCTATTTGGAATCATAGAATACTGGTGTCTTATCTTCACCCACAGCATATCCCACAGGGGTCAAGGTTGTCTTTCTAATAAACCCTAATTAACTTGTGTCTCAGGTGGTCACATGGCTTCCACTTCTTGTCATCAGGTGAGATGATATTGCAGGAGCCACATCTGAGGAGAGAACATTTCAACCCACAAGCCAGGCAAGCCATTCCCTAAAACACATTCTGGATTAGAGAGATTAAATTTCCTGCATGCCAGTGGGTCAAATGTGCAGAGGAGAAAAGAATGAAAGTGACGAGCATTTGGGTTGGTTCCATGTCTTTGCTATTGTAAATAGTGCTGTAAAAAACATACGCATGCATGCATCTTTATAGCAGAATGATTTCTATTCCTTTGGGTATATACCCAGTAACGGGATTGCTGGATCAAATGGTATTTCTGGTTCTAGATCCTTGAGGAATTGCCATACTGTCTTCCAAAACGGGTGAACTAATTTACGTTCCCACTAACAGTGTAAAAGTGTTCTTATTTCCCCACAGCCTCGCCAGCATCTATTGTTTCCTGACTTTTCAATAATCGCCATTCTGATTGGCGTGAGATGGTTTTCTCTCACTCTGTAGGTTGCTTGTTCACTCTGATGATTTCTTTTGCTGTGCAGAAGCTCTTTAGTTGAATTAGATCCCATTTGTCAATTTTGGCTTTTGTTGCAATTGCTTTTGGTGTTTTAGTCATGAAGTCTTTGCCCATGCCTATGTCATGAATGGTATTGCTTAGGTTATCTTCTAGGGTTTTTATGGTTTTGGGCTTTACATTTAAGTCTTTAATCTATTTTGAGTTAATTTTTGTATAAGGTGTAAGGAAGGGGTCCAGTTTCAGTTTTCAGCATATGGCTAGCCAGTTTTCCCAGCAACATTTACTGAATAAGGAGATCCTTTCCCCATTGCTTGTTTTTGGCAGATTTGTCGAAGATCAGATGGGTTGCAGATGTGTAGTGTTATTTCTGAGGTCTCTGTTCTGGTCCACTGGTCTATATGCCTGTTTTGGTACCCATACCATGCCGTTTTGGTTACTGTAACCTTGTAGTAGTTTGAAGTCAGGTAGCGTGATGCCTCCAGCTTTGTTCTTTTTGCTTAGGATTGTCTTGGCTACACGGGGTCTTCTTTGATGCCATATGAAATTTAAAACAGGTTTTTCTAATTCTGTGAAGACTGTCAATGGTAGTTTGATGGGAACAGCACTGAATCTATAAATTACTTTGGGCAACATGGCTCTTTTCATTATATTGATTCTTCCTATTCATGAGGATGGAATGTTTTTCCATTTGTTTGTGTCCTCTCTCATTTCCTTGAGCAGTGATTTGTAGTTCTCCTTGAAGAGGTCCTTCACATCCCTTGTTACTTGTATTCCTAGGTATTTTATTCTCTTTGTAGCAATTGTGAATGGGAGTTCACTCATGATTTGGCTCTCTGCTTGCCTACTGTTGGTGTAAAGGAATGTTTGTGATTTTTGCACACTGATTTTGTATCCTGAGACTTCACTAAGTTGCTTGTCAGTTCAACAAGTTTTTGGGCTGAGATGATAGGGTTTTCTAAACACAAAATCATGTTGTATGCAAACAGAGATAACTTGACTTCCTCTCTTCCTATTTAAATACCCTTTATTTCTTTCTCTTGCCTGATTGTCCTGGCCAGAACTTCCAATACTATGTGGAATAGGAGTGGTGAGACAGGGCATCCTTGTTTTGTAACAGTTTTCAAAGGGAATGCTTCCAACTTTCGCCCATTCAGGATGATACTGGCTGCGTCTCTTCCAGGTTTTGGTATTGGAATGATGCTGGCTTCATAAAATGAGTTAGGGAGGAGTTTCTCCTTTTCAAATGTTGGGAGTAGTTTCTGAAGGAATGGTACCAGCTCCTCTGTATTTCTGGTAGAATTCAGCTGTGAATCCATTTGGTCTTGGGCTTTTTTTGGTTGGTAGGCTATTAATCACTGCCTCAATTTCAGAGCTTATTGGTCTATTCAGGGATTCAACTTCTTCCTGGTTTAGTCTTGGTAGGGTGTATGCGTGCAGAAATTTACTCATTTCTTCTAGATTTTCTAGTTTATTTGCATAGAGGTGTTCATAGTATTCTCTGATGGTAGTTTGTATTTCTGTGGGGTCAGTGGTAATATCCCCTTTATCATTTTTTATTGTGTCTATTTGATTCTTCTCTTATTAGTCTAGCTAGCGGTCTGTTTTAATTTTTTCAAAAAACCAGCTCCTGGATTCGTTGATTTTTTGGAGGGTTTTTAAATGTCTCTATCTCCTTCAATTCTTCTCTGATCTTAGTTATTTCTTACCTTCTGCTAGCTTTTGAATTAGTTTGCTCTTACCTATCTAGCTCTTTTAATTGTGATGTTAGGGTGTTGATTTGAGATCTTTCTAGCTTTCTGATGTGGGCATTTGGTGCTATAAATTTCCCTCTTAACAGTGCTTTAGCTGTGTCCCAGAAATTCTGGTACATTGTCTCTTTGTTCTCATTGGTTTCAAAGAACTACTAGATTTCTGCCTTAATTTCATTATTTACCCAGGAGTCATTCAGGAACAGGTTGTTCAATTTCCATGAAATTATGTGGTTTTGAATGAGTTTCTTAATCTTGAGTTCTACTATGATTGCACTGTGGTCTGAGAGACTGTCTGTCATGATTTCAGTTCTTTTGCATTTGCTGAGGAGTGTTTTATTTCCAATTGTGTGGTTGATTTTAGAATAAGTGCCATGTGGCACCAAGAAGAATGTATATTCTGTTGATTTGGGGTACAGAATTCTGTAGACTTCTACTAAGTCCACTTAATCCAGAGCTGAGTTCAAGTCCTGAATATCCTTGTAAATTTTCTGTCTCATTGATCTGTTTAATACTGACAGTGGGGTGTTAAAGTCTCCCCCTATTATTGTGTGGGAGTCTAAGTCTCTTTGCAGGTCTCTGAGAACTTATTTTATGAATCTGGGTGCTCCTGTATTGGGTACATATATATATTTAGAATAGTTAGTTCTTCTTGTTGAATTGTTCCCTTTACCATTATGTAAATACCCTTCTTTGTCTGTTTTTATTTTTATTGCTTCAAAGTTTGTTTTGTCAGAGACTAGGATTGCAACCCCTGCTTTTTTTTTTTTTTTTTTTTCTTTCCATTTGCTTGGCAAATTTTCCTCCATCCCTTTATTTTGAGCCTGTGTGTATCTTTGCATGTAAGATGGGTCTCCTGAATACACGATACCAATGGGTCTTGACTCCTTATCCAATTTGCCAGTCTGTCTTTTAATGGGGCATTTAGCCCATTTACGTTTAAGGTTAATATTGTTATGTGTGAATTTGCCCCTGTCATAATGATGCTATTTGGTTATTTTGTACACTAGTTGATGCAGTTTCTTTGTAGTGTCATTGGTCTTTATATTTTCGTGTGTTTTTGCAGTGGCTAGTACCGGTTTTTCCTTACCATACTTAGTGCTGCTTTCAGGAGACATTGCAGGGCAGGCCTGGTGGTAACGAAATCCCTCAGCATTTGCTTGTCTGGAAAGGATTGTATTTCTCCTTCGCTTACGAAGCTTAATTTGGCTGGATATAAGATTCTGGGATGAAAATTCTTTTCTTTAAGAATGTTGAATATTGGCCCCCAATCTCTTCTGGCTTGTAGAGTTTCTGCTGAGAAGTCCATTGTTAGTCTGATGGGCCTCCCTTTGTAGGTGACCTAGCCTTTCTCGCTCTGTCTGCCCTTAGTTTTTCCTTCATTTTGACCTTGGAGAATCTGATGATTATGTGTCTTGGGGTTGATCGTCTCATAGAGTATCTTAATGGTGTTCTCAGTAGTTCCTGAATTTGCAGGTTGGCCTGTCTTGGTAGTCTGAGGAAGTTCTCCTGGATAATATACTGAAGTGTGTTTTCCAGCTTATTTCCATTCTCCCCATCTCCTTCTGGTACTCCACTCAATCGTGAGTTCGGTCTTTTTATGAGGTCCCGTATTTCTTGGAGGCTTTGTTCATTCTTTTTTCTCTATTCTTGTCTGCATGTCTTATTTCAGTAAGGTGGTCTTCAAACTCCGATATTCTTTCTGCCGCTTGGTCAATTCAGTTGTTGATACTTGTTTGTGCTTCACGATACTTGTATATGCTTCACGAAGTTCTCGTGCTGTTTTTCAGCTCCATCAGGTTGCTTATGTTCCTCTCTAAACTGGTTATTCTAGTTAGCAATTCCTCTAACCTTTTATCGAGGTTCTTGGCTTCTTTGCATTGGGTTAGAACATGCTCCTTTACCTCATTGTAGTTTTTTTATAACCCATCTTCTGAAGCCTACTTCTGTCCGTCCGTCCATCTGATCCTCCGTCCAGTTCCGTGCCCTTGATGGAGAGATGTTGCAATCATTTGGAGGAGAAGAGGCACTCTGGTCTTTTGGGTTTTTCAGCATTTTTTCATTGATTCTTTCTCATCTTCGTGAGTTTGTCTAGTTTCAGTCTTTGAGGCTACTACCCTTGGATGAGATTTTTGTGGGGACCTTTTATTTTATTGTTGTAGTTGATGCTGTTGTCACTTTCTGCTTGTTTTTCTTTCACTAGTCCAGTCCCTCTTCTGTAAGGCTGCTGCAGTTTGCTGGTGGTTCACCTTCAGTCCTTATTCAGCTGATTTGCTCTCGTGCCTGGAGATGTCACTCAAGGATGCTGGAGGGCAGCAAAGATGGGTGCCTACTCCTTCTTTTGGGACCTCTGACCTCAAGGGGCACCAACCTGATGCCAGCAGGATCGCTCCTGCACAGGGTACCTGACAAGCCCTGCTGAAGCGTCTCACCCAGTTGGGTGGCAAAGGGAGCAGGACCAGTTTCATGGAGTACTCTGCCCCTTGGTGAAGAGGGTATGTTTTGCTTGGGGGAAACCCACTCGTCTGGGCTGTCCAGATTCCTTGGAACTACCAGGAGGAAAAGCTAAGTCTGTTGGTCAGCAGAGACTGCGGCCATCCCTCCCCTACGGGCTGAGGCCCAGGAGATCTGAATTCTGTCCCTCAGCCTTTGGCTGGAGTTATTGGAGATCCTGCAGGGAAGCCCCCCGACCCCAACTAAGGAAGGATGGGTAGGGATTGGGCCTGAAGAGGCACTCTGGCCGCAGACTGCCAGTCGGTGTGTTGGGCTGTGGGGACAAGTCTTGGGGCCAAGTTGTCCAGCCTCCCTGGCTCTGGGAGGGGAAAAGCATAGCCTGTGGCTATAGAAATGGGTGCCACCCTTCCCCCCCGTCCAGGGAGCTTAGCATATTAGGCAGTTGCCAGTGCCAGTGCTGCCTGCTACCACTCCCCACAGGAGCTCAAAGGGCTTAGACAGCAGGCAGCTGCAGCCGGTACTGGTCACCCCTCCCCAAGGAGTTCGGTAAACTTAAGCAGATTCCAGCTGAGAGGCTGTAAGAATCTGCATGTTCCGGGGTTGGGATGGGACGCTAGGTCCCGGTGGCATGGGTTCACGAGTGGGATCTTCCAATCCATGGGTTTCACAGTTCCACGGAAAAGCACAGTTTCCCGAGCTGGGTAGCGCGCTCACTCACTGCCTGCCTCGGCTGGGCTGAGGGGGTTCCCCTTCCCCGTGTGGCTCTCAGGTGGGCCGCCACACCACACTGTTCTTCCTTCTCTCTGTGGGTCACGCCAGCCTTCTAGTCAGTTTTGATGAGAGAACCTGGATACCTTGGTTGCTGGTGAAGGATTCACACGCTTATTATGGATATTTCTGATGGGAGCCTCTGAACACCGTGGCTTCTAGTTGACCATCTTGGCCCCGCCCTCCGTAAAACGTTTTTAAATTCACTGATTTGAGTCTTGGAGGCTTGGAAGTTCAAGATCAATCAGCCTACATATGGTGATGACCTTCATGAGTTCTGCAGGCTGAGAAGTTCACAATTAAGGCACCAGCAGGATTGATTATTTGGTGAGGGATGTTCTCTGCTTCCTTCCAACATGGCACCTTGTCGCCGTATCATCCAGAGGGCAGAGGGGAGGAACACTGTGTCTCCACATAGCAGAAAGTGGAAGGGCAAGAGACTAGAAATCTTCATTCTTTCAAAAAAGCTTTAGGCCTTGAACAGCAGAGATGAAAGAAAGAAAAATGGTCCCTGCCTTCTAGGAACTTACTATGTGTTTACATCCACAAAGCAATTGGAGAGAGTAGTCTATTAGGGACATGGGTTTGGAGCAAGACAGAAATGAATGTGAACCCCAGCTCTGCTCCTTGCCAGCTGGTAAGTAACCCATGTTTCTGGAGGAGAGGTTCTACGTGTATGGGAAGAAAGGTGAGAAGCTCAGCAGCCTGCACTCAAGACTAGCATCATAACCAAAGCTGGGCGGGAGGACAGAAACGCCAGCTGCCTGCACAGGCACTAAGCAGAGAAGATGAGATGGACACATAATGGGTGGCCCTGTGACAGACAGCTTAAACTGGAGGAGGCATTTGACTGAGCAGCCAGTGAGGAAGCAGGGCTGGTCTTGAGCAAGATAAGTGTGTAACTGTGAAGGAGACCCACCTGTCTATCAATTTTCTAGGTCCACAAGAAAATGTCAAAAGAAAACAGGTGAAGTTACATTTAATAATACGTTCTATTTTACTCCATGTATCCAAGTGATCATTTCAACATGTAAACCGTATTACATTATCAACAAGGTATCTTGCACTCTTTCTTTTTGAACTAAGTCTTTGAAATCCAGTGTGTATTTTATACCTCTACAAGGCATCTCAATCTAGACTGGCCACATTTCAAGCACTCCACAGCCACATGTGGCCCATGGCTACCATACTGGAAATTGCAAAGCTACATGGCAACAAAATAATCCAAGGAACTCCCAAAGGAGGCTGTAGGCTATGGGAGAAGGGGCGGAGGGGAGAAAATCTCACAGGAAAGAATTTCCAACAGGGCAAGAAGAGGGAAGTATAATTTGCTGTACCTTTCACGGTGGGCCTGGTGCTCTGCGAGGCATCTAATATGATATGATTTCCTCCACCCTCACAGAAATCTGGAAGAAACAGTAAAATAGCAGCAGTGTCACATACCTGACAAGAGCCTAATAGTACATCAATAATAAAGTCAGTATTATCCCATTTTGTTGTGCTAAAAACAAGGCATGATGAGGTTAACAAACCTGCAGGCGGCAAGACTTGGCCCAGGGCATTCCAAAGCTCAAGGTCCCTTCCTTTTCACCAGGGGGACCCCAGAGTCCACCATCACAGTAGCCTTTGGCATTAGCTCCCTGAACTGCAACAGTGGAGAAGGCAGCCCCCAGGGGTCGTCACAGATCACCATGGTCCAAGGAGCAAGAGAAGCAGAGCTTTGCCATCTCACTGAGGCCCAAACTCAATCATTAAGCTGTCTGAGTCCCTCACCACAGCCCAGTGCCACAAGGTGCTGAGCTCATCCATGTTCACAGTAACTCTTGTTATGATGATGGATGCCAACAATGGTATCTTTTGCACACTCACTCTGAGTGACATGGGAATAGAGAACTTTGCATGTATTGCCGCCTGTCAAACTCCAAAGTCAATCAAGACAGATGTTACTATGCCCAACTTGCTCTCGGTCACACCACTAGGATGGGTGGGGACTGAAATACAGGTCAGTCTGACTGCAAAGTCCTTGTACTTGACCCTTATGCTATGAGGTGTCCTCTCACGATCCCGAGTCCTGTGTACTGTCCAGCTACACTGTCCTATGTGGTGAGAAGAAAATGAATGAGGACTGAGGTATCTAGGGCTTCCCACAGACTTGCAGAGCTTCTGGCTGCCAGCCCCGCTGACACTGAAGGCCAGATGGTCTTGGCTGCTGTGGAGCTACCCTGTGCACTGTGAGATGCTCAGCAGTACCCCTGCTCTCCATCCAGTAGATGACAGTAGCACTCCTTAACCCAGTGTGACAACCAAAACCGTCTCCAGACATTGCCGAATGTCCCCTGGGGAAAAAAAATTACCTTTCTGATTGAAAAGCAATGCACAGACATCCCCCACCTTCCCTGGCAGACATTAGGATGGGTTGTGCATGCTCTGGGCACAGGGCCCTGCCACAGTCTCAGCTCCCTCACAGCACTTGCAAGATTCTCAATTCCCACACCGCTGCTACTGCAGGAGCCCCAGGAGGGGCACCCACCACAATTGGGTAGGTGCAGGTTCTGTTTGGAGAGTAGTTTTTTTTGTTTTTTTTTTTTTGAGATGGAGTCTTGCTCTTGTTGCTCAGGCTGGAGTGCAATGGCGCAGTCTCAGCTCACTGCAACCTCCACCTCCTGGGTTTGAGCGATTCTCCTGCCTCAGCCTCCCAAGTAGCTGGGATTACAGGCACCCGCCACCATGCCCGGCTAATATTTTGTGTTTTTAGTAGAGACGGGGTTTCATCATGTTGGCCAGGCTGGTCTCGAACTCCTGAACTCCTGACCTCAAATGATCTGCCTGCCTCGGCCTCCCGAAGTGCTGGCATTACAGGCATGAGCCACCGCACCCAGATGCTTTTTTTTTTTTTTTTTTTTTTTTTTTTTTTTTTTTTTTTTTGAGACAGGGTCTTCCTTTGCTGTCCAGGCTGTAGTGCAGTGGTGCCATCATGGCTCGCTGCAGCTTCCAACTCCTGAGCTCAAGTGATCCTCCTTCTTCAGCCTCCCATGTTGCTGGGACCACAGGCATACACTACCATATCCGGCTAAAAAGAGATGGGGTCTTGTTATGTTGCCCATGCTAATCTCGAACTCCTGGGCTCAAAGCTATCTTCCCGTCTCAGCCTCCCAAAGCACTGGGATCACAGGTGTGAGCCACCGCACTCAGCCAAGAGCAACTCCTTTTTTTATTTTTTTATTTTTTGAGACAGGGTTTTGCTCTTGTTGCCCAGGCTAGAGTGCAATGGCCTGATCTCAGCTCACTGCAACCTCTGCCTCCCAGGTTCAAATGAGATTCTCCTGCCTGCCTCAGTCTCCCAAGTAGCTGGGGTTATAGGTGCCTGCCAACACGCCTGGCTAATTTTGTATTTTTAGTAGAGACAGGGTTTCACCATGTTGGCCAGGCTGGTCTTGAACTCCTGACCTCAGGTGATCCACCCGCCTTGGCCTACCAAAGTGCTGGAATTACAGGCATGAGCCACTGCACCTTGCCAGAGCAGCTCTTAAGAATTCTGACATCAAATGAGACAGCCCTGACTCAAGATGACCATGCGTTCTTTCTGGGGCTGACGTTTGTCCCTTTATGTGATGATCTTGGCCAGCTTGTGACTGAAACAGGATGCGAACATTTTAACTGGATGGCCCCCTTGACCAGCAGTAATAGTTCTGTTCCTCTCTCAGTCTCACAAACATCAGCATTTTTTATTCACTCTTTCCCCTTTCTCCTCCGACCTATGTGGCTGCCCACTGGTACAATGCTGAGTAACTTCCATTACCAGGGACAGCACTCTCTTTCATCTTTTTATTGTCCTTTCCCTCCCTGTAATGACTAGCGGGTGAGGTCCTCAGGTCACATCAAGGGCAAGCTGGTCTCTAGCATGTATGTGACTCTGCAATGGACAGGAGTGGTGACAAACATCTCAATCTGTGACCCTCTTTCAGGGGTTCTGGGAAGGACACTGATCACGCTGGCATAGTCTAGCCACAGACAATCAGGACACCCGACCGTGAGAAAGGGCAGTGGGAACCAAGGAACACATAAGAAGGCTCTATCGCACCATGTTAAAGTCGGCGACCAGAGCTGTCCACCATTCAGTGACAGCCTGTCACCCGTGAGCGCCTCTGCAGGGGCTGCTCCTCAACAAAGCCACCGCGCTGCTCTCTGCATCAGGGGAGCCAAGGAAGCAGCGCCTGCTGGAGGGGAGACATTCCAGAACCCCTACCCAAGCCCAAGACCCCAAGCAAGGGGGGCATCTCCCCGGGCAAAGCGGCCTGATAGATGTGGAACACAGCAAAGCCTCCTCTATCTCATCATTAATGTCCCAACTGCCTTGGGCTCAGATCTCAGCACTGTGCAACCCAAAGAGGAAACCCAGCTCGCAGACAGCACGCAAACCCTAACTGCAAATCAGGAAACTCCCGCCTCCATGTCCCCAGAGGGCAGTAGAGCCGGGGGCAATGTGATTCCGCCACAGGCTTGCTCCAAGACAGTGACCTCAAGGGGCAGCCAGTCTCCTGTGGTCTATGCAGAATTGTCAGATACACGCAAAGAAGGCAAGGGCTGGATCAGCACCTGCTGTGGCTCTCAGTGCTCCTGAACAAACTGCTGGGAGCCCCGGCCCGGCTCAGCCCTCCAGGGCTCAGCCACAGAGCTGCCAGGCCTTTGCTCAGGACTGCATGCTGCACATCCATTATTTTGTTTATCAAGGAGCTGTCAGGGAGAGCAGATTCCTCATTGCTGTTCTCTAAGGCCTATAGGTTTCCAACCTTATTAGTTCAGGGCAGGCTCAAAGGCAGGCCTAAACACCCTCTTTCCAGCTAGAATTCAATGCATGCTGCTCGCCGTCACTCTGACTCACTTCAACAGCCATCTGAAAACACAGGACATTGTCCTCTTCCTTCTTTGCCTTATAAAATGAGTGACGGAGCAGCTTAAATGAGGGCCTATCTTTGTTCTCGTAACACACTGATTATGTCAATGACTTTCACTGATAACACTATGTGTAGGTATCCATGTTATTGAAACGACCCAGAGAACAGAAATCAAATCATTATTTGAACAAAAGACAAAAAAAGAAAAATTAATTTGTATAAAATTTTAGAAACGCATTAGCTGGGAGTAAAGAGCAGGAAAGGGAAAATAGGCCGGGCACAGCGGCTCGTGCATGCTTGTAATCCCAGCACTTTGGGAGGCCGGAGCAAGAGGATCACTTGAGCCCAGGAGTTCCAGACCAGCCCGGGAAACTTAGGGAGACCCCATCTCAAAAGAAAGAGAAGAAAGAGAGGAGGAGGGAGGAAGGGAGGAAGGGAGGAAGGGAGGGAGGGAGAGAGAGAGGGAGAGAGGGAGAGAGGGGGAGAGAGGGAGAGAGGGAGAGGGAGGGAGAAAGGGAGGGAGGGAGAGAAAGAGAGAGAGAGAGAAAAGAAAAAAGAAGGAAGGAAGGAAGGAGAAAGAGGGAGGGAGGGAGGGAAAGAGGGAGGTAAAGAGAGAGAGAAAGAAAAGAAAAAAGAGAAGAAAAGTAAAAAAAAAAGAAAGAAGGGAAGAGAAGGAAGGGGAGGGGAGGGGAAGAGGGGGAGGGGAGGGGAAGAGAGGGGAGGGGAGGGGAAGAGAGGGGAGGGAAGGAGGGGAAGAGAGGGGAGGGGAGGGGGGAAGAGAGGGGAGGGGAGGGGGGAAGAGAGGGGAGGGGAGGGGAGGGGAGGAAGGGAGGGAGGGGAGAGAGAGAAAAAGAAAAAAGAAAAGAAAGGAGGGAAGGGAAGGAAGGGGAGGGGAAGAGAGGGGAGGGGAAGAGAGGGGAGGGGAAGAGAGGGGAGGGGAGGGGAGGGAGGGGAGGGAGGGAGGGAGGGAGGAAGGAAGGAGAGAGAGAGAAAGAGGGAGGGAGGGAGGGAGGGAGGCAGGAAGGGAGAAACACGCTAATCTCTATCTCCTGGGCTCAAGCAATCCTCCTGTCTCAGCCTCCCAGTGGAAGCACACTGTTTTGGGTATCCATAGACATGAAGAGAAAGTTTGAAATACCCACCCAACTATCTGTGATTAGCACCTACATTTGTGTTACTCGTAGCCAATGTAGCTTTCAAGTTTATGAAACGCAGCACCCCGTGAGCTTAACTACGTATTTGTTATGTCAGGGTTCCTTTTGCTAACTGCTCTTGTGGGCTTTCAGGCTCTCTCTGTGTAAGTCTTTTTTTTTTTTTTTTTTTTTTTTTTTTTTTTTTTTTTTTTTTTTTGAGACGGAGTCTGGCTGTGTCTCCCAGGCTGGAGTGCAATGGCAGGATGTTGCCTGACTGCAACCTCCACCTCCTGGGTTCAAGTGATTCTCCTGCCTCAGCCTCCCTAGTAGCTGGGAGTACAGGCACACACCACCACACCCAGCTAATTTTTGTATTTTTTGTAGAGACAGGGTGTTGCCATGTTGCCCAGTGTGGTCTCAAACCCCAGGTTCAAGTGATCCCCCCACCTCGGCTTTCCAAAGTGTTAGGATTACAGGTGTGAGCCACTGTGCCAGGCAATGGATATCTTCAATGACAAGAACTGTGTGTGTTTGGTTTTAAGACCAAGTAGAGACTTATTTACTTTGCAGCCCTGATGGTTACATGTCCAACCAAAGGTTATTTAATATTCTCATCACTTTAGACGCTGTAATCATAAGTGTGTCATCTGTCCTTCAAACATGTTTTCAACGATGGAATTTTTAAATATGGGACTTGAGTTTTCAGCACTCTCAAAATCAGAAGAAAAAGGAAAGAGTTGTCCAGAAAAAGGTCATTCTCATGGTCATGAGTTTAAACAACCTTAACTACAGACAGACAACTAGTGTCCTCTCATGGTCATGAGTTTAAACAACCTTAACTACAGACAACCACCGTCCTCTCATAAACCCAACAATCCACTTCATCTTTTGGTTCCCTTTCCACCCTCATTTGGGGTAGGAACAGCTGATCCAATCAACCAGGTGAGAATCATCTCCATGATTCCTCATGCCACTGACTGGCTTCCATTATGGGTGTAATCATCTTCTGAATAAGAGATAGTGGATTTTTCTCAGCAAGCAACACACAGGAGTTCTCCTCATTTCAAACCGCATTATTGCACCTTTAAAAGATTCCATTGAATTGAACCCTAAGAGGCTGCCAGCATTTGCATTTGACCACTTTTAATTTAAAAGAGCCAGTGTCATTTGGTTCAATCTAACGTGGGGGCAAAATAATTGGCATGAAGTCAAAAGTTTGGTTTCCAACTGTGTCAGCCCTGGGGGAGAGGGCAAGACTCTCCTATCCTTTCAAGAAAGACAGAGTTAGAGTTGCAAATCCACGGTGCTCCTTTGGAGATGCCTCCCCACTCCCAGCCCCCTGTAATCACTGAGCAAGGCCCTCTGGCTGTAAGCAAGGGGCGCTCTCTGTCTAGGGTTCTCTGGCTTGTTGGCCAAAACCTTATCCGTTATGCATTGCGGTGTGGGGCTTTCCCTAGTCAGTCCCCACCTCTCTTTCATCTCCTCAGGCCATGTCCTCAATTTAAACACTTGTACCCCAACTCCTCCTCACTGCATGCTTTCCAGAGGGCCAAAGTGACACACTGGCTTTCATGGTGACTCCTTCAAAATCTCTCCCAAAATATCAATGTGTATTGTGTATACACACTATCAACACTACACTACGTATACACACACAGCCAAGCCGTGTTATTTACGGATTCCGTGTCTGTGAATTTGCCTATTGGCTAACATTTATTTGTAGCTCCAAAATCAGTACCTGCAGCACTTTCATAGTCATTCTCAAACATGCAGAGAGCGGCTGTGTCACCAAATGCACGTGTTCCCAGCTGAGGGTGAACAAGGCTCTCACTCTGTAAACAAGTGTCCTTTTCGCAGTCTATTCACAGTGCCAGTTTTTTGAAATGTTGTAGTTTCTGGGTGACTTTGCTGCTTAAAATGGCCCCCAGATGCTGCAGTGCTGTCTCATGTTCTGAAGCACAAGGCTGGGATGCGTCTTAGGGGGAGAATACGTGCGTTAGATGAGGTTCGTCCAGGCGTGAGTCACAGTGCTGCTGGCATGAGTGCAATGTAAAGGAACCAGCAGAAACACACAATGGAAACGCATACAACAAAGTTATGCACTGATTGCTTGACAACATTGTGACCAGAGGTTCACAGAAGCCTCACCGTGTATTTTTCCTAGGGGGGATGCTTTCTATAAAGTCTCAGCGACTTTAGAGAACAAAGCTCCAGTGAATAATGGGAATCAAGTATACGCGTGTACAACATGAAGATGTAGCTATCCCAGTAAAATGTCGGACCTAAAAAAAACAAACCGAAACCCATCTTGCCGCATTTTCACATTCCGTAGACATCTCTGAATGACCCGTCACTATCCCCTCTCCCTTATGCACTGTTTCTCCTACTCCTCCACCCTCGACGGTTCCTGCCTCTTCTCTACTAAATCAGGGCTACATACTTTTAGGATAGCTGCGCTCCATCAGAGAAGCCTCTCTGCCCATAGCCCTTTTATGTAGGTGAAATTTGATTAAAATGAACGTCAAGGGCAGCTGCCAGGGCCAAAGAGAAACTGCAGGCAATGAGGGGCAGAGATGAACCTTTCCCTCGGTAGACCGATAGCTCTTGAGCTCATCCCACACGAGGCCCCAACAGCCCCCTTCAATTCCCATGACTCAGCATCTCTCAGGAGCAGCTCTGGTGTTTGTCTCTATGTTTTATGTGGGAAATGGATGGAAACAATGTAGTACCCAGGGCCAGAAGCAAGCGTTGGTTATGAAACAGCATGTCAACTCCTCCTTCCTGTTTTACAAGTCCTCTAAGACCTGATGTGGAAACGTTTCCAAGAAAGCAAATGAGCAAAAACAAAGACTCAAGACCGAAATTTCTCTTGTAATGTGAGTGATCCTAACAATGAACCAAATGGGTTTTAACACGTTCACCTTCATGGAGAACTGTTCTAGCCCAAATTCTAAAAGGACCAAATGTATCAGGCAGGAAGGAATCCTT